>NC_083096.1:127628722-128295243 GCF_949774975.1 Lagenorhynchus albirostris
AGGAGATACTGCTTCAGAATATAGCAAGGGATCATTCTGATGATGCTTAGAAAAATGTCTTCCTACATGTGGAAAATATTTCTCCACAACGCGAATGCTTGACGTGATGGGGGAAAAATGAGAGAGGTGGTGTGAACTAAACTGTTAGGCTGGTTTGCGAAATAATTGTACTCATTCATGTTATAACTGCTTACACGCAGGCCTCTAGGGCATCTTAAGAAAACAGCGGAGACCAAATTTATAATTAGCTGAGTCCATTTTTGCCAGACCTAACCGTGGATATTGGACAGGGTTGGTTTTGTTATTTCCTTAATTGAAAACGTCAAGAAAATACAAGCCAGGTCAGGGAGTTTTTGATCAGGGTAGGAATGCTGGCATAAATAACCCCAGATTATATGTCTGCAGGAGGCTGGGAGGATGCTGGTCTGCACGGCCTCCTTCTGAGGTTACCCAAACAAACCTGGTGACTGGTAGCTCCCCTATGTAACGTGGGAATGCATGTGAGCATTTTGAAATCTCTTTAATTCTTTCCCAGAACAAGGGCCCAGGGAAATCAAGGTTTCTTAGGGAAATGAAAAGCTTTTGACAACCATAAAATAATTCTTTAATACCTCTTAATGTAACTTGTCCTCCCCCTTTTCCCCTTTATTTCCAGTTAATTGATCAATAATATAACATAACCATCCTAGGACTGGATGGAAAGGGAGTGAGTATTTTTAAGTACCTATATGCCAAGTGGTCCTGTCAACAGCCTTGAGAAGTAGGTCCCACTATTTCTATATTGCAGAGGTGGAAACTAAGACATTTCAGGTCTCTTAGCTAGGAAGACATAAAGATTAAATTGAAAAGCAGATCTGTTTGGCCGCCAAGCTCTTTGTACTATCCTGGCTGGCAAATACCTGTTTCTAAAAGTGTAAGTAAGAAGCATTTTGATTAATTTCTTTCTTTTTCCTCAAGGAAGGCTCATCTTTCATCACTTTAGCCCCTCCTCCCAGGGACCATTCTTACCTTAAGCAGCTGCCCTAGGTTTCTTGAGGTGCTCACACTGTTTTCCTAGCTATTTGTCCCCCCACCGTTTTTGGCTTATGCTAAGGACTGGCTCACCTCTCTGGCCTTCCACTTGTCTTCAGAAAACTGATTGGCAAACACTTTTCTCATGAAGGGCAGGGCGTTTTTTTTTGTCCCCCAACCCCCGCCCCCGGTACGCGGGCCTCTCACTGTTGTGGCCTCTCCCGTTGCGGAGCACAGGCTCCGGACGCGCAGGCTCAGCGGCCATGGCTCACGGGCCCAGCGGCTCCGCGGCATGTGGGATCTTCCCGGGTCACGAACCCGCGTCCCCTGCATCGGCAGGCGGACTCCCAACCACTGCGCCACCAGGGAAGCCCAGGGCAGGGCATTTTAACTCATACAGAGATAAATGCTTCTTAAGGATATGATTGGTCTATACTTCCCAATATGGAAAGGCACAGATCTTTCTGCTTGTAATGATACTCTGCAGTCTGGGTCTGCTTCTCCGGAACCCTGGAGTGCAGGTTCCTCACATCAGAGCACTGCTACCATAACAGGATGGAAATACCGAGTGTGCCTTTCCACACCTCCCTTCCCAGTATTGAGAATGGATCTTCCCTGCAACCAAAATGTGTCTCCAAAGCCATTTGAGAAACGCGAGGCTCCGACAACCCACAGGATAGCAAAGCTGCTGGTCTCGTTTAGGTGTGGAAAACCATGCATTTCAAATCTATAAATGCCCTATGCTGATATACTTCACAACTTTACCCCATGGAACTGGTATAACCAGCATCCTTGTTTTATAGGGAAGGTTCTCCAGGTGCCAGAGGTAGCCTTGGCCTTCCTGCCATTCTCCCTGGGAGCTCAAATAGGATGCTTTACTTTCATTATCTCTGTGGGGAGGGGAGGGGTGTCATGAGACCAGTGTTTTATTACATGCAACATAGTCATTAAAGCTGAACTTTGTTTCCGAGTCCATTGGAGACAGAAGAGGAAGTGATTCTGGTGGCTGACTTCAGAGCTTTGCTGTATTTCTCTGCCCAGTGTTTTCCTTTTTCTGAGTTTTGTGTTCCAGGTTTGGATACGGGTTCATAGTGGGAGGTTCCATGTCCCTGAAACCCGGTAATTATTTTGAATTAAAGTAAGTATAAGACTGACTTTCACTTCCCTAATAAAATGATAAAAACAATAGCTAACCCTTCATGCTTTCTGCACTATTCTAAGGATTTTTCATGTAGTAACTGATTTAATGATCACAGAATCCTAGGAGGCAAGTCCTATTCCAACAGGGTGAGGAACCTGAATGTTCATGGCAGGGTGGGTAGGGGAGATCACAGAGTCCAGCCAGGGAAGGCTCGAGGGCCACTTGAACTGGCCATTCTCCCTGTGGTTTCTGTAAGAACTATACGCCATGAAACTCTAGAAGCTTGAGTGTCTGATGTTTCTAGGGGTGAAGCTTTCCGAGTCTTGGCTTCTCTGCCTCACAAACAGGAATGATAACACCTGCCCCCAGATGGCAAAGGAAGTAAGGAGGTGATGTGTGAGGATTAGGCAGGGTATGTGGTAAAGTTCATGAACCAAAATAGAGAGCTTTAGAAAGAACTTCGCCTAATGCTGAAATGGAAAGAAAAGAACGGTGGTGTGGGGGGAGTAGGAAAAGTGTCCCCCCAAAGAATGACACAGCTTGCCTGATGTCTTATTAGCTGACCTGCGCAGAGATTTTGTTTCCTTTCATTTTTAGCGAATTGGTTATTGACATTTAAAGATTGAGAGATGTTGTATAACCATCTGCATTTCTGGCTTCTCTTGAAAGAAGCAGCACGTCTGGTTGGAAGACCTGTGCTGCCTTACGATGATGGCTGGAGCAGCTGCCCCCAGTCCACGGGGCTCACTTCTGTCCCTGACTACACACCTGGTTAGGGCCAGATCCACAACATGAACACAAGCGTCGCCAGGCTTCCGACTCCACGCTGGGGCGGCGGTGGGGCGGGTCGCATCACACTCCTCCAGTCAGTTTTCTGAAGTAGTGGTGTGTTTCTCTCCTGTAGAAAGTTGTGTTTGGTCAGAGTTGAGTGGTCTCTGCACGCAGTGTGTTTGATTCAACTGTTAAGTTTCTTTTGAATTCTGTTTCTACCAACAAAGGTAACAGAGGGTGGTGGGGTCTGGGGTGATCCGGACTGAGGTTTAAGGCCCAGCTCTGCAATTACTAGCCATGTACTCTTGGACAATTTATATAACTAACCTCTTTATAGGATGGGTGTGATGACCGAAGGGGACAGTGTACATGCGGAGACTTGCTTTTATTAAAGACCTACCTATTCATATTTTGTGACTAGTTTGAGGGGCTTCTTTCATCACAAGTTACCCAGTTTTCTTTAAGCCATACAAATAAGATGGTTGTCTTTTAAGACAGTTTCAAAATACTTCTCTTTCTCATGTTACCAACAATAATACAACTTCAGGCAAGTCACTTCATAACTGAGGACCTCGGTTTACTCACTAATCAAAAGGAAATATCCATGCCCACTTTATAAGTTGTTTCATGAGGTCATTTAAATGAAAGCACGGAAGTCACGAGGGCCTAACACAGAGTAATTGTACACAAAAACAGTGTTTAAAATTTTTTTTTTTTTTTTGGCGGTACGCAGGCCTCTCACTGTTGTGGCCTCTCCCGTTGCGGAGCACAGGCTCCGGACGCGCAGGCTCAGCGGCCATGACTCACAGGACCAGCCGCTCCGCGGCATGTGGGATCTTCCCAGACCGGGCCACGAACCTGTGTCCCCTGCATCGGCAGGCGGACTCTCAACCACTGTGCTACCAGGGAAACCCCTTTTGTTTGTTTTTAACAGCATATTTTAAAACAGTCTGGGGATTCCCAACAGGTGGCAATAACTTTTAAAGCTGGAGCAGGCCAGGAGGCCAGTCTGTCTGGCCCTTTCTCTCCCTGAGGCACCTGCTCTGTACCAGGCCCACTCCTAACATTTGTGGGGTGCAAGGTAAGAGTACCTATGAAGACATGGCTGCCACATGTCTAAATATTTTTAAAGTGATAAACTTGGCTTACCAAATTATTAAGCCAGCTAAGTCTTATCATCCAATTGTAACACATTTACTTTTGTAATGCACTGGAAGTCTGGATGTGAATTTAAGATTCTTGGATGCCTTGGAATTCTGTGCCAAAAATGGATGGACCAGGGAGTGTGGGCTTCTAGATGTCTTTTCTTCCCACCCCTGGCTCCATCCCATACAAAGAGTGTGTTTCTGTGTGGACACCCCACCCTCCAAGCTCAGTCTCTGTCTGTATCCTCCTCCAAACAGCAGCCGTTTGAGCACTCCTGAGCCCAAGGGTGCACAAGCAGTCGTGTAGTTCCCTCTGGGAGGCCAGATCTGGGGAAGAGGTCCCCCCCAGTCCCACGATGTGGAAGTAGGCTCAGAGCTGTCTGGGTACGTATTCTGGGGTCCTGAGTTCCTGGACCATGTTCTAAAAATTGCGGAAGGGGTTAGGCTCTTGATGAACATGTCCTCTTCACTTCAGGGTCTTCTCATCTGGAGAGGAAGAGAACAGCTGGAAAAGGGCCAGACCGAGCGGGACCCTTGAAAAGTGTGGCGCCCAGATTCAGGGCCCCTCCTGCTGTGCTGTGTCTAAGGCCGGTGCTGCTCTGAACCCTGGTCCTCCAAGGAGCGCAATATGAGAATTGATAACTTCCTTTATACCTTTCAGATTTATACTGTTGAGTTCTGTGGTTCTGGAAGTGCCCTTTCGACAGAGTTGAAAGTCCCAATTCCTAATCACAATGTTAGAAATGAAAAGGAGGTACCCTGGTGCCTAATATTCAACTCACAGATGGGAGCTCTGCTCAGTTCTTTCTTTGGACCACTGAGGCTGCCAAGTGACAAACGGTTGTAGCCATTCTGGTTCCTAACCAAGAGGATGTACAAACTCTGAGCATTGCTTCTGCCAAGCCAGGCGTTCCACAGTTTCTTATACAGACTCTTATTATCCATTCTCAGCCCTGGGTCTCTGCACAGCCTGGTGTCCTCAAGTCCAGAGTCTCCTGGACTATGTGGAGATGGGAAGATGGATGAGAACTGGGGTTCCAGCGATTCTGTGTACAGACTTTGACCCCACTACTCCGTTGTCAGCATCTTGCCTCTTCTATCTTATGTCACACCTAGTGCTTTCCAGTTCTGAGTGGCTTGGGGGTCTGTTGGACATGTTGGCTCACTTTTCCAAAATATCCCTTCCATGGAGTTTCGGCTGTGCCCATCTCTGTGGCTGTCAGGATATCCTACTCCATCTGTTTCTCATCTTCGAAAAAATTGTTGCAGTCTCTGGTTTGCTCATGTCACTACCATTTTTTTTTCCCCTTGTGATTTAATATCCTTTGTGTTCTTTTACTGTTTTTTTGTTTGTTGTTTGGTTTTTTTTTGGAGTTTCAGGAGTGAGAGGAGGAAAACATAAGTAGCCAGTTCACCATGTTTGACAGATTTATTATCTTTTGTTAATTTTTCATTGAAGTGAGTTAATTTACAGTATTATATTAGTTTCAGATATACAGCATAGAGATTCAGGGTTTTTTTTTTTTTACAGATTATGCTCTATTAACAGTTATTATAAAATAATGGCTATAATCCCCTATGCTATACAATATACCCTTGTTGTTTTTTTATTTTATACATAGCAGTTTGTATCTCTTAATCTCATACCCCTTACATGCCACTCACCCCTTCCCTCTCCCTGCAGGTAACCACTAGTTTGTTTTCTATATCTGTTTCTATTTTGCTATATACATTTGTTTGTATTATTTTTTAGATTCCACATATAAGTGATATCATATAGTATTTGTCTTTCTCTGACATAAGCAAAGCATAATATTCTCTAGGTCCATTCACATAGCTACAAATGGCAGAACTTCATTCTTTTTTATGGCTGAGTAATATTCCATTGTGTGTGCTTATGTGTGTATGTGTGTATTTATATATGTGTATATATAAATATATTTATACCACATCTTCTTTATCCATTTGTCTGTCGGTGGACACTTGGATTGCTTCCATATCTTGGCTACTGAAAACAGTGTTGCTATGAACATTAGGGTGCATGTATCTTTTCGAATTAGTGTTTTCATTTTTTCTGGATATATACCCAGGAGTGGAATTGCTGGACTGTATGGTAGTTCTATTTTTAGTTTTTTGAGGAACCTCCATACTGTTTTCTGTAGTGGCTGCACCAATTTACATTCCCACCAACAGTGTACAGGGTTCTTTTTTCTCTACATTCTCACCAACACTTGTTTTCTGTAGACTTTTTGGTGGTAGCCATTCTGATGGGTGTGAGGTAATATCTCACTGTACTTTGACTTGCATTTCTCTAATATTAGAAATGTTGAGCATCTTTTCATGTGCCTGTTGGCCATCTATATATCTTCTTTGGAAAAACGTCTATTCAAGTCTTCTGCCCATTTTTTAACTGGATTGTTTGTTTTTTTGATATTGAGTTGTATGAGCTGTTTGTATATTTTGGATATTAATCCCTTGTCAGTTGCATCATTTGCATATATTTTCTCCCATTCTGTAGGCTTTTTGTTTTATCATTGCTTTCCTTTGCATGCAAAAACTTTTAAGTTTAATTAGGTCCCATTTGTTTATGTTTGCTTTTATTTCTTTTGCCTTAGGGGACAAATCCAAAAAAATATTGCTGTGATTTATGTCAAAGAGTGTTCTGCCTATGTTATCTTCTTTATGGTATCATGTTCTACATTTAGGTCTTTAATCAATTTTGAGTTTATTTTTGTATATGGTGTGAGGAAATGTTGTAATCTTATTCTTTTACATGTAGCTGTCCAGTTTCCCCAGCACTACTTATTAAAGTGACTATCTTTTCTCCATTGTATATTCTTGCTTCGTTTCTCATAGATTAATTGACCACAGGTGTTTGGGTTTATTTCTGGGCTCACTATTCTGTTCCATTGATCTATGTATCTGTTTTTGTGCCAGTACCATGCTGTTTTGATTACTGTAGCTTTGTAGTATAGTCTGAAATCTGGGAAGGTGACACCTCCAGCTTTATTCTTTTTATCTCAATATTGCTTTGGCAATTCTGGGTCTTTTGTGGTTCCATATAAATTTTAGGGTTATTTGTTTTAGTTCTGTGAAAAAGGTCATGGGTATTTTCATAGGGACTGCATTAAATCTGTAGATAGCTCTGGGTAGCATGGCCATTTTAACAATATTAATTATTCCAATACAATAGCATGGGAGATCTTTCCACTTCTTTGTATCATCTTCAGTTTCCTACATCAGTATTTTATAGTTTGCAGAGTATAGGTCTTTTATCTTCTTGGTTAAGTTTATTCCTAGGTATTTTATTCTTTTTGATGTGATTCTAAATGGGATTTTTCTTTTTTACTTTCTTTTTCTGATAGTTCATTATTAATGACTGAGGGTTTAAATGATACTAATAAAGGAGCGGGTGCTGATGTTCATGAAGGTTTGGTCTATATCAGAATGGCCTCAAATTCCTTCTTTCCTGCATTATTTCCTTCTCTTCCTAGATTTCCTCAGAGAACCAGGGATTCATCACACTGTCAAATTGTCTACAGGCCACACTGGGTCAGTGGAAAGAACAGCCCTAATTTTCCAGACAGCAATTATTCTTATCTTTCCCTTGTAACCTGATATTCAGGTTCCAGAGCCTAGAACTGAGCCCAGTCTCATAACCCCAACCAAGGTCATTTTGGAAATGTAGTCTGTGCTTTTTTCCCTCCATTAAGACTCCTCTGTTCTTGAACTTGCTCAACAGAGTATAAAACAGACAAAATGTGTACAGGCAGTTTTTGTTACTCTAATCTCCTTAATGAGTTCTATGGTGAGTTAAACCCATTCATGGTCCTTATTGATATGGAAGTGTATGTGAACGTTCCTTTGCACAATTATGAACTTATTATTATATTCCTGTCTGTGCATAAGTCTTTAATTTGGAATATTATATTCCTGTCTGTGCATAAGTCTTTAATTTGGAAAAACCCTTTACCTCTTATATTAACTTTGTCCATACTCTGAAGAAGGGGTTTTGAAAAGCAGCAGAGCCTATATTTGAGAGCTTCTTGGGAGTAATTTTAAAAAGGATGCTTTCAGACTAGGTTGTGTCCTGAAGAAAGCACCCAAGGTACTTAAATCATGTCTCTGAGGGGTGGCTGAAAAAGTTGGTCATTTTTATCAGAGAGGAGAGGAAGCACAGGCAGATGAGTTGCAGGTTTCAAGTGCCTAAGGAACTTTTGTGGAAAAAGGATCTCATCTGCTGTGGGACTCCTACAGGCAGACCTAGGACCAATGGTGCAATGCTGACCGTGAGTTGGAATCTGACCATTTGAATTGCCTCAGAGAGAGTGAGACCCCCACCTCTGGAGGACTTTACGTGGATGCTCTTTGACTCCTTGGCCGAGCAGTTGGTTATGGGAGGGGACCCAACGTCCAGCTTAGATAGTCGTCCTATGACTTTTAAGTCCTCAGGTTTGGAGAGTCAGGTTTGGCATTTGATAGGAGCTGATACGTCTCTTTTGTCTTATTGGTTTCCATGGTAGAGCCTATAAGAATTTTTATACTGTTTCCAAAGTATCTTCCCAGAAGCTCTTTCTGAATTGTGCATCCTTTCTCTTGCAGGAGAAAATGCAGAAGTTTCCATGGATGTTTCCCTGGCTTACCGAGATGATATGTTTGCTGAGTGGACTGAAATGGCCCATGAGAGAGTGCCCCGGAAACTCAAATGTACCTTCACCTCCCCCAAGGTAGGGTACCTTGAAGTCTCAGTTGATGGGATTTTTTATTTGGTTTCCAGGTATGTGGGAACGTTTGCTCAGACACATTTCTTGTTCCTAAGCATGCATGACCCCCAAAGGTTAGTAGTCACCGTCCTTCGTCCTAGAAGAGGGCAATGTAGATATTTCATGTCCCTGCAAAGGAGGAAAGACCAGAAGAAGGAATGTCTGTTTGAAGTGATTTAGTTATTTCTCTGAAATACCTCCATAAAAATAAATTCTTGGTTCTTTGGATATTAACAAAAAGTGTTTGAAGATCATTGCTAAGTTAATTTTAGATGTACAAATCTGTTCATATTGGTTCAATGCATGTGTCTGCTTCTCTGTTTCATCGGCATCTCCGTTGCCAAGTCAGTGTGCAGGTGTGAAGACTAACAATCCCAGAGAACAAACACCACAGACAAAAAGAGGACCTGAGGGAGAAATCTCAAAGGGTTTCCTTTGAGACCTCTCAGTTCTCTTACATACTTTTAGGACTCTCCCTTCTTTGGTTCTTCCAGGAAGACTCATTTAACCACCAAGGGGAGGAAAGCCACTATCCTTCACTGAGAGTAGGGAGACACTTTCTCTTGGACAAAGGCCTTAGCTTCTCCAGGAAGTAAAATACAGGCATGGACTCAGTGACCCTCAGAGGATAGTGGGATTTGTCTGTATAAGGACCAAATCAGAATTAGTGAGGGGTCCTTTTCCAGTGCCACATGCTGCCCTCACACATGCCTCCCCAAGATTCTGTCCCCCTCCCCACTCACCACCCCCTTCCCCCCTTGAAAGTCTCTGTGAAGTTGAAATGGAGCTGTAGTTACTGTTACTCATGGCTACTCACATTCCTCAAGAATGTTGACAAGGAGTAGCACCTGCTAGGTGATCTCTGATGTCCCTTCACAGACATAAATAGTCTTGTTTTCTTTGCATGAAATGCACGAGAGGCCAAACTGCACTGAAGCACATTCCTGATTATGTCATTTGTCACTTGATATCTTCAGGTCAGTTGCTCCTGAAGGATTTGGGCTACTTTGTAGTACTCGCTCTGTTGACTGATTTAGTTCCTCCCTTCTCCTAACATTGGCCTTTCCTAACTTCACTTTTGCCTATAACTGGAAAATTGGGGTTCCCTGTGGAATGGTAAGAATGGCAGGTTGAAGCCTCTGAGGACCATGCCCCTGCCCTGTCCGTCCTGCCCCGAAGAGGAGTAAGATGGGGCCGGGCAGGTTCATGAACATTAGTTAAAGGCCTGGATTTGGAGCAAAACATACTTGGCTTCACTTCCAGGCTGTTTCACTTACTGACTGCATGACCTCAGGCAAGCTTGCTTCAACTGTCCAAGCTTCAGTTTCTCCTTTGCAAAATGGGATAATAATACTTGCCCTGGGAATTTTTATAAGGACGAGATGAGATAATGAACCTTATCACTTAAAATCAAGTCTGGGACATGTTTCACCAGTCGGGCCAACAGGACAAAAGGTATAAATTAAAGCTCTCATGGGCAAACCATGCACCCTACACATAAGCATCTTTTGGGGCACCTGGTGTTTGTTAATTCTCCCTCCCCAGGTTCCCTATACAAGAGCTATGGAAAGTGTGGTCTAAGGACTAACAGCGTCAGCATCACCTGGTAGCTTGTAGGAAATGCAGGTTCCCAGGGCACACCCCAAACCCATGAATCAAAATCTCAGCATGTAGGACCAAGGAATCTGTGTTTTAACAGGATTTCAATTCCTTCTCTTAAGCTTGATAAAGTTTGAAAGTCACTTCAGTAGACCCTTTGCTGAATGGTCAAATATAGGGTTCCCCCCACCCAAAAGCCATCTGGAATTGTTTTGGGTAGGCCTTTGGGGGCAATCTATAGGTAAAAATGAATGGTCAAGAGAAATTGGAGGTAGCGGGAGAGAGATATGTAATATTTCTAGACCTTTGTATACAATAGAGGAAATTAATTAAAAGTTGACCTCATCATTCAGAGGTAAGACTGGTTGGCTGTCTAAGCTAAAGGATATAAAGCTTTTGGATATGGAATATCAACCTCAGAAAAGGGAAAAGTCATTTCTCACCTTACGTATACACTTAGAGGGCACTGAGAAGCAGAGTCGGGGGAGGCCGTTAAGAAGACTGCAACTGCTTCTTAATGACAGTTGCTTAATTATCTTTAGGATGTGTTGATCCCTTTCAAGAAAGATATTAAACCTTGAAAAGTGTGAAGGAAATGAATCATCAAATCTATGCTTTTTGATTGCAGTGAAATTTAGACTTGAGTTTGAAGATTAAATGAGAAATTGCTTTAAAGCTTTTTAGTCCCTGGTGGATTGTGAAGTTAAAAAAAAAGTCAAGTTGCCACCTGCTGTAATTTGTCCTAATTAGCCAGGCTTATGCTGGATTTGGGGGAGGGTGGAGGGACGTGGGGGAAAGGAAAAGGAGGGGGGAAGAGAGAGAAGGAAATCTTTTTTCCTAAATGTGCTAAATACTGGCAGAGGCAGAACCACAGTGAATAAGGAAAAGTCCCCAGCAGGATACAGTGAATTTGTCTCTGAGACAGGTAGGCCAGGCCAGGATCCCAGAACCCTGTGTGTCTCTCTCATTTGTTGGACTTAGGTAAATTTATCTCATGTGATGGTGTTACCCTCTCTGTAGAGACAGGGAAGTGGAGGACACATAAAGACCCATGACGGGGCATTAGAAGGAACCCCAGAGATCATATAATTAAACCTTCTTGCTTTACTTAGGAAGAAAGTGAGGCCAAATGAGGTGGATGACCTTCCCCAGGTACCCAGAAGGGGTGAGGTCAGGACGGGAATTTCAGCCTCCTGGCTTGAAGTTCAGTGCCCTCCTTATCAATGCTTGCCTTCAGGCATGTCTGAGGCAAAACAGCATTCCTTTCTTCCTGCTGCACTCACGAGTCCTCCTCTGCATCAGAGCTGGAGGCTGGACTTGCGAGACCCACGTCCTCAACCCAATTCTGCCATGACTTTTGGACCTTGGGTGAGCCCCATAATCAAGTCAGTGGCATTAGACTAAATAAGTTTTGTTTCCTTCAAACTCTCAGTTTCTATAAATAAGACCCTGACTGGAAACACATCAGAAAACCCACCTCTTGCTGTTACCATAGCAGGTAATCAGCCTCCTGAGTGCAGCTTCATCTGAGCCTGAATTAGAGCCTGTACTGTATTTTCAGTAGTTCTGCAGAGTCCTAATAATAGCCTTGATTTGTAAGTATAAGAGAAAGGAGAAGAGGGGAGAGGAAGACAGATCTATACAGGAAAACTCATCCAACCCGAAGCTGGGGTTTGGAAAAGAAGGATCCTTTCTACAGAAGAATTTTTAAAATCTTATATGCCGTGTCTAATCAACTGGTAGTTCTGATAAGAGCCCCTTAGACCTTAGAGGATGAAAAATTATCATGATTGATTAGTGATGTCTGCCATGAATGGGAAAGGAAAAAATGGAAGTGCATAAGCAAGATATTTGCCTGCTCTACCTCTACTTATGTCATGTGTGTCTTCCATTCCTGTACAAAGGTCTGTTTATTGCACTCTAAGCTCTGACTGTCCAGTAAAGAGCCCTCCCGCCCCATCCCCTGCCCCAAGATCACAGAAGAAACAGATTCCTTGGTATCTTCCTTTTGATTTCTCCACTGGACTTTTTACTCTGAAGATTTACAAAAAATTTTGGAGGCCCTGAGAATTCAGGCTTAGGAACACCAAATCAGTCCCCCATCACTTCATCAGGAGGTAACAAGCAAACATTGAAGCTGGCATACAAACCCAGCAGTGAAGACAAGACACTCATTTGCTTTATCAGGGAAGAGTCCTCGGTTGCTGAAGCTCCTGCCTATACGTGTCCATACTTACCCACTTCCCCCACCCCTCAGCTGGGACACATAGCCGTGTGTCCTGTGAAGGTAGAGCAGAATTTAGTTTTCAAAAGCAAGTTGTACTACTTGCCAACCTCCCACTTCCATGTGCTGGCTGGTACCTCTTAAATTGCTTGGCAGGAAGTCCAATAGGCTTTTCTAGAAACTGAGCTAAATTTTTGTTTATTTAATTTCTGCTCCCTCTGCCATCTTGTCTCTTGGGCAGTTAGAAAGCTTTAGAGGCAGAGAATTGCGAGTGGTCATCTCTAGCAAGCTACTCTCATTGTTTCCTTTCATCCCCCTATGTCTTCCCCAAATTCCAAGGGCTCCTTGGGTAGCTTCTTTTTTTTTTTTTTTTTTTGGTCAAATCAATAAAAAGTAGATATTTTCAGCTTCTTGTAGCTTCTCCTGCAGGCCAAAACCATGTAAATAAGTAGTCATCATCCAAGAAAATGATGAACATTAGCAAGGGCTTCCTCCTGGACATTTGAGTTGACCGTTCCACAGAGCCTTAGACGTCTCCGATGGTATGCTGCAAATAAAATTGTAGCCCTGGTAGACCAGGTTAGTCTGACGTGAGGCTCTAATGAGGACTGAAGAGCTGAGAAAGGTGTCAAAATAGAAGAAATTTCTGCTTGTTACCTAAAATTTCTGGTTCTATCACGAATGTGGCTGGGTTTTATTTTTATCTTTTTATAAATTTATTTATTTCTTTTTGGTTGTGTTGGGTCTTCGTTGCTGTGTGCGGGCTTTCTCCAGTTGCAGCGAGTGGGGGCTACTCTTCATTGTGAGCAGCTTGTAGATGCCATGCCTCCAGTGTACCCTATTATCTGTACCTCTGAGGGATACCTTTAAGCATTAGCTTTTCAGAATTGGTGATATGAGGCAAAGGCAAGACAATTCAGACATAGTCTATTGGAAATAGTGACCATGCCTCAAACCCCCCACTCTTCTTCCAGACCGCAGAACATGAGGGCCGTTACTATGAATGTGACGTCCTTCCTTTCATGGAAATTGGGTCTGTGGCTCATAAGTATTACCTTCTAAACATCCGGCTGCCTGTGAATGAGAAGAAGAAGATCAATGTTGGGATTGGAGAGATTAAGGATATCCGGCTGGTGGTAAGTGAATCTGATTGATCCAGGCAGCCTGTCACATCAGAGCACTGGCTAAGGACACTGGTTGTGAGCATGTGTATTGGAAAGACGCTCCATCTCAATCTTGAATTTTCCATGTCTCAACTGTTTCATTAAGAAGTAAGAAGAATAACAAACCCATGGAAATGGAAAGTAATGCAATTATTGTGTTCATTTAAGATTTTATTATGATGAACATGATTATATAGTGAATAACACCAAGATAAAAGTAATTTTTTTTTTACATGTTTCACCTTGCAAGCACAAATGTTAAAGGGAGCAATCGTGATTTAGGTTCTTTCCATTTTATCTCTTTAGTAGGGGAAAATAAAGAATGTGCAGCATGACTTTTTATATCTAATTTAGTTTTTTTTACATCTAAAAAACAAATACATATTTACTCTAGAAAATTAGAAGCACAAATAAGCACAGAGTAGAACATAAACGTTACCTGTAACATCCTGCCATCTAGAGAAATAACCACTTTGAGGTTATGCTGTATCTCCTCAATTTTTTTCTCTGTGTATATAATCCTTCCCTTATAAAAAAAAGGCCATCATACTCAACTGACTCTTTCATTCCTTGCTTTTTAAAATTAATTGTATGTATCTTTCCATGGAAGAAATTTCGAGAATATTTAAAATGTCTTAATTTGGGATTATTCTACATGAAACCCAGAATTTCAGTGTTTCTGTATCTTCATTAGCAAATACTAAAAGCACTTTGATACAGTGGTTTTCAAGAGTTTCTTCACTGTGAAATATGGTGGCTGGTGCTTCTGTATATACCAACTTTCATGGGCATACTGTGTCAGTAGGCACCCACAAAATCTTTTTCATTTCTTGAAGAGAGAATGTGTTTATATGCAACTCCTGTGGCAATGACATCCATTCCACCCCTTTCTCTCCACTAAAGGAAGGATATTGTAACACAAGTAAGGTATAATGAAATTTTATGGGAATAACCTGAAAGCCATTCTAACAAATTAAAAAAAAAGTTGTTATCATTAACAATACTGTATTAATAGAAACAAATCACATTACAACTGTATTCCAACTGTTGGCACAATGTAGGCACTCAATATTTGTCTAATGAGTGTATTAACCAGATACCCACATATTACTGAATGCCCACATATTATTAAAA
Organism: Lagenorhynchus albirostris; assembly: GCF_949774975.1. NCBI lineage: Eukaryota > Metazoa > Chordata > Mammalia > Artiodactyla > Delphinidae > Lagenorhynchus > Lagenorhynchus albirostris. Next base: position 127,643,674 of record NC_083096.1, read on the forward strand.
ACGTGATGGAAAATATTTGTGTTGAGATCTGGGATTGATTCACCAATGAATGACAAGGGTATGTGTAAAGTTACATATGTATTCAAGATGTTGATAATATAATACATTTCTCTGAGTTCGTAAAGAGTTTGTGACCAAAAAAAAATTAATGGTATATTGTGAATACAGTATAAATATACTTTGTAGTACTGCTTAGCATTCCACAGTACGGATTTACCTTAACATGTTTTACCAATGCCAACATTTTGGGCATCTAAGATAGCTCCAATTTTTCAATGAAAACCTTATAGACAAATCTCTGATCATGTTCTTAATCGTTCCCTTAGGACAGAGTGAGTCTATCTTTATGCCTTTTGATTTATATTTCGACAGTGCCTGAGGAGGGGCCCAGGCGGGTAGGATGAGGACAGTACGTGCTATGAATGTTAGCGCTCATTGATCTTGAAAGTTCAGCAAAAAAGATCTCCATTTACCTCTCCCCAGAATGCATCTGCTGGTAGAAAATAACACTAAGATATATTGACCTTCAAAATTATGATTGGTCTCTATCTAGGGAATTCACCAAAATGGAGGCTTCACCAAGGTGTGGTTTGCCATGAAGACCTTCCTTACACCCAGCATCTTCATCATTATGGTGTGGTATTGGAGAAGGATCACCATGATGTCTCGACCCCCCGTGCTTCTGGAAAAGTAAGAGCTGATTTCGGAGCACCCTTAAGGAACGCTGGCATCCTGTGATTTGCCTGCCATGGACCTGGTTTTGCTGGGGGCCTAGTTCAAGTGGTCAGTGTGTTATCAATACTTGGGCTGGTAATTTGACCGCAAATCAGCCTGGACTCCTTTTTCTCCTTTAGCTTTCATGTGCAAATTATTATTAAATCCTAGGGGTTCTGCTGCTCTCATATTTCCAGCTCTCTGTTGTATCTTTGCTCTTCATTCCCATGTTCTGCATCAGATACTTCTCTCTATTACAGTGAACGAACTGCCTTGCTGCTAACTGATCCCAACCCCTCTCACTGCCAGACGGATGATGTTTCTGTAGACATAGCCCCTTTCTCTCCCACATTATTGACATTTTCCTTTCTGCTGGATTATTCCCATTAATACACAGACACACTCTGCCTTCTCCCATTCTTAGTCAAAACTCTCTGTACTTCCCCCTGAAGCCACCACACCAATTTTCTGCTCCTTTTTACAGCAAAACTCCTCAAAAATCTTGTCTATATATCTTCTCCTCCTGCTTTTTCTTGAGCTCCTTCAACCCCTTATTAAAATTGCTCAACAGAATCACCAGTGACCTCCACATTCCAAATCCAATGCTCATTTCTCAGTCCTCGCTTTTCTTGACGTGTCATTAGCATTTGGCATAACTGATCACTCCCTTTTTCTTCATAGAGCCTCCTCCACATTCTCATTGTTATTCTCCTCTGCTGACCACTCAGTCTCCATGGCTGTTTCATCGATTTTTCCGACCTCTTCAACTTTGGACTCGGTCTTTGGATGTTCTTCTTTTTCTTAGCTACGCTGCTTTCCCTGGGTGATCTCATTTAGTTTCGTGGTCTTAAAAAATCATCTACACTCTGATGACTCTACATTTACATGGTCAACCTCAGCTTCTCCCAAATCTAGACCCAAATATTCTACCTGTTTACTTAACATCTTCACTTACACAGAAATGTAACACATACGAAGAACACTTGTTTTCCTCTCACTTCAAACTTGCTCCTCTTCGGGGCCTCCTGGTCTTAGGAATTGGCAACTCTATCCTTTCAGCTGCTCAGAAGCAGCTGAGCAGACGTGTAGGAGGCATCCTTTACTTCTCTTTCTTCACACGCCTCTTCCAACACACCAGGAACTCTCACCATTTCCATTCCTGCCACCCTAATCTAACTCACCATGATTTCTCATTTCTCACCTAGATTATAAGAAATAGCCTCTTATTTGCTATAAGATGCTCCTCTTGTTTCCATCATTTTCCTTCCTGAAATCTATTCATACAGCAGCCAGACTGTTCCCTTTTAAGTAGAAATTGGATGACGTCAGTGCTCTGCTCAAAGCTCTCTATTGGCTTTTCATTTCCTTTGCTCTGGCCTATAAACCCTCAATGATCCCAGCTCTTCACCACCTCTAAATTTTTTCTCCTATTCTCTGCACCACCTACCATCCACCTTGATGGTTCTCAGACATGCCCAGCATGCGCTCACCTTAGAGCCTTTGCACTTGCTATTCTCTTCATCTGAAGTGCTCTTTCCCAGGTATCATTGTGGCTCAATGCCTCATTTCCTTCAGGACCTGCTATAATTTCTGTCTTAAAGGCTTTTTCCCATCTACCTTATTTAAATTGCACCCGATCTCTCTCCATTCTCCTACCTTGCTTTATTATACTTCTTCATAATACTCATTCTCTATTTATTTATTATCATTCCTCCCATACCCCTCCACTCACCCCATCTGAATACAAGCATCACTAGAGCAGAATTCTTGCCTACTTTGTTTACTACTATATCCCCAGCATTTAGAATAGTGACTGGAACATAGTAGGAGCTCAATAAATATAAATTTGTTGAATGAATGAATGGAATGATGTCACTCCATTGCTTAACCTTCTTATTGGATCCTCAGTCCTTTCAAGATAATTTTCAAATTCTCTAATGAGGTATGCAAGTTTCTTTACCAGCTCAGCCTTTTTTATTTCTCTGGTATCATGTCCTGTCATTTCCTGATATGTGCCACATACAGAACCCCAAATGCTCAGACTGTTCCAGACTCCCGTGCCTCCCTCCAGGCTCTTCCCTCTGCTTGGAATGCCCTTCCACCTCCCTAATCTTGACTCACAACTCAGTTCAATTTCTGTCTCTATCAAAGTGAGAAGTCCTGGTAGCAGCCTGTGCACACTTCTGTCACATTACTTATCACACTTTGTCTGGCTCAGCCACTGAATATACCTCCTTGAAGGAAAGAACTGGTGCTATTCATTTAGGTATGTATGTCCCTGACAAAATGCCTGGTACATGATTTGTGCTTAATAAACATATCATAGGTATGAATGAAAGTGTGAATAAGTCAGTAACAAAATGAATGATATTTTGATAGAAAAGTGGAAATAATAGGAGAAAGGCAAAATAAAAATGAAACAAGCAGCTAAAATAATTTGTATTTCATATTGTTTGGAGTCATGTATTATTGAAACAAATATGATTGTATACTTTATAGTTGCTGAGGATATCATAATAATGAGTGTTCTTAACGATCAGGTTAATGATAACCTGAATAGGTAAGAGCAGATAATTATATTCAGTGAGGTCTGTTTAAGAAGGCAAGGGAGGGTGAAAACACTATAGGAAGCTCTTGATCTGAGGTGGCACCGAGATAAAGTTCAGAGCATTCAGGAGGTTAGGTTCAGTTACTGTGTAGAAAGATTAATGTAACACTCCTTCATTCTGCAGTGGTGCCAGTGAAAGAAGACATTCAGCATCTCCGTGTAAAGACTCATTATGAGAGCAAAGAAACTGATCATATGGCTTCAGTCCCAATATGTAACATCTCAGTTCCCAAAACTGGGTTTTGATTTTTAAATCAAAAATGTTTTGCCTCCCAGATGAATAAAGTAGTTTTCCTGATATTGTCTCACCATCAGAGTCATCTTTGCCCTTGGGATTTCCATGACTTTTATCAATATCCCAGTGGAATGGTTTTCCATTGGGTTTGACTGGACCTGGATGCTATTGTTTGGCGATATCCGACAGGGCATCTTCTATGCAATGCTTCTCTCCTTCTGGATCATCTTCTGTGGTGAGCACATGATGGTAAGAGCGCCCTGGGGAAGAGGCAGTGGGTGAGGCAGAATAAACTAGTGGTTACAGGAGTAGTGAGCTCAAGAGCCCCGGAGTCAGACTCGTGGTTCAGGTTCCTGCGTTACCACTTATAAACTAGCTGGCAAGTGACTTGACCACTCTGAATCTCAGGTTCCTCAACTATAAAATGGGTTTTAAAGGCTAATGTATAGGTTTTCCGTGAGGTTTAAATGAGATAACATAGACAAGTATTTAGCAGAAAGTAAACGCACAAACATTCATGATTATCACTCTTTCTTGTCCTTTGGCTTCAGCTCTGCTTGTCCCTAGGACCAAGGTAACCGCCAGAGAATGTGGGCCGGGCTCTTTCCAGCCGGCACTTTGTCCAGGTGGCCTAGTAACCCCTATTACCCTGAAATACTGACCTCCCTGGTCTCAGTTTGCACAGACACCAAATCATATTTCAAGAGGGATTGAAGATACCATGGATAAAAATAAGAATGGTGCAGTCATCACGTTGTGGCTAGGAGGATAGGCCAGCTGGAGCTTGGTCCTTGTGTCAGGCACATGGGCCTCATAGTAGAGCGGACTGTTTTTAAATTCCTTTATGGTTGGATCATTGCTTCTGAAGCCTCGCAGCCCTTCCACAAGAGCAGTGAGCGGAGAGAGAGGCTTTTCCTTACAGCTGGGGTGGGCACGAGGGGTCCTTCAGCCCTCGGCAGCAGGGATGGGAGTTGAGGGGACTCAGGTGCAGCAGCAGGACAGCCAGTCTGGGTGGATTTCCTAGCCTGGATGCTACGACATGTCTTTTACCTTTCCCTGTTTTCTCACTTTACATTCCTTCATTTTCTGTCTCTTAACATCTTTGTATGTCTATCAAGAGGAATCATTCTTCTTTTTCATGAAGATAGACTTTATTTCTATTTTCCTAACCATAAGAGACCTCTTACACTTGACGTATTTTAATGCATTTAAGTCTTTATTTTGTCCTCTGGGAACTACTCCACCTGAAAAAACACAAGTGATAAGTCACATAGGAATTTAATTCTGAACGAGTTATTTTGTGGATCACAGAACTTCCACTATCTAAGGTATGTAGGGGAGCAAAATTTGCCACTCAAAACCAAAATATCTCTTTGACGTGTGAATTATTTCTAACTGAAACAATCAAGGTTCAAAAGACTCAGGAAGAAACTTGGACCTTCCCCCTAACTGCCTAAAAGAATTTCAGTAGAGGCCCTGTTGCCTGAATAGAGCTATCACCAGAGACATCTGCAAGAATATGGGTTGGGTGTGGTGGGGAAGACTCTAGGCAGGGCCTCAAAAATCAGTTTACTCCATCTCATTGCGTCCGCAGGGCCCAGCAAACATTTATTTACCAAACATTTGCTTTTCCATCTCCATGTGAATTGCCTTCCTTCCCTTTGAAGTTCCAAACCACTACCCCCAACAGCCTCTTTTGTCTTTAGCTGAAGATGGTATTTAAGAGGTGAGGGTCAGCAGTCTGGTGATTAGGTCAAGGTCTTTATAAAAGCTAAGCAAAGGGTGGATCTATTTTTTAGAAAATTTATGGAAGATGTCAAGAAAGAGTTGATAAGGCTCTATGATGTAATTTTTTTTAAAAAAACAAAAAGATATGTACAACTTAGAGAAATGTTTTCCATTTGTGAACACTATGTTTCTTATCTGTATCATGAAGGAATTATGGGATGGGTGCATTTTTCTCTAAATTTTCCACCCATTTATCGCTATCAAAAAAAAAGGGAGCTGAGGGTTTTGGCCATTTGGGCAAGTTACTCAGTTTTCCTGGGACTATCCTATGTTATTAAACTTTTGTTTGATTTTCACCTTGTTAATCTGTCTCATGTCAGACCAGCCAGAAGAACCTAGAAGGGTAGAGGAAAATATCTTCCTCCCTGACAGGTACAAGGCCTTTCTTTGTGTTCCCTCCTGTGGCATCCCGTCCTTATGAGAACAGGATGAGAGCCCTTATGGATGGGCTCGTATGCTGGTCTAGCACGATGCTTGATACACAACAGGTGGCCAGCAAGGATTGTTGGATGACTGAGTCACCTATAGAATTGCTTTGCTCTCCCACATCTTTATCTCATTTTTCAACTTGGCTTTCCTCAGGATCAGCACGAACGGAATCACATAGCAGGGTATTGGAAGCAAGTCGGACCAATTGCTGTGGGCTCTTTCTGCCTCTTCATATTTGACATGTGTGAGAGGTGAGCAGGGGGATCGTGGGACTCTGGGCTGAAATGCATGTCACCAGGTCCACTCCCAGCTCTTTTGAAAAGGAGAGGGGGTGGTCGGGAGCCTGTAGGATGAAAGCACTGGACATGGTCACATCCTCAGATAAGCACTGGGATTAAATCAGAGACAGAGCTCTTTATAGATACAAAATATTTGAGCTGATTGTATTCTTCAAACTCCGTTTCTCTTTTAAGTCCTCCGTGACTTAGTCTAAATACAGTCTCCGCCCCTCTGGCTGAAAAGCTGAGAGTATGTAAGGAGGAAAGTTCCCCTTTGCCTCTGTATTAATTGTTTCTTGCCTTTCCATCTTGTTTCTCTTTGTAGAGGGGTACAACTCACGAATCCCTTCTACAGTATCTGGACTACAGATGTTGGAACAGAGCTGGCTGTATCCTTTCTTGATGGGCTCAGGGTTTTATTTCGTCCCATAGCCGCCTGGTCCCCAAGATCATTTTCTAAGTCCCGCTGATGCTCTCCATATGTGCTCAGCCAGGGCTTTGATCTTCAGACCAATGATAACAGCACAATTAAGGTAAATAATGAGGAGAATTAATGCTTGCTTTCAAGCCTGGGTGACAGCAGGCCAAATGAGGAGGTAGCAGCACATCCCCACGGCAGAAGAATCAGAGTAGCTGGTCTTACTGCTGCCTGTCTAAATGATCTATTATACACTTGTTTACTGCAGACTGAAGCATGACTAGCTTTTCCCTGGAGCCACGGAGGTTCATCTCTGGGCCCCTGTGGGAGAGCCTGTTTCTGAAGTCGTCTGTGTGCAAGGCTTCTTACAGTGACTTTGGTGTGCTGGCATCCCATGCTGCTGCCATTCATTTCCAAGACCAAGTGGAGATAAGGCTAAGGGGATTAGTTCCAGAGGAGTCGCCCAGGCTTCTGATTGGTTGGCATAAAGTGTCTGAGTCATCTTTATGAAGCAGAAGCGACAGTCTTAGCTTATCCCTTTTAGGATGCTGGATTTAAATATTTTATCTTCCTCAACAATATGTTAAGTGCTTCAGGAGAAAAAGACTGTCCTCTGGAGAGGGGGCTTGAGTTGTATTCTTTCTTGGTAGATAATATCTTGTCATGTGCTGGTGAATATGCTTTGTTTGGTCATGATCAATAGTATCATTGCTTAAAAGACGAGAGAGTTGAGCTCCCCCTTTCTGCTCCGCACCCCCTCAAATGTGAGCTGCACAACAGCAAGAATATAACGTTGAGTCTGCCTCAACCCCTTCATTCTATAGATGTGATGGAGGTCTAAGGAGGCAAATAAATTGTCAAGTCTTGCAGCAAACAACGCTTTTCATCTAAGGGTACCATTGATTTTAGGAAAGAAAGAGAAACTGCATTAAATATATTATTTAATGAAACATAAATGCTGAGTTCACACTTGTTAAAATTTTTTAAAATATGCAACTTGGCATGGAGCTGGAGTGGAAAAAAGTTGGAGTCTGGTCACCTGCCTCCCAAGCCAGCTCACTCTACCCCAAACCTGGTTGGTTCTCAGATTAAGCTTTGAAGATCGGCCTCAGAGTATATTGCTCCCACCCTCAGCTCCCACTTTGGCCATGAGTTCTTCTGCTCCCCGTTCCATTTGACAAGACTTTTCTCGTGGTGAGAGAAGATTGCGACAAAACTTCATCCCTGGTTTTACTTGAAGACCTGCAGTCTCAGGCCCAGTATCCCTTGTAGCAGCAGCTGCTGCTATTGCACCCAACCCCACTCCATCCCCTTCAGATTCCAGGGTATCCCAATCTCCTTATAAAAATCCAGGGACGGGCTTCCCAGGTGGAACGGTGGTTGAGAGTCCGCCTGCCGATGCAGGGGACACAGGTTCGTGGCCCGGTCTGGGAAGATCCCACATGCCGCGGAGCGGCTGGGCCCGTGAGCCATGGCCGCTGGGCCTGCGCATCCGGTGCCTGTGCTCCGCAACGGGAGAGGCCACAGCAGTGAGAGGCATGCGTACTGAAAAAAAAAAGAAAAAAAAAGATTTTTATCCTCCCGAGAATTGCCTAAATATTTGGAGACAAAGAGTATCGCCCACAGAGATGGGGAGAGAAGTACTGAGTCCTTGGCGATGAGCTGGCCATTTCCTTGACCGGACGCCATCAGATGGCCTTCATCATTGTGGCTGGCATCTGCCTCTGCCTCTACTTCCTGTTTCTGTGCTTCATGGTCTTTCAGGTGTTTCGGAACATCAGCGGGAAGCAGTCCAGCCTGTCGGCCATGAGCAAAGTCCGGCGGCTGCACTATGAGGTGAGTGCATCTCTGGGCTCATTCATGAACTACTTGTTGTGAACACACACACCCCACTACACCTGGAGATGTAGGGGAGATGGAAGCTTTTATTTCAAATACACAGTGAGAGATTCCCATGTAATGTAGAACCTCTAGGCAAAATAAGAGGCTAAATCCTACTCTGAGAGGCGTCTAGCTTTCTGGCTTATCTAGATCTTGGAGTTTTCTGTGGTATAAATGTATTTCTATCCCCAATAAGGAGTGAACTTGTTCAGCAGGTTCTTGAGCTTTGGAATGGAATGTGGGTGTGTGCTGGATAGGAGACCTGACTGTGGTAGAATTGGGAGTTGGCTTGGAGTGAGGCTTTATTTAAAGTTCTCTTGCTGAAAATCAGCCTTGAGAGTGGGGTTCAGCCCAGGTGATCTGATTTCCAGACTTCAGTTAACCAACTTTCCCCTAAAATATCCAGCAGGTGCTCGCTCTGTTTATAGATCATGTCCCTATTCAAGAGAAACACACGACAGCCTCACATCTCTAATGCAGGCAACACATTCTTAATTTTTCAAGGATCCCTTAGGCTCATGCCTAAGTGGCTGTCCTTGGAGACATGGGCCTAATTCCTTTGTGCAAAGAGAAACAGAAACTGCAGAACCGCAGGGTTTTTATATGCAGTGGAAATAAGAGCCCCTGAATAAGAGACGTCTCTCCCTGAAACACAGGTTCCCTCAAATCCTCTCAGGAAAGCAGGGGCACTTTCAGAAGCTTTGCCTGTGTCTAGAGCTGGAGTGACACATGAGAAAATTCAACCAAATCCACTTCATGCTGATTAATATGCACATTTCTCTTTGTTCACTGGAGCAGAGTTTTATTACAACCGCAGAAAACTTGGATTTGGTAACTTTGAACCCTTGCAGAGAAGCATAACTAGCTTAGCAGGGAAATTAGCAGCCTCATGACGTGCTGTGAATATAATTTCCCAGGCTCTGGTATCACTGTTTCATGACAGATAAGAACGTTGGAAATATTGGGCCCAGTACATTTTCCAGCCATATTCACCTCTGCAGGAGAAATGTTACTTTGTGAAATTATTTTACTCCTACTCCTAGGGATTTGGTTTTACAGATTTCTTTAAAATTAGCTTTTGATAGATTTATATATTGAGAAAAGGATTGGTGGTAGCTGGTAGAATGTTAAACTGCTGTTTCTCTCTTTCCTAATAGGGGCTAATTTTCAGGTTCAAGTTCCTCATGCTTATCACCTTGGCTTGTGCTGCCATGACTGTCATCTTCTTCATCGTTAGTCAGGTAAGTTGACCCTGAGAGGTCAGGATGAGAATGTCCTGAAAAGGTGCCTCTGCTTTGCACAGAAAATTCTATAGAGCTAGAATTTAGGAGCAGTGAAAGGAGCAGAGAGGCTGTTATGCGGGGCAGCTGATCAAACCATTGCTTTCAGGCTGCTCTAATCTGGGACTGTTATCACCTGGCCAGAGGTAGACTGAATTTTTCTTTCAGTACAGCCTCGTAGGAGGAAAAAGTTGCTAATTAAATTAAAAGCCTGCAGCTAGACTGAAGGGCACTTGTTTCATTTACTTAAGAGAATAACTTTTCAAGCCCCGTAGCAGATCACCAATAAGCAAGTATTCATTTGATTTGATCCTTATCTAGCATTAACATAGATCCTTTTACAGTCCATCAGCTATTCTTTGGAACAATTATATTGCCACTTAAACATGAAATGTAATTCAAAATTCCCCTTGATAGAGCTTTATCTTTCTTCTGGTTATTTCCAAAGCTCAACATTTTGCTCTACTTGAAAATCTCAATAATGGTAATGATAATGATTTTTAAATATTGGTAACTTGCTATGGAAAGTGGAAAGTACTGTTTAAATCATACATATTATGTACCTATCATACTTTTGAGCTTCACAAAAATCTGATGGGTAAGTAGGATAGGAATTGCTATGCCAGTTTGCTAGAATATGAAGTCTAATGGCCTCAGAGACATTTCTCATTTATGCTGTTTTCCAACTGGGTGGGACTATGGATGGATTACTGAACACTTCTAAGGTTTAATTTTCTTATCCATAAAATGGATATAATAATAGCACCACCTGAAGAAGGCGGCTGTAAGGATCATATGAAGTAATGCTTGCAGAGTGATTTGCAGAGGGCCTGGCAAGCTGTGAGCGTGGGTAGCTGCGCTCTTATGAATAGCAGCAGGGTGAGTGCTGTACCAGAGGACACACAGTGAGTTAGGCACCAGAACCCAGTCTCTTGATTTTCTTTGCCGGCTGCTCTGTCATCCCTATATTTGATTAAAAGTGAGAATGTTAGTAGTGCAAATAGAGCCTTAGGACAAGACTTGCCCCATTTTGCTAGCAAGCTTCCTTTTAGGAGAGGGGCTCCTAAGCTTTTTTGTGTCCTGGACCCCTTAGGTAACCTTAGGTGAAGGCCATGGCCTTCCAAACATCCAAAGGCCTCTTCTTTGAATGTTTTGAAATGAACAAAATACTTTGGATTTCAAAGGGAATCATACAGATACATAGATAGATAGATAGGCGATGTATATTTGCAGTTATACATATTACAGAGATTTCAGAAATATAAGTGTAATCGATATGAAAATATGATTTCTATTGGTGACAGAATTACAGGTATTGCTAATATTATGGGGATTTGTTTCTTACATTCATAATTGAAAGAAATGGTAACTTCCAGTTAGAGACTGAAAAGACGCAATTTTATAAAAATTTTATAAAATTTTTTATAAAAAATATTTTTTATAAAAAATTTTATACCATTTTAATTTTATAAAAATAAAGACGTAAAGAAAATAAAGACATAATTTTTTCCTGCTCTAGTTCATGGACCCCTTGAATTCTATCCAAGGATACCCAAGGGTACCTCTAATCCCTAGAGCCCTGTTGGCTACACCCACCGAGCAGTGTGAGTGCTGCTGCTGAAGGCTGATGTGAATAGAAAAAAATACAACAAATATACATACACATCTTCAGAGGTTCTGTGCACCACCTCTGCTTTGACCTATAACAGTGCTGTGTTTGTATCAGACTGTTTGTTTATAAAGCCTTGGAAACTTCACCCTCCACTCCAAATGCAGTAAAAATATTTCAGATTCTGAATGAGTTTTTTATTCAACCAGCTGAGGCTCAGACAAGGGTGTCTGAGACCAGACTTATCCCTTGGCTGATTCCCTCATGTGCCCAAAATGCTTTTCAGTCCTCAAGTCCCTCAGTAATGCACTGTGACACTTAACACAACCAGTTCTGCAAGGCTGCGAGAACAGGACACACTCCTTGGAGAAACAGAACCTCGAGGAAGATGGGCTGAGGAGTAAAAGGTAATACCAAGATACGTTCTCAGGGAGGCAGAAAGAAAGGACCCCTTTGCTCCTAACACGTGCTTCTGCTACTTTAGAAAGCTGAAGTCATTGCCCCATGGCCCCATCCCATCCCACTTACTCTCTTGTTTCTGCAGAGCGTCTCTCCCATCTGAAGGCAAGAGGGATTTTGGGCTGATCTTTAAGCTGGCTACATGTTGCCCAAATTTAATCTGGTGCATGTTTCATTAGTACACCTTTCTGAAGCAAAGGAGACCAACCTTCCAAGTCGCAGAGTTTGTGGCTTTTCTTTGGAGAAAAAGATTCATATTCTGCTGCCCAGTATTTTCTAACACGGCTGCAGCCTGTGGCTGGCTTTTTATATCTGCTGCGACAGTTGGCCTGGAGTGGATTTCAACTCTAAGGGGGTAGCGATGAGGTCTTTTGGATTCCATTAGCTCTTTACAGTCCTCCTGCTGGGTTTTTTTTTTTTTTTAAGGTTTATTTATAGATATCTAAGACGTTTTCAGGCATAACTCTCAGTGTCCCAGGTACTGTATTAATACAATCATCAGAGGATTTATTTTTTAATGTCATTTTGGAATGTCTCAGCAATGAGCTCACCTGAAAGAAAACCTATTGGGTAACTTTCTGAAATAGATCCCAGCCTTAGGTAAAAGGAATGTATTAAAACTCCCATTATACTCTCAGGCTTGCTGGGAGAGCTTGCATTTAAGCCTCATGAAATATAATGCGAAGGGATCTCTCCAGGATATTGAAGCTCTGAGGCCAGGAATGAAAGGCCGACGGAAGCTGTGGAATGCAGTGACCTTGAGGCTTTGTAGTTGGGTACTGAGGTGCAGTCTTTTAATGCCTGCCATTTAAATGGCCTCAGTCATAGCAACCAAGTGATGGCACGTCACAGTCTGGTATTTTAGCCCCTTCCCTCTGGAAAAGAAAGAAGCATTCCATTTAGGGATGGCAGGCAGTAGGGAACAGAAGTGCAATGCAGGAAAGATGGTCACTGACCTTCACTAAGGGGATTCCAGGTGCCTGACATTTAGGTTGAGCCACGTGCAGCAAACTCCCAGAGAGCCTTCCCCAGTTCTTTTTTTGTATGTGATCACTTCATTCTGTTACTTACAGAGGAAATGTTTCCAGTAAGAGAGCCTGTGTCTGGGATTTGGAAATCTCGTTGTAAAGTGGAATGTTGGTTGTCAAGACTACTGGGTGTAAAGGGATTTGACCTTCACTTGGCTACAGGGGTATAATTGGGTGGTTTCACACAAAAGTAAATTGTTCAAATGTGAAATCAGGAAAAACGGGGACTTTTAGAATTAAGACTTCAGGCAGAGGGGAGATTCTTTTCTTTTTTTCTGTTTTTTTGGTTGGGGCTACCTGATTTTTCTCTCTGGAAGTTTAAAGGGGGTGACTGTCACCTCTTTGCCTTGCCATTAATAAGATTTTGGATTTACAAGGCCTGCTCTGTTGAGGCTGCTTATTGTGGTACATATTGGTGGGAATGTACTCGGAGCTCAGGATGTCTCAGGCATGAGTAATTGAGAGAGAAGAGGGGAAAGCACAATGGGGTCTCCAAACAGTAGAGTGACATTATGTATACAGTCCATTTATGCAAATTCAACTCCTTGCCCTCAGCAGGAAGTAATGCATTTAGAGATTACAAATCAAATAGTATGGGTAATTCTGCAACTGCATTTTAAACAAGTGCAGGTGTCCCAAAGCAAGCATGGGACGGGGGCTTGAATCTACTGTTTCCTCAGCCAGTCCTGGTTCCAATGCATCCCTCATAGTATAAGCATCTCATTTCAGTGCTTCTACTGTAAAACTGTATTTTGCATATATATATATCTAGTTTGTTATATACCAAACATTACTACATCTGGGATACATAGTTCATATAATTACAGATTTGAATATAAAAACCTGTGTATGTATATGTGTGTATATATATATACACACACATACTGTATAAATATTGTGCTCAATTAAGTGAATTTCAAAGGAAATTTGACCTAATAGTTGCCTCTTAGTCTCTCTAACTAAGAGACTCATCCTATTTAAGATAATATTCCTACTCTTGTGTTGTATAATGGTTAAGAACACCCACCTTTCTGGTGGGTTAGAGCCACACCTTTCTGGCTGAGCAATCCTGGGCAAGATACTCTGTGTCACAGTTTACCACCAGTTGAGTGGAGATATTACCTGCCTACCTCATAGAATTGTTATTAAGACTAAATGATATCTTCCACGTACAGTTCTTAGTATAGTGCCTGACACATCATTAGCACTGAATAACTATCATTATCCTTGTTATTATTTCATGTTAACTATCATTATCCTTGTTATTATTTCTACAAGTCTTAGCTTTGTTAATATCTACGTTGACGATTTGTTTTAACTGATAATAAAGGAATATAGTAGAGAGCAGTATTTAAATGATTTGACCTATTGACTACTCATTAGGTCATTGACTACTCCTTTTACTTTTAAGTGTAATTATTATGGTTTACTATGGACTGCAATATTTTTTTATTTCTTAGATATTTCCTAAAAGTGACTCTTTCTGTACACCCTTTCTACCTCCCTGTATTTGTGCTGGCGTTCTTGCACTCATCCCTGTGCTTTTGCCCGTATTGATTCAACAAATATCTGTCTGTAGAGCGCCATTGTGTACCAGGCATGCAGGGAGGTGTTTCCTTAGATGGATCAGTTATGCCAGTCCCAGCGAGAATCAATTTCAGCAAAGTTGTCAATACTGAGTATTCCCAGCTTATATTATGGGAAGCAGGCTCTCCTGCAGGCCCTTCCCCTAGCTGAGGGGCCCACTGCCTTAACAGAGTAGAAGAAAATAAGAACTGCCTTACTCCACATTACCTTTAGCTCTCCCAGCCTCATTTCCCCTCCTTGATCACATAAAGAAGAGTTCCCTTTGTTATGAGAGCAGGTACATGGATTTCCAAAAACTATCTTAAGGCTACTTCTCCCCTTCCATTATATGCATTAAAAATCATCTTAAGTATGCTCTAAGTATTGTAATTTTTATAAAGTTAGGATATTCTGTACTTAAAAGTAAGAAGAGTGACATTTGGAGATGTTTCTAAGAAGCAGTCCTAAATAGCTTGAATGCTGGTACGTTTTTCTAAAATCATTGATGGTTATGAAATCCTTCTTTGCCATAAAAACTTTCCTGAGCATGTCATATAAAGTGAATTATTTCCCAAAGTAAATAAGAGTTAGTGGTGGTGGTTTGTTTATGAATCACAAAAATGAAAATTATGTATTAACAAGGCCAAACTAAAACTGGCAAGTCTGTAATCCATTAACCTGGTTAACTGACACTCTAGGTCTTTCAGAAGGAAATACCTGTCCTTATAGCTTTATTCTGCCTGGGGCCCCTGTGGGTCATGGGTTATACAGAGGGTACCAAATGAATATAGACCCACTGCCTCATAAACAGGAGGTGAAATCAACCTGCTTGTTTAAGTCATGAACATTTAGAGGTAGCTTGCCATCTTACACTTTAGCTCCTAGAAGGAGGGGCTCCTAGATATGGTTTATATAACCCAGCCTCATCACAAGAACATCAGTCCAGTACTTTCTTTTACTCCCATTTAGGATTTCCTGGAGCAAGCAGAAGTGGTCAAAATCATTTCATTGATCTCAGAGCTAGCACAAATTATTAGTTCCTCTGCTCAGCAGTTTTCTTGACAGTTCTTAGTGCAATCCATATGTCATCAGCCCTTAAAACAATTACCAAGTCATTAACATAGACAAAACCAGCCCCAAAACATTCTTGCCAAACTGTAAAGCACATGAAAGCTTCGTAATTACCTTCGTGAGTGACTTACCTAGGGTGACATTATGAAATAAGATTTTTTGAGTGTTTGCTAGGAAATTTCTAGAAATATTTTTACTTAATTCTCCTTAGTAACCCTGCAAGTTTTTGTTTTGCACTTCAGAAAACTGAAGTTTAGAGTCTTAATCCTACTTCTCTTACATTAAACAGAAAGTGAGTGGTAGAGCCTGGACTTGAATCCAGGTCTCTGACTTCAAGCCTGTGTCCTTCTGCTTCTCCATACTGCCCCACTCAGGAAAACTACTCACTCCGAGGACCCATTTGTTTATTTAACCAACCCTGTGGTATATCAGGTGCTGAAGATACGGCAGAAAACAAACCAGAACTGGTCTCTGCCTGCAGGGAGTTTACGTCCAGCTGGGAAGACAGGTAGCAGAGGAGGAACTATAATTGTAGATGAGCGTTGAGACTCAAATGCCGTTTCATTAAATTAGGGATAATTATGTGCTGCTGTTTTAGGAAGAGACAGTACCCAGGTGAGGCTGATGCAGCCAAGATGAGAACCACTGACTTTGTGCCTGACACATAGTAAACCCTCAGTTAACCCTAAATTCATACTAGTATGATTCAGATTAAAAGATGGAATCTTACACGGCCCTTCACTTTCACATATATGGAAGAGACTTGGTGTTTGTGTTAGTTGGTTCCTATGTTGGAGTTGTTTCTTCTTGGTTCCAATTGAATGTCACTCCTTTATCCTGTAGGTGACTGAAGGCCATTGGAAGTGGGGCGGCGTCACGGTCCAAGTGAACAGTGCCTTTTTTACAGGCATCTATGGCATGTGGAACCTGTATGTCTTCGCTTTGATGTTCTTGTATGCACCATCCCATAAGAACTATGGGGAAGACCAGTCTAATGGTGAGTTCCAGCCTCTTTGGCATAGCTTTAATCAGGATAAGTAGGCTTCTGTCTCTACAAGACTTAGATAGCAAAGGCTCTGGGTTCCCCAGTCGAATGTTCCCTCCAAGTGTGAATGAACACCTCCAGGGACTCTGGGGCCATAAGACAAAACACCAGCATAGGGCAGATATTTCTATTAAGTCCTCATTTAAAAAAATCTTTAAAATACATTGGGAATATTGCATTCTAGTCTACAATATCTCCCAGTCTTAGTACAGTAATTAAATTTACTTTCCTCAATTTTTTGAACAAAACTGACTGTTGGAAAGTGTGCTACATTTATTCTTCTAGTTTGAGAACCACAATCTGAGATATTGGGTGGATGGGGACTGAGCCCTGGGTGGAAGTGGAGCTAGCTTTGTTTTTCCTCTGCTCATTTTCCTGCAAGCCTGTTGACACATCCAAACTGGTAGCTATTCTCCTGTCCCCATAGCCTCCCTCCCCTTAAGTGCTAGTATGTGCTGTCTTTGGTGCTGCTGCAAGGAGCCTTGGAGAACTTAGTCAGTCCAGTCATTTTATACATGAGGAAACTGAGACCCAGAGAAGGGAGAGGCTTGCCTGGGGTTTCTCTACCAGCCATGGCAGAGGGAAATGAACATTACTGCCTGGGCCAGTGCTGTTAACATGGAAGAGGTGACCTGGTAAACAACACGTCTGAGAGCTCCTTTTTTTTTTTTTTTTTTAACATCTTTATTGGAGTATAATTGCTTTACAATGGTATGTTAGCTTCAGCTTCACAACAAAATGAATCAGTTATATACATACATATATTCCCATATCTCTTCCCGCTTGCATCTCCCTCCCTCCCACCCTCCCTATCCCACCCTTCCAGGCGGTCACAAAGCACCGAGCTGATCTCCCTGTGCTATGCGGCTGCTTCCCACTAGCTATCTACCTTACGTTTGGTAGTGTATATATGTCCATGCCTCTTTATCGCTTTGTCACCGTTTACCCTTCCCCCTCCCCATAGCCTCAAGTCCATTCTCTAGTAAGTCTGTGTCTTTATTCCTGTTTCACCCCTAGGTTTTTCATGACATTTTTTTTTTTAAATTCCATATATATGTGTTAGCATACGGTATTTGTCTCTCTCTTTCTGACTTACTTCACTCTGTATGACAGACTCTAGGTCTATCCACCTCATTACAAATAGCTCAATTTCGTCTCTTTTTATGGCTGAGTAATATTCCATTGTATATATGTGCCACATCTTCTTTATCCATTCATCCGATGATGGACACTTAGGTTGTTTCCATCTCCGGGCTATTGTAAATAGAGCTGCAATGAACATTTTGGTACATGACTCTTTTTGAATTATGGTTTTCTCAGGGTATATGCCCAGTAGTGGGATTGCTGGGTCATATGGTAGTTCTATTTGTAGCTTTTTAAGGAACCTCCATACTGTTCTCCACAGTGGCTGTATCAATTTACATTCCCACCAACAGTGTAAGAGGGTTCCCTTTTCTCCACACCCTCTCCAGCATTTATTGCTTCTAGATTTTTTGATGATGGCCATTCTGACTGGTGTGAGATGATATCTCATTGTAGTTTTGATTTGCATTTCTCTCATGATTAGTGATGTTGAGCATTCTTTCATGTGTTTGTTGGCACTCTGTATATCTTCTTTGGAGAAATGTCTATTTAAGTCTTCTGCCCATTTTTGGATTGGGTTGTTTGTTTTTTTGTTATTAAGCTGCATGAGCTGCTTATAAATTTTGGAGATCAATCCTTTGTCAGTTGCTTCATTTGCAAATATTTTCTCCCATTCTGAGGGTTGTCTTTTGGTCTTCTTTATGGTTTCCTTTGCTGCGCAAAAGCTTTTAAGTTTCATTAGGTCCCATTTGTTTACTCTTGTTTTTATTTCCATTTCTCTAGGAGGTGGGTCAAAAAGGACCTTGCTGTGATTTATGTCATAGAGTGTTCTGCCTATGTTTTCCTCTAAGAGTTTGATAGTTTCTGGCCTTACATTTAGGTCTTTAATCCATTTTGAGCTTATTTTTGTGTATGGTGTTAGGGAGTGATCTAATTTCATACCTTTACATGTAGCTGTCCAGTTTTCCCAGCACCACTTATTGAATAGGCTGTCCTTTCTCCACTGTACATTTCTGCCTCCTTTGTCAAAGATAAGGTGACCATATGTGCGTGGGTTTATCTCTGGGCTTTCTATCCTGTTCCATTGATCTATCTTTCTGTTTTTGTGCCAGTACCATACCGTCTTGATAACTGTAGCTTTGTAGTATAGTCTGAAGTCTGGGAGCCTGATTCCTCCAGTTCCTTCTTTCGTTCTCAAAATTGCTTTGGCTATTCGGGGTCTTTTGTGTTTCCATACAAATTGTGAAATTTTTTGTTCTAGTTCTGTGAAAAATGCCAGTGGTAGTTTGATAGGGATTGCATTGAATCTATAGATTGCTTTCGGTAGTAGAGTCATTTTCACAATGTTGATTCTTCCAATCCAAGAACATGGTATATCTCTCCATCTATTTGTATCGTCTTTAATTTCTTTCATCAGTGTCTTATAATTTTCTGCATACAGATCTTTTGTCTCCTTAGGTAGGTTTATTCCTAGATATTTTATTCTTTTTGTTGCAATGGTAAATGGGAGTGTTTTCTTGATTTCACTTTCAGATTTTTCATCATTAGTATATAGGAATGCCAGAGATTTCTGTGCATTAATTTTGTATCCTGCCACTTTACCAAATTCATTGATTAGCTCTAGTAGTTTTCTGGTAGCATCTTTAGGGTTCTCTATGTATAGGATCATGTCATCTGCAAACAGTGACAGCTTTACTTCTTCTTTTCCGATTTGGATTCCTTTTATTTTCTTTTCTTCTCTGATTGCTGTGGCTAAAACTTCCAAAACTATGTTGAATAATAGTGGTGAGAGTGGGCAACCTTGTCTTGTTCCTGATCTTAGTGGAAATGCTTTCAGTTTTTCACCATTGAGGATGATGTTTGCTGTGGGCTTGTCATATATGGCCTTTATTATGTTGAGGAAAGTTCCCTCTATGCCTACTTTCTGCAGGGTTTTTATCATAAATGGGTGTTGAATTTTGTCAAAAGCTTTCTCTGCATCTATTGAGATGATCATATGGTTTTTCTCCTTCAGTTTGTTAATATGGTTTATCACATTGATAGATTTGCGTATATTGAAGAATCCTTGCATTCCTGGAATAAACCCCACTTGATCATGGTGTATGATCCTTCTAATGTGCTGTTGGATTCTGTTTGCTAGTATTTTGTTGAGGATTTTTGCATCTATGTTCATCAGTGATATTGGCCTGTAGTTTTCTTTCTTTGTGACATCCTTGTCTGGTTTTGGTATCAAGGTGATGGTGGCCTCGTAGAAGGAGTTTGGGAGTGTTCCTCCCTCTGCTATATTTTGGAAGAGTTTGAGAAGGATAGGTGTTAGCTCTTCTCTAAATGTTTGATAGAATTCGCCTGTGAAGCCATCTGGTCCTGGGCTTTTCTTTGTTGGAAGATTTTTAATCACAGTTTCAATTTCAGTGCTTGTGATTGGTCTGTTCATATTTTCTATTTCTTCCTGATTCAGTCTTGGCAGGTTGTGCATTTCCAAGAATTTGTCCATTTCTTCCAGATTGTCCATTTTATTGGCATAGAGTTGCTTGTAGTAATCTCTCATGATCTCTTTTATTTCTGCAGTGTCAGTTGTTACCTCTCCTTTTTCATTTCTAATTCTATTGATTTGAGTCTTCTCCCTTTTTTTCTTGATGAGTCTGGCTAGTGGTTTATCTATTTTGTTTATCTTCTCAAAGAACCAGCTTTTAGTTTTATTGATCTTTGCTATTGTTTCCTTCATTTCTTTTTCATTTATTTCTGATCTGATTTTTATGATTTCTTTCCTTCTGCTAGCTTTGGGGTTTTTTTGTTCTTCTTTCTCTAATTGCTTGAGGTGCAAGGTTAGGTTGTTTATTCGAGATGTTTCCTGCTTCTTAAGGTGGGCTTGTATTGCTATAAACTTCCCCCTTAGAACTGCTTTTGCTGCATCCCACAGGTTTTGGGTCGTTGTGTCTCCATTGTCGTTTGTTTCTAGGTATTTTTTGATTTCCTCTTTGATTTCTTCAGTGGTCACTTCATTATTAAGTAGTGTATTGTTTAGCCTCCATGTGTTTGTATTTTTTACAGATCTTTTCCTGTAATTGATATCTAGTCTCATGGCGTTGTGGTCAGAAAAGATACTTGATACAATTTCAATTTTCTTAAATTTACCAAGGCTTGATTTGTGACCCAAGATATGATCTATCCTGGAGAATGTTCCATGAGCACTTGAGAAAAATGTGTATTCTGTTGTTTTTGGATGGAATGTCCTATAAATATCAATTAACTCCATCTCGTTTAATGTATCATTTAAAGCTTGTGTTTCCTTATTTATTTTCATTTTGGATGATCTGTCCATTGGTGAAAGTGGGGTGTTAAAGTCCCCTACTATGAATGTGTTACTGTCGATTTCCCCTTTTATGGTTGTCAGTATTTGCCTTATGTATTGAGGTGCACCTAAGTTGGGTGCATAAATATTTACAATTGTTATATCTTCCTCTTGGATCGATCCCTTGATCATTATGTAGTGTCCTTCTTTGTCTCTTCTAATAGTCTTTGTTTTAAAGTCTATTTTGTCTGATATGAGAATTGCTACTCCAGCTTTCTTTTGGTTTCCATTTGCATGAAATACCTTTTTCCATCCCCTTACTTTCAGTCTGTGTGTGTCTCTAGGTCTGAAGTGGGTCTCTTGTAGACAGCAAATATATGGGTCTTGTTTTTGTATCCATTCAGCCAATCTGTGTCTTTTGGTGGGAGCATTTAGTCCATTTACATTTAAGGTAATTATCGATATGTGTGTTCCTATTCCCATTTTCTTAATTGTTTTGGGTTCATTATTGTAGGTCCTTTCCTTCTTTTGTGTTTCTTGCCTAGAGAAGTTCCTTTAGCAGTTGTTGTAGAGCTGGTTTGGTGGTGCTGAACTCTCTCAGCTTTTGCTTGTCTGTAAAGGTTTTAATTTCTCCATCAAATCTGAATGAGATCCTTGCTGGGTAAAGTAATCTTGGTTGCAGGTTTTTCTCCTTCAACACTTTCAATATGTCCTGCCACTCTCTTCTGGCTTGCAGAGTTTCTGCTGAAAGATCAGCTGTTAACCTTATGGGGATTCCCTTGTGTGTTATTTGTTGTTTTTCCCTTGCTGCTTTTAATATGTTTTCTTTGTATTTAATTTTTGACAGTTTGATTAATATGTGTCTTGGCGTATTTCTCCTTGGATTTATCCTGTATGGGACTCTCTGTGCTTCCTGGACTTGATTAACTATTTCTTTTCCCATATTAGGGAAGTTTTCAACTATAATCTCTTCAAATATTTTCTCAGTCCCTTTCTTTTTCTCTTCTTCTTCTGGAACCCCTATAATTCGAATGTTGGTGCGTTTAATGTTGTCCCAGAGGTCTCTGAGACTGTCCTCAGTTCTTTTCATTCTTTTTTCTTTTTTCTGCTCTGCAGTAGTTATTTCCACTATTTTATCTTCCAGGTCACTTATCCGTTCTTCTGCCTCAGTTATTCTGCTATTGATCCCATCTAGAGTACTTTTAATTTCATTTATTGTGTTGTTCATCGTTGCTTGTTTCATCTTTAGTTCTTCTAGGTCCTTGTTAACTGATTCTTGCAATTTGTCCATTCTATTGTCCATTCTATCTCCAAGATTTCGGATCAACCTTACTATCATTATTCTGAATTCTATTTCCTCTTCATTTGTTAGGTCTGGTGGGTTTTTATCTTGCTCCTTCATCTGCTGTGTGTTTTTCTGTCTTTTCATTTTGCTTATCTTACTGTGTTTGGGGTCTCCTTTTTTGCAGGCTGAAGGTTCGTAGTTCCTGTTGTTTTTTGTGTCTGTCCCCAGTGGCTAAGGTTGGTTCAGTGGGTTGTGTAGGCTTCCTGGTGGAGGGTACTAGTGCCTGTGTTCTGGTGTATGAGGCTGGATCTTGTCTTTCTGGTGGGCAGGTCCACGTCTGGTGGTGTGTTTTGGGGTGTCTGTAGACTTACTATGATTTTGGGCAGCCTCTCTGCTAATGGGTGGGGTTGTGTTCCTGTCTTGCTAGTTGTTTGGCATAGGATGTCCAGCACTGTAGCTTGCTGGTCGTTGAGTGAAGCTGGGTGCTGGCGTTGAGATGGAGATCTCTCGGAGATTTTTGCTGTTTGATATTATGTGCAGCTGGGAGGCCTCTTGTGGACCAGTGTCCTGAAGTTGGCTCTCCCACCTCAGAGGCACAGCACTGACTCCTGGCTGCAGCACCAAGAGCCTTTCATCCACAGGGCTCCTTAATTTGGGATGATTCGTTGTCTATTCAGGTATTCCACAGATGCAGGGTATATCAAGTTGATTGTGGAGCTTTAATCCGCTGCTTCTGAGGCTGCTGGGAGAGATTTCCCTTTCTCTTCTTTGTTCTGACAGTTCCCAGGGGCTCAGCTTTGGATTTGGCCCCGCCTGTGCGTGTAGGTCGCCGGAGGGCGTCTGTTCTTTGCTCAGACAGGACGGGGTTAAAGGAGCCGCTGATTCGGAGGCTCTGGCTCACCCAGGCCGGGGGGTAGGGAGGGTCACGGAGTGCGGGGCGGGCCTGCAGCGGCAGAGGCCGGCGTGACGCTGCAGCCTGAGGGTGCCGTGCGCTCTCCCGGGGGAGCCGTCCCCGGATCCCGGGACCCTGGCAGTGGCGGGCTGCACAGGCTCCCCGGAAGGGCGTGTGGCTAGTGACCTGTGCTCGCACACAGGCCTCCTGGCGGCGGCAGCAGCGGCCTCAGCGTCCCATGTCCGTCTCTGGGCTCCGCAATCTTAGCCGCGGCTCGCGCCCGTCCCTGGAGCCCTCTCAAGCAGCGCTCTTAATCCTCTCTCCTCGTGCACCAGGAAACAAAGAGGGACGTAAAAGTCTCTTGCCTCTTCGGCAGGTCCAGACCCCTCCCCGGACTCTCTCCCGGCCAGCCGCGGCGCACCAACGCCCTGCAGGCTGTGTTCACGCCGCCAACCTCAGTCCTCTCCCGGCGCTCCGACAAAAGCCGGAGCCTCAGCTCCCAGTCCCGCCCGCCCCGGCGGGCGAGCAGACAAGCCTCTCGGCTGGTGAGTGCCGGTCGGCCCGATCCTCTGCGCTGGAATCTGTCCGCTTTGCCCTCCGCACCCCAGTTGCTGTGTTCTCCTCCGCGGCTCCCAAGCTCCCCCACTCCGCCTCCCGAAGTCTCCACCCGCGAAGGGGCTTCCTAGTGTGTGGACACTTTTCCTCCTTCACAGCTCTCTCCCGCTGGTGCAGGACCCGTCCCTATCCTTTTGTCTCTGTTTAGTTTTTTCTTTTGCCCTAACCAGGTACGTGGGGGGTTCCTTGCCTTTTGGGAGGTCTGAGGTCTTCTGCCAGCGTTCAGTAGGTGCTCCGTAGGAGTTGTTCCACGCGTAGATGTACTTCTGGTGTATCTGTGGAGAGGAAGGTGATCTCCGCGTCTTACTCTTCCGCCATCTTCCCGGAAGTCCTGAGAGCTCCTTTTTCTTTGCATACTTAGGCCTACATTGTCTGGCTCCACCCTTATTCTTTCTTCCCGTTTTCATGCCTGCTTTACCCTGGCCACGTGCCTCCTATCCCCCAAACAAAAGATGCTTTTTGTCAAATCAGAGCCAGTGCCCTTCACTCTGCCCTGAAGCAGAGATCAGGGCTTTAAGGTCTGCATGTCTGCGTGGCACCAAGGGTCGGCCTTGCTCATAGGAAGTGCTCAGCAAGTGTCTGCTGAGTCGATGGATTCATATCCCCCCTCCATCTGGGCCTGATAAAACCCTACTCGTCTTTTGGGTCCATTCAAAATGTTTCCTCCTCCTTCAAACCCATTCCTGATCACCCCAGTTGGAGTCTGGCAAGTTACATTCGGTAGAATATTGTTGCCATGGGATGTTGGTAGGCTTTAGTAGTCAAATGAGTTTGAGAATCACTGGGTTTTTAATCAGCATTAATATGATTTTACTGCAAGGTATCTTAATGCCTTTAGCACATTAATTTGTACTATGTCTTCTAAAATGGGTGGGGGTAACAGCACTTCCAAATTATTATTTTTAAAAATTATTTATTTATTTGTTTGGCTGCGCTGGGTCTTAATTGCAGCACACGGATCTGTAGTTGTGGTATACAGGATCTTTAGTTGTGGCATGTGGGGTCTAGTTCCCTGACCAGTGATCAAACCCAGGCCCCCTGCATTGGGAGCACAGAGTCTTAACCACTGGACCACCAGGGTAGTCCCACTTCCAAATTATTAAATCATTTGGCCCTGGAACCCTTTTTCCAGGCATGGTATCTTTTGGAACTGGTGTTCTGAAGAGCAGGCCTGGGGGAACATGACTACGCTTTTCACATGACACTCACCGTGTAGGTGTAGTAGGTGAGTTTGCCTGTGCCTTCTCTCTCCTGCTGGAACTTAACTCCTTAAGGGCCAGGATCGGTTCTTAAGGGTGCTTTGAAAATGTTGAGTGCATTAATGCTTTAGAAATAAGAGTTCTAGATTAGCTTTCTTATTTCACAGACGGGCCAGTGATCTTGAGATAGGTCATCTTGAGATGAGTCATCTTGAGATGACATGAGGGATGGAGCAGGGACAGGAGGGCATCTGTGCTGAGGGTCAAGGGTCGTGGAATGGTCTCAGCCACCATCTGTCCCCAGTATTACACCTGCCTCTTCTGTACAAAAGCATCCTAGACACCAGGCCTCTCCTCCTTTCTACTCCATGACTTCCTGTCACACTATCAAGTCCATCTCTGGCCATGGGTCCTGGGCAAGAATAAAGACCTTTGGCTCACCTACCCACCTGCCCAACTCTTGGTTTGATTGACTTCCCTTCTACAAAGCTTGTGAGCCAGGTAGCCTTCAGCTTCCTTTCCACTGCTAGCACTCTGTGTTTTACTATATGCATGGTAATGGGAGCATGTAGTCTCTTAGTGGCCCTCCATAATGCCAAAGGAAGGGATTCTGGGCTTGTGAACAAGAATCTTGATTTCATTTCATGGCCATCCTCTTGGACTTTAACAGAAACCATATGGACTTGTCCTTGACTTGAGAGTATTAAGCAGGAACCTAGTAGGTGGAGTTCCTGCCTTCCAGGGAAATACTACCTAAAGCAATGGCTGGACTTCCTGGGATGTTGGAATAATAATCCTAGCGGGTAACAGTTATTGAGTACTGACCGCGTGCTACAGCACTTTATGGACATAAACTATTCTGGTTGTTTTTGCTGTGGGACTGGTGGCGAACTGCTTCCCTCTCTGTGCACCACTTCTCCCACCTGTACATGATCTCTTAAAATCTTTTGGGACCGTAAAATTCTATGGTTCTCTCCATTCCTGTTAGCGAGGAAGGGGCAGAAGAGCACCTCCTTTCATAAAGTGGTAGCCCAGAGGGTGATTCCGTCACACCTAAGGGATTTCTAAACACTGGTGAGAATTTGCCCAAGCCCAGCACTTTCAGGCACATGGGAGGCCAGAGCTGTGGCCAGGCCTGCAGAGGCAGGATGACTGCCTGCCACCCTGTGGCGTCAGATGCTTGAGCCGCAAGCCAAGTGTTAGGCAGCTCCCATGAGGACGTCTTACTCAGCACAGCAGCCACCCTCCTAGGCTTCGAACCTTGCCATTGAGAATAGAACTTGATTTGTTCCCCAACAGATTTGTTGCTGTTGTTGAAGTCTAGACAACGCACAGATCAGTAATTTCACAGAAAGCTCAAAAGCTATTCTCAACAGGAGGTCGTATGCACTGAATCCCTTGCAAAGTGTTTGGAAATGTCCCTGGCTGTCCTGGATTGTCATTTATGACAGGGACGTGCCACTGGCATTTAGTGGCCAGATTCTAGGGATGCTAAATGTCCTACAAGGAGCAAAACAGTCCCTTATAGTAAAGAGTTATCCTGCCCCAAATGCCAATAGGGCCCTTGTTGAAAAACATTCAAGCAATCTAGCAGGCAGACTCTTTTGGGACCCTGTTCTGATCATAAACACAATTTTTAGTCACACGATTTAGCAGCCGTGCAGTGGTGACATGACCCACTGTGACTTTGCAGAAGCCCGTAAGCCCCTAGCAGCTTGTTGTGCCCTTAGCTTACCTGGCTGGTGCCGTGCCCTGTGCATTTGGAAAAGGCTCTTCCAAGTTGGGTTCTCCGATCATTTTCCTTCTCTGCCCTCTTCCCTTTTCATCTCTTCATCCGCCGCCAGATCACACAATGTATCGTAGGAATTATGGAGCGTTTGTCAAAATTTTGAAGCTCCTTGGAAAAAGCTAATTTGGAATATTACATGGAAACCTAGAAAATGAACTCTGAGAGGGATACACTGTATTTTTTTAAATATATCTTTATTGGAGTATAACTGCTTCACAATATTGCACTAGCCTCTGTCGCACAACAAAGTGAATCAGCCACGTGCATACATACATCCCCATATCCCCTCTGTCTTGAGCCTCCCTCCCTATCCCACCCCTCTAGGTCATCACAAAGCACCGAGCTGCTCTCCCTGTGCTATGCTGCTGCTTCCCACTAGCTATCTATTTTACATTTGGTAGTGTATATATGTCCCTGCTACTCTCACTTTGCCAAGGCTTCCCCCTCCCCTCCGTGTCCTCAAGTCCATTCTCTATGTCTAAGTCTTTGTTACTTCCCTGCCACTAGGTTCATCAGTACCATTTTGTTGTTGTTGTTGTTTTTAGATTCCATATAGATGTGTTAGCATATGGTATTTGTTTTTCTCTTTCTGACTTACTTCACTCGTATGACAGACTCTAGGTCCATCCACCTTATTACAAATAACTCAGTTTCGTTCCTTTTAATGGCTGAGTAATATTCCATTGTATATATGTGCCACATCTTCTTTATCCATTCATCTGTCGATGGACATTTAGGTTGCTTCCATGTCCTGGCTATTGTAAATAGTGCTGCAATGAACACTGTGGTACATGTCTCTCTTTGAATTATGGTTTTCTCAGGGTATATGCCCAGTAGTGGGATTGCTGGGTCATATGGTAGTTCTATTTTTAGTTTTTTAAGGAACCTCCATGCTGTTCTCTGTAGTGGCTGTATCAACTTACATTCCCACCAACAGTGCAGGAGGGTTCCCTTTACACTACACCCTTTCCAGCATTTACTTTTTCTAGATTTTTTGATGATGACCATTATGACTGGTGTGAGGTGATAACTCACTGTAGTTTGGATTTGCATTTCTCTAATAATTAGTGATGTTGAGCATCTTTTCATTTGCCTCTTGGCCATCTGTATGTCTGCTTTGGTGAAATGTCTATTTAGGTCTTCCATGCATTTTTAAATTGGATTGTTTGTTTTTTTGATATTGAGCTCCATGAGCTGTTTGTATATTTTGGAGATTGATCCTACTTCCATTGTTTCATTTGCAAATATTTTCTCCCATTCTGAGGGTTGGCTTTTCATTTTGTTTATGGTTTCCTTTGCTGTGCAAAAGCTTTTACGTTTAATTAGTTCCCGTTTGTTTATTTTTGTTTTTATTTTCATTATGAGGTGAGTGGAAAAAGATCTTGCTGTGGTTTATGTCAAAGAATGTTTTTCCTATGTTTTCCTCTAAGAGTTTTATAGTGTCTGGTCTTACATTTAGGTCTTTAATCCATTTGGAGTTTATTTTTGTGTATGGTATTAGGGAGTGTTCTAATTTCATTCTTTTTTTTTTTTTTGCGACACACGGGCCTCTCACTGTTGTGGCCTCTCCCGTTGTGAAACACAGGCTCCGGAAGAGCAGGCTCAGCAGCCATGGCTCACGGGCCCAGTCGCTCTGCGGCATGTGGGACCTTCCCAGACTGGGACACGACCCCGTGTCCCCTGCATCGACAGGCGGACTCTCAACCACTGCGCCACCAGGGAAGCCCTAATTTCATTCTTTTACATGTAGCTGTCCAGTTTTCCCAGCACCACTTATTGAAGAGGCTGCCTTTTCTCCATTGTATGTTCTTGCCTCCCTTGTCGTAAATTAGGTGGCCATATGTGTGTGGGTTTATCTCTAGGCTTTCTATCCTGTACCATTGATCTATATTTTTGTTTTTATGCCAGTACCATACTATCTTGATTACTGTAGCTTTGTAGTATAGCTTGAAGTCAAGGAGCCTGATTCCTCCGGCTCCGTTTTTCTTTCTCAAGTTTGCTTTGGCTATTCAGGGTCTTTTGTGTTTCCATACAAACTGTAAAATTTTTTCTAATTCTTTGAAGAATGCCATTGGTAATTTGATAGGGATTGCATTGACTCTGTAAATTGCTTTGGGTAGTGTAGTCATTTTGACAATATTGATTCTTCCAATCCAAGAACATGGTGTATTTCTCCATCTGTTTATGTCATCTTTGATTTCTTTCATCAGTGTTTTATAGTTTTCTGAGTACAAGTCTTTTGCCTCCTTAGGTAGGTTTATTCCTAGGTATTTTATTCTTTTTGTTGCGATGGTAAATGGGATTGTTTCCTTAATTTCTCTTTCTGATTTTTTTGTTGTTAGTGTATAGAAATACTAGAGATTTCTGTGCATTTATTTTGTATCCTGCAACCTTACCAAATTAATTGATTAGTTCTAGTAGTTTTTTGGTGGCATCTTTAGGATTTTCTATGTATAGTATCATGTCATCTGCAGACAGTGACAGTTTTATTTCTTCTTTTCCCATTTGTATTCCTTTTATTTCTTTTTCTTCTCTGATTGCCGTGGCTAGGTCTTCCAAAACTATGTTGAATAAGAGTGGTGAGAGTAGACATCCTTGTCTTGTTCCGGATCTTAATAGAAATGCTTTCAGTTTTTCACCACTGGGTATGATATTTGCTGTGGGTTTGTAATATGTGGCCTTTATTATGTTGAGGTAGGTTCCCTCTGTGCCCATTTTCTGGAGGGTTTTTATCATAAAGAGGTGTTGAATTTTGTCAAAAGCTTTTTCTGCATCTATTGAGATGATCATATGGTTTTTATTCTTCAATTTGTTAATATGGTGTATCACATTGATTGATTCGCATATTTTGAAGAATTCTTCATCCCTGGGATAAATCCCACTTGATCATGGTGTATGACCCTTTTAATGTGTTGTTGGCTTCTGTTTGCTAGTATTTTGTTCAGAATTTTTGTGTCTATGTTCATCAGTGATATTGGTCTATAATTTTCTTTTTTGTAATATCTTTTTCTGATTTCGGTATCAGGGTGATGGTAGCTTTGTAGCATGTATTTGGGAGTGTTCCTTCCCCTGCAATTTTTTGGAAGAGTTTGAGAAGAATCAGTTTTAGCTCTTCTCTAAATGTTTGATAGAATTCGCCTGTGAAGCCATCTGGTCCTGGACTTTTGTTTGTTGGAAGAGTTTTAATTACAGTTTCAATTTAATTACTTGTGATAAGTCTGTTTATATTTTCTAGTTTTTCCTGGTTCAGTCTTGTAAAATTGTACCTTTCCAAGAATTTGTCCATTTCTTCGTGGTTGTCCATTTTATTGGCATATAGTTTGTAGTAGTGTCTTATAATCCTTTGTATTTCTGTGGTGTCAGTTGTGATTTCTCCTTTTTCTTTACCAATTTTATTGATTTGCGTCCTCTCCCCTTTTTTCTTGATGAGTCTGGCTAATGGTTTATCAATTTTGTTTATCTTCTCAAAGAACCAGCTTTTATTTTTATTGATGTTTGCTATCGTTTCCTTCATTTCTTTTTCATTTATTTCTGATCTGATCTTTATGATTTCTTTCCTTCTGCTAACTTTGGGGTATTTTTGTTCTTCTTTCTCTAATTGCTTTAGGTCTAGGGTTAGATTGTTTACTTGAGATTTTTCTTGTTTCTTGAGGTGAGATTGAATTGCTATAAACTTCCCTCTTAGAACTGCTTTTGTGTTCCATAGGTTTTGGGTCATGATGTTTTCGTTGTCATTTGTTTCTGTGTATTTTTTTAATTTCTTCTTTGATTTCCTCAGTGATCTCTTGGTTATTTAGTAGCTCACTGTTTAGCCTCCATGTATTTGTGGTTTTTACAGTATTTTTCCTGTAATTGATTTCCAGTCTCATAGCATTGTTGTCAGAAAAGATGCTTGATGATTTCAATTTTTTTAAATTTACCAAGGCTTGATTTGTGACCCAAGAGGTGATCTATCCTGGAGAATGTTCTGTGTCTACTTGAGAAGTGTATTCTGCAACTTTAGGGTGGAATGTTCTATAAATATCAATTAAATCTATCTGGTCTATTGTGTCATCTAAAGCTTGTGTTTCCTTATTTATTTTCTGTTTGGAAGATCTGTCCATTTGTTTAAGTGAGGTGTTAAAGTCCCCTACTATTATTGTGTTACTGTCGATTTCTCCTTTCATGGTTGTTAGCATTGGCCTTATGTCTTGAGGTGGGTTTATGCACCCTATGTTAGGTGCCTAAACATTTATAATTGTTATATCTTCTTCTTGGATTGATTCCTTGATCATTACATAGTGTCCTTCCTTATCTCTTGTGACAGTCTTTATTTTAACATCTATTTTATCTGATATGCATATTGCTACTCCAGCTTTCTTGTGATTTCCATTTGCATGGAATATCTTTTTCCATTCCTTCACTTCCAGTCTGTATGTGTCCATAGGTCTGAAGTGGGTCTCTTGTAGACAGGCATATATATGGGTCTTGTTTTTGTATCCATTTAGCCAGTCTGTGTCTTTTGGTTGGGGCATTCAGTCCATTTATGTTCAAGGTTATTATTGATATGTATGTTCCTATTACCATTTTCTTAATTGTTTTGGGTTTGTTTTTGTGGGTCTTTTTCTTTTGTGTTTCCTGCCTAGAAAAGTTTCTTTAGCATTTGTTGTAAAGCTGGTTTGGTGGTGCTGAATTCTCTTAGCTTTGGCTTGTCTGAAAAGCTTTTGATTTCTCCATTGAATCTGAATGAGATCCTTGCTGGGTAGAGTAATCTTGGTTGTAGGTTTTCCTCTTTCAGCACTTAAAGTATATCCTGCCACTCCCTATGGCCTGCAGAGTTTCTGCTGAAAAGTCAGCTGATAACCTTATGGGATTTCCTTTGTATGTTATTTTTTGTTTTTCCCTTTTAATATTTTTTCTTTGAATTTAATTTTTGTTAGTTTGATAAATATGTGGTTTGATGTGTTTCTTTTGGGGTTTATCCTGGATGGGACTCTCTGTGCTTCTTGGACTTGCGTGACTATTTCCTTTCCCATGTTAGGGAAGTTTTCCACTATAATCTCTTCAAATATTTCCTCAGACCCGTTCTTTTTCTCTTCTTCTGGGACCCCTATAATTTGAATGTTGGTGCATTTAGTGTTGTCCCAGCGGTGTCTGAGATTGTCTTCAATTCTTTTCATTCTTTTTCTTTATTCTGCTCCTCGGCAGGTACTTCCACCCTTTTGTCTTCCAGCTCACTTATTCGTTCCTGTGCCTCAGTTATATTCTGTTACTAATTCCTTCTAGTGTATTTTTCATTTCAGTTATTGTGTTGTTCATCTGTGTTTGCTTGTTCTTTACTTCTTCTACAGCTTTCTTAAACATTTCTTGTATTTTCTCAGTCAGTGCCTCCATTCTATTTCTGAGATTCTGGATCATCTTTACTATCATTACTCTGAATTCTTTTTCAGGGAGATTGCCTATTTCTTCTTCATTTATTTGGTCTTATAGGTTTTTACCTTGCTCCTTCATCTGTGACATATTTTTTTGCCATCTCATTTTTTTTTTTTTTGATGAGTGGGATTGTGTTCCTGTCTTACTGGTTGTTTGGCCTGAAGCTTCCAACACTGGAGTTTGTAGGCTGTTGGGTAGAGCTGGGTCTTGGTGCTGAGATGAGGACCTCTGGGAGACCCCACTCTGATGAATGTTCCCTGGAGTCTGAGGTTCTCTATTAGTCCAGTGGTTCGGACTCGGAGCTCCCACTGCAGGATCTTTGGCCAGACCCCCGGCTCATGAACCAAGATCCCACAAGCTGCCCGGAGCAGCCAAAAAAAAAAGTGGGGGAGAACAATAACAAAGTGAAAAATAAAATTATACCAAGAAATTAACAGATATGTTAGAAAGAATGTAAAAATAAAAATAGAGATGAAACAACAGATGGAAGGCAAAACAGAACCACAATAATTAAAAAGAGGAGGAGAAAAGAAGAAAAGGTGGAAAAGGCCTTGGCTGTGTAGGGCGGGGCCTAAGCAGGGGTGGTGTTTGGGCAGTGGGCAGGCCCTATGCTTAGGACCCACAGGACTGGAAAAGGCCCTGGGGGTGTTGGGGGTGGGGCTTAGGCTCAATGGAACAGAAGGGGCCCAGGTGTGCCTCCCTCCCGCCTCTGGTCTCAGAGCACTTGGGGCCCCACCTGGGAGCTCAGTAGGTTTCCCGGGCTCAAGTGGGTGGGGCCAACTCCCTCTGCTCCTCTCCCGCTCTTCCGGTCCTGGAGGCCCCCTCCTGCGTGCCTCTCCTGATCTCCTCCGCGTCTCCCTCCTATGCCCCCAGGACCCACGCAGCCTGGAGTGGCCCTCTGTGGGCGTAGGACCTGGCCTGAGAATCAGGCAGACTTCTCTGGATGGTTGGGCAGGTGATGCGCTGTGTGTGCTCCCCCTGATCCAAGCCTCCAAGGGTGAACCCCCTTCCCCTCTCAGCCACCCCTCAAGGGCACCGGTCCTGTCTGGCCTCCACTTCTCCTACCTCCTCAGTCCCCCCACGTCCTGCCAGTTCGCTTGGGGGTTCCTCCTGTCACCTTGGGCTTCGAGGTACCCCACCAGCATCCTGCCGGTGCCCAAGTTGTGGGGAGATGCAAACTCCTCATCTTCCCACACTGCCCTACAGTGTATTTTTAAATTCTCCGACTCTCTGGATGGCATTCCTCCTCCTTCCTCAGCCTTCCCATGCTCCTTTTCCTTTCTTGTGGAAAGTTTTTATTTTTAACTGGCTTGGACTCCCTCCCCACTCTAGCTTTTAAGGTCCAGAGCCAAGAATTTGGATCTCTTGCTATGGAGAATGAATCCTAGGTATGTGGCTCTTCTTGCCTTCGTGAGATGGATCCTGAGTGGAGCTCTGGAGAAAGCTCATTTCCAGGAACTTGGCAAGCAGTTTCTGATGCAGCAGAGGCCAGAGGGGCTAAGGAGAGAGAAAAAACCATTGAGAAGTGTTGTTTTGTTTGGGAGATGGAGGGAGATGCTGAGAAATGTGTGTGTGTGTGTGTGTGTGTGTGTGTGTGTGTGTGTGTGTGTGTGTGTGTGTGTGTGTGTGTGGAGGGGGAGTGGATAGGAAGGAAATGAAAGCAGAGAGCACAGACTTTTGCTTCTCCCTTTTGGTCAAGGAATGGACAGAGAGACAGCGGGCAGCAGGTTTGAGAAAGGGTCAGTTTCCAAAGAACATTTTCTCTCACGTAATTCTGTTTATTGTGTGGCTCGGAAAATGAGCCTTAACAATGAACCAGCGAGTGCCTCAGCGCCTCGCACTGTGCTGGGTTTGAGAGGATGAGTGACAAAGACACAGGCTTGTTCTCACAGAGCTAGCAGTCTGATCTAGGAGATAAGACTTCCTCCTCTGCCTCCTGAAACATGGGACGTGGCAGGACAGCTCCAGCCAGGGTGTCCAAGCGAGAATGTTTTCATGTTGTCAGCGGCTGATTGGTGCCGCAGGGGTGTGGTTCTCCAGGGTCCTAACTGTCGGTGGATCCACCATAGCTGCAGTGTTGGTGTAAACACATTCAAATCAGTCTATATATATATGGTTGTAAAATTAATTTACGTCCATGTTTACTAAACGATTACCCTTAGTTTTGTAAACCATAGAGATCCCAATTCTCAGATTCTTATATCAGAAGAGCAGGAATGTTTGTGAATGCTTGTAATCTGTATTTTGATTGGATCATACAGTGGATTTTGAAAGGCTTTATTTAGACTATGTGTGTACTTCATATACGTTAATTAATAAAACTGAATAGTTTTTAATGTGTTAAAAATATATATAATGAGGGCTTCCCTGGTGGCGCAGTGGTTGAGAGTCCACCTGCCGATGCAGGGGACTTGGGTTCGTGCCCCGGTCCGGGAAGATCCCACATGCCGCGGAGCGGCTGGGCCCGTGAGCCATGGCCGCTGAGCCTGTGCATCCGGAGCCTGTGCTCCGCAACGGGAGAGGCCACAACAGTGAGAGGCCCGCGTACCGCAAAAAAAAAAAAAAAAATATATATATATATATGTATATATAATGAGACTATCAATGTATACATATGTATCTGTTTACATATAATCATCTGATGTGTATATATGTATATATGTGTATACATATATATAGATATACATATACTTTTTTTTCTTTAATTTAGCAAAGATACTTTAGACCTTCTCTTTCAAGGACCATTCACATTTTCTGCCGTGCTTCTGATGCCTTTTCGTTAAAGCTTTTCCTTTTACCTGTTTCCATAGTCAATCTGCGAATCATTCTGGATGTCTTCCCAGGCAGAAACAAACTGCAACACAGGCTGATGTTAACCCTCAGCCCGGAGCAAAGGCTTCATCTCTCAGGGGTACACCATCGATGCCCTGCACACAGGACACACTGTCCAGATCCCCTCAAGTCACCAGTTCATGTAGGGAAAAAAAGGTGGAGTTGCTTATGAAGTCAATTCTTGATACTAGCTTTCATTTTTGTGTTATTTCGTTTATAATATTCTTATCAGAAGGTTTTAGAAAAAAAGTGAGAAATGGAATTCCTGACTAGATGACTATGACAGAGGGAACAGGAGACACTCTAAGTGCCAACAGGTTCCTTTCTATTTCTATTCCCACTAAATGTCTTCTGTCTGACACATTCTTTCTGCTGGAAGCCACAGCAGCAACCCCAGGCCGTGTGTCTTGGTAGCTACCGTTCAGGGTCAGTTTGGCTTCTGGAGGCTTCTGGAGGCTGCTTGTTTCACAGGAAAGGTGGCTTAGGCTTTTGTTGCCTCAGTAAATGTTTGGTTTGAGTCATGAGGCTTTGACAGTGGCTGCCTTTTGTTGCGATCTTTCCCCTGCTTGTGTGTTAAGTGACACGCACCTACCCATGGCCAGGCTGGCTTCCCCTTGATGTCTGTGAGCAGCGATGGAATCGGTCTTCCCTCCAGGGCTGGACTCAGATTCTGAAGTGGGTCTTGATAGCCTGTCTCTTCACATGGTCTTCCCTCTGTGCATGTCTGTATCCTCATCTTTTTTTTTCTCAGAAGGAGAAATTATGGTTATATTGGATTAGGGTTCACCCTAATGACTCCATTTTAACTTAATCACCTCTTTAAAGACCCTGTGTCCAAATATAGTCACATTCTGAGGCACTGGGAATAGGACTTCAACAAATGGATTGGCGGGGAGGTACAATTCAAGCTACGATGCTAAGATTTCATGCAAAATGTCTAGGATTTATTGTTCCCCTCCTTAGAGGTGCCTGGCACTGAGTGTCTGGAGGCACCTTGGAGGTAGATGGGAAACGGCTCACTTCAAGCCTGGTATAAACCAACTTCATCGTTGAAAGGGATTGAGAGATCCCTGAACCCTTCCTACCAAGGCCACTCTGCCTTATCCCCCAGAAGGGATCACAAAGGCTGAGTCATCCCAAAGCACACCTGTTTGTTTTGTTTTGTTTTGTTTTGCGGAACGCGGGCCTCTCACTGCTGCGGCCCCTTCCGTTGCGGAGCACAGGCTCCGGATGCGCAGGCTCAGCGGCCATGGCTCACGGGCCCAGCCGCTCCGCGGCATGTGGGATCCTCCCGGACCGGGGCTCGAACCCGTGTCCCCTGTATCGGCAGGTGGACTCTCAACCACTGCGCCACCAGGCAAGCCCAGCCACACCTGTTTTCTAGCTGAGTGTTTGCCCCTAAACCCCAGTGGGGAATTCCAGTGCTAGGGTGTTGGGCTAGATAGAACCGTGTAGAGCGGAGCAGGGAGGAGTTGGACTGGCCCATGTGAGGAAGTTGGTGGGTGTTTTTAATGATCACTTACTACATAGCAGATACTGTGCTGGTGATTTACATTCTTTAAAAAATTTTTTTTTTTATTTTTAAAGATTTAGAAAACCCACCATCCAGTATTTTGTTAACACCCAAAATGTAGAAAGGATATAATTGTAAACAACAGTCTTTGGCATGGAAATAATTTAGCTTTACTAACAATACACTCTCCTTGATTTTCTCATTTTTCCATGAACCAGAGACATCATTACAGAGAGTTATCATTTGAGCTTAGCGTTGAAGGTGAAAATGGGAAGAGGTTTGTTGTGGGACTGGAAGAAATTCCACAGAAAAATAAGGAGTGTTATAGAAAGAACATAAACTTTGGAGGTAGACACAGATGGTTTGGAATCCTGTCTCCAATATATACTGTGTATGACCTCAAGAAGTAAATATAAACTCATAGTATGAGAGCTTTCTGGCTTCCACATCTGGGTAATGAGGTATTAATTTGCCTTAGTGGTTGTGAGGACAGAATTAGGTAGCCCTTATTAATATTAGAAGAATGTGGATCTCTCCCAAATTCTGTGAAACCACCTTGGAATTAAATTAGAAGTTTCCCTTCTTTGACTAAAGTAGCCACATTTACACAAATAATTGTCATTAAAATGCTGCCAGTCTTAGGAAGCTGTGCTCATCATTATATCATTAGAGTGCAGTTTATGTAGCTTTCTGCATCCCCGGTATGCATTCCAGCAGTTCAAATCAAGCAGCAGCAGCGTATCTGTGGATGTCGTACCATAGATGTGGATCTATTGATAGTCCTTTGAGATTAAATCCCATGGCAGAGATTGGTCTCATTTCACAATGGTTAGAAAGAAGGCTTCATCTTTTTCTTTTTTTTTTTTTTTTTTTTGCGGTACGCGGGCCTCTCACTGTTGTGGCCTCTCCCGATGCGGAGCACAGGCTCCGGACGCGCAGGCTCAGTGGCCATGGCTCACGGGCCCAGCCGCTCCGCGGCACGTGGGATCTTCCCGGACCGGGGCACAAACCCCTGTCCCCTGCATCAGCAGGCAGACTCCCAACCACTGTGTCACCAGGGAAGCCCAAGGCTTCATCTGATTGTTAATTAGCTGAGATGAACTGACATCATAACTAGGAAGAGAGACTTACTGCAAACTGAAGAATTCTTTTCCTTTCATAATTTATTCTTTTCCATTTATTCTGCTCCTACCCCCTAATAAGAAACATATCACATTTTCAGAAGGGTTTGTTTTGTTTTGTTTTGTTGTCTTGGAAGGGAAGAGACTTTGAACATGTTTGTGCACCGAGCAGCAGAAGCTGAGAGAGGGAGGGTAGCAGGTGGAGTGAGACCTTGGCAGAAGAGGACGTTTGTGAAGTTTGGAGACAAATGGCGGGATCCCTACTCCTGCTATGTCACTGTCATTTTCCCATCTGTTCCCTAAGGGGGAAATGTTGGTCTTCAAGGTACAATGAAACCACACATGAATCATGGATTTTCCTAGCCAGAGTCCCATTGATCCAGGTCCTCATTCCGTCTCTGCTGGGAGCAAGCCTGGTCACATTAGAGAAATTCATTGCCTATTTGAGCCTTGGTGTCTTCACATCTTATTAGGAAATACAGGGCGCGCTAAGCCCCTAAAAGTGCATATGGTAAATATTCATAAATAATAGCTCTCCTTACTATCAGTGCACTGATGTTGTGTGCTATAAACTTCCTTTCATCAGATGCAAATGCAAAATTAATATGCTGAACAATTCATCCAAATTACTGTATGTATATATGTATATATCTATGAGAGTAACGTATTGTGTGTGGATTTGTACTTCACCAGCAGTCTCAGTGGGTGTTGGAAACTTGAATATTTACATAGAGTCAGCATAACCTAAGGCTGAGGAGGCTCATTGCTCCGGTTTCAACCCCACATCACTATTTTTTGTTGTTGCTGTTGTTGTTGCGGTACGCGGGCCTCTCACTGTTGTGGCCTCTCCCGTTGCGGAGCACAGGCTCCGGACGCGCAGGCCCAGCGGCCATGGCTCACGGGCCCAGCCGCTCCGCGGCATGAGGGATCTTCCCGGACCGGGGCACGAACCTGTGTCCCCTGCATCGATAGGTGGACTCTCAACCACTGCGCCACCAGGGAAGCCCCCCACATCACTATTTATCAACTTGGGTCTTGGGAAAGTTACTTGACCTGTCTGTGCCTCAGTTTCTTCTTCAAAAGAATGGAAATGATGAAATGGTACCTCTCTCAAAGGGCTGGTAATGAGGATTAAATGCATAAATATTTGTAAAGTGTTTAGAATGGAGTCAGACATAGGACAAGCACTATAACATAGGTACCTGTTAAAATTAAAAAGCCCAAGTAATTTTGGCTGTTTTTTCACATGATGTGATCTGTAACGGTCATACACATTTTCCAGGACCTGCAATTTGGAATCACATTTTAAGCTTAAATAATTG
This sequence comes from Lagenorhynchus albirostris, assembly GCF_949774975.1. Taxonomy (NCBI): domain Eukaryota; kingdom Metazoa; phylum Chordata; class Mammalia; order Artiodactyla; family Delphinidae; genus Lagenorhynchus; species Lagenorhynchus albirostris. The sequence continues at coordinate 127,682,438 of NC_083096.1, forward strand.
GTGCCTTCGGTTCAAAACCTGAGTAGAATTACAATCTAGTATCTATTTCTACGAAGTCTTCAGTGAAAGGGATTCCTTAGGTAAACACTTGGAGGTACTAATGGGTCTACTGGGGTGCTCAGGACTCTCTTTGAAATTTTGATGACTCTCAGACATGCAGATCATGAAATTGGCTTTGAAGTTTTGGTTGGCTCACCCAGATATGCAAATCCAGAACTAGCTTTGACCAAGAAATTTGAGGCTTAAGCCCGTTCTTGACTGAGGAGTGGACTAGAAGTTGCAGCAGTGAGAATGTAAGTTAGTGACCTGGGAAAACTTGCTCATTGTATAATTAATGGTTCCACGTGGCCCCAGGCAGCTCTGTGTAAAGCCTTTAAGCAGCCTTTCCACCCTATTGGTGCATGCCAAGTGCCGTACCATTGGAGTCTGGGCTGATACCCCTTTGGTACCTGCTCTGCCCCCTGTCCTTGGATTGGACACTTGCTAGAACAGCCCCAATTGCTATTAACAGTTTCTGCGACAGCTAATGACCCTGCTTCTGGGACTAAAGATTCTTCTGGGTAGAGAATTGCAATTCCAGCATTTCATAAGAGTGATTTGGTTGCACAGCTGCTGAGGGTCTACAGTGAAAAACTAATACCCCGTGGCACACATGAAGGGCACCAGCCTGCAGGGTGACCCCTAGGGTCCTAAGGCCATCAGATTAATGGATGCCCAGCAATTCCTAAACTAGTGACGAGATATTAGTTGGGCCGGCGCTTTCTTCTAAGTAATAGTATGGAATCCCATTTGAAAACAGTGCTTGTGTGTTTAATTCCATGCTTTGAAGTAGGAAAAATTTCAGTTCCAGCAACTATGAAATCATATGTGTACAATGTAAGTAAAAAAATAATCCCAGACATAACCTTAACCTTTTGTTCTCCAGCACCCCTCTCTGCAAATATGCCTGTACATGTGCTCCCCACATACAGTCCAACTGAGAACCACTGGGTCTTGGTGTTTTTCGTTTTCCCTTTGCCAACTATATATTCACTTGATGGTCTTACGGCAGGTAGCAGACTCTAAGGGTTTAACACAGAAACTTATTTTTCTCCTGCTAGTTGAGAAGAGGCCACATTATTCCATTTTAGCAGAGGAATACCTTTGTCCACTGGTGATGACTCCAGAACACTGGTGTTGTGTAGAATCCTGGGGGCAACAGAAAATTCAGAGCACATTTCTTACGTTTTTTTCCTGGAGGAGAAAACCCCTAATTATTCCTAAAGGCATTACACGTAGTGCCCTGTCCAATCTGTTGGTAAATATAGGCAGGTCGTCTTTACCTTCACATGGCCGTAGCTGCTTTGTAAATTATTCACAGCGAATGTGTACGTGATTTTGGAGTCAGACCTACCTTCCTTGGCCTAGTTCCCGGCTCCATCGTGTGTCTGCTCCTCTTCCTGACCCCCCCTCCCAGCTTCCTCACCTGTAAAGCTGGCAAGACCAGAGTTCCTGCCTCGGAGGGCTCTCGTGAGGATTAAATACGGCAAAAACCGCATGGTCGTGTCAATAGACGCAGAAGACGCATTTGACAAATTTCAACCATCACGTATAAAGCATCAAGAATAGCGTCAGGCACAAAGTAAGGTCTATTAAATGTTAATAATATTACGAATAACGTAGGCAGTAAGCTGACTCATCTATCCTTAAAATGTCTTCTCTGGGAGACGGAAATGCTAAGAAATTACTGGCGAGTCCGAGTGCAAAGGGTGGGAGTCAGCCCTACTTTTAGGTGTCTGTGCCCTGGTTTTTTCTCTAAGCTCAGAATGTGAAAGAGCTCTGGTGTTGGGCGGTTGTTACTGAGACGAATCCCAGCTTTCTCCTTCCTCCTTGATCACATCTAACACCAAAAACCCTGTTTCAGGCGATCTGGGTGTCCACAGTGGGGAAGAACTCCAGCTCACCACCACTATCACCCACGTGGACGGACCCACCGAGATCTACAAGTTGACCCGCAAGGAGGCCCAGGAGTAGGAGGCTGCAGCACCCGGCTGGGACTGTCCCCCACGCCCCAGCCCCGCTAACTAGAGTGGGGAGCGTGCCAGAGAGCTCCACGTGCAAATGAATGCTCTGTCTCTTAGCTGTGGTTTACTTGGACCAGCAGCGTGGACGTTTGTCAGCTTGCCTTCTGATGGTAACTCTTGGAGGAAGATTCCTGCAGCCACTAATGCATTGTGTATGATAACAAACCCTCTGGTACGACACATGTTCTGTGATCATTGTTAATTAGTGACATAGTAACAGCTGTAGCAGGTGGTTAGTCAACCTCATGTGTTGGGGGTGCACTCCTTGGGGGATGGTTTGGGCCAGATGGGGTCTATATGGAGTGGAATATTTGATTCTTTTTTTTTCCTGTTTTAGAGTCTAGGATAGAGTTTAACATTCTTTGCTGTCCGAGATAGGCTGGTGTCATAGTCTTCTTAGTCCGTGACCACTTTTTTTTTCCCTATTTATATCACCAAGTAGCCTATCAAGTTAATATTTAAGTTGTCAATAGATATGTGCCCTTATTTTTTACGGCATAATATAAAATAACTGAATTTCATGAGAAGGTCTGTTACACCAGGGGCATTTCAGCTTTGAAACCAAATCTGTATATCCAATACTAACCAGTCTGTTGGATGTGGGTTTTAAAACATGTTTGCTAAACTACCCAAGTAGGATTTATTGTATTAAATGGCCTCTGGGTCTGAAAAGCTTTTTTAACCTCTTGCTTAAAATGTGTTTTCTTTTGATAAGATGCTTCAAACAGCCTCCGAAAGTGTAGATCCGATCATTTAAATAAACCTGTATGTATATGCACATATGTATATGCACACCTCGTCCTCATGCTCAGCCAGAACACGTGCTTGTAGATTCTTTTCCGTGTTGCGTCTATGAGGTAGGGGGAAACAGCTCTATGAAAAATTAAAATATTTTGCCATCAAATCAAAGTGTTTGGGGGTGGTATATATTTCTGGAAATAGGGTAACGTTTTCTGCACTGGATGGTTAACCTACCTAGGCTGGCATGTGTGACAGAAAGTGTGGGGGGAAAATGTACATGATTTAGAAGTAAATTATGACCCTCCTACCTATGCCCACTTCCCCAAAGAGCCTGTTTCATTGTATTTTAACTCTGCCATTGGGGAGACAACATGGTACAGCAGAGAGAAAGAATACTGGATCTGAGATTAGAAGGCAGAGTTTCCTAGCAGAGACCCAACATTTATTACATAGCGTGACCTTGTTGAAGCCACCTGACCTGGCTGTTCCCTCACCTACGAACTGGCGTTCATAAACTTTAACTGCTACACGGGGTGGCGGTGCAAACTAAGTCAGTTAATGTGTATGGAAACGCATTTTAAACTCTGAAGCTGTGTAACTATGTTCTTTCTGGATTTTAAAGACAATTTCGTGAGTGTCCTGTTTTTCAGACATTGAGGCCTGGAGGTTTGGGGCACCATCCATTTAATTCACCTACTCGGCACTCCCTCTCCATCCTTTCTTTTCCCTGATTTTGGCTAAAACCATGGTATACAGTGATGGGAGGAATTACTTTGGCTTTGGCTTTTCTCTCAGGCCTTTTCCTGTCCTGGTAAACATTTGATGGTGTTTAATCCAATGCACTCAACATCCACTTCTGATCGACCACTGTGGTGCCAGGAATTAAATGTAGCCCATGCTTCACAGTCTGGAAGGGAAGATGAACTTAAAACACGACAAGTACTCTCCTGCCCCAGAGGAGGGATGAGAGTTTCTCCTAAGGAGATGCGGAAAGGGCCTGAGATAGGCCTTAAAGAAGAAGAAGTAAGATTTTAGGAGGGCTGAAGGACAAAGGGAACAACAGTAAAAAATCATAGAGGAAGTGAAGAACAGAGAATGTGTGGACAAGGCTGGTCATCAGGCCTGATTGGCACATAAAAGGAGTGGATATAGCAGAAGATGGGCCCCATGCATCTGTGAGCCAGAATGAGAAGGGTCCTTAATGCTATGGGAAGAGCTATCAGACTCAGCCTAGAATTTTAGGCAGAAAAGTGATATGATCAGAGTTACTGCTGGAGCAACAGAAAGGCTGGACAAGCCCAGCAAAAAGATCACAAACCCTGGAACCAGGGCAATAGTAGAGGACATGGAGAAGAGGGGGTTAATTTTGGAGATAAAACCGGCAAGGCCTGAGCATTCTGAATGTGGACCTCATAAAAAGCAAGAGCAGAGTCAAATTTCAAGCCCTCCTAGGTGAGGGAACGTTAGGGCCCTTGACAGAATTAGGGAGTTTTGGAGAGGAAGTATCAGTGAAACTATTACCTAAGGGTCTGTAAGTACTAGAAGCCAAGTCTAGCAAGCTTAACTAAAAGAGGGACTTTAGTAGAACTTTCTGAGAGCACTCAGCACCAGGAATTCATGGACCTTTCCCCTAAAACACTACCATTAACTAGTCCAAGTCTTTGTCTCTCTCGCTTCAAAACTAGGGGAGGGTGCGTAAGTGGCTCAGTCTCAGGCAGGTGGCTGCCCCTGTGCAGATCACCTGTGATCAGGAAGCCAAGTCAAATGGCTGCTAGCAGCTTACCCTGTGGATTGACATCAGTTTCTAAAGAATGGAGAATCCATTCTGAGCTGGGCACACAATCAGAAAAGATGAATTACAGTGGGCCAGATGAGGAGTTTGGAGTTTTGGGTTTTAAAAGCCATCTTCTGGAGGAATTGACAAGCTAGCCGTTGGACACAAGAGAAGAAGCGGACCAGTCAGGGCAGGAGTCTTTGCAGCCATCATCACTGAGAATGAAGTTCAGCTTTGCAGAGCAGCAAAGCGTCAGGTAGCTGTGAGTGATGAACCGGGCACAGCCCATTCAAGAGGTGAGAGGAAGAAACTGAGGTACATGACTCCCAGGAACGCAAGGTGTCAAAGAAGCCAAAGAAAGAACCAGACCCGAGGGAAAAAAGTTCAATACCCTGAGAGATTCAACAGCATTGAAAGATTGAATAAGGCCTGTGGGATTTGGTGGTTTGGACATGTGGGACCTCATGGCAAGGACAGACATTAGAGTGCTCATGATGGGAAGGAAGGAGGTAGGACGGTGGTCCAGGAGGAACCAGAGTCTGGGGAGAGAATGGGACTGAGTTTGTAAACTCTGAGGGGGTGAGAGTCAGCCATGAAGTCAAGACAATGATGAAGTAACATAAGCCCCAAGGAAGGTCAGAGACTTGGGATAAAGGACCCAAGCTGATGAGTTAGCTTTGAAGGAGTGAAAGGTCACTTTTATCCAGAGACAGGAGAGAAATAACCGATGGATGTTAGAGGAGAAACTTTAGGTCAAAAGGAGAGAAGTTGCAGCCTGTCCCTTTGTGTGTTCTGTTTTCTCCATGAACATGAAATGAGCTTGGAGTTCTGCTGAAGAAGTTCTCAGTTTCAACAATGCAGGTTGAATACAATTGTTTTCAATCAGTTGGAGACTTCAAGAAACCCTTCAAGAGGCAAGAAAAAGCCTTTATGAAGGACTATCAACCTAGAGCAAAAGTTAATTATTGGCCATGTATGCATTTTACAAATTATCTTAAATTTTTGAAATAGTTTTGAAGAATATTATGGAGAAGTATAAAATTCCCCAACTATCTGCCTTTAAAAAGTAAGAGAATTTACGATTATATTCATCAAACAAGTAAGGTACAATTGCTATTTCCCATAGAAAACAATCAGTTTTATGTTGGTTAAGCCATTGGGTTCACGAGGTGTTAGTCCTTCATTTTCCCCTTAGGGGTAGAAAATGTCCATAAAAATGAAATAAGTGATTTCTCTCACAACCTCTTGGTAGTTCTAATCATTTCTCAGAACTGAGATGATGTCTCAATTCTGATACCTAAGAGCTGGTGAAGCCTTTGGAAGTCAGACCCCTCGGGGTTCTGGCAGGTACCTGGAGAAGCTCTACAGAAGTGTCAGAAGGGAAGTTGGTCTTGGGTCTCATCCTCATCTTGGCAGTTCTAGAAACTCTATTTTGTCAACTTTTTCAAACTGATCCAGCTTTGAGAGGATGCCTGCTCACATCGGGGAGTCTCAATGGATGGCAATTCCCATGCAGTCTCAACAGTGAAGCATTCGACACGCCTTGTGTCTCCATCATCAAGGATGTGTTCTTCCTTGCTATTGTTGGGTAACCATGGAGGCTAAAAGAGGAAATGGGAGGTTTTCGGTGCACAGGGGATAAAAGCACAGAGACATGAGAGCCCTTGAAAGAAACAACATCTCAACCATGACGAAGCCGTACCTCCAAAGGAAATACACACAGCTCCCTGAAGAGTGCTTAGCACGGTGTGGGAGTCCAGCTGGGGAGCATTGGTGGGTGAGCCAGTGAACGCACCTCAGCTCATCCCATTCTCTCGGACTGCTGGGGATGCCCTTCTTCCCTTGATTCAATCAGACCCTGCTCCTTTCACTGCCATTCAGCATCGGGATATGTTAGTGCAGTTGATTAGGCTTCATGTGTGGGTGTAGCCTGACTTCCATGAGCCTATGCCTCACTCCCTGTATTTCAAGGTCCTCTCGTACTTTTGTGCTACGGGAACCATTCTGACTTCGGCGGCTTGCTCTTGCCCGTCACATTTTGCTACAGGGATGACTTTCATTGTACAGGGATGACTTGGTTTCTGAGACAGTGTCAGTGGTGCGTTTCTTTCCTCCTGACATCAGAGGGCTCTTCGGGCACTCCTGGATCCACCCCAGTGCCCAGAGCTTCCTGTCTCTATGATCATGCACTTAGCTTCGGTGGTTGAGAAGACCCTTCAGTATTGAGACCCGACCCCCTTTGCGACTTTAGCCTTTTTGTTCTGACTACAGTTCCTCCCACAGGTCCTGTCCCACCCAGGACTGCTCTCCTCCAGGCTCACGTCTTGATTCCTCAGCTCCTCCTCCAGATGTGGTTTCTGGACCCTTGCCTCATGACTGCGCGCCTATTAAGTGCCTTCTAGTTTCTCATTGTTCTAGAATTTGATACTCAGACTGCAGCATTGCTCCGGCTGGCACAGATTAGTGTGAAAATACTTCTACTAGGGCTCGACATCCTAAGCAAATGGCACTGGATTTGAAAACTTATCCACTTCTTACCTTTTTGCTTCTCATGAACATGTGACCACTAAAACACTTTAAGAGTTTTTAAAATTAATACAGGCATACCTTGTTTTATTGCACTTTGCAGATACTGCAATTTTTACAAATGGAAGGTTTATGGCGACCCTCTGTTGTCAGATGATGTTTAGCGGTTTTTAGCAATGAAGTGTTTTTTAATTGCGGTATGCCCGTTGTTTTTTAGACATGATGCTACTGCACACTGAATAGACTATAGTATGGTGTAAACATAACTTTTATATGCATTGGGAAACCAAAAACTCCATGTGAGTCCTTTTATTGTGGTGTTCACTTTATCACAGTGTTCCGGAGCCAAACCCGCAGTACCTCCAACGTATGCCTGTATCGCCAATACCCGCCTTTGTATTCAGCACTATTTTTCAACTAAATTGTAGGACTTTACAAGTGTGTCTGTGAATTTCACTTTTTCCCACACACAGATTCAATAGGTAAAGCACATCTGTAACTTTTAAATAAGCACAGTTTGAAATGTAAATAAAAGTAGTTAAGACGTAAGTGCAGAATGGGTTGGTTTCAACTGCTGGAGAATTTCCTCCCTCAGCCTGGATCTCTCCTTTGTCCAGCTCTCTCTCTGTCTCACACACACACACACACACACACACACACACACACACACACACACACACACACCCCATTACTGTTAAACTCCTTTTTTCATGTGCATGTGTTTTGTAATATGGAACTTTATAATTTACATATTTTTCCTTTAATATCTCCTCTTCATAGTCACATAGTGACTACATAATAAAGGAGTGAGGTTCAGAGAAGTGAAATGACAAAGTTGGTACTAAGAAGAGATCTTCAGTCTCTGAACCTGTCTCTTCAGTGGCATATTTGCAGCAGAAGAGTCAAGAATTTTCTTTTGGGCTGCAACTCTCATTAGAGCAGAATGACCTTATTGGGAGATGTTATTCCAGCCTAAAAAATATCTGCTTCCTCTCCACTTCCATCGATGGCAAGTGTCTGCCCTCTTCCGGCCAAAGGGAGGATGACAGCTACCACTGAGCAAATTCTTAGAACAAAAGTCAGACCTTGGAATGGGGGAATTTGCAGTTGCTCCATGATAATTATTGCTTTTTAGTGAGTTCTTGTCATAGCTTTGCATATGACTTTGCTCTGGGACCCTTAGGGCAGTTGCCTACACCCCATTCCCCGTGAACTAGGTGATCTCTGAAGTCCTCACCAGCCCTGATTCTAAGAACGGTAAAGGAGGCTGTGTGTTAATGACATCTTACAGCAATGCAGGGCACTTGATCCAGATCCGCTGTGGGCAGATGCGCTGGCATCGAAGCCTGAGGGGGTGCTAGTGTAAATAGATCCCCTGCATTTATTGATTCGGAAGCTCCTCCGATCCTTCTCACTGTTCTGAGCTCCTCTGAAGCTCTGAGCTCCCTCAGGTGGCTGCTCTACCCAGCAACTCTTTCCAGGGGGATGAGTCAAGGTCAGGATGGTCTTCACTCCCATGATGAACTCTTCTCAGTTCAGGGACACTGAGAGACTGAAAGTGGGCCAAAGACAGGAGCGGCCAACACATGAGATCTTTCCATCGCACGTGCTTGGCGGACGTTCCTCACATGCTGACCGGATGGAAACTCCAGGCCAGCACAAAAAGGCCAGAAGCCGGTCAAGACTCACTGCGAACTGAGAATCCGTTTTAAAGAGACTCTTCCTTTTTTTGTGAAATGCTTCACAAAGGGAGCTGTTCCTAGGAATGGGCAGGAGTGTTAAATCACGTTTGTGTGGCTTAGCCTGGTCCCCCGAAAGACAACTGCTGAGACAAGGATTCCTGTGCAGGTTCGTAAGGCGGTCCGAGGAGACACTGAGAGGGAGCGTGGAACTTACACTGAGAAAAGGGAAAGCTCGGGACCGCCACCACTGCCCTGCTCACTCAGGCTTCTTCGAGCTTCGGGCTTCCGGCTCCCTAGAAGGGTGAGTGGCAGCCCCGCTGAGCAAGGAGGCAGGGCCTAGCCAGCACCCGCCCTCTGTTGGTGCAGGGTCACCCCTGAGCTGTTAGCTACCTGGAACCAGAGTCAGCTTGAGTAATATGGGTGCTACGTTGTGTTCTTACCTGATTCCCCAAAGCAAAACAGGCTTGTTGTAAAAACCTTGGAAAGATGCATGAGTCAGGAAAAAAAGGCAAACTTTTCAATACTTGATCACACCAAGTATTAGACATAAATACTTAAAATGTCAGTGTTCTTACACAAGTTTTTATATGCATGTATGCACGTGTGTATATTATATGCATAGATCATATTTCCTATGTTTATATATGCATGAATATATCATATATGTGTGTATATATATAACATATGTATTTTTTATATATTACAATGGTATTATATACAAAAGATTTCTGGAGAATTTCTCCAGAAATTCTCTAGAAAACGGTATTATGTGACCTGCCTCCTTCACAATACACTATATTTAGAAACTCCATATCATTATATCATCTACATGATTTTAATGACTTTATTATTGTAGTCTCTAATAAGGATGTTTGTTTATTAAGCCCCTATTTTGGACATTTAAATGATTTGCAAAATTTGACTATTATAAGCTGAAATGAACATCCTTGGATATAAATCTTGTTGTAGATCTCTGATGGTTGCCTTAGGATCGGTTCCTAAGAGTAGAATTACTGGGGCAAAAGTTCAATCCTTCATTCATTAGGCGTATGTTGAGCACCCTAGTTTTGGGCTAGTGCTGTTCTAAGTACTTGGGACAGACAAGTAAGCAATGTCCCTGTCACCAAGGTGCATATTGACCTGGTAGGGGGAAGCGGTGAGGGGGAATAAGTAATAAATAAACACAGTGACGGTGATAAAGGCTATGGAAAAAAGCATTCACGATGGACAACTGTAAGCTTACCATGGCCCCCAGAAATGTGCCACCAGCAGAATGGGGGCCTGTGGCTTCACATCTTCACTGACACTATGCAATTTTGCAATTTGCCACTTTAAGGTGCAAAAAAAGTTGCATTTTACTTATATTTCATGACCAGTGAGATTGAACATGTTCTATATTCCTGTGAGTTTATATTTTTAGGTTGTCAGTTCAGAGTCTTCATCCGTTTTCCTCTGACATTCTGGTTTAGGATATTCATCCTTTGTCTCTCATACATGTAGCCAAACTTTTCCCAATTGTTACTTGCTTTTGATTTTGTTTTTGAGGTTTCTTGGGGGCATGGAGCTTTTTAATTTTATATAATCAATTCTGTAAATCATTTCCTTTATATTTTCTACCTTTGCTGTAATGCTGAAGGAAATCTCTCTAATCCGAGATAAGAGAACAGGTCAACCGTATTTTTTTCTAGTTTTCTAAATTTTCTTTCTAAGTTTTCTTTCTTTAATTCATTAATTCGTATGGAATTTGTTTTTCAGTGGGAATCTCAAATACTTTTTTCTAAAGTTTTTTGGATAATGATTGGGAAAGACACTATCTTAAGAAAACTAGGGAGGCTGTAGGAGTGGGCCACCCGTGAGCTGAGCCTCTGGGACAGCCATGAGGCTGAAGTGTGGGAACCGTTCCAGCCACCAGGCATGCTAGAAGCTGCCTGTGAGAAGTAGAGCTCTCTGTGCTACGCTACCCAGGTGCTACCCAGGTCCTCACCTTGACTTTGCCGGCGTGGGCCCTGTCATTGGGGAAGATGGACTTGCACTGGGTCATGGAGGAAACTTGAGAGGTGTGGGCAGGGGCCGAGTTTGCTGAGGGACAAGTAGGCAGTGGTTGCTGACTGTCCCCCGTGCCTGGACCTCCCAGGGGGATGCCCTGGGAAGCAGTCAGCTCTTCCATTGCAGAGTTCAGGGGAATAGCATCTGGGGTCAGAAGCTGATGATCACATTGATTGGATCAATAAATGGGGACTGCGTGAGTCTTCTCTGTGGGTAGAAGGAGAGGTGAGTGATGACCTGGTGGGATGGACAGAGCAGAATGTCCTGGCTTATGCTGTAACTTTGCAACTAATTGCTGTGTGTCTTTGGCCAAGTTACAGTACCTCTCTGGGTCTAGTTTTTAATCTATCAGATGTTCTTTCTATATACTTTCTTTCTATTTCTTTCTATATACTTTCTTTCTTTCTATTATACTATATTTAGCAGCACTAATTGATTGGGACGAATATCCACTCTAGACTTAATGGTTTGGAGTACAAGGTGCAGTAGTACAGATAGAATTTGGGAATGTGTACAGTATACTAGCTTGATGCGTTGGAGTGAGTGTGTGTGTCTGTGTGTGTGTGTGTGTGTGTGTGTGTGTGTGTGTGTAACAGAGAGAGAGAGGGAGAGAGAGAAACATAATTAGAGAAAGAGAAGGGAGGAGGGAAAGAATGGAGGGAGAGAGGGAAGGAGGAAGGACAGGAAGAAGGAAGTTGAAAATAAGTTGGCCCTGTGAGAATTTCGAAGCAAGGTTTGTCGTGAGTTGGAATTTCTGCCAATCATCCTAACTGCATAAAGGTAAGTGGGAGGGGTAGGGGCCACTCATACAGGTGCAACAGCAACCTTTCAACCCACCAGCTGGATCAGGAGGGGACAGTCCTGTTAGCCTTCAAAATTAACATTTAAAACCCCCTTGTCCAGAATGACTGTAAGTCATAGCTACTTGCTGCCCTCTGCTGGTCAAAATAAATAATGTCTGCATTACAAAAGAGTTCTAACTGATTGTAATGATGATATTTATTTACCCCCAAAATATTTACGGAGCACCTATTAAGTGCCAGGCACTGTTCCAAAGCAGACCAGTAACCAAAACAGACAAATATCCCTACCTTCATGGGATTTAATTCAATAACAACAATGATAATATCTAACATTTATAGATCCCATGCTACGCATGTGCCAGGTAGCATTTTAATTCCTTGATATTTATCAACTCATTTCCATCCTCAAATCAGTCCCAAGAGGTAGGTATGATTATTTCCATCGTTTTAAAGCTGAAGAAACTGTTGCACATCGAGGTTAAACGATTTCCTTGAGGTCAGACAGCTGGGAAATAACTGAGCCAGGTTTAATTCATTTTGCTTCTAGAGCCTGTTCTTAACCACTCCATTCACTGCCTTTACTGGCGTTTCTAGCAGATACGCTTCTCCTCCTGTCCCAAATACTGTGTAGGCGCTGGCATTATGAGGTGGAAAGGCAAACACCCACCTGCTCCTTTGGCTCAGTCACTCATCCATCTCAGTCTCTGTGCGCCCTCGAGCCAGTCCCTTACCCCATGCAGCTGTGGGAAGATTAACACAGGGCGAGGGCATGCTGACAGCAGGGTCCTGCCAAGTGTTGTCCCTGTCCTCCGCCATCCCCTAAGCTGACCCTCAGATGGGAGGCTCAAGGAAACCGCTGGAGGGGTGGAATCTCTAACCTGCTGCTCCAGGCTTCTGTCTTGAGGTCCTAGTGAGTCCTTCTCCAGTTCAGCACTAAGGGCAGGAGGCAACCTGGACGTTAGTGATGAAACTCAGAGTTCTTTCCTGCTTGGCCCAGATTTCTGGGGCAAAGGGATGGCATACAGCAAGAGGGCTTCAGGTCAGCTCCAGGGGAGAGCTGCACCTACTGACCTGGGAGATGGAGCTCCCCCAGTCTCCAGGGAGAGCTGCACTAAAATGCCAGTGGCTGCTGCCAGGAGGGAAAGGGTCCAGAGCAGTGGGGTACAGGAGGAACGAGGAAATCCTCAAATTTTGTAAGCCCTAGATTTCTACTTGTTAAATTTTTTGTCATGTGTGCCCGACCTAATATAAAATGTCTCTCTTATTGGGAGAGAACATATTTTTAAATTTTATTTTTAAAAAATCTCTTCAGAAATTTGATGTTTTTAAAAGGCAAATTTAAGAAGTATTCTGTTATTGTATACCCCAGAATCCCCTCCTGTAAGCAATGTCTAAATAACATTACAGGAGCTACTCTTTAGGAAGCACTGATGATGTGCCAGCGCCTCACAGCAGCCCCATGACATAGGTACTTTATTCACGTCACTTACAGATGAGCAAGCTAAAACTCAGAGAGGTTAAGTCATTTGTTCTGGGTCACACAGCCAACTCTCAAGGCTGTGCCTGGATGACTCCATTACCACCATCCTAAACGATGTCCCAAAGTGAGGAAAACACCATAAACTGAGCGATTGACTTCTAGGTCCCAGGGACTGCTAAGTGTCCTCCCAAGAACCAAAGATGATTTATCCGTGGGTTTTGTCTGAACACACAATAGGGGTTTTATCCTCATCTCTGGGGTTCTCTCGTGTGATTTGGAAGCAGCAGATCTGCATGTCCGTGGGAGAGGGGTGATTGGGCCAGCTCTCATGTGATCCGGATCTGCCAGCCTGGAGCAACCACAAGCCCAAGGGAGCCCCGGGAAGGACCTCGTGAGAAGCAGTCGGTGAGTTGAAACAGGAGGTGCCAGGGACTGTCGCACACACTCGGTGAGAAACTTTCAGCAGCTTCACGTGGGGACGGGGAAGAGGGGTATCATTATTCTGAACACTAAAGAGAAGGGACGAAGGGCCCGGGGAAGAGAGGCCTGCCAGAGGCCCCGCAGCACCTGGGGGCCAGAGCGGGTAGAGCCCAGGCCTTACAGAAGCAAGTTTAGTCCCACCTTCTGTCCTGCCTTCCAGGTCTGCCCCAGCAGCACTGTCACCACCTGGGGCATGATAGAAACGCAGAATCCCAGCCCTGGCCCACTACTGAGGCTGCTCCAGTCTGCACCTGCCCACTTAGGGCTACCTCACACCTGAAGCGACACCCCCAAATTGCAGACAGGAGAGACGTTCTCCCAAAGGGGATTCGACTTTCTTGGTTGACACTATTTCAGTAGGAAGGAGACCAGAGCGTGGTAACTGGAAGTTTTGCTGAGGCACAAATTTGAGTCATGGCCACTGCCAGGCTGGTGCTCTGGGCAAGGCTCTCAGCTCTTGGGGGCTGGCTAGGAGGATAGAGGGGACCCAGGGACCACTTCCTCCTCTGGCTGGTTTGGTCCTGTCACCTAGATCTCAGAAGTTGCATTCAGAGTAAAAGGGGTGGAAGTGAGGAACCATCTCTGTGCCTCAGTTTCCTAGTGTGTAAAATGATTCGCACTGTTTATCTCATTGCGTTGTAAGGAAACGTGAGCTAGGACAGTGCTTGGCATGCCAGAAACTCTCCATAAATGTTAGCTGTTATCATCATCATCATCGCCACGGATTCTTGACACCTGTGAGTATGTGTAGCCCAGTCCCTTTTCCAGTTCCCTAAATGACAAATAAGGAATGCTTATATTGGCTCCTGGGTTTCTCCAAATGACACGTTCCATCTAGAATGCAGTGTTTCCTATGTACATCCTCACAATGCACGTTAACCAGCAATTTAAATTATCTGGAAGGCTTCTCTCTCATGCAGTGGTGGTATTCATTGAGATGCAGTGTTTTCATTACCCCATGAGCTTTGCCACGGACTCAGTCAGAAGCAGAGACCAACCCAGCCACGTGAAGGAGTAGTTCCTGGGTCCCCTCCACAACCCTCCCCAAAACTCCCCAGAGCTGAGACTTTTGCCCAGAGCCCCAGCAGTAGACATGATTCAAATCTGTGCCTCAGCAAAGCTGCCAGTTATCGTGCTATGGGCTCATTCCATCTGAAATTGTTTAAACTAAGTAAGTTGAAACTGTGACTGTCAGAGAGCCATCACGGTTTTTCCCAAGGTAGGTTTCACAGGACACTAGTTCCGTCGAATGTTTACAGGTGCTGAGTCATTGTTGGGCTGTCCAGTGAGTTTGAGGAACATTGGCATTTTAAACAAGTTCCTTTTCTGAGGACATCTGCACCTTTCTCATGCCAGCTTTCTGAGTCTGTGAGGGAGGGACGGGTAGGCTCTTCCTCAAACTTATTTGACCATCTACTCTTTTTTGTGTGGGACATGTTCTATCGCAGTGCTTTCCAAACCTTCACCTGCACATGGTTCTCCTGGGAGCTTAGTCAGGTGCAGTTTCCGACTCAGAAGATCTTGGGAGAAGCCTGAGATCCTGCATTTCTACCAGCTCGCGGGGATGCTGCTGGTACACAGACCACACTTGAAACAGTGGGGTTTGAGAAGATATTTCTGAAAGGTGTGTGCTGTGTTCCCTACCCCAGGGGCTCCTGTGACCTCCCTGTCACAGCCTTAGCACCTGCTCAAGTGCTCGGATCCTGGGAAAAGTGAGCTAGGCACTGAGCTGGAGTGGAAGCTCGTGAGAGCAGAGTTCCATCTGTTTTGTTCCCAGCTGTATGTCCAGAACCTAGAGCTGTGCCTGGATCGCAGAGGGGCTCAGTCATACCTGTGGAATGATGGTGTTACTAGGGAAACTCAGCAAAGATGCCCGTTTCCAGGGATTTTCTGAAACATGCTGTGCTGAGTTGTGGTGGATTTGAGTTTTTAAGTGGTCTGAGATTGCTGCAAACTCACCAAAGAGTTTGAAAACCACCCAAAGCATCTCTTCCTTAGCTCATAAATCTGACTCGGCCAACATCTAGGTGGGTCCTCCACCTGTGAGGCACAGTTGCTTTTCTTGTTATGGGAGCATCAGCCCATGTGGCCTCCAAGCACTCATGAAGAGAAGCGCTTCCCGCTCTGGCATTCGGGGTGTGAGCTACAGGCGGACCAGTATCTCCAGAACGAAGCACTTTCTGTGAGAAGGGACCAAAGTAGCCCAGGTCGAGTTCATGGGCAACTTATTAAACCAGGTTCACGGATTTGGCCTCAATCTTGTCCTGATGTTCTCATTACCAGTCCAGGCAGGGAGCCAGACTCCTTGCTCTTCAATGGTTTGTTTGTTTGTTTGTTTGTTTTGATCTGAGAGAATAGGTGAAGCTACTTGTTACCATGGTAACTGCTCAGTGAGATTCTTATTTATTTATTTTTTATTGAAGTATTGTTGACTTATTAGTTTCAGGTGTACAACAGAGTGATTCAGTATTTTTATAGATTATACTCCAGTTTTAGTCATTATAAAATATTAGCTATATTCCCTGTGCTGTACAATAGATCCTTGTAGGTTATTTTATACATAGTAGTTTGTGCCTCTTAATCCCCTACTCTCATCTCACCCCTCCTTCCATCCCTTTTCCTACTGGTAACCACTGTGAGTCTGTTTCTGTTTTGTTATATTTGTTCATTTGTTTTATTTTTTCTGATTCTACATGGAATTGAAAATATACAGTACTGTCTCTCTCTGACTTATTTCACTAAGCATAATACCCTCCAACAAGTTTCTTAAGTTGGGGAACATAAGTCTCCTCAAAAGCTTCCTACGTTTGAGAAACTTATGGTCTTTTTTAGGGAGCTAGGCTCTCAGTACATGAGCTGTGCAGTCAGTGACCAATGGGAAGGGAAGTACAGTGGGTGCTTTGCGGTGGTTTCTGAGCTGGGGCAATATGGGACCACTTCTCAGAGAAGCGAAAATGAGCTTAGTCTTCAAGTGGGTGGATAACAGGGCAGGATAAAGGAAGAGTGTGAGAGTGTGAAGATGAAATTTCACAAGCATTTTTTGGAAGACGGTGACTAGAGTAGCCTGCCTAGAAGAAAGTCTGATGTGTAGTGGACAGAAAAGCAAATTGGAAGCAGAGTGTAGAAGGCCTTGAATGTCAGGCCATGGGGGCTGGACACCTGGACCCATCTCTTTAGAACTGGAGTCCAGTTCAGGCAGTCACGAAGCAGTCAGAGAAAGGCAGGCTCCTCCTGAATGAAGCCAAGGCTGGGTCGCCAGACTGATAGGGAGCAAGACGGTTTGACTACTAGGTACAGTGGTACAGCACGTGCACTGCACAAGAGAACCTGGGCAAGGGAGCAGGTTCTCACTCCTCATCAAGCTATGCACCCCAGCATGGGGCTGCCTTCTTCTAGAGGGGCCCTCCATCCAGTGTTCATAAGCTGGCAGTGGTCTGATCCTCTAAAGCCACAGCCATGGGTGTTTTCTCCTCACGGCAAGGCATTTTCTCAGAGCAGCCAGTCGTGTACGTTCCCAGGGTGTCCCAGGGAGGGCGCTGCTCAGCTTTGCAGGGGACGACAGAGCCCAGAACACAGAGTGGTTCTGAGAATGCAGCTAGAACTGGAGCAAGCCAGTTTTCTGCTCCTGGGCAGACAGACCAGCGAGCAAGTGTTCTGTAACTGTCCACTTCAACCGAATTTAACCAAATCTTACTGCGAGGACGACTTACTGCTCCCAAGCAGCAAAGGAGTGAGGACAGAGCATCTGCAGCCCTAAAGATTCTGAAGTTAGGACCAGCAGCCCTCTGTCCTGAGGGGTCTGGGCAGAGACTTGCTTGCTTCCCAGAGGCCAGCAGTTACCAGCTGGGCAGGAGTGAACATCACATATACAGACAAAACAGAGAGACGCAGAGGGCTCTGAGGATGCGAGAGCCGGTGTGTCTCACCAGGGCCACTGCTGGCCTTTTGGCTCCCAAGTCCCTGTGACAACCAGGAACTTTCCCCTGCATGATTCAAAGGCTCTCTAAGGAGGGTTGAATCACCCCCAAATGAGAACTGAGCTAGCAGCATGTAGATAGAGGCAAGGGTCCCAGCCTCAGTCAAAGGCTGCTGAGTGGGCAACGCCACTACCTCCCACCAGGTCCTCGGCCAGCATCCTCAGAAGAGTGAGTTTACTCACCGGGACACAACCCCCAGCAAGGAGGGAGTGTCCCCAGTTATTTTCAGGGAGGTGAACCCAATGGCAAATCACCACTTAGATAGAGAAGGCCATGTGTGGCTTTGGTTGTTTACTGTTCCTTTGCCTTATTTTCATATTTTATCACATTCTTTCTTTTTTTAATTTAATTTTAATTTATTTTTGGCTGCGTTGGGTCTTCGTTGCTGCGTGCAGGCTTTCTCTAGTTGTGGCGAGCGGGAGCTACTCTTCTTTGCGGTGTGTGGGCTTCTCATTGTGGTGGCTTCTCTTGTTGCGGAGCACGGGCTCTAGGGTATGCAGGCTCAGTGGTTGTAGCGCACGGGCTTAGTTGCTCCGCGGCATGTGGGATCTTCCCTGACCAGGGCTCAAACCCGTGTCCCCTGCACTGGCAGGTGGATTCTTAACCACTGCACCACCAAGGAACTCCCTATCACATTCTTATGAATGTTTAAACGATGTATTGTTTCATCTTGCTCGTTTGGGAATGTTAGAAAAAGATCATACCCTAGGTGAGCTACATTTTTTTAAAATTCAAAGCTATGTTTGTGAGATTCTTTTGAGTTGGTGCAAATAGCTGTAGTTCATTCATTTTCCCATTCTCATTACAGGTCTCCCAGTACACATGTGCAAGAGTCTCTCCAGGTATGTATTTAGGAATGGAATTGATAGGTCATAGAGTTAGCAAACTTTCAACTTCACTAAGCAGTACCAAATCATTTTGCAAAATGATTGTGGATTTCATACATAGTTATTTCATATTTATATATGATTATTTTAATATTTAAAGTCCTTGAAGATCTAAATCTGGTGTACTTTGTTTCTGCTGCCTCTGGCCCAAAGTGGTTTGACTTCTTATGTTTTGGTTTCTTAAATCTTATTAAGAGCTTATATTTTGTTGATCTTAATCTGTGGAAATCCTAGAAACCCTAAATGAGGAAGCTTTGCTCCAGAGCAGAATTGTATTGGCATTTGCTGAGAGTCAGTGTTACCCAGCTTATACTTTAGCCCCCCCTATAGAATCCCAGACTTAATCTCTTCACCTTGTTACTTAGCTTTGAGTTTTGGTTTTAATATCAGCATTTGCCAGCAGGGCAGCACTACCTTTCTCCCATACTTATCACTGTGAGTTCAGATCTCTGGGAGAGGGTGAGCGTGGGTGTGCAAGAGTCATACATCCCTTCTTGCAAGCCTGGGAATGAGATAAAAGGTATGTTTTATCAGGTTGTATTCATTTCGTAGTAGTGGAGACTCCATAGCACGTAGTTCTCCATAGTGCCAGAAATGCTTTTTAACACTTCACTATTGGCTTCTGTTAACAGGGAATTTTGGTGTAGATGGTCAGGATAGAAATCATCTGGGCTTCACAGTCATCTCTACCTCCCAAACACCTTTAGGCAACACCATTCGTTTCCTTTGTATTTCTTTGGCCTTTCTCTGAATCTGCAGCATCTTTGGTGTGCGAATTTTTCCCATGATAAGAAAATCTCTTCAGTTTTTTGCAGCTCTTTTGTTTCTGTTTTACCCTCTCTGGAGAATAAATCTAGAAGCCTGCACTGTTCAGTGTGATAGCCAGTAGCTCCATGTGGCTATTTAAATTTAAATTAATCAAAATTAAATGAAATTAAAAATTCAGTTCTCAGTGAAAAATCTCAAAACAGAAAGGTGTTCCAAGTGACTGCATTCAGCATGTTGATGGATTTCTTTGAGGCCAGCTCACCACTCTTTGGCGTAGCTGCTTACCTCATTCTAATCAACCCCAGTAGAGAAGGGAGTTGGGGGCTGGGGGTAGATCACAGAACACAAAGCAGGGCGGGAGAGGGGAGGGTACTGCCTTAGAGGGAGCAGGGAGACAGTGGTGGGCATTTCTAGTATCCTCCATGACTTCATTTAGTTCTCAAGAAATTCCTGGTACATTATGACCCCTGTTTAAGCCCCCTTTTAAAAGATGAAGAAACTGAGACTCTGAGAAGTAAAGTGAGTTGACCAAAGATGCAGAGCTATGAAGTGTAAAGCCACACACACACACACACACACGATTTATAGAATAATCCTTTTCGCACTTTCCTACTGAAGGTCTCTGTGCGTTCCTCTGACTTTCAGTGTATAGTACTGAAAGGTCTCCCATAGATGTAGCCGCAGAATCCAGTGCTGTCTTCCCACCCCGGCTTCCTAAGTCAGACTCCTTGCTCTAAGACTGAGGTTACCCACACCCTCCACATTCTAATAAGTATAATTTTCCAGTTTTACATGGTAGCTAGTTTCTTAGTAATTTTTGAGTAGAATTCAGAGAGAAAACTAGGATCCTTTCTTGTCTGGGATTTGGACTTTCTGGAGAGCCCAGGGCAGTGAAGTCTGCCATCGTTTCATAGCTTGAAATTTGCAAAGTTGCCACTCATGACCATTTATTTCTTCCTGGAATCTTTCTTTCCAATGAGGCAGACCTTGGTTATGGCTTTGTGGCACATAAAACTAGATTTTGCATAAAAGTGACTGAACTGAATGTGTCCACTTTTATAGACCCGGGAACTCTTCGTTAAAACAATTAAGTAGCACAAAAACAAGGAATACTAAACAATGTGAAAGGGCTACACAAAATATAAACACTCAGGTTGGAAGTCTTTTTCCAAAATCCTAAACTATTACCTCTCACATGGATAATAGATATATATATTATCAGATAAACTAATTATGATGATTCAGTAGATCAGAGAAGGAGAAGGACTCCTCAGCCCCTGCCTTTCCTCCAGCTTTTCTGTCAAGGAATTGGAAAGAGAGACTAGGCATTGATAAAGGGTGGATTAGACATTTAGTTTCATTAAACATACTGGTTTGGATAAGTTAGAGCTGAGGAGAACGGGACCATGCCAGTGAGATCAATTATCCACAGGCAGTGACCTCCTGGGACCTTAAAGACCAGGAGAGGTGCCAAAGAGCCAGAGACAGCAGGCTGCCACCTCTACGATCCTGAATTTTCCAATGCTGAAGGTGAGCTCATAAACTTGACAACAGAAGCAGACAAGGAGCTAGGAGCCCTGGACATCCACGGTCCCAGTAGAGCTGGGGTGGGGGCCATGTAATGTTGCACCAACAAACGAGAAGCAGCCTGGGGGTTCTCACTGATTGCAGACTCCAGCATGAATCACCACTGGGATGTAGCAGCCACGAGCTAATGTGACCTTCAGCCGCATTCACGGAACTATGGTGTTTCCAAAAGAGAGCACAGCGACTCCCCACGCCCGCCCCCAGACTTAGCGACCTCTGAAACACCGAGTCATCCTCCGTTGATCCTGATATTGTATAAAGAAGAGTTTCATATGACATTTACGCTGGGCAACAGGGTCTGTGCTTTGATTTTGGTTTTCTACCGCAATGAAATAAACATCACGGGGCCCTAGAGACAGTGGTTCTCCTCTTTGTTCTTAATCAAACGTTGTATCAAGGAACATTCTGGTTTTTTCCCCACTGCTGCTCCCCTCCATCTGAAGGTAGGAGTCTCCAACTAATGGATAGTCCTGGGTCCCAGAGCCAGTGTGGCTTGTTGATGATGAGCATATAGGACAGAGGAAGGATATGTCTCAGCTTATAAACAAGCCTGTGGGAACTTAGCCAGTCGACTGCATCAATGAGGGAAAGTGCCACCCACCCTGCATCCCATTTTTTGACTATAAGGCAGATTTCCTAACAATCAGGGCTGTTTAAAAGTAAAATTGGCTGTCTTGGGGAGGAGTGAGTTCCTCATCATTGGAAGTGTGCAAGAGCAGAGTGTGGGTGACCCTCTGAAAATGAACCTGGATCAAGAAAAGGCTTAGGGGCTTCCCTGGTGGCGCAGTGGTTGAGAATCTTCCTGCTAATGCAGGGGACACGGGTTCGAGCCCTGGTCTGGGAGCATCCCACATGCTGTGGAGCAACTAGGCCCGTGAGCCACAACTACTGAGCCTGCGCGTCTGGAGCCTGTGTTCCGCAACAAGAGAGGCCGCGACAGTGAGAGGCCTGCACAACGCGATGAAGAGTGGCCCCCGCTCGCCACAACTAGAGAAAGCCCTCGCACAGAAACGAAGACCCAACACAGCCAAAAATAAATTAATTAATTAATAAACTCCTACCCCCAACATCTTCTTTAAAAAAAAAAAAAAAGGAAAGGCTTGGTAGAGATGATGCTGGGCCCTCCTCCAAATCTAACACCATGATCTTACATTTAGACCACCCTGCTTTTTGCTGGTGATAAAATTTTCCAATTAGCTTGATCCTCCCCGTTTGGAGTTAGCAGCCCCCTGTGAATTACAGCGTTAGGATTCTGAATCCATTTTAAAATAAAAAGCCTTTGCAGATGTTCCTTTACCTCTCTCCATCACTATCGGTGTAGCCCTCAGTGCCTCTGCTATGACCACCTGAATTCATAAGAAGGGAGAGACTGCCCTCTTGGGTTTTCTGGATTTTCGGGTCCAGTAGAAGGACACCATGGTGTTCCCTCTGGCCTCCTCTCTAATCCCCATAGCCTTTTTGGCAAAGCGATGGGAAAAACACTTTATAAGGAGTGTGAACAGATTGCCATGGGAGCCAACCTGTGATCATTCTCTCCTCCTCACCTGCTTCCCAGCCAGCTCAGTCCAAAAGCATTTGAAGCGAGAGCATGAATTACTCTAATTTAGGGCAATTATAGGATTTACACATTAAACATATTCCCGGTGGTTTCCCTGGCAACCACCTCTGAATCACACAGTGAGATAAAACTATTATTCTATTTAATAGAGTCCACTGTTAAGAGAAGTCCAACTATAATTCACAGCGAGTACCCACCTGGTGTGGGCAGAAAGAACACTGGGCAAGGGGACAGGAGACCTATATGCAGGTTCCAGTCCACAGGGCTCAGATCCAGAACAGGAACACATCCTGAGACCCTGGTGACAGTGCCCCAGCAAAGCAAAGGGGTCTGAGCAGGGCCAGGAGAACGAAGACTCAGGTGCTTCCAAGTGAGTGAAAACAAGCACAGAACAATTTGAGGCAAGGAGTCTATGTGAACGATGATGAGATGTAGTAGGGTCCGGTGCAAAGCAGGCTTATGCAGTGCCACAGGGCTCAGGCAGTGCTTAATTAATGCAGCAGGGCCAGGCCAGGCAACCGAGCAGTCTGGGGCAACATACTTCACTATGCTGCTAGCCTTGGTGGGGCCTGGGAGGGCGAGCCAGCAGGAGGGCATTCAGTTCGCAGCTTTTTACCTGTACGATAGAGACTTGAGCCATATCCCTTTCAAGCCCCCTTCTAGCTCTTCTGGGCAGTAGGACTTATCTGGTTCTGGAACAATTAAAAACATAGTCATACTTATAGTCAGATAGAGATGAAAATAGCTTTATTGGTGGTCATGTTGGAGCACTTCAACTGGACCTACAACCAAATGACCTTCAAAATGATACAACCCTGACCGAGTCTGGACCTGCACGTGGGCAGAATTGGGGCTACAGCTCAGACACTCAGGGGTGTGCAGCTTGCCTCGAACCCATGAATTCTGGAGAAAGGCGTGTCCCCCTTGACTGTGGACTGGGATCCAACTGTTCTTCTTACAGGAAAGCAGAAACACTAAAAAAAACTCTTCATCCAGCACACAGCCAGCCTAACAAAGAGAGTCCACCTTTCAGGGTGCTTCTCCAATCTCACCAGAAAGAGAAGTCTTTCCCTCCCCTGGGAAGAAATGAAGGAGAGGGAGAAAGATGGGTGTGTGCTAGCTCTCCAGTACCCCAAAGAGGGCAGAGATTCCTGTTTTGTGGACTGACAAGAATGCCAGAGGGGAGAAAAGGATTCCCTAACACAGGGCCGGGGGTGTTGAGTGAAATACTAGAGGCACGTAGCTGGCTCCTGGTGGACGCACTTTGCCTCTTCTTGCTTCCCAGACAAAAGACGTCTGGCCACCTGCACCCCTTTGTGTGCATGGAGCGCCTGCAGCTCCCAGCAGCTGCCAGCCATACACGGACAAGTCAAAGTCCCTTTGAAAATTAAAATCTGCAATAAGACATGTCATTTCTGTCCAATGACAGGTTTGAGTAGAGTGGAGCTACTGAGTTATTGAATTTTTAAGGGTATAAAATTGTTTTTTAGTTTTCCAGTATTTCTCACTATGACTGAACTATAGAGTTTCATAACGTTCCTTGTAAAAGAAGGAGAGTGTGTAAGCATGCATTTTGCAAAGTCCCTTGCTGCCAGTCTTTCTGAACTGTCACCAGTGGGAGATTCATCCCCAATTCACTGCCTCTCTAGATTTCTTGTACAATTTTTCAAAGTTCCTCATTTAGGAACAAGCACTTTAGTAGTGGCAAACGCTGACATGTGTTATATTCTGGGCAATGAACAAATGTTTGTCTAAGGGTCAGAGGGGGAAGAGGACAGGCTCAGGAACTCACTACAGTGAGTGGTTGAGTTGGGTTCCACCCCACATCCATGCTGTCTTGTACTGCTTCTCATGGGCCTAGAGTGACTGGGCTTTCAGGTGCTTTCTTTCCAGACACCGCCCCGCCCCCCATTCCCCTCCACTAGATAACTGGGTCCGTGGAGGAGGAAAACACCGAAATAAAATCTTTCTGGGGTGGAATAACACGTGGCCTCCTTTCTTCGGAGCATGAAGGAAAAATCTCTCTCTTCTGGTAGGTTGCTGATGCCCGATATTATTTATCAGCTCCTGACCCTGTGCCAGGAATGGTGCTGGGCAATTTACGTTATCTCATTTAACCCTCACAGCAATCCCATGAGCAGTGATTATCATCCCCACGTTACAAATGAGGAAAAGGAGGCTTGGAGACCCTTAGGTAACTTTCTGTGCGGTCTCGCTAGAAAGTGGTGGAACTTTGCCAGCTTATACAATTTCATTTTAAATTCTTGCCAAAACCTTTACCCTCTGCCTATCCATTCCTCCTCCTCCCCAAAGTTGGAGATTTATTCAAAGGAAATCCACTTTGAACGTGCCTGTGCCTTGAGTGTTTGAGTTCATGGGTCACTCACACTTGATTTGTTTCATTCATTGCTCTCTGTACTTAGGGACAAATGGGAGTTTGGAGAGTAAGAGGACAGTTGGGGGAAGGTGGGATTTTGGAACCTGCAAACACGCTGGGTGCAAAGATCACAGGCCCATTCTCTGCATCCTCTCCCTGGGCCAGCTCCAGCCATGGAGTGTTGGGAAGAGCAGCGGACTGGAGCCGGTGCCCTGGCTCTTCCACTACCTTAGCTACATGAGTTCGGCCACTAGATTTCCACTCTCTGCTTACAGTTTCCTGCACTGTAGCACAAGCAGGTTGGGATTGATGAATGTTGAGTTTCCCCTGAGCATCCGAGCTAAGTAATTCAATCTCACATCGCTCAGTGAGAGAAACTGCTAGGAAAAGCTGTGTTTTCTCTGAGCAACTGTTTTAGCTTGTTTGTTTGGCAAATGCTTATATAACATGTACAAGTAACTCCTGTGTACTGTTTTAGGCACTTTATGAATATCAACTTATCTAATCCTCCCAATAGTCCACGTGGTAGGTATTCCAGGTATTATTATTATTATCCTGTTGATAGGCAAGGGGTCTGAAGCACACAGAGATTTACTCAAGGTCCCAAAACTGGTAAGCATGGAGTCAAGTTGAATCGAAGCAGTCCAGCTCCAGAGTCCACGTTCTTACCTTGTTTTTATCTCCTGGACAGTGGAATTGTGTAACTGATCCAGTGCCCCTCTTTAACTTGACAACCCAGGCTACCTCTTACGTTTAGCAAATGTACAAGCCCTGCGAGTGTGTGCTTTAGGCACTAGGTTCACCCCCAGCTTCATTCTGCCTGCCTGTTTTCCTCTCATCCTTCACCCCACCAGATTTTTTCCGCCTGTTTATGAGTATACCTCTTTGCCACTCACCAAAACTTCCTTTTGGGAAGATGATAAGAAATTTTAAGAATAATAATAAAAATAAATATAAAGATGATTCAATGATGCAAGTTTGGAATCCTTCTAAGGGGCTTGCTGTATCCTCCAGTGTCTGTGTGGTGCTTTCACAGAGTTTGGGAGAGAGAGTTGGGGTGAGGAGGCAGCTCTACCTCAGGGGAACAAGGTCAAGGTTCTCAGCAAGGATGACAGTGCTTCCTGGCGGGGGGCAGGGGTTGTTGGAAAATTTATTGTGGGAGGGGATTGATTATTGCAATAATTGGGGGGGTGCTATTGGGATAAACTGGGTGAGGGACAAATCCACTAAAGTCCTACAGTGAGGGAGACAGCCCCACACAGATTACAAATGCCCCATTGGAAATATATATAGGTAAAAATCTCTATGGTTACCAGAGCCTAACACCTAACTCCATTTTACATATGTCTAAAAGGATATTTTACATGGTTTTGACATATACTGAATTTTCCAGGAATGCAACTCCCATATAAATCAAGAGAAGATTGAACTTTGTTTCGGAACTTTACCAAGAATTGTTCACCACTTGGAAATATTCCATCATCAACAACAGCACTTCTGGTGTCTGAGTCAACAATGCAATATACCATATCAGTCTACACTTGTAGCTGTCACATTCATATTGATACTACTTATATATATACATACACAAATATGCTCATTTAGCTTTTATCTCAAAATGTTCAATATAAAGAAAAAGTGTCAACAATATACATTATTTGAGTATTGCCTTACTTCTCATACATCCAAATTTGCTCATTAGAACTAGGAGCAAGCACCTGCCAACTTCAACATGTCTCTAGTGTAATCATGCCTAAACATCTCCAGGTTGAAATACACACTCTTTTTATTATAAATTACTTTTCATTTATTGATTTTCTATTCAAGAGGATATTGGATTATTTTCTAAAAATTTAGACTATTTGTGAATTTCTTTTCAAGATATCAAAGGGGGGAGTTACAAACGTATATTTACAATGATGGTGTTGTGTCTGATAGGTTTGGGAACCATTGGCTAAGGCCTCAAATATACAGGCTCCCAGCATGGACAAGGGTCTTCTTCAACTGTGTGCTTCCCAGCTTAATGTGACAGTAAGTAGTATTTGGTCACTGTGTCTTCATGTGTTTCTTTTTCACTCAAATTTATTCATTCATTCCTCAAGTAATTTATTGAATGCTACCAGCTGATAGACACTGTGCTACATGCTAGAAGGGCAGTTGGCTTAAACTCAACAGATGCTACAAAATTAACAAGAGAATAATATAAATAATTTTTGCCAGTCAACTTGAAATTTTACATGACATGGATAAATTCCTTAAAAGTCATTACTTACTGAAACTGACCCAAGAAGATATAGAATATATGAATTAGTCCTATAAATATTTTTTTAAATTTAATTCCATGTTTCTTTCCCAGAAAGAAAAGTTGGGCTTCACTGGTGAATTGTACCAAACATTTAAGAAAGAATAATTCTAATTCCACAAAAACTATCCCAGAGGATAGAGAGGAAAAGCTTCCAATTTGTTTTATGAGGTCCTATAACCTTGATACCATAACCTTGTTATCAAAAATCATAGGCCAATATTATTCATGAACTTAGGTGCGAATACCCTAAAGAAATATTAGCAAACTCAATCCAGCAATTCATCAAAATCACGTTGGATGTTTTCTAGGAATGCAAGACTAGTTTAACATTGGAAAAAATAGGCAGTGTAATTCAGCATATTAACATTAAGAAAGCTATAAATCTTTTGGACATTTCAATAGATGAAGAAATATTTAATTAAATTCAACATCTATTTATGAGAAAAAAACTTCTTAAAAATTATAAATAGAGAAGAATTTCCTTAATTTCATAAGGGGTTGCTAAAAAAACCACAACATCATACTAAATGGTGCAATGTTGAAAGCTTTCTCTCTGAGACTAGGGATAAGACGAGTATGCCCAGCATCACCACTTCCATGTAGCATTTTACAGAAAATCCTAGTAAGTACAACGAGAACAAAAAATAAACAAAAGATATAATGAATGTAAAGTAAGAAATAAAACTATTATTGTTTAAAAAACCTATTATTGTTTACAAATAGTGTTGTATGCAGAAAAAATTCATTTACAAGTAAATTATCAGAAATAATAAGTGAGTTTAGCAAAGTTTGTGGATACAAGGTCAAGGTACAAAATCAATTAAAGCAGCAAAAATTAGAAAATGCAATTTTTTTAAGCAGATACCATTTATAGCACCAAATACCTATGAATAAATCTTACAAAATAGGGCAAGGTTTCTGCAAAATAATAACACAATATTGAGAAAAATTAATGAAGACCTATATAAGTAGAGAAATATCTCATGTTTATGGATTGAAAAACCCTGTAAGATATAAACTGCATGGTTTATAATCCTGATAAAAATCACAGGGTGCTCAGCTCGGTGCTCTGTGATGACCTAGATGGGTGGGATGGGGGGAGGGAGGTACAGGAGGGAGGGAATATATGTATACATATAGCTGATTCACTTCACTGTACAGCAGAAACTAACACAGCATTGTAAAGCAATTATACTCCAATTAAAAAAAGAAAAAAAACTTATGAGCTGCTTCTAAAATATATATGGAAATAAAAAGGGATACTATGAAAGAGTAAGGTCAAAGAACTTACACACTAGATATCAATACTTATTATAATGCTATAGTAATTAAGACCGTGTGGTACTTGTGTAAAGGTAGACAAATAGACTAAGAAAAAAGCCCTCAAACAGGTCCACACATATTTGGACATTTGATCATACAAGTTGGGGAAAGGACAGTTCAATCAATGTTTTGTCTATTGGGTATCTGTATGGGAAAAAGAAAAGAAACTTGATTATTATGTCACAGCATACATAAAAATCAATTCTCAATTGATGGTAGCTCTAAATGTGACATTTCTTTAAGATAAAATAAGAAAATATCTTCATGATGTGAAGATAGAGAAAAGTATTTATTAAATGACACATATACTCACCAACAATAAAGGAAATATTGATAAATTGGACTACATTAAATTAAGAACTTTTGTTTATCAGATGACATCACTAAAAGAGTGAAAAAGTAAGCCACATAGTAGGAGAAGATACTTGTGACACATAATTGGCAAAGGACTTATGTCCAAAATACGTGAAAAACTTTTTATAAATCAGTAAGTAATACAGATAATTCAATATATCTTCTTTACAAAAGAGGATATCCAAATAGCTGATATATCTACAAAAGGTGCTCAACCTTATTAGTAATCAAGGAAATACAAACTGAAACACACCTACCCTGTGGCCAGCGACTCCACTACTAGGCATATACCCAACAGAAGTGCAAGCATATGTGTACCAAGACATTTACGAGAATGTTCATTGCGGCATTATTTGAAACAGTCCCAAACTGGAAGCAACCCAAAAGCCCATTCATAATAGAAATTGTGGTATACTTATTCAGTGAAATACTCTTCAGCAATTATGATGAAAAAAACCATGGAAACATAAAACATGAGCAAATCTCACGAACATTATTTTGAGAACAGAAATCCAACACAAAAGAATATATACTGTATGACTCCACTTATATAAGGTCAAAAACAAGCAAAACTTAACTGTAGCTTTGGAAGTCTGTGTAGTAACAAAATAGGGAGAAAGTAGTTTTGGAAAGGGGACCTGAGCTTGGCTTTTGGAGGTGCTAAAAAGGTCCTATTTGTTATGGTGATTGATTATATCAAGTTGTATGCTTATTATTTGTACATTCTTATTTAGTGAGGTACATTTCAATAATTTTTTTTTAAAATTCAGCAATGCCCTAATAAGATTAATCTTACGGAATTATTTGTTTACACTATCAGTTATAATAACATAATAGTTGATGTGAAAATTTATAAGTGACATTGATGAAACAAAAGTGAGAAATTATCTATGGTTAATAACTGCCAATAAAAAATAAAGTTGAACTCATGGAAGGAAAGCTACACACAGAATGTAACCTGAAGATTTTGAAGAAGGAAGTTTAACAAAGATCAAACACCTTAGAAAAAGGCTTCTTGCTTGACTCAAGACTTTGGGCCCTGCTGGCATCCAAGCATGCTCTGTCCTGGCCTATGAGGCTCTTTCTGGTTTATACCCAACTTACACCTCCTCTGGTCCCAGTGAGTCTTTTGTATTAATCTTGGACCAAATGAGGACAGAACTCTTTGAGCACTGACTGGTTCATAGAGCTGAAATGTTTCCAATAACACAAAGCTACAAATTGCTATGATTTATCCTGAGTGCATGCAGCCCTTGGAGAGCTTTATTGTAAGAGGAACACACTTCCCAAAACCCTTCTGTATGGCCACAACCTCCCTCGTCTACACGTGGATGCTGAGATTTGGGTTTTAAATGTTAATCCAAGAGCACAGATTGGTATCTGGACTGTTTTCCTCTGTGAGGTTTTGTCTTTGCTGTTGCCATTGTTATTACTGTTGCTATAAGAGAAAGGGAAGGAGGGAGGGAGAAATCTCATATTCTCTTGCCTGGATTTCAAGACCCTTATAATGGTTTCCCAAGCTACCTTTTCAAACATATCTCCCACTGATCCCCTGAGTGGTGCCTATGTTAACTGAACAAAAGTCACTACTGCAAAGTACTGTGTGCTTCTTGCTTTTAAGCATTGTTCCACACTTTCCCCACTCATTTCTACTTAGATGAATCAATTCCGCCTTCAAGGCTGAATTCAATGCAGCTTGCACCGGAAGGGTTCACTGACCATTCCTAGCCCCTGTGAGTGCTCTTTCCTGCTCACTCTAATGGCTATTTAACTGACCCTATTTTCCATACCCTAAATCAGAATGCATAGTCTGCAGGGGACTTGTCAACCATTTATGGGTATGAACAGCCATCTATGAGACGTTTGAAGCTGGGAATAATGGAATTCACATCAATAAATTTTTTCCTGCTGTTAAAATATATATCATGTGCCAGGCACTATATGAAACACTTCATCTACATTATTTCATCGAATCCTCATGATACTCCTGGTTGGTAGATATTATCATATATCTGCCCAAGGTTATTCCAGAGACAATAAACCGCAGAGCCAAAACTCAAACCCAGAACTGACTCGTCAGGATATGCTCCCCACTCTGCTACAGAGCTGTTCACAGATGTGGAGAGGGCAGGGGTGCAAGATGTAGGAGGCTGAGGCAGCATTATGGAGAGAAGCTGGGAGAGATGAGGCTGGGCCTGACCATGTTTGGTCCATGTCAAATCAGTGCATGCTAACCTGGAGCCCTGTCCAACAAGCAGCAGGAAGACAGCGCATGTGAGTACGAAGGCTTCAGCGAGCTGCCTGGAAATACAGATCCGGTAGATCCTGACTAGTTTCAGAGTTGGCGTAGTACAGCGGCTGCAAGCATAGACTCTAGAGCCAGACTGCATGGATTTGAATCCTGGCTCCGTCACTTATTAGATGTACGACTTTAGGTAAGTTACTCGCCCTCTCTGAAGTCACTTGTCCACTCTGTGCCTGTTTTTTTTAATCTGCAAAATGGAGATGATAGTACTTATCTTGTAGTGATGTTGTGAAGATGAAATGAGTTAATATGTGGGAAGTTTTCTGCAGGGTTCCAGGCACACAGTAGGTCCTGTGGGAGAGTGGGTTCTTCCTCTTCTTCTCTGTTTGGGCCTCTGTAAGTGAGAGTTGGATCAGATGGTCCACAGTACGGCCACCATAACATATGTTTCTGCTCTCCTCTTAGATTTCATGAGTTCTTGGAAAGTCTAAACTCTGCTTCTAATTTGCTGCATCATGCTGGCAAACCATTGAAATGGAGAAGCAGCTAAATGACCCTGAATAGGTTACTTGATGTCTCCAGTCATCACTCCTGCTTAACTTTTCTAGGATCCCAAACAGAATAGTGCACACCTCCTAGCTGAAAAGTGTTTCTGGGTCCCCCAGACCTATGGAGTGTTAGAAGCGGGACTGTTTTCCTCTTTCAGCACCCATCTGCCACCTGCCAACTCGTGGGCAAGTTGCCCTTGAAGGTAAGGTCCAGGTGAGGCATTTCCGAGGTTAGCTCTGTGAGGGGGGAAAGCCGAGAAGACCACATCCACAGGCGTGTGGGCAGCAGTGTGGGCTTTAGGCCCTCATAATTCTGCCACCTTCTGCAGCCCGTTCTTGGATGAAGACAATTGGCATTTTCAACATTTGATATGAAGTACTGCATGTATGCAGTTCAGGCTTCACTCCAACCCAAGGACTGCCCCTTAGCCCCTTAAATCAGGGGTTCAGGAGCCACTGATGCCTGCAGGCTTCCTGTGGAGGTTCACCAGTGCACACCGCAATCCCTTGCACGGTGACTCAGGCAACAGTTTTATCAAATATTTTGCCATAGCAAAACAGGACTCCCCAGCCTGCCCGTCTCCAGTACCTGTTTCCTCACACAGTCAGTGTCACATGCTTTAGTCTTCTGTTATGGGAGCATGCACTTCAAAGTACCAACTTCTAATTTGGTTAGGGTAGTCTAAGCCATGCTGTGATTGCAGACAGGCCCAAGCATGTCATGGCTCAACAGGAAAGCAGTTTACTTCTCACTTGTCTCAAGGTCTAGCAGGTTGGATCATTCTTTTCAAAGCAGTGATTCAGGAAACACAGCTCCGTCTACCCGGTGGTTCTACCATCTACAATGCATGGCTCTCAGAGTTGGGAACTTGGGAGTTCACTCCATTCCAGTATGATGGGGAAGGAAAAAGAGAAAGAGAGAGAGTGAGATGGGCCTGGAAGTGTCATATCTGACTTTCATCCGTAACCTTTCTGTCCACCTGGAACTCAGTTGCATGCTGCCAGCTAATAGAATGGAGGCCGGGAATGGAGTCCAGCTGTGGGCCTAGGAAGAAGAGATGGCTTTGGTGAGCATCCTGCCAGTCTCTGCTACTGTTAACTACGGTATTGGTCCAAATCCTGTCTATTCTGCCTCCAAAAGTTTTCCACTTTTTTTTTTTTTAATTTTCTCCTCCTATTCTTTTTTTTAACATCTTTATTGGAGTATAATTGCTTTACAATGGTGTGTTAGTTTCTGCTATATAACCAAGTAAATCAGTTATATATATACATATGTCCTCATATCTCTTTCTTCTTACATCTCCCTCCCTCCCACAGTCCCTATCCCACCCCTCTAGGTGGTCACAAAGCACTGAGCTGATCTCCCTGTGCTATGCGGCTGCTTCCCACTAGCTATCTACTTTATGTTTGGTAGTGTATATATGTCCATGCCACTCTCTCACTTTGTCCCAGCTTACCCTTCCCCCTCGCCGTGTCCTCAAGTCCATTCTCTAGTAGGTCTGTATCTTTATTCCCATCTTGCCCCTAGGTTCTTCATGACCTTTTTTTTTTTTAGATTCCATATATATGTTTTAGCATACGGTATTTGTTTTTCTCTTTCTGACTTACTTCACTCTGTACGACAGCCTCTAGGTCCATCCACCTCACTACAAATAACTCAATTTTGTTTCTTTTTATGGCTGAGTAATATTCCACTGTATATATGTACGACATCTTCTTTATCCATTCATCTGTTGATGGGCACTTAGGTTGCTTCCATGTCCTGTCTATTGTAAATAGAGCTGCAATGAACATTTTGATACATGACACTTTTTGAATTATGGTTTTCTCGGGTATATGCCCAGTAGTGGGATTGGTGGGGCGTATGGTAGTTCCTTTTTTAGATTTTTAAGGAACCTCCATACTGTTCTCCATGATGGCTGTATCAGTTTACATTCCACCAACAGTGCAAGAGGGTTCCCTTTTCTCCACACCCTCTCCAGCATTCATTGTTTGTAATTTTTTTTTTTTTTTTTTGCGCGGGCCTCTCACCATTGTGGTCTCTCCTGCTGCGGAGCACAGGCTCCAGACACGCAGGCTCAGCAGCCGTGGCCCATGGGCCCAGCCGCTCCGCGGCATGTGGAATCTTCCCAGACCGGGACACGAACCTGCGTCCCCTGCATTGGTAGGCGGATTCCCAACCACTGCACCACCAGGGAAGCCCTGTTTGTAAATTTTTTCATGATGGCCATTCTGACCAGTGTGAGATGATATCTTATTGTAGTTTTGATTTGCATTTCTCTAACGATTAATGATGTTAAGCATTCTTTCTTGTGTTTGTTGGCACTCTGTATATCTTCTTTTGGATAAATGACTATTTAGGTCTTCTGCCCATTTTTTGTTGGGTTGTTTGTTTGTTTGATATTGAGCTGCACGAACTGCTTGTAAATTTTGGAGATTAATCCTGTCAGTTGCTTCATTTGTAAATATTTTCTCCCATTCTGAGGGTTGTCTTTTCATCTTGTTTATGGTTTCCTTTACTGTGCAAAAGCTTTTAAGTTTCATTAGGTCCCATTTGTTTATTTTTGTTTTTATTTCCATTTTTCTAGGAGGTAGGACAAAAAGGATCTTGCTGTGATTTATGTCATAGAGTGTTCTGCCTATGTTTTTCTCTAAGAGTTTGATAGTTTCTGGCCTTACATTTAGGTCTTTAATCCATTTTGAGTTTATTTTTGTGTATGGTGTTAGGGAGTGTTCTAATTTCATTCTTTTACAGGTACATGTCCAGTTTTCCCAGCACCACTTATTGAAGAGGCTGTCTTTTCTCCACTGTATATTCTTGCCTCCTTTATCAAAGAAAAGGTGACCATATGTGGGTGGGTTTACCTCTGGACTTTCTATCCTGTTCCATTGATCGATATTTCTGTTTTTGTGCCAGTACCATACTGTCTTGATTACTGTAGCTTTGTAGTATAGTCTGAAGTCAAGGAGCCTGATTCCTCCAGCTCTGTTTTTCTTTCTCAAGATTGCTTTGGCTATTTGGGGTCTTTTGTGTTTCCATAAAAAATGTGAAATTTTTTGTTCTAGTTCTGTGAAAAATGCCAGTGATAGTTTGATAGGGATTGCATTAAATCTGTAGATTGCTTTGGGTAGTATAGTCATTTTCACAATGTTGATTCTTCCAATCCACAAACATTGTATATCTCTCCATCTATTTGTATCATCTTTAATTTCTTTCAACAGTGTCTTATAATTTTCTGTATAATGGTCTTTTTTCTCCTTAAGTAGGTTTATTCCTAGATATTTTATTCTTTTTGTTGCAATGGTAAATGGGAGTGTTTTCTTAATTTAAGATTTTTCATCATTAGTGTATAGGAATGCAAGAGATTTCTGTGCATTAATTTTGTATCCTGCTACTTTACCAAATTCATTGATTAGCTCTAGTTTTTTTCTGGTAGCATCTTTAGGATTCTCTATATATAGTATCATGTCATCTGCAAACAGTGACAGCTTTACTTCTTCTTTTCCAATTTGGATTCCTTTTATTTCTTTTTCTTCTCTGATTGCTGTGGCTAAAACTTCCAAAACTATGTTGAATAATAGTGGTGAGAGTGGGCAACCTTGTCTTGTTCCTGATCTTAATGGAAGTGGTTTTATTTTTTCACCATTGAGGATGATGTTGGCTGTGAGTTTGTCATATACGGCCTTCATTATGTTGAGAAAAATTCCCTCTCTGCCTACTTTCTGAAGGGTTTTTATAATAAATGGGTGTTGAATTTTCTTGAAAGCTTTCTCTGCATCTATTGAGATGATCATATGGTTTTTCTCCTTCAATTTGTTAATATTGTGTATCACGTTGATTCATTTGCTTATATTGAAGAATCCTTGCATTCCTGGGATAAATCCCACTTGATCATGGTGTATGATCCTTTTAATGTGCTGCTGGATTCTGTTTGCTAGTATTTTGTTGAGGATTTTTGCATCTATGCTCATCAGTGATATTGGCCTGTAGTTTTCTTTCTTTGTGATATCTTTTTCTGGTTTTGGTATCAGGGTGATGGTGGCCTCATAGAATGAGTTTGGGAGTGTTCCTCCCTCTGCTATATTTTGGAAGAGTTTGAGAAGGATAGGTGTTAGCTCTTCTCTAAATGTTTGATAGAATTTGCCTGTGAAGCCATCTGGTCCTGGGCTTTTGTTTGTTGGAAGATTTTAAATCACAGTTTCAATTTCAGTGCTTGTGATTGGTCTGTTCATATTTTCTATTTCTTCCTGATTCAGACTTGGCAGGTTGTGCATTTCTAAGAATTTGTCCATTTCTTCAAGGTTGTCCGTTTTATTGGCATAGAGTTGCTTGTAGAAATCTCTCATGATCTTTTTTATTTCTGCAGTATCAGTTGTTACTTCTCCTTTTACATTTCTAATTCTGTTGATTTGAGTCTTCTCCCTTTTTTTCTTGTTGAGTCTGGCTATTGGTTTATCTATTTGTTTATCTTCTCAAAGAACAAGCTTTTAGTTTTATTGATCTTTGCTATCATTTCCTTCATTACTTTTTCATTTATTTCTGATCTGATCTTTATAATTTCTTTCCTTCTGCTAACTTTGAGGGTTTTTTGTTCTTTCTCTAATTGCTTTAGGTGCAGGGTTAGGTTGTTTATTCGAGATGTTTCCTGTTTCTTAAGGTAGGATTGTATTGCTATGAACTTCCCTCTTATAACTGCTTTTGCTGCATCCCATAGGTTTTGGGTCATCGTGTCTCCATTGTCATTTGTTTCTAGGTATTTTTTGATTTCCTGTTTGATTTCTTCAGTGATCTCTTAGTTATTAAGTAGTGTATTGTGTAGCCTCCATGTGTTTGTATTTTTTATAGAATTTTTCCTGTAATTGATATCTAGTCTCATAGCAATGTGGTCAGAAAAGATACTTGATATGATTTCAATTTTCTTAAATTTACCAAGGCTTGATTTGTGACCCAAGATATGATCATCCTGGAGAATGTTCCATGAGCACTTGAGAAGAATGCGTATTCTGTTGTTTGGATGGAATGTCCTATAAATATCAATTAAGCCCATCTTGTTTAATGTATCATTTAAAGCTTGTATTTGCTTATTTCTTTTCATTGTGGATGATCTGTCCATTGGTGAAAGTGGGGTGTAAAAGTCCCCTACTATGATTGTGTTACTGTCAATTTCCCCTTTTATGGCTGTTATTATTTGTCTTATTTGTTGAGGTGCTCCTATGTTGGGTGCATAAATATTTACAATTGTTATAACTTCTTCTTGGATTGATCCCTTGGTAATTATATAGTGTCCTTCTTTGTCTCTTGTAATAGTCTTTATTTCACAGTCTTATTTTGTCTGATATGAGACTTGCCACTCCAGCTTTCTTTTGGTTTCCATTTTCATGGAATATCTTTTTCCATCCCCTCACTTTCAGTCTGTATGTGTCCCTAGGTCTGAAGTGGGTCTCTTGTAGACAGCATATATAGAGGTCTTGTTTTTTTATCCATTCAGCCAGTCTGTGTCTTTTGGTGGGAGCATTTAATCCATTTACATTTACAGTAATTATCAATATGTATGTTCCTATTCCCATTTTCTTAATTGTTTTGGGTTTGTTATTGTAGGTCTTTTCCTTCTCTTGTGTTTCCTGCCTAGAGAAGTTCCTTTAGCATTTGTTGTAAAGCTGGTTTGGTGGTGCTGAATTCTCTTAGCTTTTGCTTGTCTGTGAAGGTTTTAATTTCTCCATCAAATCTGAATGAGATCCTTGCTGGGTAGAGAGTAATTTTGGTTGTAGGTTTTGCTCCTTTATTACTTTAAATATGTCCTGCCAGTCCCTTCTGGCTTTCAGAGTTTCTGCTGAAAGATCAGCTGTTAACCTGATGGGGATTCCCTTGTGTGTTATTTGTTATTTTTCCCTTGCTGCTTTTAATATTTTTTTTTGTATTTAATTTTTGATAGTTTGATTAATGTGAGTCTTACCATGTTTCTCCTTGGATTTATCCTGTATGGGACTCTCTGTGCTTCCTGTACTTGATTAACTATTTCCTTTCCCGTATTAGGGTAGTTTTCAACTATAATCTCTTCAAATATTTTCTCAGTCCCTTTCTTTTTCTCTTCTTCTTCTGGGACCCCTATAATTTGAATGTTGGTGTGTTTAATGTTGTCCCTGAAGTCTCTGAGACTGTCCTCAATTCTTTTCATTCTATTTTCTGCTCTGCAGTAGTTATTTCCACTATTTTATCTTCCAGGTTACTTATCTGTTCTTCTGCCTCAGTTATTCTGCTATTGATCCCTTGTAGAGAATTTTAAATTTCATTTATTGTATTGTTCTTCACTGTTTGTTTGCTCTTTAGTTCTTCTAGGTACTTGTGAAACGTTTCTTGTATTTTCTGTATTCTATTTCCAAGATTTTGGCTCATCTTTATTATCAGTATTCTGAATTCTTTTTCAGGTAGACTGCCTATTTCCTCTTCATTCTTTAGGTCTGGTGGGCTTTTGCCTTCCTCCTTCATCTGCTGTGTGTTTCTCTGTCTTCTCATTTTGCTTAACTTACTGTGTTTGGGGTCTCCTTTTCACAGCCTGCAGGTTCGTAGTTTCCTTTGTTTTTGGTGTCTGTCCCCAGTGGCTAAGGTTGGTTCAGTGAGTCGTGTAGGTTTCCTGGTGGAGGGGACTAGTGCCTGTGTTTTGGTGGATGAGGCTGGACCTTTTCTTTCTCGTGGGTAGGTCCATGTCTGGTGGTGTGTTTTGGGTTGTCTGTGGCCTTATGATTTTAGGCAGCCTCTCTGCTAATGGATGGGGTTGTGTTCCTGTCTTACTAGTTGTTTGGTATAGGGTGTCCAGCACTGTAGTTTGCTGGTCATTGAGTGAAGCTGGGTGTTGGTGTTGAGATGGAGATCTCTGGGAGATTTTCGCTGTTTGATATTACACGGAGCTGGGAGGTCTCCTGTGGACCAGTGTCCTGAACTTGGCTTTCACACCTCAGAGGCACAGGCCTGACGCCTGGCTGGAGCACCAAGAGCCTTTCAGCCACATGGCTTAGAATAAAAGGGAGAAAAAAAAGAACAAAAGAAAGAAGAAGATAAAATAAAGTTATTAAAATAAAAGATAATTATTAAGAAAAACAATTTTTAAAGTAATACCAAAAAAACCCCAAAAAACAGACAGAACCCTAGGACAAGTGATAAAAGAAAAGCTATACAGACAAAATCACACACAGAAGCATACACATACACACTCACAAAAAGAGAAAAAGGGAAAAAAAATATATGTATATCTTTGCCCCCAAAGTCCACCTCCTCAATTTGGTCGTTTTGTATTCAGGTATTCCACAGATGCAGGGTACATCAAGTTGATTGTGGAGCTTTAATCCGCTGCTCCCAAGGCTGCTGGGAGAAATTTCCCTTTCTCTTCTTTGTTAGCACAGCTCCTGGGATTCAGCTTTGGATTTGGCCCCACCTCTGTGTGTAAGTCGCCTGAGGGCGTCTGTTCTTCGCTCAGACAGGATGGGGTTAAAGGAGCCGCTGATTCGGGGGCTCTGGCTCACTCAGGCCGGGGGGAGGAAGGGGTACAGATGCGAGGTGAGCCTGCCGTGGCAGAGACCGGCGGGTCGTTGCACCAGCCTGAGGCTCGCCCTGCATTCTCCCGGGGAAGTTGTCCCTGGATCACGGGACACTGGCAGTGGCGGGCTGCACAGGCTCCCCAGAAGAGGGGTATGGATAGTGACCTGTGCTCGCACACAGACTTTTTGGTGGCGGCAGCAGCAGCCTTAGCGTCTCCTGCCCGTCTCTGGGGTCCGTGCTTTTAGTCTCTGGAGCTCCTTTAAGCAGCGCTCTTAATCCCTTCTCCTTGCACACCAGGAAACAAAGAGGGAAGAAAAAGTCTCTTGCCTCTTCGGCAGCTCCAGACTTTTCCCCCGACTCCCTCCCGGCTAGCCGTGGCGCACTAGCCCCCTTCAGGCTGTGTTCACCCAGCTGACCCCAGTCCTCTGCCTGTGCTCCAACTGAAGCCCAAGCTTCAGCTCCCAGCCCCCGCCCGCCCCGGTGGGTGAGCAGACAAGCCTCTCGGGCTGGTGAGTGCCAGTCGGCACCGATCCTCTGTGCAGGAATCTCTCCACTTTGCCCTCCGTACCCCTGTTGCTGCGCTCTCCTCCGTGGCTCCAAAGCTTCCCCCCCGTCTCTGCCTGCGAAGGAAGGGGCTTCCTTGTGTGTGGAAACCTTTCCTGCTTCACAGCTCCCTCCCACTGGTGCAGGTCCCGTCCCTATTCTTTTGTCTCTGTTTTTTCTTTTTTCTTTTTCCCTACCCAGGTACATGGGGGAGTTTCTTGCCTTTTGGGAAGTCTGAGGTCTTCTGCCAGAGTTCAGTAGGTGCTCTCTAGGAGTTGTTCCACATGTAGATGTATTTCTGATGTATTTGTGGGGAAGAAGGTGATCTCTGTTTCTTACTCTTCTGCCATCTTGAAGCTCCTCTCCTTTTTTTGAGAAAATTTAATTAGTTCATTTATTTTTGTCTGCATTGGGTCTTTGTTGCAGTGCATGGGCTTTCTCTAATTGCAGCGAACGGGGGTTACTCTTCGTTGCAGTACGTGGGCTTCTCATTGCGGTGGCTTCTCTTGTGGAGCACGGGCTCTAGGCGCTCAGGCTTCAGTAGTTGTGACGTGTGGGCTCAGTAGTTGTGGGTCACGGGCTTAGTTGCTCCATGGCATGTGGTATCTTCCCGGACCAGGGCTTGAACCTGTGTCCCCTGCATTGGCAGGCAGATTCTTAACC
Source organism: Lagenorhynchus albirostris (assembly GCF_949774975.1). Classification (NCBI taxonomy): domain Eukaryota; kingdom Metazoa; phylum Chordata; class Mammalia; order Artiodactyla; family Delphinidae; genus Lagenorhynchus; species Lagenorhynchus albirostris. The sequence goes on from NC_083096.1 coordinate 127,722,702, forward strand.
ACTGCACCACCAGGGAAGCCCTTAAAACTGCTGTTTTTCTCTAAGTTTTTATCCTTCCAGTTTCCTTTAAACAGTTGCCAGTTACTTTTCCAAAACTCAGACATGATCATATTACTCTCCTTACCCCAAAATCTCAATGTCCCCCACACCTATGCTCATAGAATAAGGTGCAAACTCTTTAGCCTAGTATAAAAGTTCTGCCCATCCTGTGTGCTCAGATATTAGCTCTCCATTTCCTATGTCTTGTCCTTTCCTTTTTCGTGTTAGTGCACGTGATGTTCCTTCAGCCTCCTCTATCTCTTAAAACCATACTCACATGTCCTACCCTTCATGAAACTGTCCTCAAGTTGCCTGGTTGAAATTGTTCTTTTTTCCAATATTCTCATAGTCCTTTGTTAATCTCTGCATTTGATTCCTACATTATTTCTATGATATGTTACCGTATTCTCACCTTATGTGGCCAAGGACAAATGTACATTAGCAAAGAGAAGAACCAATTGGAAAGTTACACATATTCACATCTCCATATTGTACAGGAAAACAAAAGTAACATTCTTGTAAGTCTTGTCAATTTAAAGCTTTATCAAATCAGATTCTTCATGCAATCTTCATGAGTCAGAAGGAAACAGCTCTCCCACAGTTGGTACAGGGGAAGGGAAACCTCTTCTTGCTCTTTTCTGAGAATCCTTTTGCTAATTGTAAAGACTTCATTTTTAAGATCAGCCTCTGGAATTTCATTAATTACTCTTAACATTTAAAAGCAGGCTTATAAGTATAGGATGGAAAGGGAGAAAAAGAAGAATAACTTTACAGTGAATAAACCTGACAGTCACCACCTCAACCAGGTGATCAAGGATAATGTCAACAGTGATGAGTCATGTTGATGGTGTATCCCTTGATGTGTTATGATGGGAATGATACTGTACCTCTGTGGTCCTCCTCCCAAAACATTACCCCAGTCTAATTATGAGAAAAACATCAGACAAGCCCCACTTGAGAGACTTCAAAATATCTGACCAATAATCCTCAAAACTATCAAGGTCATCAAAAACAGGAGAAGTCTGAGAAACTCACAACCAAGAGGAAACTAAGGAGATAACTAAATATAATGTGGTAAACTGGCTGGGATCCTGAGACACAGAAAGGACATTAGGAAAGAAAATGAGGCTATCTTAATAAAAAATGAACTTGAGTTAATGATCATGTATCAATATCAGTTCATTTATTGTGACAAATGTACCATACAAATGTAAGATGTTAATAATAGGGGAGGGCTTCCCTGGTGGCACAGTGGTTGGGAGTCCGCCTGCCGATGTGGGGGACACGGGTTCATGCCCCGGTCTAGGAGGATCCCACATGCCGTGGAGCGGCTGGGCCCGTGAGCCATGGCCGCTGAGCCTGCGCGTCCGGAGCCTGTGCTCCGCAAAGGGAGAGGCCACAACAGTGAGAGGCCCGCGTACTGCAAAAATAATAATAATAATAATAATAGGGGAAACTGGCTGTGGGGTATGTGGGAACTCTCTTTACTATCTTTGTGATAATTCTGTGAATCTAAAACAGTTATAATATTTTAAAATCCTTTTAAAAATTCAGTCTTGCCGAATTCAACTGGCAGAAACATGATTTTGTTTGAAAACAGTGAAAGAAGGAGTATATACCATTGTGTTCTACAAAAAAAAAAATAGCAGAGTCCTGATGAAATAACACAATGGGGTGAAAACTTATTTCTCTTTATGGACTTGTACAAAGAATGCTTTTGTTTAGGCAATGAGTATTTTACAGTGGAAACACTGTGCACACGGAAAAAATCAAAGGGGAATATGCTGCAAAACTAAACTTTTTAACTTAAAAGGGGCATAAAATGTGCTTCTTGTTTTTAATGGGGATAATTATTTTCATTCTTTAATAATTGGTCCTCTCTTTGTAGGCAGCTCTTTCCTGCTACTTTAATAGAACTTAGTGGCACAGAGAGAATTGGGAGCAGGGGCAAGGGAGGTGTTGCAACTTTCTAGCTGTGTAAACTTGGGCAGATTACTCACCTAGGAAATGAGGTAATTAAACCACAGATGATTTCTAGGAGGGATTCCAATTCAACTACTATTTCATCCATAGATGCTTTCTTGGCTCTGTGCCCTTTTGGCAACATTCTTCCGTCCGTCTTTTCCCCAATAGCCTCTTCTCCCTTCAAGGTTCTCTCCAGACAGCATGTTCTCTAAAGTTTTTCCTCAGATTTCAGATTTAAATAAAGACTAGAATAGCATTAGAGATGGAATAAATAAAAGTAAAATAAGTTTTTTAATTATTTGATCTAATAGATAACTTCAAAGTGATAATAGTAACAATGCATTAGGTGATTATAGCATATGGATGAGTGAAATGAGTGACATAAATTTATAAGGGATGAGAGGATTAACTGGGAATATTATAGGTCACCTGCCTTTCATCTGAAGTGTTATTTGAAAGTGAACTTAAATTTGTTATAAATGTATATTATAAATTGATATGCTACGAGGAGAGAAAATGGAATTATATAAAATGCTCAGTTAAAACCAGAGAAAGAAGAAAAAGAGGGAAAAAATAAAGAACAAGTACAATGAATATAAAACAACTACAAACATGGTAGATATTAAACCAAATATACTGATAATCACATTAAATATGAATTGTCTAAATATACCAATTAAAACACAGAGACTGTTAGAGTAGATAAAGAAGATCCAACTTTCTCTCTCTCTCTCTCTCTCTCTATATATATATGTTTACAAGAAATCCATTTTAAATATAAAGACACAGATAGGTTAAAAGTAAAGGGATGGAGAAAGATATTCTATAGTAACACTAATCAAGGGAAAGCTGAAACAGCTATATTAATTTCAGACAAATTAGACTGCAGAACAAGGGAAATCATCAGGGATAAAGAAGGTCATTACATAATGATAAAGGAGTCAATTCTCCAAGAAAACATAGCAATCCTTAATGTGTGTGTACCTAACAACAGAACATCAAAACATGCAAGGCAAAAACTAATAGAACAGCAAGGAGAAATAGACAAATCCATTATTACGGATTTGGAGACTTGAATACCCCTTCAGTAATTAATAGATCCAGCAGGCAAAAACTGAGTAATAACACAGTTGAACTGACACAGCACCATTAATCAACTAGACTTAATTGACATTTATAAAATACTTTATCCAACAATAGCAGAATACACAGATACCATGCCATGTTGATCACTATAGCTTTACAGTAAGTCTTGAAGTTGGGTAATTGCAGTCCTTCAACTTTGTTATTCTTCTTCAGTATTGTGTTGGCTATTTAGTTTTGTTTTCTGTTTGTTTGTTTTGCCTTTCCATATAATCTTTAGTTTGTTTGATATCCACAAAATGGCTGCTCAGATTTTAATTTGGATCATATTGCATCTATAAATCAAGTTGGGCAGAATTGACAACTTAACAATATTGAGTCTTCTAATCCATGAACACAGAATATCTCTTCATTTATTTAGATCTTTTTGACTTTTTTCATTAGAGTTTTTTATTTCTGTGCATATAGATCTTATATATATTTAGATAGATTTATACCTAAGTATTTCAAGGTTTTTGATGCTAATGTAAATGGTACTGTGTTAGTAATTTCAAGTTCCAGTGTTCATTGTTGGTATGAAGGAAAGCAGTTGATTTTGTACATTTACCTTGTATCGTGAGACCTTGCTGTAGTCATTTACCCATTTCAAGTGGGTTTTTTATTTTGTCAGTTCTTTGGGATTTTGTACATAGACAATCATGTAACCCTCAAACAAAGACAGTTTTATTTCTTCCCTTCCAACCGGTACACCTTTTATTTTTTTTAATATTTAGCCCTATTGTCCCCGTAAGTGGGAATAGCTAACATTTACTGAGTGATTACTATGTCCAGACACTGTCCCAAGCATTTTATATGTATTTACTCATGAAATACTCATTATTTACTCACAAGAACTCTATAGAGTAGGATACCACTATTATCCCAATGTTACAGATGAGGATAGAGAAGTTAAGAAAATTGCCTAAAACATTGAAATATCCCAAGAATGTCAACACTTTGGTATTAAAATTTTCTCTCTTGAATCTGGGAGAAGCACAGAAATCCAAACCATGGTTTCCAGTTCTTGTTCCAGGAAATATAATCATGAAATCTTTCTAACCACTGATAATCATATTAAATATGAATTGTCTAAATATACCAATTTAAATACAGAGACAGAGTAAAGAAGATCCAACTATATATATATATATATATATATATATATATATATATATATATATATATATACACACAAGAAATCCATTTTAAATATAGTGGATTTATATCCATCTTTCCCTGGAGTTCTATTCAATAGTTCCAACTGAGTACTAGAAATAGTCTCCTGTGTGTCCCACAGGCATCTCCAATTCAACGTATTCAAAATCATACTCAAAATTTTCTCCTCCAGTTTTGCTTTTCCTCTTGTGTTTCTTTTTTCTTGTTGTTATCTCTTCTTTCTTTTTACCTTTTGACCCTCCTTCACTCATTCTGTTAGGTCAGAGATGGGATGATGGATTAAGCAAGGTGCTAAAGTAGTTTCAAGCTTTCTTCTGTATCAGAATCACCTGAGGGCCTTGTTAAAATGCAGACCCCCAGGTGTCACCCATAGAGTCTCATTCTGTAGATGTGGGTTGTGTATTTTTTTTTAATTGAAAAAAAATCGTGTAGCATCATGTAAGTTGGGTTGAGTATTTTTAACAAGCATCCCAGTTGATGCCAATTCAGGTGATCCTAGAACCACAGGTTGAAAAGCACTCCAGGGCTCAGATGAAGGCATCAGCCTTGGATGGAGAAAAGAGAAAATGCTGCAGGATATGTGTGGGCTAGGGGCTGCTGGAGTTTTATCTGGTGTCCTCCTTTCTTTATGAGGTAGGAGCTAGTGTCTCTATGAACAAGGAGCTGTTTATAGCATCAGGGTGCTAGGAGAAAGCAGGCTGGGAACAGAAGTCATAGGAATGGGAGAAGGTCATTGCAGGGTTAAAGGAAGAGAGTCTGAAGCAACACTGATCTTGGAAATGAAAACTGTAAAGAAGATACTATTTTTTGGTGAAAGATAGGGAACACAACTGCCATTAGTTGTCTACAGAGCTTAAAGGAGGGGAAGAACCCAGAAAGAAATGGAAAGAAAACAGATTCCCCAAATTATGATTGTGAGGGTCCTAAACATCACCACCTGTCTCTGCTAGAGAGGCAGCATGGTGTGAAATACACAAGTCCGAGTGGTAGCCAGAATTCCTAGCCTCTACCATGCAGTTAATCTCTCTGTGCCTAGTCTCCTCATTTGTAAAATGGAGACAGTATTAGTTCCACTTCATGGACTCATAATATAAGTTCCAAATGAATAAACACATGTAATATATTAGGCTCATAGCAAAGACTCAAATGGATGTTAGCTTATTCACATTCCACAAGCAATACCCTGCTTGAATTTTACACACGTAAGTCAATTAATCTTACTTCAAACAGGGGTACTTTTGACCCCTTTTTACAGATGAAGAAACTGAATATAAAAGGAAAACAAGTTATTTGTCTACATCCAAACAAGCGGAATGTGAGCAAACAGGAACTGGAGACCAGGTCTCCAAACTCCAGCTGCATTTTGAGTGTCTACTTGTTGCCAGGTATTGAGGAAGGTGCTTTTAACATGTCAGCACTTGCCATGTATTTCCCTATTATCAGTTGAGGATATTAAGGATAGAATTAAAGGCCAAATTATAAACAGGTGGTGGAACCATAGCTGGAGAGAAGCCAGCTGGCTCAAGAGCTGGGAACTCCTACAGTGACTTCTACCCCTCTTAATGGAATCTACATCACCCCACACCATCCTGGTCACCTCTGAGAGCTACATGCCAGTGCTTACTAACATCTGTGAGAGAATCAGAGATAAATGAATCTCAGTTTCATCTGAGGAAAGCTCATAGCTTTGTGGAGAGTATAAAACAAGTATATACAAAGCTATAATACAAGGTAAAAGGTGCGTGGGAATTCAGAGGGAGGGATTCCCTCCAGCTGGATGTGCCATTTGGAGGTGAACCTAGAAGGAGGGTAGGATTGGGGCATGTGGATGAGGGGATGGGGTTGGAGGATGAACTGAGTGGAGAAGCAGACACAGGAACTCCCGAGAATATCCAGTTATTAAGCCAGTGTGTGTAGACTTGTGGAAGGTAAGATTTGAAAGGGAATCTGGGATCTGTTTGTAGGGAGCTGGAAATTTGAAGATAAATAGTTTGAACTTTAATTCTGTAGGCAACAGGGAGCCACAAGAGATGTGTTGTTTTTGGCTTTTTTGCAAATGCCTCTTAAAATTAATGATTTTACTTGTAGATAACTGAAGACTGACATGCAGTTGTAAGCAATAATACAGAGAGAGCCTGAGTAACTTAGTCTCCCTCGATGGTAATATCTTGCAAAACTGTAGTCAATATCACAACCAGGATGTTAACATTGATACAATCCACTGCTCTTATTCAGATTTCCCCTGTTTTACTTGTACTCATCTGTGTATGCATTTAATGCTATGGAATTTTATCAAATGTATAGGTTTGCATATCTACAACCACAGTCAAGATACAGGACAGTTCCATCACCATGAGAATCTCTCCTGTTGCCCCTTTACAAGCATACCCACCTTCCTTCCATGCCCCTTCCCTCATCTCTAAGCCCTATTACTAGCACCGTTTCTATAATTTTATTTCAAGAATGTTTCATAAATGGAATCATAGAGTATACAACCTTTGGTGACTGGCTTTTTTTCACTCACCATAACTCTCTTGAGATTCATTCAAACTGTAGCCTGTATCAATAGTTCTCTCTCTCTCGCTCTCTGTCTCTCTCTTTTTTTTTTTTGGAGCAGTATTCCATGATATGGATGTACCATAGTTTAACCATTCACCTGCCAAAGGATGGCTGGGTTGTTTTCAGTATTTTACTACTATGATTTAAGCTGCTGTAAATATTTGTGTACAAAATTCACACATAAAGTTGTGTGCATTTTGTGTGAACATAAGTTTTCATTTCTCTGGGATAAATACCCAAGAGTTCTGGGTATGTATGTTTAGTAGTAGTAGGTATGTATGCTGGGTTGTATGTTTAGTTGCATCATTAATTTTATAACAAATGAATATATATATATAACTAATGTATATATATCATACATATTCTTTTCCAGATTCTTTTCTATTATAGGTTATTACAAGATATTCAATATAGTTTCCTGTGCTATACAGTAGGTCCTTGTTTATCTACTTTATATGTAGTAGTGTGTACCTGTTAATTCCAAATTCCCAATTTATCCCTCCCTCCCTTCCCCCTTTGAAAACCATAAGTTTGTTTTCTATATCTGTGAGTCTATTTCTGTTTTATAAATAAATACATCTGTATCAATTTTTTTAAGATTCCACATATAAGCGATATCATATGACATTTGTCTTTCTCTGTCTGACTTACTTCACTTAGTATGATAGTCTCCAGGTCCATCCATGTTGCTGCAAATGACATTATTTCATTCTTTTTAATGGCTGAATAATATTCCACTGTCTCATTGTGCTTTTAATTTGCATTCCTCTAGTGGCTTATGATGTTAAAAAACTTTTCATATGGTTTTTTGTTCTTTGTATATCTTCTTCAGTGAAATGTCTATTCATGTCTTTTGCCCATTTTCTAATTGGACTTTGTATTATTGAGTTTTGATAGCTCTTTATTTCTGGCACCCTAGTCATTTGCCAGAAATGTGGCCTGCAAATATAGCTCCCAGTGTACTCCTTCTCTTTCCATTAGTTTTACAAGGTCTTCCACAGAATAAAAGTTTTTAATTTTCCTTTTATTTATCAAATTTTCCTTTTATGGACTGTGCTAATGGCATCAAGTCTAAGAACTCTTTCCTTAGACTTAAATCCTGAAGATATTCTTTTCAAAAAAACAATTTTGTATTTTTACATCTTATGCTTAAGTCCATTTCCATTTTAAGATAATTTTTATATAAGGTGTGAGATTTAAGTTGACTTTTTTGTTTGCTTATTTGTTTTTGTCTATGGATATCCAATTGCTCTAGCACCATTTGTTGAAAAGACAACAACAATCCTTCCTGCATTGAATTGCTTTTGCACCTTTATCGAAAATCAGTTGGTTGTATTTGTGTAGGCCTACTCCTGGGTTCTCTGTTCTGTTCCATTGATCTATATGTCTATCCCTTCACCAATATGACACTTCCATGATTATTGTAGCTATATTGTAAGCCTTAATATCAAGAAGAGTGATTCTTTTCACTTTATTCCTCTTTTTTCAAAAGTGTTTTAGCTATTCTAGATACTATGCCTTTTCATATAAATTTTAGGATGAACTTGTTTATGCCTACAATATCCTTGCTGGGATTTTGACAAGAATTTCATCAAAACTGTAGATCAGTTTGGAGAGAACTGACATCTTTACTAAGTTGTCTCCTAATCCATGAACACATTGTCTCCTAATCCATGAACACATCTATTTAGGTCTTCTTTGATTTCTATTATTAGCATTTTATAATTTTCAGCATTCAGACTATTTATGTGTTTTGTAAATTATACACAAAGTATTAACTTTTCTATAGAGTGTAAATAATACTGTGTTTTTTAAATTCTGGTTTCCATGTATTCTGTTTTACTATGTAAAATCATCCTATTTTCAACCTACCTATGTCATTGAATGTGAAGTGAATTTCTTCTTACTTCAAACACCATACAGTTGGCTTGTGTTTCTTTTGTTTGTTTTATCCACCCTGCCAATCTGCCTTTTTTGTTGTTGTTTTTTTTTTTTTTTTTGTGGTACGCGGGCCTCTCACTCTTGTGGCCTCTCCCATTGTGGAGCACAGGCTCCGGACGCGCAGGCTCAGAGGCCATGGATCACGGGCCCAGCCGCTCCGCAGCATGTGGGATCTTCCCGGACCGGGGCACGAACCCGTGTCCCCTGCATGGGCAGGCGGACTCTCAACCACTGCACCACCAGGGAAGCCCCAATCTGCCTTTTTAATTGGTGTATTTACACCATTTACATTTAAGGTGATTCTTGATATATATGAACTTAAGTATGCAATTTTATTATTTGTTTCCTGGTTTTCCTCTGTTTCTCTTTTATCATCTTCCTGTGGGTTACTGGAATGTTTTATAGGACTCTATTTTGATTTATTTTTAGTGTGTTTGAGTATATCTCTTTGTATAGAAAATTATTGCTTTGGGTATTACAATATGCATATATGACATCATAATCTATTACCATTTGAGTGAAGTATGAAAACCTTACTTCTATTCAGGTCCCTTTGCCTTCCCCAATTTTTAATATCATTGCCATGAGTATCAGGTGTTATAATTTTTGTTTTGATCATCATGATTGTAAAAACTTATGAGAAGAAGGATTGTCTATCATATTTACTCCTACTTTTTCTTTTACCTATCTTGATATTTTACTTTCCTTTATGAAGTTCCAAATTATCTTTTCCTTTCTGTTTATAAAACTTCCTTTAGCCACTCTTTAAGGGTAGGTTTGTTAGCAACAGATTTTCTTAGTTTTTCTCATCTGAACATGTCTTTTTTCATGAAGGACCATTTTTGGATATAGAGTTTGCAGTTGACAGTTCTTTTCTTTCAGCACTTGAAAAATGTCATGCCATTTCCTTTGGCATCTGTGGTTTCAGATGAGATATCTGCCATCATCTGAAATAATGTTCCTCTGACAGGTAATATATTATTTATTTCTAGCTGCTTTCAAGAATTTTTCTTTGTGTTCAGTTTTCAGAATTCAATTATGTGTCTTGGCATGGATTTCCTTGGAATTATCCTGGTGGGGTTTGCTCAGCTTCTTGGAACTGTAAGTTTGTGTCTTTCACCAAATTTGGGAGATTTTCAGCTGTAATTTCTTCCCATACTCATTTAGACTTTTTTTCCTCTCCTTATGGGACTCTGATGATACAAATATTGGGATTTTGGTTACTGTACCACAGGTCCTTGAGACTCTGTTCATTTTTTTCCCCAGTCTATTTTCTCTCTATTGTTTATATTGAGTAAATTTTATTTTTTATCCTCCCTCAAGTTCACTGATTCATCCAATGTCATCTCCATTATACTATCAAGACCATTCAGAAAGTTTAAAAAATTTCTATTATTGTATTTTTCAGTTCCATAATTTCCATTTAGATCCTTTTTATACATTTTATTTCTTTGCTGAACTTTTATTTTATTTTATATTGGAGTATAGTTGATTAACAATGTGATAGTTTCAGGTTTACAGCAAAGTGACTCAATTATACATATACATGTATCTATTCTTTTTCAAATTCTTTTCCCATTTAAGTTATTACAGAGTATTGAGCAGAGTTCCCTATGCTATACAGTAGGTCCTTATTGGTTGTCTATTTTATTTTTTATTTTTAAAAATATTTATTTATTTTAGGCTGTGTCGGGTCTCCGTTGCTGCACGTGGGGTTTCTCTAGTTGCAGAGAGCAGGGGCTACTCTTTGTTGCGGTATGTGGGCTTCTCATTACAGTGGCTTCTCTTGTTGTGGAGTGCAGGCACTAGGTGCACGGGCTTCAGTAGTTGTGGCATGCAGGCTCAGTAGTTGTGGCTCATGGGCTCTAGAGTGCAGGCTCAGTAGTTGTGGCGCACGGGCTTAGTTGTTCCATGGAAGTGGGATCTTCCTGGACAAGGGATCGAACCCATGTCCCCTGCATTGGCAGGCGGATTCTTAACCACTGTGCCACCAGGGAAGTCCCTGGTTGTCTATTTTAAATATAGCAGTGTGTACATGTCAATCCCAAACTCTCAGTTTATCCCTCCCCACCCCACCCTTCCCCTCAGTAACCATAAGTTCATTTTCTAAGTCTGTGAGTCTGTTTCTGTTTTGTAAATAAGTTCATTTAGTATCATTTTTTTTAAGATTCCACATATAAGCAATATCATATGATATTTGTCTTTCTCTGTCTGACTTACTTCACTTAGTATGATAATCTCCAGTTCCATCCACAGTGCTGCAAATGGCATTCTTTCTTTCTTTTTAATGGCTGAATAAATAGTCCATTGTATATATGTAGCATATCTTCCTTATCCATTCATCTGTTGATGGACATTTAGGTTACTTCCATGTCTTGGCTACTGTAAACAGCGCTGCAATGAACACAGGAGTGCATGTATCCTTTCAAACTATGTTTTTCTCCAGATATAAGCCCTGTAGTGGGATTGCTGGATCATACGCTAGCTCTATTTTTAGTTTCTTAAGGAACCTCCATACTGTTCTTCATAGTGGCTGTACCAATTTACATTCCCACCAACAGTGTAGGAGGGTTCCCTTTTCTCCACACCCTTTCCAGCATTTACTGTTTGTAGACTTTTTGATGATGCCCATTCTGACTGGTGTGAGGTGATATCTCATTGTAGTTGTGATTTGCATTTCTCTAATTAATTAGCGATGTTGAGCATATTTTCATGTGCCTCTTGGCCATCTGTATGTCTTCTTTGGAGAAATGTCTATTTAGGTCTTTGCTGAATGTTTTTATTTTTTATTTGTTTCAAGAAAATTTGTAAGTGCCTGTTGAAGTATTCTTATGATGGCTGCTTTAAAGTCTTTGTCAGATAATTCCAACATCTGTTTCATCTCAGTGTTAGTTTCAATTAATTGTCTTTTCTCCCTGATATATCTCCAAACTCTGGATCCTAACTAGCCAATATTTGCTCCAGAACTCTGGTCTGGCCCTTTCCTCTTTTTTTAATTAATTTTTTTTTTTTTTTTTTTTTTTTTTTTGCCGTACGCGGGCCTCTCACTGTTGTGGCCCCTCCCGTCACGGAGCACAGGCTCTGGACGCACAGGCCCAGTGGCCACGGCTCACAGGCCCAGCCGCTCCGCGGCATGTGGGATCCTCCCGGACCGGGGCACAAACCCATGTCCCCTGCATCTGCAGGCGGACTCTCAACCACTGCACCACCAGGGAAGCCCTTAAATTAATTTTTATTGGAGTATAGCTGTTTTACAATGTAGTGTTGGTTTCTGCTGTATGGCAAAGTGCATCACTTATACATGTAGCAAGGGGGAAGGGGGGGTGGGATATACTGGAAGATTGAGATTGGCATATATACACTACTACATATAAAATAGATAACTAATGAGAACCTACTGTAAAGCACACGGAACTCTACTCAGTGGCCCATTTCTTTGACACTTCTGGCCCAGCACAGTGCTGGTTCCCTGGGCTAGGGCTCTTAAGGTTAAGATATTTTATACTGGCTTTTGAGGTGCAAGACTTGGTTTGGATGTAGAAGCTATGGTTTCAAATTTTCATCATTCCTTGTGAATTCTATTTATGATCTCTTAATTTCATCTCTCTGGCATTTGAAGGATTTAGCTTTGTAATATATATTTCCACACTCCCTAGTTTTTTTTTTTTTTTTTTTTTTGCGGTACGCGGGCCTCTCACTGTTGTGGCCTCTCCCGTTGCGGAGCACAGGCTCCGGACACGCAGGCTCAGCGGCCATGGCTCACGGGCCCAGCTGCTCCGCGGCATGTGGGACCCTCCCGGACCAGGGCACGAATCCGCGTCCCCTGCATCAGTAGGCGGACTCTCAACCACTGCGCCACCAGGGAAGCCCCCTCCTAGCTTTTTTCTTCTTCTTCTTCCTCCTCCTCCACCTTCTGCTTCTCATCTTCTTTTTGGGCATTTCTTTGTTTTAAATGTCTTGCCTGCAGAGGCATCTTCATTTATCTTCCATATCAGTGTTTTCAGGAGCCTCTTTCCTTTTTTTTTTATGTTTAAAACATGTATTTTTTCGTTTTTAGTTGTTTTCTTTTTACTGTAAAAAACAAATGTGCATTATAAAAATTGGAAAAATCTAAAAAGCGGTGGAGAAAAAGACACCCGTACCCCTCAAGGAACAGTTATTTTCAAACAGAAGACGAGGCTGAGGGAGAGAAGAGTAAGCTTGGTCAGGAGTCGGGGCATGACGTAGCCTCTGAGGTTCAGTTTCCTCATCACCAAAATGAAGGGCTTGGCTAGATGATCCTCAGGCTACTTTCAATGTTATGAATGACTTAGTGATGGGACATGACTGTCTTCAAATGGCTGAAAGGATGTAAAGTTATCCAAGGGAGCAGATTGATCAATGCAGTTCCAGACTCCAGAAGATGAAACTAGAATCAGTGGGTGGAGAGACAGGTAAACTAAGAAAACTTCACTGATAATTAGAACTACGCCCCAATATAGAGGACAACTTGTCAAGCACCAAGTAGCCTGCTCTGGGATAAACCGATGCCTGTCAGTTTCAGTTTCCAGAGCCTCTTTTCTAGTCTTTCTCATTTCTAAATACTTTGTAGTTGCCCTAATTTCAACAGACAGAGTGATTCTTGTGGTTTAGGAGGAATGTGAAAAGATTTCATTAATGCTTAGAATTCTCACCCTACTTCCCCCCTGACCCAAGTTCTTCTATCAACTTATTTACCCCCAAACCTGCTATGTTTTCCAGACTGAAATCTGCTCTTCTTTGGATTAAATAAAAAGATCATTGCCACTTCCAAAAAGCCACTCTTAAAATACTCAAAGACTACAGGATTATGTGTATACAGACTTCTGTATTACTATGTGAAGGTCAAAGCTGTCATTTACGTTACCTATTGCATTCTATATGCCTTCTAATTAGTCTTCAGGCAGTAGCTCCTTAAATCCTCCCCACAATTCTTTCTCACAGGTATCAGTTCCCCTTCTACAGAAAAGTAATTTCTCCAGGACCCCGCAGCTCAAAGGCATATTAAGATGTACTCAAAAGAAGGAAAAGGGAAAAAACCCACAAACATTCTAAACCTAGTTTTCTGCCTCTAAAACGTGTGCTCTTGATCTCTACCTAACACGCATGAGCTTTTGGGTAAGAAAAAAAAGCTATAAACATGTTTTCACTAGTGAGTAAAATATAGTGTATCAGGGCTTCCCTGGTGGCGCAGTGGTTGAGAGTCCGCCTGCCGATGGGGACACGGGTTCGTGTCCCTGTCCGGGAAGATCCCACATGCTGCGGAGCGGCTGGGCCCGTGAGCCATGGCCTCTGAGCCTGCGCGTCCGGAGCCTGTGCTCCGCAACGGGAGAGGCCACAACAGTGAGAGGCCCGCGTACCGCAAAAAATAAAAAATAAAAAAAATAAATATATACACACATATATGTATATAGTGTATCAGCTTAATGACACAGAATGATAATACCAGAAAAAGAACAAGACTTGGAGTGAGGAGAACTAGGTTTGGGCCTAGGTTTGTCATTTATGAGCCCTGTAGCCTTGAACAAGTAATTTTACCTGCTGCATTCGTTTTCTTTTCGTTTGCTGTGTAACAAACTACCACAAATTTTGTGGCTTAAAACGACTCCCAACCACAGAACCCACAATTCTGTAAGTCGGAAGTCTGGATGGGCTCCACTGGATTCTCTGCTTAATTAAGGCTAAAATCAAAGTGTTGGCGGTCTGATCTTATGCGCAGTTTGCAGAGAAGAATCCGCTTTCAAGTTCATTTAGGTTGTTGGGAAAATCTGGTTGCTAGCGCTGCGGTCCGTGTTTTCTTATTGGCTGTCAGCCAGGGGTCGCTCTCTGCTCCTAGAAGGCTGCCCATATTCCAGTCTCGAGTCTCTTGTGAGGATTTTGTGATGATGACTAAATGAGACGTATTGTACACAGAGTGATGATGGATGTGATAGCTGCTTAATGTCGCTGGGTGTAAAGGATACCCCTCAACCCTTAAACACAGCACATGTCTATACAACAGGAAATCCTACCGGGGGCAGGTTCCGAAGTCTCTTGTAACAGAAGAGACTTCTGTTGGTCTTCCCCTACAAAGACAGAAACTGGGTTTTGCGCCGGACAAATGTTTACTAAGTGAAGTGGATGAGATGCGGTGAAGTGTCTGGCACCAGTAGTGGGAAGAATTCTAACTGGCCATTCCACAGTGAAAAGAAGGTGGCGAGGCTTGGGAAAGGCTAACCCCGCAGGGGGCAAAAGAACAGAAGTGGTGAGGAATGCAGTAGGTGAGAAATGCCTGCATCGCCAGCGCTGTAAGCAGAGCCCCCTCAATGGGCGGGCACCTGTGAACTCAGGACCGCCTCCCACCCCCGCCCCCGTCCGGGCTGTGGGTACCCGTGTGGGGGACGCCGGGGGGACTGCGTGGGGGGTGCGTCTGGGCTCGGTCAGCCCCTCATAGCCCAATCCCCCCTCCGTGAGCCATGCAAGTGGAGTCTCCCAGTCTGCGCCCCCTGGCTCTGGCTAACCAGCCTCAGTCCCCCCGTTGGAGCATTTCGCCCCGAGCTTCCGAGCGCACTGGTTGCCAGCTGCAGCTCGGAGCTTGGTTACGCAATTACTTGCCGCCGCTGCGACCGCGGCCAAAGCCCACCCCGGCAAGGAGTGAATTTGCCGCGAGGTTCCCGCCTCGGAAAGAGGTAAAAGCTATCTTCCGCCTTTTTTTTTCGGGCACATGAATGCGCGGCATAGCGGGCGAACCAGCCTGGGTTATCGTGGGGGTGGAAACCGGTGGGTGCGTTGTCAGGGAAGCGGGTACCTGGGGACAGTTGCTTCAGGTAAGGGGTCTCTGTTAGCTTCACGAATCCTGGACTCTGTGGGCTCCCTTGGCGCCCCTCGCTGCCCCCGTGACCACACCCTGGATCGCGATGTCTGCAGCAACCTAACCTTGCCCGCAGTAATCGATCCATGTCAGAGACGCGCACAATTTTTCATACCGAAGGAGAGAAGACAACGAGGGCTTATTTGGGGAGAAAATGTTTGGTAACATAGCTCAGACGTGCGTGTTTTAAGGGTTGGCAAGTTGTCCGTTATTGCGGCCTTCTGTAGAGTGGAGTAGTGTGGCGTGAAAAATAAAAATGGGTGCATAGCCACCGCGAAAGTAACAGTAAGGTATCATTGGAAGAGGTGCGGGGCGAGACTGCCCTCCTCCCCGCCCGCATTGCCTTCCGTAGGTGCGTGGGGTTGGTGGCTGGCTCGCCGCAGAGAAGGGAGGAGGGAAGTGGGAGGAGGGTGGGGTTAGGGAGCGAGATGAGGCAGACACCCCTCCCACCTCCCCCCGTACCCCCGCCCCCAGTCCCCAGGGAGCGGCGGGCCAGGCAGGCGCTGCGACAAAACACCATTCCGGGTTAGACTCCCATCGCTCACTCTTCCTCTCTTTCTCTCTTCCTGCCTAGGCGTCCCTCACTGCTGGCCAAGTGCCAGAGAAGGTGTGCACGCATCTCCCCGCCAAAACCCAACCATGGGCAACTCCTGCTTTGGCCTCAAGGAACGGCTGATGAAGCGGCTGCGGCCTCTGCCTACCGTGATCGTCATCCGTACCTGCCTGCCCCAGAGGAGGAGCAGAGATTTCCGCGTGGTGGTGCTCGGCTCGGCCGGCGTGGGCAAGAGCGCGCTGGTGCAGAGGTGGGTGCGCGGCAACTTCCGTGAGGCGTACCTGCCGACCATCGAAGATACCTACCGCCAGGCGCTGGGCTGCAGCCACAAGGCGGGTGCACTGCACATCACCGACACCACCGGCGGCCGCCGCTACCGGGGCCTGCAGCGCCTCGCCATTGCCAGGGGTCACGCCTTCATCCTGGTCTACTCCGTCACCAAGAAGCAAACCCTGGAGGAGCTGAAGCCCCTCTTTGAGCTGATCCGTCAACTCAAAGGCAACAACCCGCAAAAGTGCCCCATCATCCTGGTGGGCAACAAGTGCGATGAGAGCCCCCGGGAGGTGAGCGAGAAGGAAGGTGCTGCCTACGCGTCGGAGTGGAATTGCGCCTTCTTGGAGACCTCCGCCAAGATGAATATCAATGTGCAGGAGCTGTTCCAGATGCTGATAAACTTCGAGAAGAAGCCCGCCGCCGCCGCCGGCGCCCAGCCTCCCCAGAAGAAATCCCAGATCCCCAAGACCGCCGAGAAGCTGCTGGGCAAGTGCATCATCATGTGAACCCTGAGCCTTAAGGAGCCCGACCCTCTTCTCCTTCAGTGTGCCGAAAACATGGACCAACCCCATTGTGCTGTGTCACCTGTACACGACTGACTTTTGTGCTGTGGTTTGGGTTGTAACAATTAGATGTCAATAAATGTCCCCTGTGAGTTAGTAACTTTTCTTTTCCCCAGGCAAGAGAACTCGAATTGTTAAAATATGGACATTGGAGGAGGAGAGGAAAAGGAACAGGATGCATTTTAAAGGATGGGACTTGGACGGACTTTAGAGATTAATGTTTGAAAAAGAGAATGGAAATAGCAAAATGAATTGAAAGATGTCACTACCCTTCTTGTAATCCTATTATTGTGTATTATTCTTAAACATTTCGAGTCCTGTAAATGTCTGATCATATCTTCCCATTGTGTATTTAATTGTTAAGAGATGTTTTTGCAACAAAATCTCTGACAGATGACTGTGAGACAGATACTAAACATCATAAATAAATGAATGTTCTATAGTTGAGCGTTGAGGGTGGGAGCAGAGAAAATTGTGATAGTGGAACTTGCTTACTAAATATGTACCAATTGTTTCCTAAGTCATTTAAAAATGTTTGAGTATTCTACACTGCAGTTTAAAAAAATTGTAACAGTTCCGTGACTTAATAAAGCTTTTCCTGCATGCAATCAGCTGTAATAATTTCTTTTTCACTGAACAACAACAAAAATCACCCATTGCATTACCCATTACCCATTGCCAGTCACATCTGGAGAAGATTTCTATAAGAATTTTTCACACTGATGCCCCTGCCCTCTTGAAATTAGCCAGTTTGGGGTGGGGCTGGTTCATGGGTCCCTGCAATGCAGAGCTGGTTTGTATCCATCACCTTTCCTGGACTGACATCCAGAAGAACTCCAGGCATCTTTGAAGAGGGTGCTTGCTCATTCTGCTGCTGTCTTGGAGGTAGGTGGTGAAAAGCAAACCTTGGCCTTTGGCTGCCTCAGAAGTCTTTCCTCAACAAGTATTGGGTATAGGGAATGGGGAGTGGATGGAAGGTAAGGGGAGAAACAGGTGGGATTTGAAATCTGAGAAACTTCTCCTTAAGAGAGTTTTTTAAAGACTCCTATTTGAACATAATTTTTTGAGTGAGGGAATCCATATCTATACATGTTCTTGTTTTCAAGTGTTTTTTGTTTTTGTTTTTTTTTTTCAGTTAAGGGGAAGAGGAGAGGCTTTTAGTCTGGTGGGGTTTTTTTCCCCATAAAATATCCCTTATTGGATAAGTATTTATTGAACAACTTAAATGTGTTTTTTTTTTAAATGGCTTCTTATAACTTGATTTTTAGGGGAGAAGTACATTGTTGAGAAGGAATCATAAACATCTGTCTCGTAGTAGAGTCAGAGTTTTGAGCTTAGAAAATTCATTCAGTAGATCCTTTTAAATAGTTATTTAAAAATTTTCCTGTTCATTTTCAAAGCAATTATTCTCAACCACTAGAAAATACCTAAATAATTCTTCCATATTGCTTTTTAATGTAGTCTATTTTTAAAAAAATATTTCTTAGCTAACATCCCAAATGGAGTAATTCCATTTCTAAAAGAAAACACTCTATCTTGGCTATTTTCCAGGTGAATTTTCCTTGAAAAAATATATGCATTCATTGTTGTTCTTTGTAGATGAGCAAAGGGATTACTAAGTGGCAAATACTATCCTTTAGAAAGGGGAAGGAGGAGATTTAATGTTGCAAGTAATGCTTAGTAAAAAATATTTTTAAATTATAGCAAATATATATACAGTCTATCTACATGCCAATGTTTCTACATTACATTAGAGCAAATATTTATATACTCTTTCTACATGTCAATGTTCTACATTATATTATTTAATCCTCACAACAATCCAATGAAGCAGATACTGTTATGCCCATTTGGCAGACAGATAAATGTTACAAAACCAGTAAGTGACAGAGCCAACATTTAAAGCCAGGTGTTCTGCTCCAGAGTCAGTGCTCTTAACCACCATGATGTACTTCCCTTCTAAGATGACTAGTCCAAGGACAAGTGAATTGACTTTTCTGTTCTCTATTTGTGCTATACAGATGTGGAAAAGGAAGCTTTCTCAGAGCCTCCCTAGAATCCAGAAGGGAGGCAAAGAAGCAAATTGACAATTACAAAATGCACAGGATGGTTTAGAAACAGGGAAGAGAGCATTTTATATGGGGTGTTGGAAAATTTTCCCTGAAGGCATTACATGGTTGGAATCTTTTATGCCTAGAGATTTAGTAGGGCTCTCCCAAACATAATTACAAGCAAGAAAGAAGCTTTACATTATTACTGCTTGGATCAGGGAAGATATAAACCATTCTAACCATTCTTCGAGCTAATAGTGTTATTCAAAGGAGCTGGAACCTATAGCTTCTATTTTTGCACTATACAGTATAGTAGCCTCTAGCCTTACGTAACTTCTGCACTTGAAATATGGCTAGACCAAAGTGAGATGTATTGTAAATATATCACATTATTACAAAAAGAACGAAGGTAGAATATCTCATAATTTTTAATATTTGTTACATGTTGAGATAATACTTTAGATATAGTGGGTTAAATGTAACATACTAATTTGGTATTTCTTTTTACTTTTTTAAATGTGGCTACTGGAAATTTTAAAATTGTATTTGTGGCTCATCTTTGGCTCACATTTTATTCCTCTTGGGCAGTGCTGATACATAGTAAGAGTGGCTAGCAGAACTCATTTCTAACTTGAATTTTATTACATACATTTCCTAGGATCAACAATCAAGTGTTGAGAAACATTAGCATGTATTTAAAATAATAGATGTTGTCAGATATCTATGTAACTTCATGAAATTCAAGATTAACAGAAATGTAATAAAATCCACTGAGAGGTATGTTTGCATATAAATGAATGTGAATAGTACATCTATAAGCTACATCTAGAAACCTGGACCCACAGGGCCAGAACTTGGAAAAATAAATATGTAAGAGAGTGAATTCAGGGAGTTGGTGAGGATTAAAATAAATGAAAACTGAAAATATGCCCACTTCACTGATATGATGTTTTTTCAGGCTACTGATGCTGACAAACCTGCCATCCGTTTGATGTTGGGAAGTGAAAAAGTGGAGGAAAGAAACCTGGTATGGAGATAAATACAATTTTATACACTGAGATTCAAAAAATTTAACTATTTGACAGCAGTATTGTGGGTCTCTGTGGGTGCATTCATAGATACTCATCTGTTTTCAGGTTAATGGACATGGCCTGGAAAAGATCTCACCAACTTAGCATAGCACTAGAATCCCCCATGTCTGCCTCCAAATTTCCTTTCCAGTCTCCTCTGTGAGCACATCACACCATGTACCCTTTCTCCAAACAGCCTGGACAGTTTTCTGTTCCCTCAAACATCTTATGTAGTCATTCCTTTGTTGTTTCTTCACACAAAGAAGAAACATTTTCTTTCATTTTCTGCCTATCAAAATTTTATTCACCTTTAAAACCCAGCCCAAATACCAAATACCAGTCCCATTGAAGGCTTCCTTATTTTTCAATGCTAATTATTCACAAATGTTATTAAGGGTCAGCTATATCCTGGCCCAGTGCTAAGCCCTGGGGCTCAGAGTCCCCACCTTCAAGAGTCCCCACCTTCAAGAAGCTCATAATCTTAACAAGGGAGACGGGAAAAAGTGCACAGCAGAGTGTGACAGGTGTTATAAGACGAGTCCATTCTCCACCCTGCTATCACATTGATCTTTCAAAAATGCAAATTGATTACACTGCTGCTGTTCTTAAGAGCCATCATTTGCCAGATATTCTGAAAAATTTGCACAAAACTCTGTAAAGATGTGTTACAGCATTGTTCATTCTACCTCTCCCACTTGTTGTGTGTCTGTGGGGCAAGTCCTCTGGGAATCATTTTCCTCAGATGTAAAATGGATGATAATAATAGTTTCTATCCAGGACGGTTGTATTGAATCAGTTAATACATATAAAGTACTTAGAATAGTGCCTGGCACATTCCAAGCAATCCATAAATATTAACTATCGCTATTATCAACAGAAGACTGGAAATTACCTACCTGACTATCAGTATGGGCCTAGCTACATTAAAATAATGAGGTGATATGGGCCAACATACCATATCTCCCAGTCTTATTTTAAATTTGCTCCCATTTGAGGGCTAGAGTGTGTGTGTATGTGGTTGTATATGCATAATAGAAAACTCTTCTAGAAGGATATTCAAGTAAATGTTAACAGGCATCGCCTCTGAGGAAGGCACTGGTTGTTTAATGGGGAAGGAAGACCCACTTTTCATTTTATAACCTTTAATACAGTTTGAATTATACTGCCATGTGCAATGTTGTTTTTCTAATTATTGAAAAAACCAGATAATTTCCTTATGAGTCTCAGAAGGAAAGGAAAGAGTGGGAACTAGAATCCAAATTTTCTAACACCAACCCCCAGTGCTTTTTAAATTATATTCAATATTAGTAACCCCAGTGAGGAACCACATAGTCTAATTGAAAGAAAAAAAAACTGTAAGTGTATTGTGCACATAGCATATGGCATTTAACAGACAAGGAACAGATAAAGCTCAGAATGGTTAATAATTAACCTAAGGTCACACACTGGGATCACTGGAGCTGGGATTCTTCCCCAGATCCTCCTGACATCACCAAAATGAACCCAGAATCAAAAATGTAGGTTCAATACTGTCTTTCCTTCCTTATTTATTTTTTTTAATTTTTTGATTTTTTGCTGCTCACAGCCTTGTGAGTTGTGCAAAGGGAATGAACTAAAACCTGTGAAAGCATTGTACACAAATGCCTGGCACATAGCAAGTGCACCACTGCTCGGTTGAATTGGATTGTTGTTTCTTTCCCTCTTTACTTCTGGATATTTATTCCATGACTAATGCGAATGTTGTTCTACCCAACACCCACTGCCTCAGAGATTATGTTCACCTGATATTTGCAGGAGAAGCACATCATCTAAAAAATTCCATTTCTAAAAGCTCTATACTCAGGCGTGGGAGGTAACCAGCCCTCCACATTAATGCATGTCCTCCTGTTTACTCCTTTGGCTCTGAAAGCTCATGTGGACTCTTTGTGAAGGCAGTCATTAATCCAGAGTGGGAGAGAAAGAGAGGGTTTCAGAGAAAAATTACTCGTAATTGCAGAGCTCTATTAGTGTGTTTTTCTCTGCAACCTGGAGCTGAACATTGTGAAATGTATTTGTTCCCAGTGTAATTTAAATGTGAATTAAGCAGTGCTATTAGGCCAGGCTGTTTGAGGACAAGGCAGTTTATCACGTTTGGAATTATTGCTTGAAAATGCCCACCTGAGTGAAAAATGCCTCCTATCCTGCTGGTAGAAGGACTCCTTAAGATACCAACTATGATATCAGCTCTGCTATTCTTAACTAGCTGGCAGCCTCTGGAAACTTCTGTGGACTGCAGTTCTTTTCATCTTGGAAATGAGAGGATCTCATACTCAAGGTCCACAGTGGGCAAGTAGGCAGTCTAGTTGAGGGTATGCGGGAAGATTATGCCCATCTATAGGGAGCTACCTCTACTCAGTTCTACTGGGAGATGTGGACCCAGTGTTACAAGTTTTTTCTGATTTTTGGGGGAATCTCACAATTTTTAACAATGACAATTAATTAGAAATTGTTGGCACAAAAACAGACACATAGATCAATGGAACAAATCTATAGAGAGCCCAGAAATAAACTCATGCACTATGGTCAATTAATCTACGACAAAGGAGGCAAGAATATACAAGGGAGAAAAGGCAATCTCTTTAATAAGTGGTGCTGGGAAAACTGGACAGCTACATGTAAAAGAATGAAATTAGAACATTTTTTCATACCATATAAAAAATAAACTCAAAATTGATTAAAGACCTAAATGTAAGACCAGAAACCATAAAACTCCTAGAAGAAAAGATAGGCTGAACACTCTTTGATATAAATCGCAGCAATATTTTTTTTGGCTCTGTCTCCTTAGGCAAAGGAAACAAAAGCAAAACCAAACAAATGAGAGCTAATTAAACTTAAAGTTTTTGCACAGCAAAGCAAACCATCAATAAAACAAAAAGACAACCTACTGAATGGAAGAAAGTACTTGCAAAGGATATGTCCAATAAGGGGTTAATATCCAAAATATGTAAACAGCTCATACACCTCAATATCAAAAAAAATCCAAGTAAAAATGGGCAGAAGAACTGAATAAGACACTTTTCCAAAGAAGGCATGCAGATAGCCAACAGGCACAGGAAAAGATGCTCAGCATCGCTAATCATCAGAGAAATGCAAGTCAAAATAATAATGAGATATCACCTCACTTCTGTCAGAATGGCTATCATCAAAAAAGAAAAAATCTGGAAATAACAAATGTTGGAGAGGATGTGGAGAAAAGGGGACCCTAATACACTATTGGTAGGAATGTAAATTGGTGCAGCCACTATGAAGAACAGTATGGAGGTTCCTCATAGTACTAAAAATAGAACTACCATATGATCCAGCAATTCCATTCCTGGGTATATATCTGAAGAAAATGAAAACACTAATTGGAAAAGATATATGCACCCCAATATTAATAGCATTATTATTAACAATAGCCAAGGTATGGAAGCAACCCAAGTGTCCATCAACAGATGAATGGATAAAGAAGAGGTGATATATATATATGTATAAACATAATGGAATACTACTCAGACATAAAAAGAATGAAAATTTGGGGAGTTCCCTGGCAGTCCAGTGGTTAGGATTCAGCACTTTCACTGCCATGGCCCGGGTTCAGTCCCTGGTCAGGAAACTAAGATCCCGCAAACTGCTTGGCATGGCCAAAAAAAGAAAAGACATTTTGCCATTTGCAGCAACATGGATGGGCTTGGAGGGCATTATGCTAAGTGAAATAAGGAAGACAGAGAATGACAAATACCGTATGATATCACTTATATGTGGAATCTAAAAAATCAACAAATTAGTGAATATAACAAAAAAAGGAAGCAGACTCACAGATATAGAGAACAAATTAGTGGTTGCCAGCAGGGAGAGAGAAGGGGGAAGGGGAACTATAGGAGTAGGGAGTTAAGAGGTACAAACTATTAGGTATAAAATGAGATACAAGGATATATTGTACAACATGGGGAATATTGCCAATATTTTGTAATAACTATAAATGGAGTATAACCTTTAAAAACTGTGAATCATAATATTGTATACCTGTAATTTATATACTACTGTACATCAACTCTGCTTCAATGAAATTTAAATAAATAAATAAAAGTATTAACATAATCATATGCTGGATGAACAGTTTATTATCAAATACTAGTTGAGGTGCTAGAATTTTTGCTTCTGTTTATGACTGTACTAGTGATATGTGTTCCCTCTTTAATTACCTCAAACTCATGAGAAAACACCTTCTATAAAAGATTGTATTCTCACCCTCACTTGGTTATATAGCACTCACCACCTCCATTCCCACCAAGAATTTCTGATAGCCCCTTGAATTACAACTATATACAAATTGTTCAGCAAAGTGCAGTCCCACTTGGCATCTACCATGTTCTTCCAGAGCTACTCAGTCTCCCAATAGCAAAGTCCAAAGCTAAGTTCACATGATGCTGTTCCCAATGCTCGAAAATGTCGGGATTTTATGCAGAAGTTGGGATAATTGCCTTGTCTCAGATTCTGTGTACTTTGTCACCTGGTCCCCAAAGTAGCACGACTTATTCTAGAATCTTACTAAACCTCTTATGAAAACAGAATCTTCATCTCTAATCCTAAACCATAGCTCAACATCAAACTTTTTTCTCTTTCCTTGCAGCCCACACACCCACATCCCTTCTTTGCCTAACTCAGTTTAACCCTCACTGCCTCAGTTAAACCTTCTCTGATTGTCCAGACTGGGTTATTTCCCCATTGTAAGTTCCCATCACACCTTGCCTTTCCCCTTTGCATTGTTATTTGTTTAATGGTTTTGCAACCAGACAGAGTATAAGATTATGAGCATGAGGCCATGAGTGGCTTTTGCTCACTGGTGTACCTCTAAAGTCTAGCACAACGCCTGGAACTTAATAGGTGCTGAATAAATACATATTAATGGAGGAAGTCACATTTTATAAAGGAAATTGAGGCTTAGAGAAGTTAAGTATCTTCCCAAGGCACAGAGCTAGTAAGGGGCAGAACCAGGATTCAAGCCTAGATTTGCCCGATTCCAAAAGCCCTGATCTCCTAACCACCATAACCAAGAGCATAGCCTCATGTTCTATTCCCAAGTTCAGTCTCCCAAGGGAGAGCACAAGTCAAACAAATCTGAAGGTAGGATTTTGTTCTTAAGTCAGAGTCATCAACCAACTTTTCTGTGCAGATCGAAAACAAGAGCTAAATATATGCTTTGAAGTGCAATTACCCCATTGTTGCTGGGAAACTTGTCATTCTGAGGTTGGCTTCATCAGGTATGAAGCAGAGAAGCTTCTGGGATGTCAGATCCTAGTAACAGACCAAAAGATTTCCTGGCAGAATAAGAAATAAAATTCTCAAGTAGACTTCTTACCTCCCCAGAACACATTGGGGAGGATGGTGTCACCACAATGTCTTGGAACTGATACATGATGACAGGCCAGGAGCTTGAGGAGGCCATGGCAGGTGCCACGGATGAAAAGGAAGCACGTTCAAGACCCAAGCAGGTACAAGTGAGCCACCCAATGGGGCCCCTAATCCAAAGGGAGATATTTGAAAAAATATTAAGTTATTAATAACAACCAACTTTTATTGAGCTCTCCATCCATCTGTCTAAGCATCCATCCATTTATCCAATCATCAAACTTCATCCATCCATCCATCCCATCCATCTCCATCCATCCCTATCCATCCACCTATCCAACCCTATCCATCCACCTATCCATCAATCCCCACCCATCAAATATTTACTTGGGACCTTAGGTACTGGGGACTTTTTTAGATGCTGAGGATATAGAGATGAATGCAGCAGACTGAGCCCTTGCCCAGATGGAACATACATTCTATTGGGATGGAGAGTAGAGGGAGGAGACAATGAACAGATACATAAATATTATATCATATAACCTCAGTGATAAATGTCATGAAGAAAAATAACACAGGATGCGGAGATCAAGAATGTCAGGGGAGTTTTTTTAGATAACATGGCCAGCACGGGACAAAAAACATGATTGCACTTGCTTCTCCTCTGCAGTACATACCAGTTTTCCTACAGAGGAGGAAACTGGACGGTAGTAAATTAACTTGTGTCCAAGAGTTACTAAAAATAGAACTACCATATGATCCAGCAATTCCATTCCTGGGTATATATCTGAAGAAAATGAAAACACTAATTGGAAAAGATATATGCACCCCAGTATTAATAGCAAGCTCAAGCCCATCTGATGCCAAAGCCTACAGTCTTGCCACTGATGTGCAATCCTAGGGATTTGGGCTGGTCAAAGCTGAGTCAGATAAATGCTGGTTTGTTGCTATTATTTTTTCTCTAGCACAAATATCTATGAAGTTTGCGTGATGTATAGGACGCTGCACCGAACTCTGGAAAATAGACTGTCCATGCTGTAAAGGAGCACGCAGTCTGGTAGGAATGTGGACAGCTGGGCAGGCACTTAGAATACAGCAGCGAGAACATTAGGTCTGCTGTAAGGGCCAGTGCAAGCACTGGGATGGGAGCTCTAGTGAAGGCTGGAGCCCCTCAGCCTGACCCCCAACCCGAGGCCCTCCGTGCTCAGCCCTGCCTTCCTTGGATCTCACCTCCTTTCACTCACCTCTTGCTCAGGTGCGCCACCCAGCCTGAGCCCTTGCTGTTCCTCAAGCCCACCCCTCTTGCTCTTGCCTCCGACCTTTCACCACTCACTGCACCTGCATCGCTTTCCATTTCCTACCCTATTTTCTTCAAAGAGTTATTGCTATCCTCACATATAGTGTATAATTTCTGCTTCTGTGTTATTTTATTTCACTTTATTTTTGGCCGTGCCACGCGGCATGCAGGATCTCAGTTCCCCGACCAGGGATCGAACCTGCGCCCCCTGCAGTGGAAGCGCCGAGTCCTAACCACTGGACCGCCAGGGTAGTCCATCTGTTTCTGTGTTTATGAGCAGTCTCCTCCACTTAAACATCAGTAGCAGAGAGTTTGTTTTATTCAGTGTCATCTTCCCGGCACCTTGAAACAGTGTCTGGCACAACGCAGGCCCTTCAGCATTCAATGTGTGAGTTGAATACTTGAATGAAATGAAGAATGTACAAATGACTCTCTCTGGGCTTGGTGATAGCTGGGGGGCTTGGTAAAAACACAAAAGCCTGGTCCCACCCTGGGGAATTAGTAATTGTGGAATAGAGCCTGAGCATCTGAAACTGTCAAACGCTGAACAGTTAATTCTAAGGTACCAGAGCCAATTGTTAATTCAGGAATTTTGTGAGCTGGTTGCTAAATATGGCCATTGTGAAAAATTAGATTATATAAAGCCACAATTAAATAAATTATGTTTAATCATACTTAAAACAAATATACTCAAACTCAAAATACCCCAAATTCAACACTATCATTCCTAATTATTTTACTACAGGTTACTATTATCTGTGCTCTTGGGTTTTTTACATTGACTATATTTGTACGGTGGGAATACTCTATGACATGAGCTACTGCATGGCCCTTCCCAGCACTGGGTTCAGTGATGTCACGTTGGTAGCTGGAAATTGGCTACCATAGGAGTATTTACACCCTGGAAATTGCTAAATGCTACAGATCACGGCTTGGTCCCTCTGGAGAACCAGCTGTTGAAGATTTACCACCCTCAAGTACAAGAACGACTGACAGAGTGGAAAGAGAGTGGATTCAAATCAACCATGCCACTCACTTGCTGTGTGACCCGAGTGGTTTCTAAACCTCTCTGAGCCTAACTTTCCTTAGCTCTAGACTGGAACTGATTATATTTTCCCCCTCCCTGAGCCTTCTTTTCCCTGTCCCAGCCTAACTCAGAGGAAGAGAAAATGCAGGTAAAGTAATGATTACTATGCTAGGCATATAAGAAGCTTTCAGTAAAAGTTAGCCCTGGAGCTGCTCTGGGGAGCTGAAAGAAGTCTTTCCCTGAGGTATGGCTCTCAAGCTAAAATGTGCAGAAGTAAAATGTGCAGACTAAAATGTGCAGAAGTATTGGCAGGCCAAGGAGGGGCAGGGGAAAGTTATGTGGCTAGGGAAGTTATCCCTGCCAAAGAGAGTCATTAAAAGAAACGTGAAGGAGAAGGAGAGAGAGAACATGACACTTTGGAATACTCTGTGTGGTTCCACTGGGCTAGCGCAGTAGTTCTCAAACTTTCTGGTGCTGGGACTCCTTTATAGTGTTAAAAACTATTCGGGACCCTCAAAAGATTTTTCTTATGTGGGCCCTATTTATGGATATTTACTGTAAAACACTGAGTTAAAGCTACAAATTTTTAAATGTGTTTATTAACTTAAAATAATAATAATAAGCCGATTAGGTACTAACATCAATAACCTATCTTTTATGAATATTAAATGCATTTTCCAAAACAAAAAATTTAGTGATGAGTTAGGAGATTGGGATTGACATATATACACTAATATGTATAAAATGGATAACCAATAAGAGCATGCTGTATAAAAAAATAAACTAAAATTCAAAAAAAAGAAGTAGATGTTTATATGTGAAAAGGTCAGTAGAAATAAAGTATTTTGATAAGAAAAAAGAATTTAGCAAGAAGCTGACATAATTACATTTTTACAAATCTCTTGTTGGGCTTGATAGAAGACAGCTGGCTCCTTGTACCTACTTTTGCATTCAGTCTGTTGGAGTATGGCCCATCACGTAGCCTTGGGAAAACGTCACTGAATACTCATGAGAGAATGAAAGTGGATAAAGAAAATATTGTCTTAGCATTATTATGAAAATAGCTTTGACCTCAGACCCTTTGAAAGGGCCTTGGGGACCCCATGGGTCCTCGAATCTTGTTTTGAGAACCTCTTGTGTCATGTACAAAGTCCAAAGTATGCAGTAGAGGAACTGATGGATTGGAGATAAAGCTTGGGAGAGAAGCCGGGGCCAGATGGCATCTGATGGAGTTCACGGAGAGCCACTGAGGGCTTAAAAGCCAGAGAGTGACAAGGTCGCTTTTATTTTGGAAAGATCATGGGCTCTAATGAGGAAACTGGATTAGAAAGGCTGAGAGGGGTTGGAGTGAGGGCCCAGCCAGGAGGTTGTTGCCATAAAGCAGATGAGACATGAAAGTGGCCTGAACTGAAGTCGTGGCAGTAGATCTGGAGAACAAGGGCAGCCTGGTAGAGTTGCAACAATTTTGCGATGAGTTATGTGTGAGGGGAAAGGAAGGTAGGGAGGGTGTCCCCCAGGTTTCTGCCTTGGGCAGCTGAGTGGGTGCTGGGGAGGAAGAGTGGATTTGGTGCAGGAAATAATTAACTCCATTTTGCACATGCAAAATAGAGTTTTCTAGTAGACAGATGACAGGTGGGTCAGAGGATAAGAGAGGTATCTGGGCAGAAAAGAGGTGGCTTGGGGAAAGTAGGCAAGGCTTATAGGGACAAATTGATTTGACTGTGGTCATACAGCTTCTAAGTGCCTTTAAAATTTTTCAGCAGGATACTGCATGAAAATGTTATCGCAGTACCTAGTACACGATGGTTATGCAAATAAATTGGTTATATTTTGCCTTTATTTGTTTATTTTTCTCTGACTTGTAAATGAATTGTGTAGGTGGTCCCCCTGCAGTCCATTCACAGGTCCTTGATGTCGTTCATTTGCGACAGTACAATGTGTGGGCTTAAAGCGAAAGTCTTAATGCAATTTTCTTCAGCTGTGGCCAGGAAAATTAGTAAGATTGGAAAATATTAGGTAGCTGTTCTGCAACTTGCCATGGAAAAATCTGAATAGTGCAGAAATCTGGGAGTAGAGTCTAAGGCATTTACCCCACCCCAATGCTTTAGGAGCGGAAGCAATATTGTGCAGAGTTAAACAGCTACTGCATAGGCTCTGCCTGTGTTGGCATTGATACTGACCACATGAATGATGTGGACAGGATTTATAGTCACAGGGTGCCCAGAGGGTGAGGGGTATGGTCAGTAAAGGCTCACATAACTGTCATTCAGTCATACATTCATTCAACAAATATTCGTTGAGTATCCAATAGGAGTCAAAACAAGATGGTAAGTCCTGTGGGAGTTACAAAGTGGAATGAAATTAGGATCCTACCTTTAATGAATTTACAGCCTCTAACACAAATAAGGAACATTTCTTGAACTCTTACATTATGCTCGGCACTGTTCTAAGCCTTTGACATGTATTAGGTCTTTTGATCGTCACAAAAAATATATAGGGCACATGTTATTACTACAGTTCTCATTATTCAAATGGAAAAGCTGAAGCAAGCCGGAATTAAGGCACTTGCCTAAATCCCTAGAACATGTGCTCCCGTTGGGGGGGATAAGTTAAAGTCTCTGACAGTGAAACCAAGGGTAATCATCACTTAGATCCATTAAACTTGTAACCTGTCTTCACCGTGCAAGCTCACTTTAATTGTTGCTACAAAAACTTGCATGTCCTCCAAGTGTCACGTAGCCTAAACAATAAAGAAGTTTGCCCAAGTTGTTTTCAGGAACTTGGAGTCAGCTGCGTCCAATTTAAGCTCAAGCCAATTAAGGTTGTTAGGACCACCAACCCTCCAACTTGGGCTTGCACGGGTGTTTGCTCGTGGCCTTTTGACGTCATAGGGCCCAAAACTCCACCCTCAGAACGTGCTAATGCCTCCATTTCATGAACGTGCATCCTATGAAGAAGGCTGTAGCTTAGTTACGCCTGCGCAGAACGATGATTACATCACCTTTCAATTTCCAATCACCTTTCCCCATGCTCTGCACACCTCAGCTTTATCCCATAAATACCCCCACCCTCGCACTTTTAGGGGAGGCTGGCTTGAGAGTTCTGTTTTCTTGTTTGGCTGCCTTGTGAATAAACACTTCCTCTGCTGCAAACCTCAGCGTCTCAGCATTTGACGTGCTGCACGTCGGGGAAATGAGAAACGAACCTGGTTCAATAAGAAGACGCACTGAGTCACTGGGTCTTCCACAATGGAGTGTGCCAAGGAGCAGAAACTTGCAGGTGGGAGCATATGAGACTGGTCCGGGGCAGAGGCAATATATGGAGCGTAATGGGAGGTGAGGGGGGGAGGCATGGAGCCAACCTGGCACAGAGTTGGCACTTCATAAACATCTGTTGGATGAGGATTTGAGGGGGAAAAAGTGCTAGTAACAATACACAGATAGTATACTGTTAAAAGATTGCCGAAGACATGGAAGGCCACGTTTAGGAGTTATTGTGTATATATACACACTATATATATATATATATATATATATATATATATATTTGCAGTGAAGAGCCAGAGAATCTTTAAAGCAAGGGATTATGTAATAAAAAGAATGGTTTAGAAAAAGTGACACGGCAGAAGGTATAGCAGAGGAGTTGAAGGAGAGGGAGAATGAAGGCAGGGGAACATAGAATTAGGACCCCAGTGATTCCCAGTGATTCTTTGATCCTGTTCTTTGAAAGAAGACATAGGGTTCGCTTGTTTCTGCAATTGATATTCCTTATAACTCCCTTTCACATTTAAAGTAGCACGTGCCTACTATAGGAAATTTAGAGCATACAGAAAAGTGTAAAGATGAAAAACACCCATGAGACTAGTATTCCAAGGTAATTACCATTAACATATTTATTTACTTCCAGGCATTTTTCTAGGCATATATCCTCTAGGTAGATTGAGAGATGATGGATGGATGGATAAATAGATAGAATTGATTGACAAAATTGGAATCGTATTGCTTGTCGTTTTGAATCCCAGGGTTCCCTTCTCCCACCCCACCCCCATGGTCAAATTGCAAATGTTTTTCCCCTTCTATTAAACATTTCTTTAAACAACCATGTATTTGGTTGACTGAAATATGACACAATTTAAGTAATTTACTATTGTTAGATATTTTCTGTGGTTCCTGTTTTGCTTTTGTACTTGCAAATAGTACTGCAGGGAACAACCTTGTATGTTAACCTTACCCCCTTGTCTCTGAATATTTCCTCAGGTTTAATTCCTACGAGTGAAATTACTGGGTTTAGGGGTCTGAGCATTCTTAAGGTTCTTGATCTGTATTTCTAAATTGCTTTTTGGAAAGACTGCAACAATTTGCATATCCACCAGCCCTGGGCAAATGTTCTGCCAGTGGATTGTGCATTCTGCATCAGCTTTTAAGTATCTGGCCCTGAATTGTGTCAATTATGCCAGACCACAGTTTCAAATTGGATTTCAAATATTTTGACTTGGATCATGTGTCAGATCAGGAGAGTTCTTTCCTGAAGCCAGGTTTGTGCAGTGGCCCGGGCATTTGATAAGGAACTGTTTATGTCATGGGAGTAGAAATGAAATTAACATCATTGAGCTCATTGCCTGACAGAAAGGAATGCAACTTGGAAAAAGCTCTTTAAAGAAATGGGAGGATTGGCTTTTCAGACACCTTACTTTTAAGTCAGCTTCAACGTAGGCAGTCCTGATGATTTAGGGCCTGATTACCATGAATTTTGAGCCCTGTTCTGTCTCCTTCTGATGAGATGGGATTTGACCAGTTCACTTTTCATTAACACCTCCGCCAGAGGACTGAATGAAGGAGTAAAAGGGAAAGAAAATCAAAGATG
Source organism: Lagenorhynchus albirostris (assembly GCF_949774975.1). Lineage (NCBI taxonomy): Eukaryota > Metazoa > Chordata > Mammalia > Artiodactyla > Delphinidae > Lagenorhynchus > Lagenorhynchus albirostris. Next base: position 127,755,439 of record NC_083096.1, read on the forward strand.
CCCAAGCTTTTTTTTTTTGATTGATGGGAGAATAAACTTAGAATGTAAGTGAACACTCTAGCAATCCCTGCTCTTTGACCCTCAAATCACAGAAAATTGAGAAGTTGTCTTAGAAATGATTGGGAAGAATGTTTTGTTTGTTTGTTTGTTTTTGTTTGTTTTCTTTTTGCGGTACGCGGGCCTCTCACTGTTGTGGCCTCTCCCGTTGTGGAGCACAGGCTCCAGACGCGCAGACTCAGCGGCCATGGCTCACGGGCCCAGCCGCTCCACGGCATGTGGGATCCTCCCGGACCAGGGCACGAACCCGTGTCCCCTGCATCGGCAGGCGGACTCTCAACCACTGTGCCACCAGGGAAGCCCGGGAAGAATTTTTTTTTCGATCATAATGATGCCGGATTTTTCTAGCTCTGTATATTACATGTCTAATCTTCTTTAAACTTCTAACATACAGAAGGCCTCATATTTCTCCACGGGACTCCCAGGGTTTTGTCATATTTCATCCCACTCATCTTCATAGCATGCCCCAGTTTGTTTATCTGTATGATGAGAAAGAGGGGATGAATTAGGTTATTGTCACCTTTAACCCCAATGATTCTTTGATCCTAACATCTTAATCCAGGATGAATGCCCTATTGGGGAAGATTGGGGGAGCAGAGAACCCTCGTGTTTTGACATTTCCTGTAGGCAAACTATAGTTCCTTCCCATAACAGCTACACTATGCTAAGTGCTCTGTAAATATTATCACATCTGGTCCAAGTGATGACAGGTACTATTAATAGTGCCAGGGTCTACAGATGGGGGAATTGAGGCACAGAGGCTGTAAGTAATTCAGCGAAGGTGTCACACAGTAAGTTGTAGAGGTGTGTTTCAAACCAAGCTGGCCTGGCCCCGAAGTGAGTGCTCTCAACCACTGTACTATGCTGTCTCCACAATAGAGCCTTCCTCAGTTAGCCTCCAGATGGTCCAAACCCTGCTGACTCTGCTTTCCATGATTGGCCCAGTAAACAGGTCTGTATGTCTCGCTGGCCTCAAACTGATGGAGGGAACACAAGCATACCTCACTGTGCTGGCATGCAGCATAAATACTGTGTTGTTTATAATAACTTTATTCATTTATTGGCATTTGCTAGCTGTGTGACCTAGGCAAGTTTACTCTCTGTGCCTCAGTTTACCTATCTGTCAAATGGATGTGATAATATCCGTTTCAGGGGATTGTTGTGAAAATCAAATGAGTTAATCATGTGAAGTACTCAGAATAGTATCTGGCACAGTGAAACTGCTCTTTAAGTGTTGTTAATATCAATACATTACATTATAAACTACCAGGCACTGTGCAAAGCATTGGAGAAACAAGGTTAAATAAGACAGGTGGGTTCCTCCCCTCAGGTCTAGTGGAAGAATGTTTTGAACAAATACAAACGATAAAAGTTAGGAGTGTTACCAATGAGAACTATACATTGCTCTAGGAGCAACCAATAAAAGGCTCAAACCAGGACTGGAGATCAGGGAAGTCTTCTGTATGAAGGTAACTTAGTGTAGCAGACACTGAAATCTTCATTTCACCCCAGGGGTATTTCTCCTTACTCTCTGGATCGTCACTTCTGTTTTCTTCACCCCCACCATCTAGTCCATGAACAAGATCTACAGGCTCTTATTCTAAAATAAACCCCAATTTTATTTGATTCCACCAATACTACCCTTGTCTGAACCACTCATATGTCCACCTTGCCTCCTGCAGGGTTCTCCAGAGGTTCTCCTTCCATGCCTTCTCTCTGTCATCTCTACTACTCATTCTCCATAGCGTCCAGGGTAATCTTTTAAAATGTAAACATAATTTAAAATGCCCCAGTGACTTCCATTTATACTTAAAATCTGAGCCCCGTACCCATAATGCCCTAGATGATCTGCCCCACCTACCTCTGTGACCTATGGTATACTTTTCAATCTCCGTCACTGGCCCTAGGAACAAGCCTTCTCCCCGCCCCCCCACCTTGACTTTCCAAAGCTTGTCCTGCCTCAGGAACTTTGCACTTGCTGCTGCCTCTCTCGTGTATCCTTCTTACCAGTGTCACAGCTCAGGTCACTAAGAGGTGAACCAATCAATGTATATGGCCCTCTCCCACCCAACCACCACCCTCCAGAGAGCCTGGAGTTCCCCCATCCCTTCATTGTCCTTTAGCACCCATCAAAATCATCCTGTTCATTCATTGCTTGCTTGTTTACTGTCTCCCCAGTGCTAGAATATGATTCATGGGACCCAGGGCTCTGCCTTTCTATTCACTACTGTCCCCATCATCTAAAACAGGGCCTGGCACACAGTAGGTACTCAATAAATACAGTAAGTCTCCTACATACGAACGAGTTCCATTCTAAGAGAGTGCTCATAAGTCCAATTTGTTCATAAGTCCAACAGAGTTAGCCTAGGTACCCAACTAACACAATCAGCTATATAGTACTGTACTATAATAAGCTTATAATACTTTTCACAGAAATAATACATTAAAATGTTTTATTTTTTGTGTTTGCTTTTATCTTACAGTACAGTAAGTACAGTAGTACAGTACAAGAGCTGGCATACAGGGGCTGGCATCGAGTGAACAGGCAAGAAGAGTTACTGACTGGAGGAGAGAGGGGGGGTGGGAGATGGTAGAGGTGAAGGATCGTCAGCGATAGGAGACGGAGGGCAAGCTGCAATTTCACTCATGCCTGACGCTGATGGAACGCGAGTCCGTATCTTTGAAAGTTTGTATATTGAAGGTTCATATGTAGGAGTGTTTTTGTGATTTGAATGACTGAAGTTCATTTAATATGAATCCTAAAAGAAGGATGAGAGTTAACCAAGTGAAGATGAGCAGCAACAATTTTCCAGGCAGGGGGACGGTATGTTCAAAGGACTAGAACTTTGGGAAGAGTGTGGTATCTTTAAGGAAAGTGAAAAGAAGGCCAGTGCAGCTGAGTACCAAGAGCAGAGGAGGGCATGGTACAAGCTGAAGGTGGCAAGTAAGTAGGGCCAGAGCATCCTGCGACCTGCTAAAGACTGTGGACTTTTGTAAGGGCAGTAGGAGGCTGTTTTAAGGCTTAAGCCACAGACTCAGGTTAGTGTTTCTAAAAGAACTCTGTAGCCGACGTGTGGGCTTAGGGTAGAGACGTGACACCAGGTCATAGCTCCCTTTCCCTTGCCTCAATCTTAACAAAACCCTGTGGGGTAGACAAGAAAAAGTGTGGTTACTTCCAACCTATAGATGTTAAAAAGCAAAGATTCTGGACTTCCCTGGTGGCTCAGTGGTTGATTGTCTGCCTGCCGATGCAGGGGACACGGGTTCGTGCCCCAGTCTGGGAAGATCCCACATGCCGCAGAGCGGCTGGGCCCGTGAGCCATGGCCGCTGAGCCTGCGCGTCCGGAGCCCGTGCTCTGCAACGGGAGAGGCCACAACAGTGAGAGGCCCGCGTACTGCAAAAAAAAAAAAAAAAAAAGGCAAAGATTCTGAGAGCATAAACAAGTGGCTGGTGGTCAGTGTGACTTTATGCCAGCCTCTCCTGTCTTCAAGCAGCCATGAACAAAGGACACGGGAGGTGCTTATGGGGAGCACCCAGATGAACGCCCTTGGCGTCTCTCCTCTTCCCTGTCCTAAGGAGGCGGCGACGGGCATCGGGCACACCGTACATTAGAACCTGTGCTTGTAATAAATCTTCTGCTTCCTTGTGAAAAGACCGTCATGAATCTTGTGTCTTAAAGAGCTTCTCTGCTCTGTGAATTTTAACAGCCTTCTTTAGTGTAGACACTCGGACCCTTGTTCATGTTTGAAACTCAAATCTTGGATGAGTAGATATATTACACCACTGAGCTGCAAGAGCGGGTAGGCCATCCATCTATCTGCCTCCATTTAGGTCAGTCTTTTTCACCTGTAACTGATGAGTCCTCTGCTCTGGTTTGCTTCCACATCACACTTCACCCCATCCCACCCCCCAAAGATGACAGCCCAGAAGTGACCGCTGCAATGGGAGGAGGCGGGCAGCAGCTACCGATCAAGTGCCAGGCTTCGGACAAGGTGTGGCACATGCCTGATCTCACGTAATCTATCTGCAGCAGTCCCTGCCGTGTTTTGCTGATTGAGAGATCTAAATCACATGTTTCAGGTAAAACGTACCAACACATTGGAATTAAAGTCAATGTTCTCTCTTCTGACTGCCCCCCACGCTGGATCCACCCCCATCATCCCTCACATTGTCAGAACTACCTCCCCGGTGACTCAGCCTCGGATTTTTCTCCCAACTATCTCATGCTCCATTACCAGCAGTCATCTGATTGGAGCACAAATCTGGTTAGGTTTCTGCCTGGCTCAGAAACATTCCCTGGCTCCCCACTGCCCACAGCTTACTATCTAATAAGGAACAAAACCAATCATGCTAGAAGAACAATAATAGAAGAGGACTGTTAGGGCAACGGGAGGGGGATGATTCAGACGCTTTTGCTGCGGGAGCAGTGGAGGAGGGCAGGGAGACTCCACAGAAGGCGGCTGAGCTGGGTTTGGTGATGGATAGAGGGGTCTCTCTGAAACGAAGGCAGCAACACGAGCAGAGGCACTGAAAGGCGAAAGCCACGGCTCTGGCTGCCCCTGGGACACATAACGGGTTGTTATTGCACCATGGAACCTTTCTTTCTGAGCTCTAAAGAGCAGCATAGCAACAAGCAATGATTTGTTACAGCTAGGCTGTCAGGCAGTTTATCTGATGTTAGCGCCCACGTGAACTGCATGATGATTTATGAAACTCAATTTCTCCACCAATACAGGCAAACAGATTTAGCTGTGCAGTTAGGAAGAGCCTGGGGAAAGGCAGCCTCTAGGGAGAGACTGAGGCTACCCTTCCCCCATGGCCCCAGCTGCACCTCCATGGAACACTGGAGCACTGATTGGGATCAGGGCCCTGGAACATAGAGCCACAGGGCTGGGGCAGAGCTTCCAGGGTGATAAGAAAAACGATTAAAAAACAAAACAAAAAACAATGCTGGAATCCAAATGCCATGGTGTCTCTGACTTTTCCCTTTTTGCCTTCTAGATTTGGCTTTGCAACTCTCTTCTCCTGTGGGGCTAAGGAAGGGGTATTGGTGCCCTGGGAAGGTCAAGTAGATGCCACAAGGGCACCAATAGAGGGGCTCAGGAAAAGGGAGGCTTCCTCTGTCTCTGAGGCAGTTCCTAGCCTAGACTTAAAGCTAAAGGGGTGAAGAGTCCTGAACATTTTCCCAGCTCTGTTCACTGGGACCAAGGGTTCCACAGAGGGACTAGGTCTAAATCATTGCTAATAATAGAGAGGGTCCATTTCCCCAGGCTTGTTCTCTGTGTGTTGCTTTCATGAAACTTGGCAGCCTAAGGTCAATGGTAGTTGTCTAACCTTGTGATTGGTTTGTCGGGGACTCTGGCAGGAACCCACAGTAGGATCTAGAAACAAGGGTGGGGACAGAGCTCTAATTGCCTTCAGCCAAAAGCAGAATTGCCACTGATAAATGCACACTAACCCATCCTAGGCCACCTGCCCCTTTGGCACTGCTTCTGCACACCGTTCCATGTTCTCTCTAGACCTGTGTATGTATTTAGCCAGTCTATATTGATCTATAGACTTAGTGCAATTTCTATAAAAACCCTAGCATGGTTTGGTAGACATAGACAAGCTTATTCCAGAATTTATATGGAAAAGGAAATGTGCTAGAATGGCCAAAAAGAGGAATAAAGTAGGAGTAAAGAATAAAGACTTTTCAATGTTAAGGCTTAATGCATAGTTACAGTAATCAAGGCAGTATTGTATTGGCCCAGAGAGGCACACAGATCAAGGGGGCAGAACAGAGAGCACAGAAATTGACCTGTAACATACGCCCAACTGATTTTTGACAAAGGTGCACAGGCAATTCAAGAATAGCCTTTTCAACAAATGGTGCTGGAGTGATAGGATGTTGTGAATGAATAGTGTCCGTCCCACTCTCCCACAAATTCATATGTTGAAGCTCTAACCCCAAGGTGACTATTTGGAAGATAGGGCTTTTAGGAGGTATTTAAAGTTAAATAAAATCATAAGGATAGGGTCCTAATCCATATTAGAAGAGGAAGAGGGAGAGATCTAGGGTCTCTTCCTCTCTCCCCACTCCCTCCTCTATGTGAGAACACAGCAAGAAAGGAGCTCTCCGCAAGCCAGGGAGAGAGGGCCTTCACCAAGAACCCAATCCTGATCTCATGCTTCCAGCCTCCAGAACCGTGAGAAAAGAAATTTCTGTTGTTGAAGCCTCCCAGTCTATGATATTTTGTTATGGCAACCTGAGCTGATTAACATACATCTACAGGCAAAAAAAAGAACCTAAACCCCACACCTTATGCAAAAATTAATGCAAAATGATTCACGGACTTGAATGGGAAATACAAAACTACAAAACTTTCAGAAAGAAACATAGGAGAAAATCTTTGGAACCTAGGACCAGGTGAGGAGTTCTTAGGCTTGACAGTAAATGCATGATCTATAACAGGAACAATTAAAATATTTTCATCACCATGAAAATGAAAATTAAAAATTTTTGCTTTGTGAACAACTCTATTAAAAAGATGAAGAACAACTCTATTAAAAAGATGAAGATACAGGCTGGAAGAAAGTAATTGAAAGCTCAACATGTAAAAAATTCCAATTAGAAAATAGGCAAAAGACACGAACAGACATTTATCACAGAAGATCTACAGATGGCAAATAATCACATGAAAAGATGTTCGGCATCATTAACCATTGGGGAAATACAAATTGAAGCCATAATGAGATATCACACACTCCTACCAAAATTGCTAAATTTAAAAAGGTGATAACACCAAATGCTGGGGAATATGTGGAGAAACTGGCATATGTTGATGGTGGGAATTTTAAATGGTACAACCACTCTGGAAAAATGTTTGGCAGTTTTTTAAAAGGTTAAACACAAATTTACCATATGACCCAGCAATTCCACTTCCAGGTATAGATCCAAGAAAAATGAAACATACAGACTTGCACGTGAATGTTCATAGCAGCTTTATTCATAATAGCCAAAATGAGGAAACAATCCTGATGCCCATCAGATAGTGAAGGAATAAGCAAAATGCCTGTTGGTGAATGGATAATCCAACTGGGGTACATACATACAATGAAAATGAAGTACTGATACATGCTACAACATGGATGAACCTCAAAAACATCATGCTGCTTGTCCCTGCCCTTTGCCTCTTGGAACACCCTTGATGTGCTCAGCTGAGTGTCCCACAGGCCCAGAGTGTTTATTGTTTTTTAAAAAAAGCAAAGTATTCAAAGCCATTCCAAGCCCCTTGGAGACCGCAGCCATGAATAAGGAAATAGGACTACAGTTCTATGTGGGGTTTTGTTTGTTTGGTTTTTTTGGGTTTTTTTTGGCCACAGCACTACACCATGTGGGATTCTAGTTCCCCGATTAGGAATCGAATCCTGCTTCCCCTGCATTTGAAGCACAGAGTCTTAACCACTGGACCACCAGGGACGTCCCTCTGTGTGTGTGTTTTTTCTTTTCTTTTCTTTTTTTTTTTTTTTACAGTAGGTCCTTGTTGATTATCTATTATAAATATAGTAGTGTGTACATGTCAATCCCAAACTCCCAATCTATCCCCCTGCCCTTCCCCCCTGGTAACCATAAGTTTGTTCTAAGACTGAGTCTGTTTCTGTTTTGTAAATAAGTTCATTTGTATCATTCTTTTTTTAAGATTCCATATATAAGCGATATCATATGATATTTTTCTTTCTCTGTCTCACTTAGTATGATAATCGCCATGTCCATCCACGTGGCTGCAAATGGCATTATTTCACTTTTTAATGGCTGAGTAACATTCTATTATATATAGGTACTACATCTTGTTTATCCATTCATCTGTCAATGGACATTTAGGTTGCTTCTATGCACCCCAGTGTTCATTGTGGCACAGTTTCCAGAGTTCTGTTTTGTTGGTCTTCAGAACCGAAGTCATGGTTCGAGGGACAGCTGGGGGATACTTGTATTGCACTGCTAGAGATGAAATTCATGTACAGACAGAAGAAACAGAATTATTTATCAAGAATGTTTAACTTTCATCCTTGATCCAGGTAGAGATAAAGCAATGCAAATTAGGCTATGTGACAATGTAATTCCCACGACACTTAGGGCAGCTTCTGGTAAACCAGTCTTTGAGTTCTAGGGGCAGTATGGTTGCAAAGCTTAAACTTAAGGGAACTGAAGAAGGGTACCCACAGCAGTGGCACCTGTGACTTAATTTGATTCAACAGGGGGATCCTTGGCCAGCCCAGACAGACAAGATTGATGGCTCCTCACTGAACATTCTAAGTTGATGGAGCAATTCATCTAGTTAATTCTGATAAGGAAGGGGATTCTGGCACGTTAACTAGTTATGTGACCCTGAGCAGCCAGTGTGTCCCAGCTTCTTACAGGGACAAGTAGTGGTCAGCCACCTCACATTGACCATTATCAACTCTGTGATGCCTTTGGATGGCCAGGGACACCCCAACTATACTAACCAGCTCTGGGTGCGCCTAACATATGTAAGAGGTGTGGGTAATGTATTGAACTCAGTTCCCAATCCATAACTGCAATTACTCCTCCTGAAGGAGGAGTCCCCAGTAAGTGCAGGTCATAAACTTTCATTGAGTCCCTGCCCTTCATGCATTCAGTCAGTCCCTCTTACTGACCGTATGGTGTTAAAGCACTGGGGATCAGCCCCTCTGCAATGGCCATGGCCCTGGTGGAGTGCTGAGGACATGGTCGAATTTGACTTCGTAAAAGAAGTAAGGTCATAACAAGGCTTCTATAAATGAACATGGGGAAGGATCAAGATCTGTTGTTTCTTTCTCTGCACTATGCAGAAAGATCTGATGCAGTGTGGCAAGCTGATCACAGTCAAGAATCAAGTTGTGCTGAGGTGTCACCTGTGGCTTGCCCTTTCAGCTCCCTTGGGGAGTCCCAGGAGTGACCAGCGCCAAAGTTTTAGTTGGACAGACTGACTGACTTCCAAGGGAACATAAGAAGCCAGACACAGAAGACCACGTATTGTGGAATTCCATTTATATATCATGTTCTGAAAAGGCAAATCTGTAAGAGACAGAAAGTAGACTATTGTTTGTTTAGGGCTGAGAATGGGAGCCAGGAGTGAGAGTGGGCAGGAGGGATCCTTTACAGATTATGGAAGTGTTCTAAAATTTCATCATGGTTATGGTTGTACAGCTCAGTAAATTCACTAAAAATTATTGAATTTACATGAGTGAATTTTATGTAGGTTACACCTCAAGAAAGCTAATAATTTTTTTAAATTGACTTTTAGTTTGAAAGTTTAATTACAGAAAAGCTACTAAGAAACGAATAGCATATTTAGTGTGCAGATATAGCTTTAAGGTAATTTTCAGTTAATAGAAGTTGGGGAGACCCTTTGTTCTATGCCCTAGAACTATGGAATAGTTCTATGCTCAGTTCTGTTCCAGCACTGAGATTCCTTGATGCTAAGACACTGAGTTGAAATCAAAATTTATCATGGAGGACCACAAATACAGTGGGTCTGCTGTTATCTCATGACATATTGTATATTTAGGTTTTCAGACCTCCCTTTCCTAGAGCTGTCATTATTAAAGAAATTATGGCTTTTTGGAGAAGTCACTCCATATTAGAATTTCCATGTTAAATTTAAAAATCATTTCAGTAGCAGAAATCAAAATGGTCCATCTTGTACCCATGTTTTGATCTCATGAGAAAAATTTCACCCAGTGTAAAATCATTATTGTTAGTTTTACAATTTTACCCTGTTCTCTGGCATTCTTAAATTCATTCCCAGGCTTGAAAAGTGGGGGAAGTCATCATTTATTGCAAAGAAGTTCAGCTATACTTAGAGAACAAATAAGCCAAATTAGAGAGTTCTAGTGAGAGATCAACATGTGGGTTGCCATTATTTGTTTGCTAAAAATATGTTTACTATAGTAGAACATATTTTCAGACTGCCAAGATGTGGAATCCTCAACTCATTCTTTTAACTCTCCATCTGTTCAGTGCTCTGCCACTTTTATTTTTATAGCATGAAGATAACTTAGTCCCAATAGAATAAGAGACTAAAATTACAACAAGGTGTGTGTGTGTGTATGTATATATACACATATATAAACAAAGTATTATATATGCATTCTAAAAATATATATCATGCTGTGCAATAGCTTTAGAGATTTTTTTTTAAAAAAGAATATATATATATATATATATATATATATATATTTTTTAATCCTAAAGAGAAAACTCTACCTTCAGTGATCATGGGTGATGTTATATAAAAATGTTTGAAAACCATTTCTAACTAAAAAGCAAGTGGACATACAGGACCATTTGGGTGAAGAAAAGGAAGCTTGGGTTCTGGTCCCTCACATGGGCCAGTCACTTGCATCTTTAGGCCCCCTTTTTCTCATCTTTGAAATACTGTAAGAGATTTAAGGAAGATAATCTCTAAAGTTCCTCTAGACCTAAAATCTGTGATTCAGAGACTTTTTTTAAAAACGGATTTGTTCAACGGACAATTGAACAACACTTTTATATATGACACTTTGTAGCGTTGTGGAAATACCATGGTCTTTGGAGTCAGAATTCTTCCTCTGCCACTTTCAAATTAGTTACCTTGGTCAAATTACTTCATCATTCTGAGCCCTAATTTCACTGCCATTAAGCATGAAGTTAATTATGTATACTTAATAGGGGTGCAGTATGGTTTAAGGAACACTAACTGATAGAAAAGATAAATCCCCAATTCTCAGTGGATTACACACTAGATGTTTGCTCCTCTTAAAAGATTGCAATGGTGAAAGGGGACCAAGGCTGCTTCTACTTTATGGTTCCCCTATTAACACACAGTTTTCCAGTTCTCTGTAGCAGGGAAAGGAAGAATGAGGAAGGTGTACATGCTTCCTAACCACATCACCTCTGCTCAGATTTCACTGGCAAAAACTAGTCATGTGGCCATACCTAGATATATGAAATATTATAGGAAATGTAGTCTCTGGTTGGACAACCAATTTCTAGAAACAACTCTGCACTATGGCAGGAAAACACATTTTGTATAGAAAGCTATCACTACCACAGGTTGTTAGGAAAATTAAATGTCTTTATTTTTAAAGTGCCTAGTATAATATAGGCACTGAAAAAACTTAAGATTTTTTTTTTACATCTTTATTGGAGTATAATTGCTTTACAATGGTGTGTTAGTTTCTGCTTTATAACAAAGTGAATCAGTTATACATATACATATGTTCCCATATCTCTTCCCTCTTGGGTCTCCTTCCCTCCCACCCTCCCTATCCCACCCCTCTAGGTGGTCACAAAGCACTGAGCTGATCTCCCTGTGCTATGCGGCTGCTTCCCACTAGCTATCTATTTTACGTTTGGTAGTGTATATATGTCCATGCCACTCTCTCACTTTGTCACAGCTTACCCTTCCCCCTCCCCATATCCTCAAGTCCATTCTCTAGTACGTCTGTGTCTTTATCCCTGTCTTACCCCTAGATTCTTCATAATATTTTTTTCTTAGATTCCATATATATGTGTTAGCATACAGTATTTGTCTTTCTCTTTCTGACGTACTTCACTCTGTATGACAGACTCTAGGTCCATCCACCTCACTACAAATAACTCAATTTCATTTCTTTTTATGGCTGAGTAATATTCCATTGTATATATGTGCCACATCTTCTTTATCCATTCATCCAATGATGGACACTTAGGTTGTTTCCATCTTCTGGCTATTGTAAATAGTGCTGCAATGAACATTTTGGTACATGAATCTTTTTGAATTATGGTTTTCTCAGGGTATATGCCCAGTAGTGGGATTGCTGGGTCATATGGTAGTTCTATTTGTAGTTTTTTAAGGAACCTCCATACTGTTCTCCATAATGGCTGTACCAATTCACATTCCCACCAGCAGTGCAAGAGTGTTCCCTTTTCTTCACACTCTCTCCAGCATTTATTGTTTCTAGATTTTTTCATGATGGCCATTCTGACCAGTGTGAGATGATATCTCATTGTAGTTTTGATTTGCATTTCTCTAATGATTAATGATGTTGAGCATTCTTTCATGTGTTTGTTGGCACTCTGTATATCTTCTTTGGAGAAATGTCTATTTAGGTCTTCTGCCCACTTTAGAATTTGTTTGTTTGTTTTTTTGTTATTGAGCTGCATGAGCTGCTTGTAAATTTTGTAGGTTAATCCTTTGTCAGTTGCTTCATTTGCAAATATTTTCTCCCATTCTGAGGGTTGTCTTTTGGTCTTGTTTATGGTTTCCTTTGCTATGCAAAAGTTTGAGGTTTCATTAGGTCCCATTTGTTTATTTTTGTTTTTATTTCCATTTCTCTAGGAGGTGGGTCAAAAAGGATCTTGCTGTGATTTATGTCATAGAGTGTTCTGCCTCTGTTTCCCTCTAAGAATTTGATAGTTTCTGGCCTTACATTTAGATCTTTAATCCATTTTGAACTTATTTTTGTGTATGGTGTTTGGGAGTGTTCTAATCTCATACTTTTACATGTACCTGTCCAGTTTCCCCAGCACCACTTATTGAAGAGGCTGTCCTTTCTCCACTGTACATTCCTGCCTCCTTTATCAAAGGTAAGGTGACCATATGTGGGTGGGTTTATCTCTGGGCTTTCTATCCTGTTCCATTGATCTATATTTCTGTTTTTGTGCCAATACCATACTGTCTTGGATTACAGTATGTCCTTGTAGTATAGTCTGAAGTCAGGGAGCCTGATTCCCCCAGCTCCGTTTTTCGTTCTCAAGATTGCTTTGGCTATTTGGGGTCTTTTGTGTTTCCATACAAATTGTGAAATTTTTTGTTCTAGTTCTGTGAAAAATGCCACTGGTAGTTTCATAGGGTTTGCATTGAATCTGTAGATTGCTTTGGGTAGTAGAGTCATTTTCACAATGTTGATTCTTCCAATCCAAGAACATGGTATATCTCTCCATCTATTTGTATCATCTTTAATTTCTTTCATCAGTGTCTTATAATTTTCTGCATACAGGTCTTTTGTCCCCTTAAATAGGTTTATTTCTAGATATTTTATTATTTTTGTTGCAATGGTAAATAGGAGTGTTTTCTTGATTTCACTTTCAGATTTTTCATCATTAGTGTATAGGAATGCCAGAGATTTCTGGGCATAATTTTGTATCCTGCTACTTTACCAAATTCATTGATTAGCTCTAGTAGTTTTCTGGTAGTATCTTTAGGATTCTCTATGTATAGTATCATGTCATCTGCAAACAGTGACAGTTTTACTTCTTCTTTTCTGATTTAGATTCCTTTTATTTCCTTTTCTTCTCTGATTTCTGTGGCTAAAACATCCAAAACTATGTTGAATAATAGTGGTGAGAGTGGGCAACCTTGTCTTGTTCCTGATCTTAGTGGAAATGCTTTCAGTTTTTCAGCATTGAGGACGATGTTGGCTGTGGGTTTGTCATATATGGCCTTTATTATGTCGAGGAAAGTTCCCTCTCTGCCTACTTTCTGCAGGGTTTTTATCCTAAATGGGTGTTGAATTTTGTCAAAAGCTTTCTCTTCATCTATTGAGATGATCATATGGTTTTTCTCCTTCAATTTGTTAATATTGTGTATCACGTTGATTGATTTGTGTATATTGAAGAATCCTTGCATTCCTGGAATAAACCCCACTTGATCATGGTGTATGATCCTTTTAATGTGCTGCTGGATTCTGTTTGCTAGTATTTTGTTGAGGATTTTTGCATCTATTCTCATCAGTGATATTGGCCTGTAGTTTTGTTTCTTTGTGACATCCTTGTCTGGTTTTGGTATCAGGGTGATGGTGGCCTTGTAGAATGAGTTTGCAAGTGTTCCTCCCTCTGCTATATTTTGGAAGAGCTTGAGAAGGATAGGTGTTAGCTCTTCTCTAAATGTTTGATAGAATTCGCTTCTGAAGCCATCTAGTCCTGGGCTTTTGTTTGTTGGAAGATTTTAAATCACAGTTCAGTTTCAGTGCTTGAGATTGGTCTGTTCATATTTTCTCTTTCTTCCTGATTCGGTCTTTGTAGGTTGTGCATTTATAAGAATTTGTCCATTTCTTCCAGGTTGTCAATTTTATTGGCATAGAGTTGCTTGTAGTAATCTCTCATGATCTTTTGTATTTCTGCAGTATCAGTTGTTACTTCTCCTTTTTCATTTCTAATTTTATTGATTTGAGTCTTCTCCCTTTTTTTCTTGATGAGTCTGGCTAATGGTTTATCAACTTTGTTTATCTTCTCAAAGAACCAGCTTTTAGTTTTATTGAGCTTTGCTATCGTTTCTTTCATTTCTTTTTCATTTATTTCTGATCTGATCTTTATTTCTTTCCTTCTGCTAACTTTGGGGATTTTTTGTTCTTCTCTCTCTAATTGCTTGAGGTGCAAGTTTAGGTTGTTTATTCGACATGTTTCCTCTTTCTTAAGGTAGGATTATATTGCTCTAAACTTCCCTCTTAGAACTGCTTCTGCTGCATCCCATAGGTTTTGGGTCATCGTGTCTCCATTGTCATTTGTTTCTAGGTATTTTTTGATTTCCTCTTTTATTTATTCAGTGATCACTTCGTTATTAAGTAGTGTATTGTTTAGCCTCCATGTGTTTGTATTTTTTACAGAACTTTTCCTGTAATTGATATCTAGTCTCATAGCCTTGTGGTCAGAAAAGATACTTGATACAGTTTCAATTTTCTTAAATTTACCAAGGCTTGATTTGTGACCCAAGGTATGATCTATCCTGGAGAATGTTCCATGAGCACTTGAGAAAAATGTGTCTTCTGTTGTTTTTGGATGGGATGTCCTATAAATATCAATGAAGTCCATCTTGTTTAATGTATCATTTAAAGCTTGTGTGTCCTTATTTATTTTCATTTTGGATGATCTGTCCATTGGTGAAAGTGGGGTGTTAAAGTCCCCTACTATGAATGTATTACTGTTGATTTCCCCTTTTATGGCTGTTAATATTTGCCTTATGTATTGTGGTGGTCCTATGTTGGGTGCATAAGTGTTTACAATTGTTATATCTTCTTCTTGGATCGATCCCTTGATCATTATGTAGTGTCCTTCTTTTTCTCTTCTAATAGTCTTTATTTTAAAGTCTATTTTGTCTGATACGAGAATTGCTACTCCAGCTCTTTTGGTTTCTATTTGCATGGAATATCTTTTTCCATCCCCTTACTTTCAGTCTGTATGTGTCTCTAGGTCTGAAGTGGGTCTCTTGTAGACAGCATATATATGGGTCTTATTTTTGTATCCATTCAGCCAATCTGTGTCTTTTGGTGGGAGCATTTAATCCATTTACATTTAAGGTAATTATCAATATGTATGTTCCTATTCCCATTTTCTTAATTGTTTTGGGTTTGTTATTGTAGGTCTTTCCCTTCTCTTGTGTTTCTTGCCTAGAGAAGTTCCTTTAGCATTTGTTGTAAAGCTGGTTTGGTGGTGCTGAACTCTCTCAGCTTTTGCTTGTCTGTAAAGGTTTTAATTTCTCCATGAAATATGAATGAGATCCTTGCTGGGTAGAGTAACCTTGGTTGTAAAAACTGAAGATTTGTTAGATATAGAGGAACTATTTTGATAGGGAATATATATGTATTTATATAATACAAGGTAAATAGTGGTATCAGAGAGTATAGTTAAAGTACAATGGGACTTTGTATTAGTCTCCTGTTGCTGCTGTAACAAATAACCAGAAATCTAAGAGCTTAAAACAACACAAATTTATTATTTACAGTTCTGGAGGTCAGAAGTTTGAAATGGGTCTACAGGGCTAAGATCAAGGTGTCAGCAGGGCTGTGTTTCTTCTGGAGGCTCTAGGGGAGAATCAATTCTTTGACTCTTCCAGCCTCTAGAGGCTGCCCTAATTCCTTGGCTCATGGCCTTATCTCTCCAACTACTGCTTCCATAGTCGCATCTTCTCTGACTCTGATCCTCTCCCTCCCTCCTATAAAGACCCTTGTGATTACATTAGGTACATTCAGATAGTCCTAAAAATAATCTCCCCAGCCCAAGAGTCTTTCCTTGACCACATCTGCAAAACCCCTTTTGCATTGTAAGGTAACATATTCACAGGTTCTAAAGGTTAGGATGTGGACACCTTTTGCCAGGGGTAGGGGGCTGGGAGAGCATCATTTTTCCTATCTTAAGAAGGAGAGACAGTGGTTATGATTTTAGATACAGAGAGTGACATGGACTTGAAAACTAGCTCTGTCTTTTGCTAGCTAAATTACCTTGAAATATGCCCCTTTCCTTTTCTTTAAAATGGGGATGGCGATAGTGACTACCTGACACACATGATGTAAGGATTATGAGATAATGTGTATAAATTACCTGGCACATACTTAAGACAGGAGATTCATTCTTATTTTACTATTACATGGTATATACTGGCCCATATACACCCCATTTATCATCTTAGGCTCCTCTAAGATCACAGTTGAAGCAGAAAACTGTACCATGGTTTCTTTGTACAGAGAGACTATCAATCATGTTCAGCATACTGACTTTCTCTTGGAAGAAAAGCAGATTAATGCGTTTTAGGGAATTTTGCATCAGCAGAGATTAAGCACTATGGTTCTTCTGCTAAGTCTGGTAACCCATATATTCCAGGATATCATTATGGCTTGTTTTCTGAGCCTGTGGTTTTACTGTGATCACCCAAGAAATCACTGGTGGGGATTAAGAAAGCTGAAGCATTTTCTCCCATGAGGTACATGGTCACACAAATTGATCACAAGAATCTGGCCACACAGTGAGCAGGAACAGGAATGACTTCCTGGGAGGCCCTCTCCTTCCTAGCATAGGAGCCCCAGCCCTACCCACCCCACTTTTAGGTGGCTTAGAAGCTTCCCTCTTAATTTTTGTCACAAATATAAGATATCATTTCCAGGTAGAGAAATCTCTGGCTGCCATCTTACCACACACCAAAAGATTTGTAGGCTTGAGGGGGAGTGGGGGAGTGATTGATTGGGAGCTTTGGATTAGCAGATGCAAACTATTATATATAGAATGGTTAAACAACAAGGTCATAGTGTATAGCACAGGGAACTATATTCAATATCCTATAATAAACCATAACGGAAAAGAATGTGAAAATATATGTATGTGTAAGTGAATCACTTTGCTGTACAGCAGAAACTAACACAACATTGTAAATCAACTACACTTCAATAAAATACATTTTTTTAAAAAGATTTGTAGGTTCAATTTTATGGTAAACAATTTGGCTTCGACGACATGATCATATTAGTGTTAACTCTTGGGTAGGGTCTAATCATGTAGAATGACTTCAAAGTTCCTCAGTTTGCTCATCAGCAAAATAATTGTAATAATATATGTCATAGCAACTCTATCATAAAGTGGGGGAGCCTCCCCTCCCAAGGTCAGCTTCAGATGTCAGATCCCTTAAGAGTATGATCAGAGAAAGAAAGGGTTATGACTCACACAGATAGGAAAGCCCTAAGGTGAGCAGCAAGGGGGATGGGTCTGGGGGAAAAGATCCGGAAGTGAGAGTGTAGAGAGTGCATGAGCATTTTTTAAAATTAATTTTTATTGGAGTGTAGTTGCTTTACAATGTTGAGTTAGCTTCTACTGCACAGCAAAATGAATCAGCCATACTTATACATATATCCCTTCCCTTTGGGATTTCCTTCCGATTTAGGACACCACAGTGCATTAAGTAGAGCGCATGAGCATTTTATAGAGAGGAAAGTCCTGCCAGTGGGAGGCGAGCCCACTGACTGCCATGAAGTTTGAAAGAGGCAGTAAGAGCACACATAAGCTTTAGGGATGGGAGTGGAACAATGCGAACCTTACTGGACAGGAGATGAGACTTAGAGTTTACTGGCACTAAATCAAATGTCGATTGGGGGACCAAGTTTCTTTCCTATGTTCTTTGTAATTCATCTGAGATATTTGGGTTAATACAGCAACCTCCTAGTTTTCCTGTAAATAAACATGTACTTGGCAGAGACTAAGTTTACAAAGCCAACACAAAATAATAAGGCCAGCAATTGTTATGATAGCTCCTTGAAAGATAGTGGGGAGTCAGCAAAAGGAGATAGCCAGGAGAAGAAATCAGTGGAGTCCAGGGAATCTCTTTGAGTATTTTTTTTTTTTTGATGTCTGATCTTATTTATTTGTTACTCTAAAAACATCTCATTTTTGACTGGACTCAGACTTAGAAGTAGAAGCTCTCAGAGAGGACAGCCTCCGTCTCTTGGCAATCTGTTCCTGGCGTTTTTCTTTGGCCTCCTTCATTCTCTTGGCCAAAAGTTTAGCATATTCTGCAGCCTCTTCCTTATTTTTCTTAGTACGCTGTTTCTTCAGAGCAATTCGCCGACGTTTGTGTTGCAGAACACGTGGAGTAACAAGACGCTGAATCTTGGGTGCTTTGGTCCTAGGTTTCTTACCTTCTTTGTTTAGGGGCTTTCTCACAACATACTGGCGGACATCATCTTCTTTAGAGAGATTGAAAAGTTTGCGGATTCTGCTAGCTCTTTTGGGCCCCAGGCGACGAGGCACAGTAGTATCAGTGAGTCCAGGAATATCCTTCTCCCCTTTTTTTACAATGACCAAATTGAGAACGCTCAGATTGGCATCCACAATGCAGCCCCGTACAGATTTGCGCTTTCTTTCTCCAGTCCTCCTTGGTCTGTAACAGGAATGCCCCTTTTTCAGTAGCAGGCGGACTCGGCCATGGGTCAAGACACCCTGCTTCATGGGGAAACCCTGTTTGTCGTTCCCACCACTGATTCGGACCACATAACCCTTCCATTCTTCACCCAGAGCGTCAGCAGCAACTTCTGTGGCCATACGCTTCTCATAAAAGGTTCGAAGTTTTCGTTCATCGTCCACTTCAATGAGTTTCTGGCAGCCAGTGGCCAGGAAAGAGATGTTCAGCTTCATTCTGAAGCTGCCGACCGCCTCCGAGGCACCACGAAAAAGAGCTCTTTGAGTATTTTAGTAATAATATTGACTATTTTGGTTTGCTGTTTTATTTGTTGAACTCTTCTGTAGCTCTTTCCTATGTTATTGACCCACATGAAATAGGAGCGTCCCTTCAAGGCACGCTCTCCTTGAGATGCCAGTAGGTAGTCTAATGCCAATCTATTACCAACTAGCATAGCAACCAGAGAGCTTTGTCCCTCATTAATGGCATCTAGGGCTGGGGCTGTTTGATATATGTGGTCTTCCAGGAGTTGTGGCATTTGTGTGTCCTCTCTGAGTTGTGACTGTGTTACAAAATTGAAAATACCTAAATTTATGCCTGTTGCACCAAAGATTGGGATGAGGTCCAATATAATAGCTAAAAGGTGGCCCCTTTGAGGAAAGGCTCCATGAGAGAAGTGAATTCTCTAGTTGGAAATAGAGTGACCTGGGTACTGTATGTGTGTAGGACACAGGCCAAGTCACCTAGCTGGGAAGGGGTGGGGTGGAGAAGTAGAGTATAGGACCCCATGGAGGAGGAATAGTGCCACAGGAGAGCTAGTAGCCCAGGGGTCTTACAGGGTGGAGATTCTGGTGGGCGAATTAGTATCAAAGCAGACATGTGAGGACCAAATAATCCCAACAGGGGGTTGGGGAGACACAGCTGTATGTAATCCTGATTGGTCAAGGAGGCAGAGAAAGGTAAGGAGTCCATGGAGGGAAGGTTAATACAGAAGCACCTGATGAGGCTGAGGGAGTTCTGAGCTGGAGCATGACTGGAGAGGATGACGAGCAGCTAAGATGAATATTACAGGTCTATAAAAGGGCAGGAATTAGTTGTATAGTGGTTGTCTAGGCTCAGGTGCCTGAAAGCAGGCCTCACATTGATGGAGGTTTAGCTCCAGGTGACATGCTCTGATACTGTTACCTAGATATTGTTCATCAGGTCCAGGAAAGTAGGAAGTGGAGCTGATGACAAGGGAATAGTGAAGAGTGAAATGATGGTGGTTGGATGAGAGGAAATCAGAGCTGATATGTAGTTGTAGGGGTCATGGTGGGAAATGATGTGCGGGTGGTCATAGGAGTAGTTATTGTAGCCAGGTGTCAACTGTTAAGCATGGTAGGGAGTAGAGTTTTATGCTTTTGTGTAGGGATAGTGGAGATTGGGATCCCAATTCAGGTGTTAAGTATCTCAGGGGAGAGATACATTATAGGGCACCAGTGCAGTAGGTCAGCTAATTTTCAGGGTGCTAGCTTCCACCAAGAAGCAACTCCATAAAGAGGGAAAAGAGTGGGTCAAGCAAAATCTAAATAATCTAGTGGGAGTTCCTTGATGCAGTGGGTTAAGGCAAAGGTAGGTCCCTGTATAGTGCCATTCATCAGGCCTTGGGTATGTCTAGGCAGGACAGGGCCTCGCAGTAATCATTAGCTTCTTGCAGGGTGTCCTTACATTGCACAGGAGAGGATATGGAGTTGTAGAGACTTACATAATTTGGGTGGATGTGATCTTTATCAAGCAGTTCATAAAAGGCCTGGTGAGGTGGCCGTCAGGTTGGGAACAGGATTAATCTAGGTAGGACTGCATTGCATAGATTGAAATTTGAGGAGCCAGTCAGAAAGCAAGAAAGAAAAGGAAGTTGGGAAGTTATAGGGGATACGGGTGTGTGGAAGAGCCACGATTAGATTTGGGACAAGAGAGAGGATCAGGGAGCAGAATCTTTATTTGGCAGGTTTCAGCATGAAATTGTATTAGCAGGATACCTTGGAGTACCAGTGTTGAGCCTGGGATTGATTATTGGTTGTGCCGAGGTCGCCATCTAGGATGCATTGTCTGCTGGGCTGAGGTGGTCGTTCCTGAGGTGATTGTGCTGTTGACTGGGATTGATAGTGGATAGTAGCTGTAAGAACCCTAGTGTGGCTGGTGTGGAGGCTCCTGAGGTGGGTCCTGGACTAGCCCCAAAGTCTTGAGGCAAAGTTTTACGCTTGAGAAATTATTACAAATATGACCGAGGATCAGTATTCCTTTCCCTCTAGGAGTTATGGAGTAACTTGTTATTGGGAAGCTGTGGACTGATTGACTGCCCCAAACAAGTAGGGGTGACAGCAAGGGCAGAAAGGAGCCTAAGGCATTTGACACTGAGCTGGAGTAATAGAATCCCAGTCCCAGGATCCTGAATATCAAGTCTATTTGAGCCTATTGACTAAACCAGAAAACAAGACCATTAATTACTACACAGGAATCCTTAAGAATGTGAACAATGGGCTTATATTTATTGAGGGCATCCTCCAGTATCCAAGGTAATTATAATCAGATCTGTGAGTTGGGCCAACAGTTGGACCCCATCCTATAAAAGGAATGTCCCTGTAAGGGGATGGGAAATGGCAACCATCATGTTGGCTCTATTACATGTAATGGTTGTGCTGCCATTCATGAATTAATGGACTCCCTTTTTGCTGAACTCAGTTTATCCTAGAGGGCCCCCAAGTTGTCAACAGGGCTGGAAGAGGGGCGTCCTCTCCTAGATCTATGGACTGTGGCAAGGGAAGCCACATCCTCTTGTAGTTTGGGTATGTCTGAGGGCCTGTCCTACAAGTACCATTTCTATTGTGAAAAGGAGGCTATGATGGGCTGTACTAAGCTTGTGGGATGTCATTTCCATGGCCTAAGGTAGAATGAGCAGTTGATTCCGAAGGATCACAGAGTCAAGGACCATGGTAACTCTGGACCAAGAAGGACCCAATAGGCCACTAAGAGTTGTATTTCAAGAGGAATATCTTTTGGCTGTTGACGGGACCTACTTGCTTCAGAAGTCCATAGGGAGTCATGTGACATCATGTGTGGTCCAGAGACTGTAGGAATAGAATAGAATTTGTGGTTTGGTTTATTTCCTCCTTCCTATCCTACATCTTCAAATCCAGCAACATAGTACTGCTTTTGTCATCTTTTTCTGACCCTATCTTCTGACTCCCTCTTCCACTTTTAAGGACCTCTGTGATTATATTGGGCCCACTGGAATAATTAAAGTTAATCTCCATATTTTAAGGACAGCTGAATTGCTACCTTGATTACTTCTGCAAACAATAATTCCCTTTTATCATATAACCTAATACATTCACAGGTTCTTGGGATTAGGACATGGACATCCTTGGGGGACCATCATTCCACATATCACAGATGACATTTTGGGTAGCCTCAAGGTCCTATTGTTGGAGTGACCCCATTTGAATTGAACTAATTTTCTCGTGAGCATAAGTAGGTTTTAATAAAATTTGTAAATGGGAAATATGTTGTTACCAGAGGCCAGTTAGGTCAAATACGTGTTGGGCTTCAGAGTAATAGAGTGGAGAGCACCAAACATCGTTTGCAAATATGCAATTTCGCAATATGAATTGACCTTCCACAGACCAAGTTATACCCCGAAATTTGAGGTGGTAGACCCCTGGACCTGTTTTTTAAAGATTTATTTATTATTTACTTATTTATTTTATTTATTTTTGGCTGCATCGGGTCTTAGTTGCGGGATCTTTCATTGAGGCGCACGGGTTCTTCATTGTGGTGTGCGGGCTTCTATATAGCTGTGGCGTGCGGGTTTTCTCTTCTCTAGTTGTGGCACATAGGCTCCAGAGCGCGTGAGCTCTGTAGTTTGCAGCACGCAGGCTTTGTTGCCCTGCAGCATGTGGGATCTTGGTCCCTGACCAGGGATTGAACCCATGTCCCCTCCATTGTAAGGCAGATTCTTTACCACTGGACCACCAGGGAAGTCCCCCCCACCCCCAGACATTCTGAGGTGCAATGATCCAGTTGTAGTTAAAGTCTAGACAACAGTTCTAATGTCTTTTGTAATAACTTGAATTTCTTCCCTCTGTAGAACTTGTCAATATAATTCCATAGCAGAGTGCCTGAGGACAAAGTAAACCTTAAAGATTCTGTCTGCATAAATTATGAGCAATGGTGGTCTATTAACATATCCCATAGGTAAACTAGTGAATGTATATTGGGACTCCTCAAAAGTAACTATAAATTGTGGCTGTGGTGTTGGAGAAATGGGGACAAAATAAAACATTATCTAGATCAACAGCTATGAAGAACTTTCCTGTGGCAGAGTGAATGGAATCAGTAATTTTAATAATATTTAGCAAAATGTCCTTAATTAGGGGGTACCATCACGTAGATGGCAGTAGTTGACTGCGAGCACCATTCGTTTTTTTCAAGTATAGTTGATTTACAATATTATATTAGTTTCAGGTATACAGCATAGTGATTCAGTTATATGTATATATATTTTTCCAGATTATTTTCCATTACAAGCTATTACAAGATATTGAAAATAGCTCCCTGTGCTATATAGTAAATCCTTGTTGCTTTTCTATTTTATGCATAATAGCTCATATCTGTTAATCTCATACTCCTGATTTATTCCTCCCCTCTTCCCTTTTCCCTTTGGTAACCATAAGTTTGTTTTCTATGTCTGTGAGTCTCTTTCAGTTTTGTATATAGATTCATTTGTATTATTTTTAATATTCCACATATAAGTGATAGCACATAGTATTTGTCTTTCTGTCTGACTTACTTCAATAAGTATAATATTCTCCAAGTCCATCCATGTTGCTGCAAATAGCACTATTTCATTCTTTTTTATGGCTGAGTAATATTCCAGTGTATATGTGTGTGTGTGTATATATACATGTATATACATACATATACATACATACATATCTTCTTAAGCCAATCATCTGTTAATGGGCACTTGGATTGTTTCCATGTCCTGGCTATTGTAAATAGTGCTGCTGTTAACATTGTGGTGCCTGTATATTTTCAAATTAGAGTTTTCATCTTTTCCAGACATACCCAGGAGGGGATTACTGGATCATATGGTAGCTCTATTTTTAGTTTTTTAAGGAACCTCCACCCTGTTTTCCACATTGGCTGCACCAATTTACATTCCCATCAACAGTGTAGGAAGTCTCCCTTTTCTCCACACTCACTCCAGCATTTATTATTTGTAGACTTTTTGATGGTGGCCATTCTGACTGGTGTGAGGTGATACCTCATTGTGGTTTTGATTTGCATTTCTCTAATGATTAGCGATGTTGAGCATCTTTTATGTGCCTGTTGGCCATTTGTATGTCTTCTTTGGAGAAATGTCTATTAAGGTCTTCTGCCCATTTTTTGATTGGGTTGTTTTTTTCGGTATTGAGTTGTATGAGCTGTTTAGGTATTTTGGATATTAACCCCCTGTCGGTTGCATTGTTTGCAAATATTTTCTCCCATTCTGTAGGTTGTCTTTTCATTTTGTTGATGGTTTCCTTTGCTGTGCAAAGCTTATAAGTTTCATTAGGTCTCATTTGTCTATTTTTGGTTTTATTTCTTTTACCTTGGGAGACTGACCTAAGAAAATATTGCTACGATTTATGTCAGAGAATGTTTTGCCTATGTTCTCTTCTAGGAGATTTATAGTGTCATGTATTATATTTAAGTTGTTAAGCCATTTTGACTTTTTTTTGGAAGGAGTTTTTTTTTTTATTGCTGTATAGTTGATTTACAATGTTGTGTTAGTTTCGGGTGTACAGCAAAGTGATTCAGTTATATATATATTTATATGTTTTCTGATTCTTTTCCATTATACTTTATTACAAGATATTGAATATAGTTCCCTGTGCTATATAGTAGGTCCTTACTGCTTATCTATTTCATATATAGTAGTGTGTATCTATTAATCCCAAACTTCTAATTTATCCCTCCCCGCCCTTCCCCCTTGGTAACCATAAGTTTGTTTTCTATGTCTGTGAGTCTATTTCTTGTTTGTAAATAAGTTAATTTGTATCATTTTTTAGATTCCACATATAAGTGATATCATATGATATTTATCTTTCTCTGACTTCACTTAGTATGATAATTTCTAAGTCCATCTATGTTGCTGCAAATGGCATTATTTCATTCTTTTTTATGGCTGAGTAATATTGCATTATATATATATATATATATACATATATATATATAACATTTTTTTAACATCTCTATTGAGTATAATTGCTTTACAATGGTATGTTAGTTTCTGCTTTATAACAAAGTGAATCAGCTCTACATATACATGTATCCCCATATCTCCTCCCTCTTGCATCTCCCTCCCACCCTCCCTATCCCACCCCTCTAGGTGGTCACAAAGCACTGAGCTGATCTCCCTGTGCTATGCACCTGCTTCCCACTAGCTATCTATTTTACATTTGGTAGTATATATAAGTCCATGCCACTCTCACTTCATCTCAGTTTACCCTTCCCCCTCCCCCCAAATCACATTTTCTTAAGCCAGTCATCTGTTGATGGACATTTAGGTTGCATCCATGTCTTGACTATTGTAAATAGTGCTGCTGTGAACATTAGGGTGCATGTATCTTTTTGAATTACAGTTTTCGTCTTCCAGATACATGCTTGGGAGTGGGATTGCTGGATCATGTGGTAGCTCTATTTTTAGTTTTTTAAGGAACCTCCATACTGTTCTCCATAGTGACTGTACCAATATACATTCCCACCAACAGTGTAGGAGGGTTCCCTTTTCTCCACACCATCTTCAACATTTACTATTTGTAGACATTTTGATGACAGCCATTCTGACTGATGTGAGGTGATACCTCCTTGTGGTTTTGATTTGCATTTCTCTAATAATTAGCGATGTTGAACATCTTTTCATGTGCCTCTTGACCATTTGTATGTCTTCTTTGAAAAGTGTATGTTTAGGTCTTCTGCCCATTTTTTGGTTGGGTTGTTTGTTTTCTTTTTGCTATTGAGTTGTATGAACTGTTCATATATTTTGGAAATTAATCCCTTGTCAGTCACATCATTTGCAAATATTAGGGAGTTTTTAAAATTACAGATTCTATTTCACTTCTAGTGATTGGGTTGTCCAAATTATCTGTTTCTTCTTGACTCAGTTCTGGCAGGCTGTGTTTCTAGAAATTTGTCCGTTTCTTCTACATTGTCCAATTTGTTAGCATAAAACTGTTTATAGTATTCTTGTATGATTTTTTGTGTTTCTGTGGTGTCAGTTATTTCTCCTCTTTCATTTCTTACTTTGTTTATTTGAGTCCTTTTTCTTTTCCTCTTGGTGAGCCCAGCTAGAGGTTTGTCGATTTTGTTTACCTTTTCAAAAAACCAGTTCTTGGTTTTATTGATTTTTTCTAGTCTTTTTTAAATCTCTATTTTATTTCCTTTCCGATATTTATTATTTCCTTCCTTCTGCTGACTTTGGGTTTTGTTTGTTGTTCTTTTTCTAATTCTTTTAGGTGATAGGTTAGGTTGTTCATTTGAGATTGTTTTTGTTTCTTGTGGAAGGCCTGTATCACTGTGAACTTTGCTCTTAGAACTGCTTTTGCTGCATCCCATAGATTTTGTAAGGTTGTGTTTTTTATTTTCATTTGCCTCAAGGTATTTTCTGATTTCCTCTTTGATTTCATTGTTGACCCATTGTTTTTTTAGTAGCACATTGTTAAGTCTCCACGTGTTCATTCTTTTCCTGTTTTTCTTTCTGTGGTTGATTTCTAGCTTCATACCGTTGTGGTCAGAAAAGATGCTTGAAATAATTTCTATCCTCTTAAATTTGTTGAGACTTGTTTTATGACCTAGTATGTGGTCTATCCTGCAGAGTGTTCCATGCACACTTGAAAAGAATGTGTATTTTCAGTTTTGTTTTTTGGATGTAATGTTCTATAGATATCAATTAAGTCCAACCAGTTTATTGTGTCATTTAGGACCTCTGTTGCCTCATTGATTTTTCTGTTGGGATGATCTCAGTGGGGTGCTAAAGTCTCCTACTATTGTTGTATTCCTGTCAATTTCTCCCTTTATGTCTGTTAGTATTTGTTTTATATATTTAGGTGTTCCTGTATTGGGTGCATATATGTTAACAAGTGTGATATCCTTTTCTTGTACTTATCCCTTTATCATTATATAATGTCCATCTTTGTCTGTCTTTATGAGCTTGGTTTTAAAGTCTATTTCATCTGATATGAATATTGCTATCCTCACTTTCTTATCAGTCCCATCTGCATGAAATACATTTTTTCATTCCCTTTTAGTCTGTGTGTGTCTTTTGCCCTGAAGCGAGTCTCTTTTAGGTGGCATATTGTAGGTTCTTGTTTTTTATATCCTATCTGCCACTCTGTATCTTTTGATTGGAGCATTTATTCCATTGATATTTAAAGTAATTATTGATATGTTTGTATCAATACTTACTGCCATATTAAACCTTGTTTGCTAGTTGTTTTCATAGTTCTTCTTTGTTCATTTCTTCTACTTTGTTTTTTCTTTTGTGGTTTTCCTTTTGTGGCTACCAGGATTTCAAGTATGTTGACCCATAACTATACCTACTTGCTTTAAGTGGATAGTCATACAAGTTCAAACACATTCTAAAAGATCTACATTTTTATACTTCCCTCCCCTACATCTTGTGATTTTTGATGCTCTAGTTTACATCTTCATGCATATCATTTTGCTATTAATTGTAGTTTTAATTGCTTTTACAAAATTTTTTGTCTTTTAATCTATGTACTGGCTTATTTAAGTGATCTTGAATCCTCTTATATATTTGCCTTTCCTATTGTGATTTTCCCTTCCTATAGATTCTTGCTTCTTTTCCATTTAGAGAAGATCTTTCAGTATTTCTTTTAGGGTAGGTTTAATGTTGCTGAACTCTTTTAGTTTTTGCTTATCTGAGAAATTCTTTATTTCTCCTATTCTAAATGATCTAGTAGATTACTTTAGGTTGTAGGTTTTTTCCTTTAAGGACCTTGGATATATCATGCCAACCATTCATTTTTATTTGGCTTACAGACAGGCCAAATAGAGCTATTAAAGGGAGAAATGGTGAGAATGAGGACTCCTTCTATAACCAAATTATGAACAATGGGTCTTAATTCCCTAATATGTTATTTAATGTAATACTGTAAGATGTTTACAATTTTAATAGAGTGTGGTAGATCCACTGGGGTCCACTTAGTATGGTCAGTTGTAAGGGCAATGGATTTGGGCCTAAACCAATGTGAATCTCTTTTAGTTAGAGAATCTATACCTATGGTAGGATTGGGTGATTTCATTGGGGTCACCACTTTGCAGAGTTTTCAAGTTTAATGGTGCCTGTGGTAAAGGTGAGAGATATTTGAACTCCATGGACTCAATGTCCAGTGACACTGCTGATACTTAAGGATTTCCCCTTTTTTAAATTTGAAGGGTTAATGAACAGTAAGGTGACCTGGGATCCAGTATCAAAGAGGACTATAAAAATTGAAAATTATGTGGAGACCAATATAACTCCAGTGAAGTATATGGGATGTGTCCACAGGGGATGGTCATGGTATCCATGGACTGTGAGGTCCCTAATGGGGTAAAGGGCTTCATTGATGGAGGGGAGAGAAGGCCTTGAGTGAAGCAATGGTTGGCATGGTATCTGGAAGAGCAGTAGCAATACTGGAAATGGCATTAGGAACAAATAATGATTTAATGACTTGTTGGAGTAAGGCTTGCCACTGATGGACTTTCCCAAAATCAGATGATTAGAGAATCCTAAATCCCTCAGTCTCCTGTACCAAACATTTGGAATGGGGTCTTAATGGGGGCTTGTTTGAGAGACCCCTATTTTATTTTTATTATCATTGTAATAATTATAAATTTTACTGAGGCTACTCTTTCCTTGTGTTGGGTACACTGTGTTATCCGGGAGAGATTTATGTTCAGTTAATAGTTATAATATGTCTAGAGCCTTGTGGCATGGCCTATTTAATGCAATAATGAGGCAAAATAAATGCAAGAAGGTCCTTGTAATAACAGTTGAAGGATGTCTAAGTGGAGAGGAACCTGTTCAGGAATGGCTAGAGCATCTCTTCCTTCAGGGTATTTGGCATAGTAATAGATTTGTAATAAGACCAAGTAGGACAATGCCTATTTTCCAAAATAATTGGCAACTCTCCTCTGAAATAGTCTGATTACTGATGATACATGTATTAAGAACAGTGACAGTTGGATGGGCTATCCTCCGTGTCATCAACACCTATTAGAAGAAAGGGGAGGTCAGGATTATGTCTGCCTGCCAGGCATTGGGAAGGTTTGAGCTGGCTACTTGAGGACCTAGGTCAGGGATCTCAATAGATTCAACTTAAGGATCTTGAGAAACACTGGACATATGTTTAATTTTGAGGTGGTTGAGTTCTAAGTCTGTGTTAAAAAGAGATAATCAGTAGACTGCCAGTTGTAAGATAAATAAGTACTAGGAATGTAATGTACAACATGATGACTACAGGTAACACTGCTGTATGGTGTACAGGAAAGTTGTTAAAAGAGTAAATCTTAAAAGTTCTCATCATAAGGGAAAATATTTTTTCTTTCTTTTTTGTATCTGTATGAGGTGACGGATATTAACTACATTGTTGTGCTAACCATTTCACAGTATATGTAAGTCAAATCATTTTGCTGTACACCTTAAACTTATACAGTACTTGCTGTATGTCAATTACTTCTCAAAACTAGAAAAAATGAGACACAAGAAACCATTAAAAAAGAAAGTGATATTCCAAAGCAAGGTAGTCATATTATTGTATAGCTTACTTATTCAATCCAAAACTCATTCATTGAACACCAATTACCAAATTATAATTACAAATACCAGTTTGTCCTGGCTGCTGTGAATGGTGAATGAATGATACAAAGGAGAAGTTCCAGAAAATAGGAAAGGTGGTTGCTAAAGGATACTAGGATAAATAAGACATGGAAGACAGACATGCCTGTAAGGTTAGGAGGAGAGGGGTGGGGGGAGAAGAGGAAAAAGGAGAGAGATTAATTCCATAAGATTGCCGTGAGCAGAAGAATAATGATTACAAAAGGGAGCAAGTGAGTCATGCTGCTTCTTACAGGAGCAGAGAAGGAGCTAAAGATGGGAGGGAGTGGGTGCTCTTAACCTTTCCCGTTGTACTTAACAGCTTCCTCTAATGCCTCTTATTGAGTTTGTCATTTTTTTCACATTAACATTTGGTCCTTTTTAAAATTCTTGAGATAATCACAGTAATTATTCTGAGGCTACAATCCGCATAATTAATATATCACGACTGGCTCTATGAATTTTAAAGCAGAATCAAGGTTAAAAATTGAAGTTATACTTTCTTATTCTTTCAAGCTGGAGGTAAATATCTCCTATCTCTGAACTCCCACAACATTTATCTGTTATGCTTTGTATTCTGGCATTTGTGTGAAGTTGAATCACCTCTAATAGACTGAATTCCTTGAGCAGAAGGACCATATCTCTCTCATCTTTCATCCCCACTGCCTGACACAATGCCTAGCACATTGAAGGTGTCATTAAGTGCTGTGTGGTTGAAAAACGATGGAAGGATGAATTACTATTAGATAAATCAGTCTAGTCCTTGGCTACTTGCCCTGGACATACTTTAGTGAATGGGAATGTCTACCCAGAAGAAACCATTAACCTGGAGATATCAAGGAAGAATATTCGACTACATTTTGGAAGCACTCAATTTCTGACTTTCTACGAAAAACAAGAAATAATTTTAGTCACGAATACTGGCAACTCACCCTGCCAAGAATTCACATGAGTTTGCAGATTGCTCAGACATTTTTTAAGACCATTCCACAGGATTTTTGGAAAGTTCATCAGTGTGACTGGGGTATGTATGAAGAGGGGAAGAGGCAAAAGTTATACAAGGCAGACTCCTGTCTTAAGAGAATTTAAGCATTGTTGGAAAAATAAGCATTACACATTTTGAACAATAAGAGTAAACTTTAAGTTAGGAGCCAAATTGAGAGGCCAAGAAGAAAGAGAGTCAAAATGGAAGGCCTGAGATTGGACTTGGTAGGCATTAGTGAAAAAAGAATAAAAATCTCTGTCACAAGACCCTGAAGTCCCAGTTATGTGGTTGAATGATGTGTGTAACTTGGATCTAAGCCTCACTTTTCTCATTTGCACAAAGGGGTTATTACTAACACATACCCTGCTTATTTGCAAGGCTAATTCGTAAATCGAACAAGGTCCTCTATGTAAATGCATTTTGTAGGTGGGAGAATGCTGAACAAGTGATGGTTAATATGGATAAGCCTTGAAGGATGGGTTTTTCCTTTAAGATTGGCAAAAAGAAAGGGTCGTGTGTCCCATAGAGATGAATAGCATGAGCTATGAAGTATGTAGGTAAAAAGTTACATGGGAGAGTGAAAATCCTGGCCTAATTGGAGCAAACTATACAGTGAAGACTAAAAAAATATTGTTGCTCTTTATCTGAGATTCACATTTAATTGTGCATCCTATACTATCATTTGATAAACCTGGCAACCCTACCCAGGCTTCCCCATTTCTGCTGCCAAAGTCCAGCTCACGTGTAAAGGGTCAAATGCCATTTTTTTCCACTGGGTTTTTAATTTCTGCCAGTTAGGAGATCTTTCTCTTCAGAAAGATGGGGTGGGGTGGGGGAGGTTAAGGAGAGAGCTGTATCCTTTAGTGTTTAAGACCTTAGGCTCTGAAGTCAGATATCCAGGATTTATAGTTCATCTCTCCTGTTGACCATTTGTGTGATCAAGGATTTTTAAGTTTCTCTGCTCCCCAATTTCCTCTTCTATATAAGAAAAATACTTATTCCATGGGATTGTTTTGAGGATTCAATAAACTCAGTAGTGCTTGGCATGCTGCATAGTCTTATCCATCCATTACATTTTTGAGTACACACTGTATGGAAGGAACCCAATATACAGAAATGAAAACACATGGACTCGGCCCTCAAAGAATTTATAATCTAGGAGTTCATAGAAGTTGACACAGTTAAAATAAAACCAAGTTCATCCAGTTTCACGTCTTTCCTGGCATCTTCTATTAATGACTTAAAATCTTGTATTTCCTTCCAACTACTCTCCCATAATTCATACGCTACAATCTCCTGCACCACCTGCAAAGCCTACAGACATGTCAACCTCAACAAGTCCAAAGTGGAACCCTAGGCCCTTTTATCCTTTTGTACTCCCCACCTTCATGAACTACACCACCAAGTCACACAAACCACAGAGTCTTTTCCTCTTCCCAGTTCCCCCATGCAATTAGGAAGCAATTTGTATCTAGTCTAGTTTTTGCTGTTGTTGTTTTGTATAATCTGTGGTAGGCAGAATTCTAAGATGGTTCCAAGATTTCCCGCCATGTACACATCATGCATAATCCCTGGGACTGTGAATATGATGAATTTTACTCTTGCCATTAGTAATGGCAATGGTTAGTAATATGGCACAGTTGACTAGGAAGATCAGGTTGTCTGGGTGTACCCAATCCAAACACATAAGTCATTTGAAAACAGAATTTATTCAGGGTGGTCACAGAAAGGGAAGTCAGAGACGCAATCTAGATGACTTGAAGAAAATAAACATCTGTGTTGTGAGCTGCAGATGGAGAAGGATATTCTTGGGGAGCTAACAGTAGCTACCATCTGACAGCTAGCGGGAAAACTAGAACCTCAGTCGTACAAATGCAAGGAAATAAATTCTGCCAACAACCCGAATGAGGATGGAGGAGGACCCTGAGGCCCAGATGAGAACTGCAGCCCTGGCCGACGTGTGATTTCAGCTTCGTGTGACCCTGTCCAGTGAACACACCCACATCAGGCCCAGACTTCTGACCGGCAGAATTGTGAGCTAGTAAAAGGTTCCTTTTTTCCAGCTGCTAAGGCTGTGCTATTTTGTTCCACAGCAAATAGAAAACAAAGTCACCATCTCACAGGCGTGCCACTTTCTCCACCTTCCTATGGCTACTTTGACTTAGTTCTCCCCTGGACCACCGCAGCTGCCTCCTGACTAGTCTCCTTGCATCCACTCTCAAAGCCTCTCACATCATCCAGGTTGCACACAGATGATAGAATGAACCTACTAAAATGTAAATCTGCCCACCCCACCCCACTGCTTTAAACCTTCCCACAGCCCTCACCACAGGGTAAATTCCAACCTATTTTTTAACATGGTTTAAAGCACCTTTAATATTTTTCGTGTGCCTACCACCTTTGTGACCTGCATCTTGCCCCCTCACACCAACATTTTAGGCCTGCGGCCCCTCCAGGCTGTGTTAAGCCTCTGCACCTCTGTTCTTGCTATTCCCTCTGTGGACATATTCTTCCACCTTCTGCTTTCAATATGGAGCCAGGCTTAGCGATTCTATGCCTCTCTTGGGTATCCTTGCAGAGTTAAATGTGTTCTCCCATATCCCCATAATATCTAATTAAGATTACTATCACAGTACCTAAATAATCCATTGCGTGAATGTTTATTTCTGTATCACCCTCCTGGAGAGGACGTCGATGCCTGAACTATACACAGGTCCAATTCCAGTGTCTGGAACACTGAGTGCTGAATAAATATGTGATTGATAAATATTCATTTGGTGAATAAACAACAGTTATTGTGCTGCTACGGTGTTCCCTGTTCCTTCTTTCAGATTCTTTTCTTACAAGGCAGTAGTTAGATTTAGGTGCCTACTCAGGACCAAATTGAATAGAACATTATCTGGGGTAAAAAGAGCTGCTAATGAGAGGCCAACATTAAATTAGGTTTTTCCTGTTGCCTGAGAACAGCTGCTGGCTCTGTTACTGTGTCCAGTATTATTTCACGATGTTCATGCCCTCAAGGGTTAACTACTGAGTTTAAAGATTATATGGGAAACGTGTTTCTCTGGCTCCTTCGCTTGGTCCTTGCCTTTTAATGTTTCTTTCTACTGACTAAGGATAGGCAAGACCAAAAAGGAGGTAAACTCTATCAAAGTTAATTTTATTACTCATCAGTAGTCCCCAGAATGTTGACACAGTAAGAAATTTTAGAATAATATGGTCTAAAGTCATCATTTTACAGATGAGAAAATGTAACTCTAAAAAGATGATGTCTCTTGCAGGCCCTCACCTGAGACCTGAGCCAGGCCCAGGTTGATAAATTCTATTCATAATAATAGTAACTTAAATATATTTTTTAAAACACTCGAATTAAAATTATAATTGGAATGATAAACAGGAAAAAATATCTACAGTAAATCACGAACCAATTCATTAAGTAGAAGAACACCATGTAATAGAAAAAGATGAGAATGTTAATAGGTACCATATTTCACTGATTCTAGGATGCATGTTTTCTATATTTTAACACCTCTGAAGTCAGAGTAGCTATTTCAAATGATAACAAGAAGTATTTGTGATATAGTTTAGCAGCAGAGGGTATATTTGAAAATTTTCTTCGTGGTACATAAAATAATGTTATGTTTTACAATCAATAGTTTCTCAGGGTTAATGAAATGCCATACTTCACAGCAGAATAAATGTACATTGTCAATAAACGTAAAAATATAACACACTAATAATATGCAATTCAGTTTGCAGATAAATGCAAATTGAAATTATATACTTAATTTTGGCCTATCAGATTGAGAAATATAATTTTCTTATGATAACACCAGTGTTAGCTATAGTGCCAGAAAATGGTTCATCTTTTATACTGTTAGCAAAGGAGCAGATTGGTATAAACTTTTTGAAGAAATAAAATTGGCAAAATGTATCAAAAGTCTTTAGAATATCCTATCTCTTTCACAGGGAAATACCTAAGAAATTAAACAGAAAAAGGCATCTTTTAATTTTTTGGCCACCCAGCATCCTTTCCCCTTTCTTTTGTTTATTTGTTGTTGTCTTTAGTATGTTAAATTCCTTTGTGAAGCCACTCTTTTTCCATTATCATTTCATACAACTTGGGTTGAGCTGGTATCTCTCTAGCTCCAGGGCTAAGCCGTTCAATGCTTTCCACCCATCCAGCCACAGTCACAGATTCAAGGGTGGACTCATGACTCAGTGTGGTCCTTATGAGCCTAGGATTTTTATCCAGTTCTGAGAAAGAAACTTTCCCCCTTTACGCTGGACTGGAATACAGGAAGAATTGGCTTGGGGCTGTTTTGTTACCATGTGAAGCCTGAGAGTAAGTCTAGTATGAAAGAAGCAAGGTAGAGAAGTGGAAAGGTACTGGGTCCTGCTAGAAATGATTCAGTACCCGGATCAAGCAGCATCAGCTCTAGCCCTGGATTTTGCAGTTATACGAGCTGATACTTTTATTTATTAAATTATCTAACTGTCCATTTATTATATATTTTGCTTAAATTAGCTCAGGTTGGATTCTTCTGTTGTCGTTAGTTGCAGTCAAAACAGTCTTAATTGATACATTTGCTGAGAATATAATTAAGGATGTATAAGAAGATTTTGATCTAAGTAGAGACATTTCAGAATTATTTATAGTGAAAAATTGAAAATAACTAAAATATCCAACAACAGAAGAGGAGTTAATGTCTAACATGTTCACAGAGATACTGCGTGCCAGGCACTGTTCCAGGACCTCTATGTATATAGTAACTCATCCAATCCTCCCAAGAACCCTATGGCATAGGTACTAGTATTATTATCTCTATTTTGCAGATGAAGAAAGTGAGACATAGGGAGGTGAACTAACTAGTTCACAGTCACCCACTTATAGTAGTAGAGGTGAATATGAATGTAGACTGAATAATTCCAGAAACTATGCTTTTAACCATTAGGTTTACCAGTTCTCAAATCAATTGTAATCTATCCATATAATGAAATATATATCAAACTGTTGAAAACATATTTACTGATATCAAATATATTCGTAATATATTGTAAAGGAAAAAAATAGGTTATGAAAGAGCGTGTAGATTTCCAGTTTCCAATTCAGCATAAAATGAGCTTAGAAATTGCCACTCCAACCCAACAAGTAAAAACCTAAACAGACTGAAAACTCCACTCTTCTTGGATCCATCAGAGATGTGAGGTCACAGGGCAAACCGCTGCCCCCCAAACTGGAGAAATAGGCAGATACAGAGAATCATAATTTACTGGAGCAGAAACTTCGTGGAAAAATCCTCTGTGGGAACCAGTGCCGGGGTAGGGAAACTGAAACTGTAATTGATGAATCACTGGAGGTTCAGTGTAGACAAGCCTGAGAGAGAGAACCCCCAGGGAAACCCAGTCATAGGAGGTCCCCAAACTTTTGTGAGTTTTACCTCCAGGATCTCAACAAGGTTTTCACATTGAAGACTGGAGAAAAATCCCTTTGTGCTTCCAGCAGGGGGAGGGGAAAGGAACCATTTTGAAATATGTCAAAGAATTCTGTTCTTAATAAGGCTTGCCCTCAAGAGAAACCATTTTACCAGAGCCTAAACTATTCAGGTTTTTTTCAAAGCCAAACCAACCTGGGGAAAAGGAAATACCCAACTCCATCCCGCTCTAGCCATCCTGTCTCACCTAAAGTATGGGGCAAGGGGCACTGAGAAGCAAATGCTAAGCTCACAATCTAGAGGCACAGTCTCACTAAAAGACTGAGACCTCAGCATAGGATTATACAACACTTCTCCTCCAACCACACCTTTCCATCACATTACTAAAGGTCTATTACAGCAGTTCCTTCTCCCTAATGTATCATGGCCAGCTATCAAGAAAAAAATGACAAGGCATACTAAAAGTCAGAAAACACAGTTTGAAGAGACAAAGCAAACATTAGAACCAGGCGCAGATATGGCAGGGATGTTGGAGTTATCACACTGGGAATTTAAAACAACTATGATTCACATGGTAAGGTGTCTAATGGATGAAATAGACAGCATGTAAGAATAGGTGGATGATGTAATCAGAGAGATGAAAATCTTAAGAATCAAAAAGAGCAAGTATGGATATATCATGTGTATGTGCATTTTCTTTTTTCTTCAGAAAACGTGTTTCTTATGTAATAATATGTAAATAGTTGTAAGAAATTATTCCTCTTTTTTTTTTGAAAATTAGGTTGTTGGTAATTGAGGCTGTAATAATCTTAGATAAAATAAGTTTAAAAAAATGTCAAATATCAGCAATTTCATATGGCTTGATGTAATAGCTAACCTTCTTTGCCCAGCAGAGACAAAGCATGGCCATCCAGCTTCTTTCATCAGGAGACAGCTTCCTCATTCATCAGCCTTCATTGCTTGTCTACTCTCTCACTTTATCTCCTGCTTCCAAGGATAATTTAAAACAACCGCACATTCACAAAACCCGTTTAAAAGTGTCATGTTGATTGCTTACGTGCTTTATATTCCCATCTCAACTTGCCCTGCTGTTAAAATTTAGGCTGCACATTTCCCACTGCACTGTGCCTCATAAATCCAGAGGTAAAACAGTAGGCTAAATACCATCTGTTCCAGGAATTAACACACACACACACACACACACACACACACACCCCTAAAACTGTGTTACTGATTTAAGAATTATAACACAAAAATGATTTCAATGCAGCAAAATAGAGTAATAAAACTTTCACATAGCCTTAAACATTTTTTTAACATCTTTATTGGAGTATAATTGCTTTACAATGTGTGTTAGTTTCTGCTTTATAACAAAGTGAATCAGCTATACATATACATATATCCCCATATCTCCTCCCTCTTGCATCTCCCTCCCACCCTCCTTATCCCACCCCTCTAGGTGACCACAAAGCACCGAGGTGATCTCCCTGTGTTATGCGGCTGCTTCCCACCAAATGTAAAATAGCCTTAAACATTTAATACATGTGTCCTCCAACCCTACAATATTAGAGAAGATGGAATTCCATCCAAGAGTCCCACAAATTCATCAGCCGAGGGAACTCCCAATGAAATGAGTAAACGCCCATGAATGCCAATGGTAGATAAAAGCAGAAGAAAAAGAAGAGGAAAGAAAAGGGTCATATCTTGGGACAGTTACTAGCAAATCCATTAGGAATGCTGCTATTAACAGAATACCCAACTAACATTAGTTGAAACAAATATAGGGGTTTTTTTTTCATATAGCAATAACTGTGTTCAGCTAGATGATTGCTAGTATTGGTTCAGCAGCTCAATAATAACATCAACACGGTTCTTCTCATCCTTTTACTCAGCTGTGCATAGCTTGTTGGCTTTTGGTCCTCACACTTGTCACATCATGGATACAACATGGCAGTTGTAGCTTGTCACGCATAATGTCTGGCACGTTGTAGGTTCTCACAAATGCTGGTGTCTTTTTCTGCCCAACTTCTAGTCCTTCATGTAGGGCCTGCAGTTGTAAGAAAAGATTTGCCTTCTCTTTGCTCACTCAGCAGGCATACTTCCCCAAAAGAAGGGTTTGACTGACATCTCTCAGTATGGAGTGCCCTTGTTGGGCAGATATCCTGCCAGGACCCTCAGAGGCAGAGGCTTCCTTGCTACATGGTCACATACAGATCTGGTCCAGTCAGCCATGGTTGAGATATCAGGCCTGGGTTCACTGTAAGGGCATTGCCTTGGCCATAGGAGTCCACATAGAGGAGAGCTGGGCCCACTGGGCTTCTTTCCCTATGAGGTAGCTGTGTACCCGATGGGCTCCTGACAGCTGAGTTTTCAGAGGTTCTTCCTGAGAATACTGCCTCATAGAATGAGGCACTTTCTTGGGGAAAGCATTCACGAGGAAAAAAAAGGAATGATGCTCTACGGGAAGCTACTACTGTTTAGCACTAAAAGCAGATGTTATCTGTTCTTCTGTTCATTCAACAGGTATTTTTTGAACCCTCACCGTGTACCACACACTATTTTAGGTGTTTGGGATATAGCAGTGGATTTAACAGACTAAATCCTCATCCTCTGTATGCAAAACACACATATACAGACACAGAGCAATGCTTTCTCTGCCCTCCTCTGTGTTCCAGGAGTCTGCTTCCTTACAGACCTCACAACCCGGGCTGCCTGGCTTTCTAGCTTTTCGTAAGGGTTTGGCCAATGGAAGGTATAGCAGGAAATTGGAAGTTGAGAGGTGAGAGAAGTCAAGATATTTCTTCCCCTCACTCCCAGGACTTTGGTCCATGGATTCTAGGAAGGACTTCATCCTTCTGGACCATGATCTCCTACTAGGTAATCGCTCCTCCATGGCCCCAGCTCTCACTGGAATCTGTAATACTTTTCTTTCTTCTTATTCCTACAGCTCTAAGTGTGGTAACATCTTCCTACCATTGCTGGTCTATGGATGCTTCAGTATTCTTTTCTGGTTAACTCTCCTCATTCTGTAAGTATTCCCTTAATTAAAGTCCCTTGAACCATTGCAGCTGCATTCTGCTTTCTGCTAGGATCCAGACTCCAAGCTGGCTACATAACTTGTGAAGCCCAATGCAAAATAAGAATGGTGGGCCCTTATTCAAAAAGCAGGAAAAACAATGTTAAAGGTAGATTTAAAAACGTTTTCCTTTAAAAATATTTTATTGTTTATAAAATGAAACTGCAGTAATGTTGATATATGAGTAATAACATATATATTGAGAAAAGTATTTCTGGTGTCATAAATTTATATAATACAATAAATAACATTAATATAGTTTGATTATAAGATTTCTTCTGGATCATTTTTTCTGCAAATTATTAGGTCATCAAAATGTAATACTTTTAGCAACTTCATTTCGATAAATAAAATTAAAGAAACATCAATCACTCTCGGCAAATGCAAGATTGCAAATAATGTTGGAAAAAGTTTAATTCTGAGAAGGATCTTTCTGCTGATGCAGCTATTAATAAGCTGTTAAGAGCATTTCATAGGCTGTGACAAATAGGGATAAATTTCAGGCAAATTATTTTAAAATATAAATTGTATTGCATTTAGAGCTGATGATTTTTGTGGGATAATTTTTCTGAAAAGATTTAACTTCATACAAATGAGTTTCAGGTAAGTCTACATTTAATTTTAAATACAAATTTATACAATAGTATTTTAATGTTTCCTTTGACTTTCTTTAGTTCATGGATATTGTTTAAGGAAATGAAAGTGACTTCATGATTTGTATATAATTTTAAATGCCTGTTTCTGCCTTCTATCACTGTTTCTTCAATTAGAAAGAAACATTCATTTAAAATTTAAAAATTATCTTCCTTGTTAATAATTAGTTCATCTGAAACTTCGTATGAAAATGGTGTCCTTTTCTATTGAATGCAACGTCTTTACATTTAATTTCTATCTCTGTTTGTGAGTATTTACTTTGTAATACTGCAGCAGCTTTCAAAAATCAAGGATTCCAAACTGTGGAGAATTGTAATGACTCCCTGATATGCTTTATTGCAATTTCAGTGTATGTGCTTTCATTTTGTAATTATTTGCTGACAGTTTGCTGACTGGGCACAAGCAATTTTTGTCCAGCACTTAGAATGGAAAGTTAATATTTGTACAAAGCCTTAAGAACAAGCTCCCGGGATGGATGGGCAAGCCCGCCTCCCACCAGGGGTTCCAGAGTTGCTCCCTCCTACATCCATGGCTACTGCTGCTTTTGCTGCTGTTGTCGCTGTGACTGTTAGTGATCTGAGGCTCATCCTGGCCCTAGACCCAAGGCCGCAAAGCACCCTGGACAGCCCCGCAGTGTGTGCATGCACATCAAATGGCCAGGCCGACTGTGCCTGTGGACGTGGCTGCTGGATCACAGCTGTGCGTGTGCATGCTATTGTCCAGAGTATCTCCTCTGCTCATCCTCTCCTCTGTGCATACCCCATTGTAACTTTAGACTGTATGTACTGCACACAAGTTAAAAGGTAAAATTGTGAAGAATTTCAAGACAGCAGCAGCAGGGACATAAACCAAGCACTGTGTCCCACTGGGCATGCAGCCCTGTTCAACTGCATAGGTCCAATGCTCCTAAGTCAGCCCTAGTCTAACATGTACAGTTCATGAAATTTATCTTCAGTAGGAGACACTGAAAATGAACAGATAAACAAGGAAATACATGCTAAGATACCTGGTGGTGATAGTGAAGTATTATGGAAAACAAAGCAGAGCAAAGGAGACAGTGTCAGGGGATGGGGTGTATCTATACTCTGTCTAGGGTGGTCAGGTCAGGTCTCTCTGATGAGATGATATTTAAAGAGAGACAAGAATGAACCAAGAGAGTGAATCTCAGTAATGACTGGGAGCAGAGCATCCCCAGTAGAAGGAGAAGCAGGCACCCAATCCCTGATATGGGAACATGCTTGGAGAGTTCAAGCAAAAACAAGAGAGGGACAGCGCGCCAGGAGGGCAGCAAGCAAGGAGGAGAGTAGTAGAAAGTGAGGTCAGGAGAGGTCAAGGGGGCCTGATTGGACTCTGGATTTGTTGTAAGTGTGGGAAGCATTGGAGAAGCGTTGAGAGCTGGAAGAGACAAGATCAGGTGGTGGGCGGAGGGTAGCAATGCTGGAATTCTTCTCTTCCGCCTCACTGGTGCCACTCTCCTCCTCTCTCTTGACCTCGTTCGTTGCCTTGGTCATAGTAGTCGTCTCCCAGGTCTTCAAAGACGTCTTTCCTCCCTGGAGCCCTCATTCATACTGTGCTTTCTGCCTGGATGCTGTCTGACCATGCTTTTCATGGTGGACTCCCCTCAACTTTCTGGTCTCCCCTTAAACTTCACCTACTCTAGGAGCTGACATCCTGTCCCATGTATCTCCCCCACGATTGTATCTCAGCTCTTTTTAAGTTTCCTTCATGACATTGATTTATATCCACATGATCTGTTTGTTTACTTACTTGACTACACTTTGCATTTTAAAAAATGTGTTTACTTATTTTTGGTCTAGCTCCCCAACCAAAATGTAGAATCTATCAGGGTCAGGACTATGTCTTCTTTTTTTTTTATTTTTGTACAATTTTGAAAGGTTACTTTCCATTTACAGCTATTACAAAATATTGGCTATATTCCCTGTGTTGTACAATACATCCTTGATCCTATCTTAAACCCAATAGTTTGTACTTTCCACTTCCCCACCCCTATATTGCCCTGTGGCCCACTCTTAACCACTGGTTTATTCTCTATGTCTGTGAGTCTGCTTCTTTTTTTGTTATATTCACTAGTTTGTTTTATTTTTTAGAGCCCACATATATGTGATATCATGCAATACTTGTCTTTCTCTGTCTGACTTATTTCACTTAGCATAATGCCCTCCAAGTCCATCCATGTTGCTGCAAATGACAAAATTTTGTTCTTTTTATGGCTGAGTAGTATTCTGTGTGTGTATATATATATATATATACACACACATATATCTATGTATATATAAATACATATATATACACACACACATATATACACAACATCTTCTTTATCCATGTATCTGTTGACAGACACTTAGGTTGTTTCCATATCTTGGCAATTGTAAATAATGTACTCTGAATGTTGGGGTGCATGTATCTTTTCAAATTAGGACTATTTCTTGTTTCCCACTCCTGGAAATCAGCCTTCTCACAGCTCCTGGTGTATAGCAGTGATGAATAACCATTTGCCGAATAAAGGAACCTCTCCTCTGTACATACCACCACAACAACTATCCTGTGGCTTGGCAATTCTGCACCTTCACCTGAAATTATAGAATTTTATTCCCACACTTGTCATCCAGTAAGTATGTCCTTATCCTTCAAGTCTTAGATGCATCCTTACCTTCACTATGGGAAGGCTTGTGTGTTATGTACACGTACACATATATACACACGCTTCACTAAATATGTCTATTGTTTCTCTGATGTGTTTCCAGCACCCTTTGTCCCTACCTGTCAAAGGACCCACCACATTGTATCACATTATATTATAATTATCTCTTTACATGTCTGCCCTCAAGGGGCTTATAGCATTAAGGGGAGACAGAGGGCAAATCCAGCTCAGTTTGGCAATCCCTGCTTCTAGCACTGCCCTGGCACATGGAGGTGATCACGTATGTTTGGGAAAGGAGTAGATGCATCTTAAAAGCTTCTTTATACACAGGCTGCTTCAGTGATCAGATCAAATGTTACTCAGACCCTGCAGTTAAATTAACATGCTGTATTTTACATAGTTTTATGATTTTTCAGAGAAATTTTAATGCAGTAATACAGACTCTCATGCTTTTAGAGTCACCTTCCAATTTGATATCCCATCCATTGCTACCCCCAGTTTTGAAAACGCATGGTCTATTGATAAAGCCTTGGGCCCAAAGAGAGAGTGCTGAACCACGACGTCACCATGGTGGCTCTGAGATGTCATTATTAACCAGCATTTACTGCCGGACACAACTTACCTGGAGTGAGGAAAGGAGAAGCCAGAGGTGGAATGAGGCTCCACTCCATGTCGGCTCTGAAGCTAGACAGCCTAGTGCTTTTTCCATTACAGGTGCACACAGTGAGCCCGTCTCTCATTGGCTAGGTGATAATTATCCTTAGGCTGGCAGCCAAAACCTAAGGCTGACTCTACCCTAGCCTGGCAAATGCACCTGCTGTCACAGGGTGGGCTTATTAGATTCATTAGAGATTAGGCTGCTGCCCAGAGTGGTCAGTTCAGAGCAGGGCTCACGACTCACTTGAATCCCTCACACTCTGATTCTCCTGTCACAGCACAGTACGTGGTGATCCTCTGATAAAACCCTCTCACCAGTTACCTCTCTCTGCCTTCTCTCACTTAAAAAAAAAAAATATATATATATACACATATATATTATAATATTATATATAAGTTCCATGCAAACCACTTTATAGGCATCATCTCAGTTAAACCTCAGGACAGCTCAGGGAGACAGGCGTTGCAATCCCCATCTTACAGACCAAGACCCTGGGCCTCCACTGTGTTAAATAGCTTGCATAAGGAAAGGACTTACCCAGGATGTAAGCTCTTATCTGTTGATATACGCGTGATGATATATGTATCAAACCACTCAGGAGTGACTGAGAGTTAAAATTTGTGTCTGAATGTATATTATCTGAATATATATATGCTGGCTTGGCTTTATAACTTAAATATTTTAAGTGTGAAATTAAAAACAGAATTATAGACACGAAGAATTATGGGTTTAGAAGGGACTTTATTGATTATCTAGTTCATTGCCCTCACCCTTATCGGACAGAGAGGATAAAACTGTCACAGAATAGAATTGCCCAGCATCCCCTACTTTAGCCTGGTCAGCCCTGGTTGGGAATGTCCCCAGTGTAGTACTACACTACTAGAAAGCCCTTTTCCAATTCTCCACTGTGATTATGGCCTGAGTCCTACCTAGTTGTAGTTTTTCTGTTTGTTCCGTTTCTCATGAAGCCCCTCAGGCCAGGTAGGAAGACAATTTCCTTTCTCTCAGTCTCCACCGCGTCCACGCCAGCACAGATGTGCTGACAGGATTCCGCCAGGCCAGATTCTGAGCCTAACCTTCACATCTGCAGGCTCCTTCCAGGTGAAAAACTGATATGCCACCAGAGAAGCTTGCAATGGACACTTGTTTGATGCCCCAGGGAGGCAAAGGCCAAGCAGCATTCTGGAAGTCCCATAGAAAACTAGGCCCATAAAAAGAAACACAATTGAGTTATTTGTAGTGAGGTGGATGGACCTAGAGTCTGTCATACAGAGTGAAGTAAGGCAGAAAGAGAAAAACATGTACTGTATGCTAACACATATATATGGAATCTAAAAAAAGAAGGTTCTGAACAACCGAGGGGCAGGACAGGAATAAAGACAAAGACGCAGACGCAGACGTAGAGAATGGACTTGATGGACACTTGGGACGAAGTGAGAGAGTGGCATGGACATATATACACTACCAAATGTAAAATAGATAGCTAGTGGGAAGCAGCCGCATAGCACAGGGGGATCAGCTCTGTGCTTTGTGTCCACCTAGAGGGGTGGGGTAGGGAGGGTGGGA
The DNA here is from genome assembly GCF_949774975.1 of Lagenorhynchus albirostris. Classification (NCBI taxonomy): domain Eukaryota; kingdom Metazoa; phylum Chordata; class Mammalia; order Artiodactyla; family Delphinidae; genus Lagenorhynchus; species Lagenorhynchus albirostris. Next base: position 127,800,098 of record NC_083096.1, read on the forward strand.
GGGAGACGCAAGAGGGAGGGGATATGGGGATATATGTATACGTATAGCTGATTCACTTTGTTATACAGCAGAAACTAACACACCGTTGTAAAGCAATTATACTCCAATAAAGATGTTTTTTTAAAAAAAAAAGAAAACTAGGCCTTTAAAAGCCCCGAAAAGCTAAGACAAACCCTTTTCACTGTTTCAAGACATATGAAAGGAGTTTGATGTACAACCGCTCAGGACAAAAGTAAGCTGCTTGCTCAAGGAAAATATATTTTATGAGATCACCAGGATCACCTCTTTGGCAGGCGGCCTGCATGCTGAGCTGCAAATTCTGTGCCACCGGGCTGACATGCAGGCCCTAAGCCCAGAGGCCCACTCCTAACCCCAAAGGGAGAGGCCTGTGCATAACTGTGAGCCCTGGCTCGGTCTTCTCCCCCGGAGCACAGTAGGGAGGAATCCTGGGGGAGAAAGCTCATGCCAAAACAGATGCCAGAACCCATTCCAGGAGTCTGTTTTCCATCAAGCAGAGAAGACAAAACATGCTTACTAGCTTACGAGCAAAACGATTGCCGACTCCTTAAGCATCAGCTCAAATTCCACTTCCTCAAATTCCTAAACCCCTGAAACAACACATGTCTGCCTCCTCCACACGCCCCTCTAGAACATTTTTTAAACATATGAGCCTGTATGGCTTTATGGCTCTTTTTTCATGTGTCTTTTATGACACAGTGTGAGTTAGTGACCAACCAGGTTCACATACAAATTTTAACTCTCAGTTGCTCCTGGGTGGTTTGATACATGTATCAGCAGGTATATATCAACAGTTAAGAGCTTGAATCCTGGCTAAGCCCCTTCTTTGTGCAAGTTAATTAACCCAGTGGAGGCCCAGGGTTCTGATCGGTAAGATGGGGATTGCAATGCCTGTCTCCCGAGCTGTCCTGAGGTTTAAGTGAGATGATGCCTATAAAGTGGTCTGCGTGGTATTTGATACTCAGTGAGATACTCAGTAAATGTTTTGTTTCCACACCAGCCCCTCTCTTTACACAGGCGTGTAATCCATATATAGAAACTCTTGCAGTCAGAAGCATTTCAGAATTGAGAATTTTCGTATTCATAATGCCCCCATCAGGTCTGAGGCGCACATTATAAATTAAACATATTAATATTCTCCAGTGATATATCTGAATACATGGCATACATTTAAATAATTGGAAAAAAAGTCTATAAATGACTTCAGATCAGTCTCAACAGGTTTGCTATCAAACAAGCATTGCAAACTTCCAAAAAATTTCTATTTTTGAAGTTCTTTGGACTTTGGAACTGTGACTAAGGGGTTGTGGACCTGCGTAATGACTATTGTTAAAGACATAACATCCCCACCAGGTATTAAAAACAGGGTTAGCTTTTGTTTTGCTTCGTGCCTGACTCAGAGCAGAAATTCAATAACCCTTTCTGAGTGACTAAGCAAATGAAGGAACGGATGTGTACTCCTTAAGAAACATGAAAGCGGCCCTTTCCCTCCATCACTCCCAGATAGAATTAGTCTTTGTTCTTCCTCTGTGTTTCATCCCCTGCACACGTCCATTTGACCAGATACTGCAGGCGGGTGGTGGGGTGGGGTGAAGTACAACATCAGAGAAGATCGAAGCTCAAAGGCAAGTGTGCCTCTGGCTTTTTCTTCCTTATGCTTATGAAATTTATTCTTAGAAAGAAATATGGTTGGATATTGTCGAAAAGGTTTGACTTGAATAATTGTTCTGGTACCGGACAAGAAATCAGCAACTTTTAACTGTGGTAGAAATGATCGTAAAGATATAGTTTAAAATTGCCTCGTACTCAAAAGAACTGAAAGGTTTGTGGTTCAAGTTTACCATAGTGCACTAGACATTATTCTCCTATATATGATACCAGCTAAGCAAGAGCTGTGATAGGAGTGACACAATGCATGTTTAACATAACATTGAGTACTTTTAAATGCTGGTAAGGTGCAGGACAAGTCAGAGGAGTGGAAAGGTTGGGAGAGTGTTAGAATGATCCCTGAAGGTGGTCCCTGAGGAGGCCGAATCCTGAGCACAACATGAGGGACGGATCGACCTTAATTGGGAAGAAAGATGTATTTTCCAAAAATTTGAGAATGAAAGAGTCTAGGATAGGTGGGAATATGGATCAGTTTATAGGCAGGGGTTCCAAAGGATGAGGACATGTCAACCTAATGCTTGTATTTTCTTGGTTAAATAGGGTCCAGGGTTCTCTACTGAGTGTCCAGAGTAAGAGATGGAGCAGAGGAGCTTGAGCAGAGTGAAATTAGACAGGGCCATGTGGGAAGTGGGACAGAAAACTCACTCCAGAAACACAAAGGGATGACTTGCTGTTGAGGGGTCTGTGGACCAAGGTGCCATGACTGTAATTAGCAATTCCACAAGCTCTGTGGACTTCTCCAGCAGTGTCTAGCACCTTGGGTCCAAGAGCATATAAAGCATACAGTTGATTGATTCAAGGGCGGGGGGAGGGGGGTGTTACCCTGTGAATACAATGGAGGTATCATAGGAAATGGGACTTGAGGCTATCTTCAGGGGAGTGTTAAAGTCATCAAGCCTGGGACTTCCCTGGTGGTCCAGTGATTAAGAATCCACCTTCCAATGCAGGGGACGCAGGTTCGATCCCACATGCTGCAGGGCAACTAAGCCCGCACCGCAACTACTGAGCCCACGCGCTCTGGAGCCCGTGCACCACAACTACTGAGCCCAATCACCCTAGAGCCTGTGCACCACAACTAGAGAGGAGCCCGTGCGCTGCAATGAAAGATCCCACATGCTGCAACTAAGACCCAGTGCAGCCAAAAAAAAAAAAAAAGTCGTCAAGCATGTACTCTGAAGGACCTGAAGATATGGGAAGAGGTTTGATCTTTCTCCCCAGGTCTGCTCTTCCATAAGGTGGTATTGTGCAGTGGTTAAGAGCACAGACTCTGGAATTGGACATTATGCATTCAAAATCCACTTACTACTGGCTGGGAGATCTTGGGCAAGTTATCTGACCATTTTGTACCTCCCCATTTCTACTGATAAAAAGGGGATGTTAATACTACTTGCCTCACTGGGTTGTTGTGAAGATTGAATGAGTTTATATACTTAGGGTGAAATTGGTATAAAATAAGATCTATTTAAGTGTTACCTATTATTATTCCTCTAGAAGTCTCCATTTCAGTAAAATGCACCTCCACTGACCCAGAAGGTCATCATAGCAACTTGTTGAGGAAACATTGTCTCCTAGATCCTCCAGAAAAGAATGCAGCCTGCCTACACCCAGATTTCAACCCAGTGACACCCATTTCAAATTTCTGAAACACACAACTGTAAAATAGTAAACCTGTGTAGCTTTAAGCCACCAAGTTTGTGGTAATTTGTTATAGCAGCAATAAGAAATTAATACAACCCCTTTTTAGCTATAGAACCTTAGCGTTAGTTACTTAAATTCTCTGAACAACAGTTTTTCAATATGTAATAATAATAAGAATAATATGTAACCCTTGGCTATTGTGAGGAATAAGTGAAGGAATAGAAATAAGTTATTAGAACAATGTCTGGTGTTATGGGCAGAATTACGCCCCTCCCCCCAATTCATATGTTGAAGTGAATAAGTCTCTACTGCAGAATGTGACTGTATTTGGAAATAGAGTCTTTAAAGAGGTGATTCAGATTAAACAAGTTCATATGGGTGAGACCCTAATCCAATATGACTGGTGTATATAAAAAGGAGGAAAGACACCAGGGTACACACACACACAGAGGAAGGGCCATGTGAGGAAACAGCTAGAAGGCGGCCACCTGCAAGACAAGGAGAGAGTCCTCAAGAGAAACTGAACTTGCTAATGCCTCCATTTTGGACTCCCAGCCTCCAGAACTGTGAGAAAATTTCCGTTGCTTAAGCCCCACAGACTGTGGTATTTCATTATGGCAGCCCTAACAGACTTATACCTGTGGCCCTACTAGGTAGTTAAAAATGTTGATTCTTACTATCACTTGTTCTTTATTAATAAATTTGGGTACTAGGACTATTTTGTGGAATTGCATTTAGGACTAAGATGATATAAGAAACCCGAGTTCTACTTTTGGCTCTGAATCTGTGGCAGCATCAGCTTGTCAGGACATACAAGTCCTATGTGCTCTCCATCTTTTTGTGTTGATGTTTTCTCTCTTCTGGTTGATGATGGTAGATTGAACACATGTGGCTTTCCCCAGATCCCTCAGCCGCATTCAAAAGATAATAAGGGGATTTTCTTTTAAAGGTATAAAGAAAACAGGAGAGAAAAAAAGCAACAAAAAACTTGGAAGCTGGAAACAAACAGATCAAGGAAAACTGAATGAGCAGATGACCTCAGACATTGAACCCTAACCTGTCCACGGGAGAGTGCAGAAGCAAGCTGGTAGGCACGCAGAGCTGAAGAGTGACTTGAAAATCAGCAGCATCAAGGATCGATGAAAGTGTGTGTGTGTGTGTGTGTGGTGTGGTTGTGTGTGTGTGACGGGGCAGGGGTGGGGTTAGGAGTTGAGGGGTGTGTGTGGTGGCTAAAAACCAGAAGACTGGTTGAAGATCTCTTTAACACAGTTAAACCCTTAGACCCCCTCTCTTACTTCTCTAAGCTGATAGCTGTCCCTGCCCTAGAAGTAGAAGACAGAAATTGACTTTCTGGCAAGAGTGAGACAAAGGGATTCTGGATTGGGGGACATCTAGTTGGGGGGCAGGTATAAGGTACTGAAAATGGGGGATTTTAATGACAAGCCACATATTGAATTCCAAGACACCCTTACCACCTTCCCCCTTAGGTTCTGAGAAGGCCGGCCATCAGGCTTGTAGTCTCCAGGCTAGAGATTAGAAGAGCCTTCTTTAAGAAACCTGCCCACCCTACGAGAGAAGAGATGGAGGTACTGCCATGTTTTATTCTGACCCGCCTGCCATGAATTCTATCCATCCACCAGCTCTGCTCGTGCGCCTTCCAGCCTCCATATCGCTTTCTTAGTATCCTGCTCTTAAAAATGTGCTGACAGCTCAGAGTTGGCTGAAGACACTTGAAGAAAACCTCTAACCTGAATATTGGAGACTCAAACTAACGAACACCAATAAAAAGGGAATTTGTAGGAAAGAGAAATAATGTAGGGACAAGGAACTTGACAGAGAAAAATAGCTATCATTAATATCCTCATACAGAGGGGAGACTCTATTGCAGCCACAACATAAGAACAGCTTTTATTATTACAAGGAATATTCATGAAAGAGAGCTTTTGGAAATCTAAAAATATGGTAGCAAAAGAGAAGAGCTCAGAAGAAGAGCTTGCAGATACCAAACCAAAAAAAAAAAAAAAAGTGTGCAAGAAGAGTGAATACCTTATTGTTCAACTATGAATAAAATTCACCTGGTCATTTTGATGCCACCAGAGATTATGATACAAATATTTTAAGAGGATGGGGGAAGTGAAGTTTATGGGGGATGTGTGTGTATGTGTGTTTGTATGTGTTTTTTAGGAGGGATAAGAGAACTGAATCCTTGCCATCCATAGCAAGAAGTGAAGACATAATACCTAAAATGGAGAAGAAGTCACAGAAGCATGTTATTAAGAAATGCAGGGCTTCACTGGTGGCGCAGTGGTTGGGAGTCTGCCTGCCGATACGGGGGGCGCGGGTTCGTGCCCCAGTCCAGGAGAATCCCGCATCTGGCATCCGGCATGTGGCGGGGCGGCTGGGCCTGCGTGTCCGGAGCCTGTGCGGCGGGAGAGACCGCAGCAGTGAGAGGCCCATATACCGCAAAAAAAAAAAAAAAAAAAAAAAAAAAAAGAAATGCAGAGATAACTAAGCAAAGAGACTGCTAGAAGGTTCACAGCAGTTGTCTCTGGGTAGTGGGAACGATTGTTGGAGTGTGATGAGTATGGCAGGCTGGCTGATTTACCTTTAATAATAAGCCTTGTAGAAATAATTAACTTTGAAAACCGTCTACATATTTTTTAATTTGAAATTAAATTTTAAAAAGACTAGATGTAGTGGTTGGCACAGTGTCTGGCACATAGTAGATATTCTATATAACATCATCGGTTTTCTAATTTTATTATTTTATGATTCATTCTTGTTATTTTGACTCTTCGAATGTTGTTTATAATATTCCAGGGAGCATTCTTTTTTTTTTTTCAAAACTTTATTTTGTATAGCAACAGAGACACTTATCAGGAAGTTTTTAAGGCATGTTTTCCGGTGAGAATGGAGTAGGCATCCTGCCTTCTTTGTGACCAGCCCACCTATCCCACTGCTGATGAAATCAAGTTCAGGATGTATTCAGCTCCCTTTGCTTAGCCAGGGTCTGGAGTGAGATGGGTCCAGGAGGGGATAGAGGAAGTCCAGCGGTCTTATTCATATGGACCCAATGCATCAGCTGGAGCTTCTATAAATTGATGGAGGAGAAACAGAGGACAAGGATCTTAGCAGCTCAGCTTTTGGTCAGGTAGAGAGTTGGCAGTTCTGATGCTTTATGCACCTGCACTTAATTTGCTTCCCTGGTCTTTTTAAGTGGGAGCCCATTAACACCTCAAGACTGATGGCTCTCGTTTTACATTCTGATTGAATGTACCTTCGCATAATGAATGTGTGCTGTGACTGCTTCCCTGGAAAAGCTGCCCTATTTATTCAGCCACCCTGGAGAAAGGAGAGAGATTTTTCTTGCAGAGGCAAGAAATAGCCACAAGCTGCTATTAAACATCTTGGAGTTATAACTTTTCAAATGTTGTTCATTTATGCTACCTTATAACATTATATGTTACATTAATATGTAACATTATACAGTGGTGGAAGGACCCATATTATCGTTATTCTCACTTTGCAGATGAGAAAACTGAAGTACAGAGGTGATATGCCTACAGTCACACAGCTCAGTAAGGATGAGTCACCAAATCCCATCTTGATTTCAAATCCTGAGTCCTCTCTACTGTACCAGATAATTCTTTTTCTTTTTCTTTTTTTTTTTATTTTGCTTATTTCCATGTGGATCAAACCCAGAGATCTGAGCCAGCACAGAGGAATATAAAGATAGTATGACATGTTAAGACCCTATAAAAGAAGACATTAAGGGTAAGGTAGAGGATTGGCCAATGGCCTGAGCCAATCAAAACATGCCCTGGAGAGTTGTCTCTTGGGCAGGCTAGCAGTAAGAGCTGAGAGAAGGCTTCTACTCCAGTGAGATGCCCTGGTTCTAGGAGTGGAATTGCAGAGGTGAGGGCTGCAGGAATAGTCACAGGCAGCAGAGTTCCTGTCATCATAGAGCACAAATCGGGGACGGCTGGGCAGAGGAAAAAATATAGGTTTCATCTCTCTTGATAGCATTCATCAAATGGTGGAAGCTGATAAGGATTCTGAGCTGGAGGCCAGGCTCAACAGGAAGAGTGCCATGGTCAATTTGCAGCATCACCAAGGGCTCGGGAGGGTTTTGAAAGCTGTTGCTGAGTGTTTGTCATCCCTGGGCAGGAGTCTCTGTCAGATGCTCCCTCCCGAATGATAGGGTTGTCCTTTGAGCTGTGTCACCAGGAAGGGCACAACGGTCCCATCCGTCAGAGAGTCAACAGGTGGCTACTGCACAACGATCACCGTGGTGCTCAGTCTTGGCTAGCCACCGGATTCAGTAATGGCACGTCACAACAATATACACATTTGGGCCTCACCCCTATTATTCTCGTTCCTTGGACCTGGAGTGGAGCCCAGAGTCAATATTTTTTAAATCTCCAAAGTATATTTTGATGCCTATTTAAGATAGAGAAAAATGTATAACCAATTTTGTGTAGGGCATGATCATACCTATTGGGGGGTGTGTATGTGTTGGGGGGTGTTTTATAACCTTTTTTCACCCCATCAGTGAGGGAGGGAATCTAGGCCTAGGGTTTGGAAGGTATCCAAACTTACAGCACCGGAAGCTGAGATCTAGAGGAGTTTATTAGACGAGTAAACTCACAGCCCAGGGAAGGAGGACACTGTAGCCCTGCAGGATCACATGGAGGGTGCAGAATGCCCCTGGGGGAGCAGAGTGAACCAGCAGGGACTATGGGGGGCAAGTTTTGTAACAAACAAGAAAAGGGTGAGGTGACTGCTGGTTCCTGTGGGAGGATGTGATTGGACTGTTCGAATAATCCTGTGGGCTGTCAGGAAACTGAGACCCATCAGGTTGAGGACTGGGTGGGATGCAGCTGACTCTGCTGATAAGAGATAGGCCTGGTGAAAGCAGTGGAACTCACAGCTAGGACTTTGGGGTACTATGGGGCTTGAAGGTTTCAAGGCAGCACGTGACGTTTTAGGCTTTGCAATACTGTCGCAGGGGTAGGGGAAGATGAGATGATAAAAATGAGCATGACAGAAATGGTCCCCAGGAGTCTAGAGGAAAACAAAGAAGGGTGCACAAACCATTGCCTATAGTGATAAATGCTAAGATATGAGAGTTGGGGACTGGGGCCAGGTAAGTAGGGTAGCTAGGATAATGGTTTAGTTTTTGTTTTAACAAAACAAAGCCCTCCTCCTAACCCTCACATTCAACCAGAAATGTGAGGGTTAAGAGAAGTTGTTAGTATCCAGATCTTCCTGACCCCAAAGCTCAAGCCCCTCTCTCCACTGCAGGAGTGGCTTCTCCTTCTAGACGTGTCACACTTATTAGCACAACGCTTTGCACATGGTAGAGATGCAACAAAAAAATATTTTTTGTATGAATACATTCCTTAGAGCAAGTTTAAAGGTATGTGGTAAGACTCAATCAAAGATAAATAATATTCATGTTTGTTAAGTTGAGGAAATGAAGGCTTTTTTATTTTAAACTGGGCACCTCTTGTGTATTTGCAGTCATTCTGCTGGGCATTGGGGATACAAAGAAGAGATGTGGTCTTTGGCTCATTGAGGTTATATTTCACTGGGGACACACACACACACCCCCCACAAAAAAAACAATGCCAAATGGTGACAAGTGCTCCTCTAAAGGAAATGAACAAGGCACAGAAAGAGAAAAAGTAGGGGAGAAGTGACCTACCATGGATAGGTGGTGGGAGTTGGGCTAGGTCTTTCTGGGTACCATTTATAACCTGAAACTGAAAGTGTAAGAAAGAACCCTGTATGTGAAGTGGACAGACCTCTTTTGCAGGTAGAGTAACTATTATGTGTAAGCATTCTGAGGTGACAGAAGCTTAGATTGTCTGGGAAAATGAAAGGCAACTCATATCAGGATTGCAGAGAGCAAAGGGAAGAAGGATAAGAAGTAGCAGCAAAGGTTAGCAAAGATACATTGACCATGATAAAGAGTTTGGATTATTTTCTGAATGCAGTGGAAAGTTTGAAGGGTTTTTAAGCAGAGGAGTACCATAATCTAATTTACATTCTAAGAAGATCACTCTGGGTGATATTGTGATAGATTATAGGCACAGGGAATAAAAAAGTAGCAAGCAACCATTGAGTTGGTTATGAGTTATGGTAAGAGAGAATGGTTGATGGTCCCATCCAGGTGACAATGGAGGAGGAAGAACTTGGATATCCTTGAGATATAATGTATTTCAGTGGTAGAATCAATAGAAATTGCTAGTGGATTGGATGGAAATGTGAGTAAGGAATCCAAACTGGCACCTAGGTTTCTGGCTTGAGCGATATGGTTGATGGTGATGCCATTTTGTACATGTAGAAGACTGTGGAAGAATGAGGTTTGACAGGTAGTCATCAAGGGCTCTTAGACCATCTAAAAATTAGTAACTTGCTTGAGGCCATAGAGCTAGAGAGTGACAGAACCTGAATTAGAATCGATCCTGTGATTCCATTATACTTGTAAATAAATCATTACAAATTGCCATGGTTTAATCTTGGCAAAGAGGGAAATAATTTCATTATGATTTATAGGCAATTACATTAAGCTGCAATTAAGCCTTTGCTCTTTCAAAAATAAATGTAAAAAAAAAGAAAAAATAAGGAGAGGATTGCTAGAATAGTTTATCAATGTGCACTTATTGACCAACGTTTATGCGTACGGCGTTGCTAGGTAATGCCAATATTTTCAAGACATGGCTCCTGCCTTCAAAAAGCTCATAGTGTAATTCAGCAGTTTCCAAATTATTATATACCAAGAGATATCTGTGAGTGTTATATGAGAATATGGGCAAGCATTTCCAAATTATTATATACCAAGAGATATCTGTGAGTGTTATATGAGAATATGGGCAATCAGTTAGAGAGAGCCTTTTATCAATTAACATATTTTGTGAGAACTGAGAGGAAAGAAATATGGTTATAGCACTTTCTAAGCTTATTTGACCTAATAATCTTTATTTGGCAGATCTTTGTCTTGCAACATTATAACATACTTGTGCTTCACAGAACAGAGTTTGGAACAACTTTATCCAGTTGGAAATATGGGAACCTGAGGCTTCCATATGTGAAGCTATCTCTTGAACAGATCACAAGCTCTGTAAGCATAAATTTATACTACAGTAAAGGATTCTTTATATCAGTAATAACAACAACAAAAACAGTAGCTAACATTCACTCGGTTGTCATTCTACAAATATCAGTTGAGCCTCAGTCATGTGCCAGGCACTGTGCCAAGAACTAGGGACATAAGTGGCAAGAAGCCAGACAAGGCTAGTATCCTTCCAGGGAACCTAGAGTCCAGTGAAAAGATGATGTTAAAACTCAGTCTGGATGAGAGCCAACACAGCCATAAATAAATAAATAAATAAATAAATAAATAAATAAATAAATAAATAAAATTTGTTAAAAAGGCAAAATTCCTTTAAAAAAAAAAAAACAGTCTGGATGAGTGCAGCTAACAGCAGCTGTGAGCGGGCAGGCACCAGCCCTCCCCAGCCCTCTCCCCCATTCTTCTCTATATCCATGTCAGCTGCTGAGCTCTTCTGAAGGGCTGCTCATGGTTGACTTGGATGAAGGCAGAGGCCTTTCCCACAACTGCCACAGGGGAGCATGGAGCCAGGGGATCAGGACCCTGTCATTTACCTTGGGGTCCTTGATCAGGATGTATAATGGACCTACCTTATACAAAGTAGTAAACACAGAGAATTAGGCAAAATGAAGAGACAGAGGAATATGTTCCAAATGAAAGAACAAGACAAAACCTTGGAAAAAGAACTAAATGTAGTGGACATAAGCAATCTACTGAATAAAGAGTTCAAGGTAATGATCATAAAGATGCTCATAGGGGCTTCCCTGGTGGCGCAGTGGCTGAGAGTCTGCCTGCCGATGCAGGGGACATGGGTTCGTGCCCCAGTCCAGGAAGATCCCACATGCCGTGGAGCGGCTGGGCCCGTGAGCCATGGCTGCTGAGCCTGCATGTCCGGAGCCTGTGCTCTGCAACGGTAGAGGCCACAACAGTGAGAGGCCCACGTACCATAAAAAAAAATAATAATAAGGCTCACAGAACTGAGGTAAAAATGGAAGAACAAGTAAGAACTTTAACAAAGATTTAGAAAAATATTTAAAAAACAGAGCTAAAAGAATATAGTAACTGAAATAAAAAATACCCTAGAGGGAATCAATGGTAGATTAGATGATGTAGAAGAATGGAACAGCAAACTGTAAGATGGAGTAGTGGAAATCACTGAAGATGAACAGAAAAAAGAACAAAGAATAAAAAGAAATGAAGACAGTTTTAAGAGACTTCTGAGACAACATGAAGCATACTAACATTCACATTATAGGGGTCACAGAAAGAGAATAGAGAGACAAAGGGGCAAAACTTATTTGAAGAAATAATAGGTGAAAAATTTTCCTAACCTGGGAAAGGAAACAGACATCCTAGTCCAGGAAGCATAGAGAGTACAAAACAAGATGAACCTCAAGAGAGCCACACCAAGGCACCTTATAATTAAAATGGCAAAAATTAAAGATAAAGAGAGAATCTTAAAAGCAGCAAGAGGAAAACTAGTTACATACAAAGGAACTCCCACAAAACTATCAGCTGACTTTTCAGTGAAAACATTGCAGGCCAAAAGAAAGTAGGACAATATATTCAAAGTGAAAGGAAAAAAACTATAATCAAGAATACTGTACCTGGCAAAGTTATTATTCATAACTGAAGGGAAGATAAAGAGTTTTATGGAAAAACAAAATCTAAAGGAGTTCATCACCACTAAACAGTCCTTATAAGAAATGTTAAAGGGACTTCTCTAAGCAGAAAAGGAAAGGTCACAACCAGAATTAAGAAAATATGAAAGAAAAAGATATCATTGTAAAGGCAAATATATAGTAAAGGGAGTGGATCAACCACTTTAAAGCTAGTATGAAGCTTAAGAAACAATAGTGGTAAAATCATCTATATCTACAATAAGTACTTAAGAGATATGCAAAATTTTTAAATGTAAGATATGACATCAAAAATATAAAAAGTATAAAAAGGAAGTAGGAAAAACATGGGGCTTTTAGAATGTGTTCAAATTCAGATATCATCAACTTAAAATAGCTTTATACACAGGTCATTATATGAATTTCATGGTAACCACAAGCCACAAGCCTATAATGGATACACAAAAAATAAAGCAAGCCAGAAAACAATTAACAAAATGGCAATAAGTACATACCTATCAATAATTACTTTAAGTGGACTAAATGCTCCAATCAAAAGATAGAGGATGGCTGAATGGATATTTAAAACAACGAGGCACATATATATGCCCTCTAAAAAGACTCAGTTCAGATCTAAAGACACTCACAGACTGAAAATGAAGTGATGGAAAAAGATATACCATGCAAGTGGAATAAAAAGAGCTGTAGTAGCAATACTTACATCAGACAAAATAGACTTTAAAACAAAGACTGTAACAAGAGAAAAGAAGGACACTACGTAATGATAAAAGGATCAATCTAACAAGAGAATATAATACTTATAAATACGTGCCCAACATAGAAGCTCCTCAGTACATAAAGAAACTATTAACAGACATAAAGGGAGAAATAGTAACAATAATAATAGGGGACATTAATACCCTACTTACATCAATGGATAGATCAACCAGACAAAAAATCAATAAGGAAACATTATCCTTAACAATTAGACCAGATAGACTTAATAGATATCTAAGGACATTCCATCCCAAGATAGCAGGATACACATTCTTTTCAAGTACATATGGAACATTCTCCAGGATAGATCACATGCTAGGCCACAAAACAAGTCAATAAATTTAAGAAGATTAAAATCATAGCAAGCATCTCTTCTGACCACAATGGTATGAGACTAGAAATCAATTGCAAGAAGAAAAATGGAAAAAACACAAACACGTGGAGGCTAAACAATATGGTACTAAACACCAAGTGGGTCGTTGGAGAAATCAAAGAAGAAATTTTAAAAAAATACTTTGAGACAAATAAAAATGGAAACACAATGTACCAAAAATCTATGGGACACAGCAAAAGCAGTTCTAAGAGGGAAGTTTATAGTGATACAGGCCTATCTCAAGAAACAAGAAAAATCTCAAATAATCTAACATTACTCCTAAAAGAACGAAGTTCAAGGTTAGAAGGAAGGAAATAATAAAGATCAAAGTGAAAACAAATAGAGACAAAAAAATCAGAAAAAATCAATAAAACTAAAAGTTGGTTCTTTGAAAAGATAAATGAAATTGATAAACCTTTAGCCAGACTCACCAAGAAGAAAAGAGGGCCCAAATAAATAAAATCAGAAATGAAAGAGGAAAAATTACAACCAACACACAGAAGTCAAAGGATCATAAGAGATTACTATGAACAATTATATACCAAAAATTGGACAACTTAGAAGAAATGAATAAATTCCTAGAAATATACAATCTTCCAAAACTGAGTCAGGAAGAAATAGAAAATAGGAACAGACCTATTACTAGTAGTGAGATTGAATTAATCAAAAATTCTCCCAAAAAACAAAAGTCTAGAAGCAGATGGTTTCAGTGGTGAATTCTACCACACATTTAAAGAAGAGTTAATACCTATCCCTCTGAAACTATTCCAATAAATTTTATAGTTCTATAGGTCCAAGATTACCCTGATACCAAAACCAGACAAAAACACTACAAAAAAAGAAAATTACAGGCCAGTATCCCTGCCGAACATAGATGCAAAAATCCTCAACAAAATACCAACAAACCGAATTCAACAATACATAAAAAGGATCATACACCATGATCAAGAAAGATTTATCTCAGGGGTGCAAGGATGATTCAATATCCACAAATCAATCAACATGATACAGCACATTAACAAGATGAGAGATAAAAATTACATGATCATAAAATCCAACATCCATTTTTGATAAAATGCTCAACAGAGTGGGTATAGAGGAAACATACCTTAATGTAATAAAGGCTATATATGACAAATCCACAACTAACATTATGCTTGATGATGGAAAGCTGAAAGCTTTTCCTCTAAAATCAGGAAGAAGACAAGGATGGCCACTCTTGTCACTGTTGTTCAACATAATATTGGAAGTCCTAGCCACAGCCATCAGACAAGAAAAAGAAATAAAAGTCATCTAAATTGGAAAGTAAAACTAATTGCAGATGACATGATATCATGTGTAGAAAACCCTAAAGACTTCACTGAAAAAAAATGATTAGAACTAATAAGTGAATTCAATAAAGGTGACAGATACAAAATTACTATAAAAATCTGTTGCTTTTCTCTACATTAATAATGAACTATCAGAGAAATAATCCCATTTACAATTGCATCAAAAAGAATAAAATACCTAGGAGTAAATCTAGCCGAGGAGGTGAAAGACCTGTACTCTGAAACTTATTAATATGTTGATAAAAGAAATAGAAGACAACACAAACAAATGGAAAGATATACTGTGTTTATGGATTGGAAGAATTAATGTTGTTAAAATGTTGACACAACCCAAAACAATCTGATTCAATGCAATCCCTATCAAAACACCAATGGCATTTTTCACAGACCCAGAACAAATGATCTCAAAATTTGTATGGACTCGCAAATGACCCCAAGAGCCAAAGCTATCTTGAGAAAGAAAAAAGCTGGAGGTATCATGCTTCCTGATTTCAAACTATACTACAAAGATATTATAATTAAAACAGTATGGTACTGGCACAAAAACAGACATGTTGATCAATGGAACAGAATATAGAGTCCAGAAATAAACCCATGCTTCTATGATCAATTAATCTATGACAAAGGAGGCAAGAATATAAGTGGGGCAAAGACAGCCTTTTCAATAAATGGTATTGGGAAAACTAGAGAGCTACATGCAAAAAAAAAAAAAATGAAGCTGGTCCACTTTCTTATGGTCCACCATATTAAAAAATAAACTCCAAATGGATTAAAGACTTAAATGTAGACCTAAAACCATAAAAACTCCTAGAAGAAAACATAGGCAGTAAACTCTTTGACGTCAGTCTTAGCAATATCTTTTTGGATTTGTTCACTTAAGCAAGGGCACCCAAAGCAAAAATAAGCAAATGGGGGACTTCCTTGGTGGCACAGTACTTAACAATCTGCCTGCCAACGCAGGGGACGTGGGTTTGAGCCCTGGTCCAGGAAGATCCCACATGCCACGGAGCAACTAAGCCCATGTGCCACAACTACTGAGCCTGCGCTCTAGAGCCCACGAGCCACAACTACTGAGCCTGTATGCCACAACTACTGAAGCACGCGTGCCTAGAGCCCATGCTCTGCAACAAGAGAAGCCACTGCAATGAGAAGCCCAAGCATGGCAACAAAGAGTAGCCCCTGCTTGCTGCAACTAGAGAAAGCCCACGCACAGCATTGAAGACCCAATGCAGCCAAAAATAAATTAATTAAAAAAAGAAAAAGCAAATGGGACTACATCAAACTAAAAAGCTTTTGCACAGTGAAGGAAACTATCAACAAAATGAAAAGGTAACCTACTAAATGGGATATTTACAAATGATATATCCAGTAAGGGGTTCATATCCAAAATACATGAAGAACTCATACAACTCAATATAAAGAAAACAAGCAATCTGATTTAAAAAATGGGCAGGGGACCTAAGTAAACAGTTTTCCAAAGAAGACATACAGATGGCCAACAGATACATGAAAAAATGCTCAGTTATCAGGGAAATGAAAATCAAAACCGTAATGAGATATCACTTCATACCTGTCAGAATGACTATTATCAAAACACAGAGGTTGTGGAGGAAAAGGAGCCCTTGTACACTGTTAGTAGGAATTTAAATTGTTGCAACCACTATTAAAACAATATGGAGAAAATATTTGAAACAAAGCAAGTGACAAAGGATTAATCTCCAAAATATACAAGCAGCTTATGCAGCTCAATATCAAAAAACAAACAACCCGATCAAAAAATGGGCAGAAGACCTAAATAGACATTTCTCTAAAGAAGCTACACAGATTGCCAACAAACACGTGAAAGGATGCTCAACATCACCAATCATTAGAGAAATACAAATCAAAACAACAATGAGGTATCATCTCACACCGGTCAGGATGGCCATCATCAAAAAATCTAGAAACAATAAATGCTGGAGAGAGAGGGTGTGGAGAAAAGGGAATCCTCTTGCACTGTTGGTGGGAATGTAAATTGATACAGTCACTATGGAGAACAGTATGGAGGTTCCTTAAAAAACTAAAAATAGAACTACCATATGACCCAGCAATCCCACTACTGGGCATATACCGTAAGAAAACCATAATTCAAAAAGAGTCATATACCAAAATGTTCATTGCAGCTCTATTTACAATAGCCAGGACATAGAAGCAACCTAAGTGTCCATCAATGGATAAATGGATAAAGAAGATGTGACACATATATACAATGGAATTTTACTCAGCCATAAAAAGAAACGAAATTGAGTTATTTGTAGTGAGGTGGATGGACCTAGAGACTGTCATACAAAGTGAAGTCAGAAAGAGAGAAACAAATACCGTATGCTGACACATATATATGGAATCTAAAAAAAAAAAAAAATTCTGAAGAACCTAGAGGCAGAACAGGAATAAAGATGCAGACATAGAGAATGGACTTGAGGATATGGGGAGGGGGAAGGGTAAGCTGGGACGAAGTGAGAGAGTGGCATAGACATATATACATTACCAAATGTAAACTAGATAGCTATTGGGAAGCAGCCGCATAGCACAGGGAGATCAGCTCAGTGCTTTGTGACCACCTAGAGGGTTGGGATAGGGAGGGTGGGAGGGAGACACAAGAGGGAGGGGATATGGGGATATATGTATACGTATAGCTGATTCACTTTGTTATACAGCAGAAACTAATAAAGCATTGTAAAGCAATTATACTTCAATAAAGATGTTAAAAAAAGTTATTTCTACCATGTAATAATCTAATAAATCAAGAAGTCAAGATTAAAAAAACAAAACAAAACAATACGGAGTTTCCTTGAAAAATTAGAACTACCATACAATCCAGCAATTCCACTCCTAAGTATCTAACCAAAGAAAATCCAAACATTAATTCATAATGATATATGCACTCCTATGTTCATTACAGCATTATTAACAATAGCCAATAGCCAAAATATGGAAGCAACCTAAGTGTCCATCAATAGATGAATGGATAAAGAAAATAAATATTCCATTCCACACAATGGAATAATATCTTGCCATTTGCAATAACATGCATGAATCTAGAGGGTGTTATACTAAGTGAAGTATGTCAGACAAATACCATGCTATTTCACTTATATGTGAAATCAAAAGAAGCAAATTACCAATCACAACAAAACAGAAACAGACTTATAGGTACAAAGAACAAACTGGTGACCCAGAGGTGAGGGCCATGGGGAAATGTATGAAACAGATGAAGGGGATTAAGAGGTACAAACCTCCAGTTATATAATTCAAGCATACCCCATTTTATTGTACTTCATGTTATTGTACTTTGTAGATATTGTGTTTTTACAAATTGAAGGTATGTGGCAACCCTGCATTGTTAGTTGATGTTTAGCATGTTTTAGCAGTAAAGTATTTTTAAATTAAGGTACGTAGATTGTTTTCTTAGACATAATGCTATTGTACACTTAATAGACTAAGACATAGTGTAAACATAATTTTTATATGCACTGGGAAAACCAAAAAATGTGTGTGACTTGTTTTATTGCAATTTTTGCTTTATTGTGGTGGTCTGTAGTCATAACCTGCAGTATCTTTGAGGTATGCCTGTAAATAAGTCAAGGGTATATAATGTACCTCATTGGGAATACAGTCAACAATATTATAACTTTGTATGGTGACAGATGGCTTATGAAGATCATTTCATAATGTATATAATTGAATCGTACACTATGTTGTACACCTGAAACCAATATTATATGTCAGCTATACTTCAATAAAACTAATTAATTAATTAAAGAGGATTGAGCCACAGGGGCCAGGAATGCCCCATCACCACACATCTAATAAGCAACTTTCTGGTTTAACACCTGTGACAAATCTAAAGCTAGAACCACCAATTCTTCTGAACCTTGAACTTTTCGAGTTTTAAAGATTTACACGCTTAGCAACTTTCAAATATACAATATAGTGATATTAACTATAGTCACCATTTTGTACATTACATCCCCAGGACTAATTTACTTTGTATCTGAACGTTTGTACCTTTTGACAGTCTTCACCCATTTGGCCCACCCCAGACACCCTGGCCCACCCCAGACACCCTGCCCCGGGCAACCACTAGTCTGTTCTCTGTATCTATGAGTTTGGTTTTGTTCTGTTTTTGTTTCTTTATATTCCACATAAAAGTGAGATCATACAGTACTTGTGTTTCTCTGTCTGACTTACTTCACTTAGCATAATGCCTTCAAGGTCCACCCATGTTGTCACAAACGGCAGGATTTCCTTCTTTTTTCTATGGCTGAATAATATTATATATCTGTGTCTCATATTTTCTTTATCCATTCATCCATCACTGGACACTTAGGTCATTTCCACGTGTTGGCTATTATAAATAATGCTGCAGTGAACATGGGGGAATATATATTTTTTCATGTTAGTGTTTTTCTTTCCTTCAGATATATATCCAGAATCGAATTTGCTGAACCGTGCAGTAGTTTTATTTTTAATTTTTTGAGGAACCTTCATACTATTTTCCACAGTGGCTGCACCCATTTACATTCCCACCAACAGTGCACAAGGGTTTCCTTTTCTCCACATCCTCGCCAACACTTGTTATTTCTTATCTTTTTTGTAATAGCCATTCTGACAGGTATGTGGTGATATCTCATTGTGGCTGTGATTTCCATATCCTTTATAACTAGTGATGCCGAACACTGAACCTTGAATTTGACCAGAATGTTTAGAACCCAAAGAAGTTGAGGAACCACTCAAAGATGTTCAATCCTTGCAGGTACTAAGGAGTTGTTCTCTTAAGGAACAGTGGGCAGATCCACTAGGAAGGCAGTGACTCTGGGCTTGGGGCTTTCCCCCATCAGGTCCTTCTCCCTCTTGTTTCCCTCCATTCAATTCAAGTTTCTGCTTTATAGATGAAGAAACAGGCATGATAGGGTTTTTTAATTTGTCTAAAGTCACACACTAGTAAAGGTGGAGCCAGAATGCAAATCCAGGTCTGTGGAAGTCACCTCCTTCACATCATTAATTTTGCCAAAATTAAGCACGCAGGAGGCAAAAGGCCAGCACGGGGAGCCGGGAAATGGCAGGTCTCCCTATACCCTAGCCTGTTTATCCCCTTTCTGAAGGTTTGTGGGGTCCTGGCCAGGATTACTGGGGCAGATACATCTGAGCATGCTCCAGGCTCTCTCTGATGTAGAGATTTCGGCAGATTTCCAGAGAGGTCACCAAGACACAGAGGCCACCCTGATGCCATGGTTAATTATAATAGCAAACATGCACAGTGGGCTTACTGTGTGCGGGCGTTGACCTAAGCTCTTTACCCATATGAACCCATTCGATCCTTTAACTCTGTGAGGGGGATACCATCATTATCCCCAAGTTTACAGTTGGGGAAACTGAGGTACAGAGAGATCAATGAACTTCCCCAAGTTTGTCGAGGTGGTGAGTGGTGGATCAGGTTTCAAACGGTGGCACTCTGTCTCTGTACCCCTGCTCCCCTCGTTCCGCCTCTCCACGCCCAGGAGCGCACACTCTGAAGCTACATTGATATATCACGTTCAAATCCTGGCTTTGCTATGAAACCTTAAGCATGTCCCTTAAGTTTTCTGGACTTGTGTCCTCAATCACCGTAATGAGGATGAAAAACGTGCTTCCTAGGGTTGTTGGGACATTAAATGACTAAAGCATGTGAGTCACCTGGCGAGATGCCTGACACGTAGTAAGTACGGGATAAATGCTGGCAGATTTTGCCATCGGATGGATTTAAGCACCCAGTGAACCCCTTAACAGATGGCTCCCTCCTGTGGTGTGTAGAGCCACCTCAAGAGCTAGGTGGGTGGTGGGGAGGTGCAGGGGTGGGAGGGAGAAGGAATCTTCCACTTGGGGCTCTGAGGCTTGGAGCTGGTGAGCTGCCAGAGGATGAAGGAGTCCAGCAGACCCCACCTCTCAGCTCTGCGTACACCAAAAAGGGGGTGCTTGATTTGGAAGGGAAGGAAGGAGAGAGAAACCAGACTGAGCTCGCAGAGGGACAAAGCCAGCTATCTCCACAACTCTAACTGCTGTTGGCTCTCTGCGTGGTTCCTTCCAGAGCCTGGCACTGCATGTCAATGAAGCTACCTTCCACACCCTTGAACACTGGGGTCTGTAGCCTCCCGAGTCTGGACGAGGCTGGTCTGAGCCACTTCCCCCCTGGCTGTCAGGTCCCTGCCCTTGGAAACCTGTCCAGGCTCAGTCTTGCACACTCCCCAGACGCCTCTGCCTCTGGAAGCCTCAGACACCCTGTGACTATTGAAGGGAACCCATGGATGGCTTGGGAGGAGATGCAGGTCTGTGGTCTCTCCACACCTGCCCCCAGATATGACCTTAGTGAGAGAGAACATTTCCTGGAATGTTAGAGATCAGGAAGAAAAAGAGCCCAAACTCATGGAGTTGAGGACAAAGCCCCAGTGCAAACCTGCAACCGTGTTAGAATAACAGCTGTTAGCTGAGTGTCAGATGCAGGGCTCTACCT
Source organism: Lagenorhynchus albirostris (assembly GCF_949774975.1). Lineage (NCBI taxonomy): Eukaryota > Metazoa > Chordata > Mammalia > Artiodactyla > Delphinidae > Lagenorhynchus > Lagenorhynchus albirostris. The sequence continues at coordinate 127,821,168 of NC_083096.1, forward strand.
GTGCACTCTCTGTTAAGCCTCAGAAGAACCCCATGAAGCAGGTACGATTAGGACTCCCAATTTGAGGACAGTGAAAAAGTCCAGAGAAGTGAAGTCTCTGATCCCAAGTCACACAAGGAGTTGGCTGCAAACCCAGGTCCAACCAAGTCCAGAACCCTTGCTCTCAAGCCGTGTCTCTGCACCAAATTCCTGGCACCAGCCCCTCTTCTCTACTCACATGTCTCAATCCTGCTGCAGCTGTAAATCAAACATCAGAGCCTGCCACTTGAATGAACTCCCTGTGATATTGTCAGTGCTTTTTAAAATCAGAAGCAAACAGGAAAACAGAGTTTCTCCAAAGTTTAATTAATTCAACTCAACTCGACAAATACTTTTTGAGTATCAAGTCAGTGACAGACACAGGTTTAAATGCTATAGGGAATGTGAGGGGTGTGGGAGGAAAGGAGAGAGGCCAGAAAGAGGGAATAAAATGGGAAAACACTCAGTCCTTGTTCTCAAAGAGCTTTTTATCTGTAGGTGAAAACACCAAGTGATCAGACCTGGACCTACAAAAGTTTTTTAAACAACTTAGCCGGGAAGAAAAGGTAGATAAAAATATTGTCCAAAATGAACACGAGCCAGGCTGACATTTCCCTGGGCTCAAGTGTCAGACAGTGACACACACGCCCCAGTCTCCCCGGCTCTACTTTGCCTCACCATGGTAACCGCCTGCCGGGGGGCCCTCATCTGCCAGATGGTTTTTTTTTATATGCTCTGGATGTAGCCAGAGAGGAGAAGATGGATGAATGGATGGCTGAAGTACCCTCAGTCTCTCTGCAGCCCAGCAACCCCAAATGTGTCTCTCAAAATGAGTCCCCTTATAAGCAGCACATCTTGAGAAACCTGTGTATCAGAAGATGGACATCTGAAACAGGTGCAGATCAAAGCCCAAGTATCCCAGCCCGGGGGCAGCCCTGGGTGGTGTATTAGTTTGCTTGGGCTGCCGTAACAAAGTACCACAGATGGATGGCTTAAACCACCATTTATTTTCTCACAGTTCTGGAGGCTGGAAGTCCAAGATCAAGGTATCTGGCAGGTTTGGTTTCTCCTGGCCTTAATCACCTCTTTAAAGGCTCTATCTCCAAATACAGTGACATTCTGAGTTAGGGAATTATGGCTTCAACATATAAATTTGGAGGCAGTGGGGGTGGAGGGACACACAGTTCTGTCCATAACACCAGACGTTGCTCTAATGACTTTATTTCTGCTTCTTCACTTGTTCTTCACAATAAGCAAGGGGTTAAGTACCATGATTATTAGGTAAAGAAACTTGTTCAGTCCAGAGAATTTAACTAACTCTAAAGCTCTCTAGCTAGAAAAGGGTTGTATTAGTTTCCTATTGCTGCTATAACAAAGTGCCACAAACTTGGTGGCTTCAAACTACACAGGTGATTAAGTTAAAATAAGGCCAGTGGGATGGGCCCTAATCCAATCTGACAGGTGTCCTTAGAAGAAGAAGAAATTTGGACACACAAACACCAGGGACGTACGCACAGGGGCAGGGCAACGTTGAGCACACGACAAGAAGGTGGCCATCTGAAAGCCAAGGCGAGAGGCCAGGGGAAACCAAACCTGCCAGCTACTTTGATCTTGGACTTCATCTTACAGTTGTGTAGTTCAGAAGTTAGAAATGGGTCTCATTGGGCTGAATCAAAGTGTCAGCAGTCTGCATTCTCTTCTGCAGGATCTAGGAGAGAATGTTTTCTTGTCTTTTCCAACTTTTAGAAGCTGCCCCCATCCCTTAGCTCTCAGACCCTTCCTCCATCTACAAAGCCATAACCAGTAGGTCAAATGCTTCTTACACTGCATCTCTTTGACCTGTTTTGTCTTTTCCACTAGGCTATGAGGCCAGTGACATTTTTCACCCCTATGTGATCCCAGTGCCTAGAACAGTGCTTGCTTACGTATTGTAGGAGCTCAATAAATTAATTATTTATTAATTTATTATTAAAAATTATAAACATTAGAAGATGAATGGACAAAGCAGGCAAAGACTAAGAAACTTGGATTATGCCTGGTTCTCCCCCTATTCTACTACGAGAGCTGGAGAAATTTATTTCACTTCTCTGTAGTTCATCTTTTTCATCTGCATTATGATGGTATTTGTCTAACCTTGAGTATCTATGCCAGTTCTAACACTGCATGATTCTCAGCCAAGGTACCAGCAGCTCCTGCTTTGCCTTTATTTTTGTTTTCCTATTTCACAAAGTCTCAAGTTTCCTACAGCTCCAGGGAGCCTAATCCTTGTCACTTGTCAGTCATGTCAGTTGCCACATTGCCTCCGATCCATTCCATACTCTCTCATCTTTCCCAGATTGCTTCCTGGCCTGTGCTCAAGCCATTAGCTCTGCCTTCCTCAACAAGCCCTTTTCATCATCAGAGGCTCAAAGCAATTTTCTTCCTCTGTGAAATGCTCTCAGACACTCCAGCCCCCAGAACTCTCTTCTGTCTTGGCATCAATCACAACAGCGCTCAGAGAATAAAAGCTTCAGTATCACTGCATCAGGAGTAAAGGGACAAAGAGGTTATTCATTCCTATAACAAATATTTGTTGAGCAGCTCCTGTTTTCCTGTATTCCACCAGTTTGCGGGGGATATACTAATGAGCAAAGCACCCGTAGTCTGTGCCCCAAGGGAATCCGTGTGTCTACACATGGGGGATAACAAGATTACCAAATACAGGGACATCTCAAACATCACATAGTTAGGGGGTTGGGGAAGATGGGAGAGATGACTACAAAGGAGCAACAGGAAATTTTGGGGTGATAATACATCAGCATCTTGGTCATGATGAAGATTTCATGAGTGTACGCCTACATCAAAACATCAGATCGTACACTTAAAATATGTGCAGTTTATTGCACAGCAAGTATATCTCAATACAGCTGCTAAAAGTTAAGTTTTTCTGATAAAGAAGATGAGAAATTTGATGTGTGTGTGTGTGAGTGTGTGAGAGAGGAGTGGGGAGAAAGAAAGTGGTAGGAGGCCATTTAAAGAGGGGGAAGGAGGATAGATCTTTTAGATATTTTACCATCTTAAATATCAGAGCTTAGGAATCCCATAGACTCACTTTCAGTTTCCATCCTGGAGTCTGAGACCCAGAGAGTTGTGATGGTTTTCCTAAGGTCCTGTAACTCTTTTCTGGTTATTAATACTGTGAATAACAACTACCATCATTTAGCCAAGCACTAAGAACCATGCCCTATAAGAGGTGCTTGAAATCCATTATCTCACCGGTCCTCACAATTTCCCTTCTAAGTAGATATCATTATACCCTTTTGTGAGGAATGGGGAAACAGGCTCAGCTAAACACCTTTCTGAAACCCACATGGCTAGAAAATTGAAGCACTGTGATTTAAATCCAGGTCACTCTGTGTCCAAAGACAGAGCATTTTTCATTTTACCTAACATTACCTACATATAATTACCTACAAAGCATTTTGATTCCAAGTATAAGGTGAAATTATCATATAAATTTTATGTTATAAAACACAGGGACTTTGGGAGTGATGAAAATGTTTTGGAGCTAGATAGAGGCTGTACAACATTATGAATGTACTAAATGCTACTGAACTGTAGACTTTAAAATGGTTAATTTTATGTTTTGTGAATTTCACCTCAATAAAAAACAAAGAAAGAAACATTTAACTTCATTTAAGGTAAAACACATATCTTTCTTCATCATTAAATTCGGTAAAAGGGAGTTACTATTTCTAGCCTGATATTATATTAATAGACCTATTATTTTGAAAGCCCTCTGGAAATTTTTGAGCTGCAGAATAATAATACATGACAAATTAGCGTGCATTAGCAGTGCAGAGGGTATGGCAGAAAAAGGTCTCAGCTGTAATCAGGGAGGCTGCATGGAGTAGGGTGGGCTGGGAGTTTACCCACCGTATACTTTGGGTGAGGTTTTTTGCTTTTTGAAATCTTGGTTTTCTTAAAATCAGAATGATACAACCTGCTCTGCCTTTATGAGGCTCCAATAAGATCCAGTTGGAAGCTCTTTGTAAATCTAAAAGGCTAAACAAAATTCGGGCGTTATCATTATCATCCAAAACAGTGTAATTTAAAGGAAAGAGCTTCTCTGTGGCCCGGTGGCTGGTAAGGAGCAGAGATGATGGTCACAAAGGGTCTGATGAGCTAGTCGTGAATCCGGACAGGCTCTGTGATTCATGTCGCCGATGTAATATGGCAAAAGTCATACTGCTCCAGTTTCTGGGCTTAATACCTATAAAACCAGCAACTTCTGATTTCTGTCTCTTCCTGTCAGTCTTGGAGAAGCCAGTCACCATGTAAAAACTCTGACTATCCTGAGAGCACCCTGCTTTGCGGAAGCCCAAGCCAGCCACAGAGGGAGGCTGCGGGGAGGGACAGAGATGCTGTTCCAGCCATTCAAACCCAAGCACTAGATGTGACAGGGAAGAAACTATTTTGGATGTCAGTGGATGTGATATGGAGGAAAAAACAAGGAAACTAGTGGAAAGTTAGAATTGAGACCCCAGATAGATGGCCCCAGTAGAGCTACCTTCAGCTCTTGGGGCTACTCCAGCTGAGACCCCAGTCATTGTGGAGCAGAGATGAGCCATCCCTACTGTGTCCAGCCTAAATCCTTACGCACAGAATCATGAACATGATAAAACAGTTGTTTCACTCCATTGACTTTGGGGGTGGCTTGCTATGCAGCAGTAGATAACTAGAACCCCAGGAAAGGAGAACCATCACAGACCATGGAATCAAGCCAAATATGATTCCTGGCTCTCCCACTTCCCTCCGCATTGTGTGATCTTGGGCACCTTAATTAATATCTCTGAGCCTCAGTTTCCTCATCTATCCAGAAAGGAATGATCCCACCTACACTGCAGGGTTATTGTAAGAAATATACCAAATGTATGCAGACTTGCAGGCCAGTAGTGGCACTTAATAAATAGCACCTATAACGGTTATCATTTTAGTTCTTGCTGAGTTTTTAGTCCTCCTACATGCAAAAATGGAAACATTTTTGGAAGCTTTTCTGCAATTAATTTTTTAGTTTAATTCGGCTGAATCCAAATAGGCTACCAGACTGTTATCTTAATCAGAACCCCTTTCCCAGGACTGTGCCCTGTTGGGAACTGCTTTTGGCGGGGGGTACCACCTCCCATACTGCTGCTGGCATCCTTTCCACTTCCCCCTTTCCCGTTTTCCTTTGAACCTGGGGCTCTGTGTGGGATATCTGGGGGACCCCATGCTACAAAAGGCTTCCAGAGTTAGGAACTATAGGTCAGGATGACAGGGTGGGGTTTCAGTCCTTTCACCCTTTCTCACTAATTAAACTCCTGGCTGAGAGTCTGGCAGAAGGCATGAGGTTTTGATTTGCAGCCAACTGTAGACTAGGCACTCTGGGCAATCAATGCCTGTGCTGCAGCTGTCAGCCCTGGCCTGGGGGTCTTTCTGGATCTTGGGCGGTGATGTGAATGCCAAACGTCCCCCTCACTCCCCTGCTCTGCTCCTTCATTTGCTTTCTCCTGCCATAGCCACTGTCTGGCATGGGGGCCGTGTGTGGGAGCACAGGCTGTCAGCCCCCCTCCCAAGGCTCTTTAATTTCCTGTCCTTCCAAATCCAAGCAGCCTCTTAGGACCTGTTTAGAAAGACTGATTTATCAGTTCCAAATACCAACAGCAGGATTGCGGGAGATCACGAGCAGCGGGGCTAGAGACTGGAAACTTGGTTTCTTTATAAATGTTTCAATTAACTAGACAGAATTTTTCTCCTTCTTTTTCTCCCCCTCCTTTAACAGAGTCCCAGCCGGGAAAGCATGAGGGGCTGAGAGCGCGAGAGAGACCCCTCGGGTACCAGGTCTTTCTTGCCATGGCCACGTGAGGAGCCTGGGTGGCCCTGAGCCTTGGGACCAACCACCTTCTCAGATGAAAGGTGCTAGAGTTGGCCTCGACCCTGTGAAACAGCAGCTGGAGCACTACAGTCTTGACATTTATTTCCCCATCTTCCTGTAAACACGGTAGCCCCTTAATTAGTGCCCGCTGTCTCTGACGTCAGCCAGCAGCGCTCCTGTGGACAGCAAATCCATTTATCACCAGCTCAAACTGGTCTGGCTTCCAGGAGCAATTGGTGCCCCCAGATGATTTTCTCTGTCTGGAAAGAAAGAGCCAGAGGGAGCCAAGGCAGTGAAAAGAGGAAAATGCACACACCAACAGACCAGCGCTAATTTTCTTGGGAGTTGCTGGCTGTTCCCAGAGCCCTGACTGTAGCTGAGAGATGTGGGCAGGGTAGCCGTGGGCACCTCTTCCCTCTGAATCTTCTGAAAGTGAACTCACATTGATTGAAAGAGGGGCTTCAGAGAACTCTATTTTATGTGTCTGCTTTTATCCCCATTTCATAGAGGAAGAAACTGAGGCTCAGAGAAGTTCTAAGCACCCAGCCTGTGTTCATTTCAGTACAAAAATTACTGTAAAACAATTACTACAGACTGGGTGGCGGAAAACAACAGGAATTTATTCTTTCACAGTTTTGGAACTAGAAGTACAAAACCAAGGTGTCAGCAGGGCTGTGCTCTCTCTGAAGGTACTAGGAAAGAATCTTTTCTTGCCCCTTCTAGCTTCTGGTGGTTGTAGGCGTTCCTTGGCATTCCTGGGTTTATGGCAGCAGAATTCCAATCTCCGCCTCTGTTTTCACATGGTCAGGAGAGAAGGAAGGAGGAAAGGAAGGGAGAGGAAGATGAGGAGAAGGAAGAGGGGAAGGAAGGAGGAAGCCATCAGGACAAGTGGCTCATCTTTCTCTTAGAAACTGCTTCCTGGTTCCTAAGATTCATCCAGCTCTAGCATTGGGTAACGGTTGAAAATCTGCATATAACTTTACAGTTGGCCCTCTGTATCAGCAGATCCAACAACGTACTGTATCATGTAGTCCTGTAGTAGGTTTTTTTTGAAAAAAACCCACATATAAGTGGGCCTGTGCAGTTCAAACCCATGTTGTTCAAGGGTCAACAGTATACTTGTTCTCCTTTGTTCTCTCACTTAAAAAAAAAGATATAAAATTATGTAAATAATTATAACAATGTATTATTGGGCTTACAGCATTAATAGATGTAATAGGTATAAAAATAATTCCACAAAAAGGGGGAAAAGGGAATAGAGCTATTATAGGAGTAACATTCTGTATCTCACTAAGTTAATTTAGTATAAATATAAAGCTGATTCTGATAAGTTAAGACATGTTTAATAAGCTCTAGAGCAACCATTAAGGAAATAACTAAAAAAAAAAATACAGTAAAAAATATCATTAAAAAAATTTAAATGCTATATTAGAAAATATTCACTCAGTTCTTTCAAAAGAAAGAAGCAAAGGAAGAACAGTGATACAAAAGATATGAGACATAGACAAAACAAAAAGTAAAATGGCATACGTAAATCTAACCATATCAATAGCATTAAGTGTGAATGGATAAGCATTCCAATCAAAAGGCAGAGATTGTCAGACTGAATTTTAAAAATAATGCTCCAATTATATGTTGCCACAGGAAACACATCTTAGATTCAAAGATATACTGAACAATCTGGGTATAGATGGTAATTTCTTCAACCTGATAAAGAGCAGCTGCAAAACCTCACACCTAATAACACACTTAATAGTGAAAGACTGGGTGCTTTCTCCCTAAGATCAGGAATAAGACAAAGATGCCTGCTCTCATCACTTCTATCCAACATTGTACTGGAGGTTCTAACCACACCATAAGCAAGGGAGAAAAATGTAAGCATGCTTATTGAAAAGGAAGAAGTAAAATAATCTCTCTTTGCAGATGATGAGATTTTGTGTATAGAAAATTTTAAAGAATGACTAAAACTGTTAGAACTAATTAGCAAGTTCACCAAGAGTGCAGCATATAAGATAATATACAAAAATCCATTGTAGTTCTATACATTTGCAGTGTATAATCTGAAAATGATGCACTTAGCAATTGGTTTTTCCTTTTCAGTGAGAATTAAGATAGGGTAGGATAGGAATTTCTCTCATTGTTCTTTCTGCCTATTGAGATTTAAACTTTTATGGAAATTTCTCCATTCATTGATTTAAAAATACTTTTTGAATGCCTGCTATGTTGCTAATCTGTGTTTGTGTGTACAAATGCTTGAGGACATGTAGATGGTTTATTCTCTTGAGAATTTCAGGTCAGCATTGTAGCTCTTCTTTTGCGTCATGCCTGTGGTCAAATCCTTGTAGGGAACATATTAGGAAACAAGTCTCATTTTCACCTTGTAAAATAAACTGTGTTCCAACATTTTCTAAGTTACTTCTTTGCAACTCAGAATACATTTTTGCATTGTTTGTAGAGTAGCCAACAACTATCATTTAACTCTGAGTCTGGCTAAAATGCTGCCTTACTAAAAATACTAAATTTCATTTTGGGAGGCCTTGTCCCAAGTAAGCACTACTGAGTGCTCCCATTATAAACCTATCAACTCTCATAGGAGACATTGTATTTAATTAGTTATTTGCTTTTGTGTGTGTGTGTTCCTTTCTCAAAAGAATGTAAGCTCAGCAAGAACAGGCGCTGTGCCTGCCTTGTTCACCTCTGCTTTGCGAGTGCTTAACTACATTAAGCACTGTGTGTGGCACACAGTAGGGACTCAGTGAATATTAACTGAATGCATGAATGGACCCTATTGGCCACCAGTGTTAGTAAATCAGACATAAAACTTAAGCACTGGTGTATGAGACGGCAACGTGAGGTTGAATGAGCACTCTGAGGAGAGGAAGAAGGCCCAGTTCAAATCTCCTATCATTGGTGTAGAGGAGGAAAAATAATTTTCTCTCTACCCTTCTGAGTTCTTGGTTGAGACCCCTGTAATAAAAGATAGATTAACTAGAGAAAATCAAACAGAAGTTTATTGACATATGTACTTTGTCTGTATCTCTCATGTCTACATAGGAGCTACCCAGGGGGAAATGAATAAACTCTCTGAGGTAGCTTACAACCTCAGCTTAAATACCATCTTCAGCTAAAGACAGAAGAAAGAAATGTGTAGGGAATGCCAGTTATGGGAAGGCTATTAGGAAAGGCATTAGAAAAGAGTAAGATTTGTTGTATTGGTGCCTTTTATTAAGGATCTTAGGTCAGCTCTGGGAATTAACCTTTGTCCCTCTGATTTAGAGGGGAGGAGGGATACCTTGTAAATTTATGTCCTGCTTTTAGGTAGATAGGGGAAAGGCAGAGAGCTTTTCTTGTTTCTGCTTCTCCTCAATTGCCTTCAGCTCAGAATAATCCTTATGCCAAGGTGGTATATTTTGGGGTGGCCTATTCCTATTACCCTTCATCTGCAAGCCACGTGTTCTTCAGCAAGTAACTTTTCTTCTCTAAATCTTAATTTCCTCAGTACAAAATATCTCTAAAGTCCTTCCCAGAGATCAAATGGTATGGAGGCATACTTGAATTTACTTATCTTGTACAATGCTACTTGAAGTGGGACAGGCATGATTAGAGAAAGATGGAGAGGTAGGCAGGAACTTTCTGGGAGATTCTGAAGGAGACTTCTGAGGACTTTGAAGGACCTTGCAAGTGATGGCACCGTTATTATAATGTCTTCATTTTCCCGGAACACTTACGGCTCTCTTTTCTCTTTAGTTATAAGTGTGTCATTAGAGTATCCTTATGCCCATCATTTGTAATTAGGGCCATTTTTGCGCTCATGACAAGTCTGGAGAGAGAGCATTTCATGATATAATGAGGTAAGAGACAGAAAAGGATCTGGGTAAAGGAGATGTACGTGTTTGTGTGAGAAGGAGGTGGCTGGTGATGAAGCAAACTGGTTCGTATGCAGCAAATGGCAGAAAAAAACACAGAAATAATGTTCCTCACGAAGAGGAAGAAAGGAAGTGGTGGGGAAGAAATGGTGAATTAACCAGTTCTCCATACTGTATATCCAAAGGCAATGTCACCTCACAGTGATTAGAGGCAAGAAGAAAAGAGTGTATCTCTATGTGAGAGAGATCAGTTACCCTTTTGCTGTTGGGTTTTTTTTTGTTGTTTTCTTTTTTAACTTTTTGTTAACAGAGGGCAGTCTCTTTTTACTCAATACGTCAATTCTTTTGCAACTGGGGTGCAGTTTTGATGTCTTAATCTAGCGTGGATAACTCCCTCTGCATCCTGATGTTGAAGCAGGTAGCAAACTCTGTTGCCTCTGGAAAGGGGGAGGATTCTGGCAGGACTGAAGGCAAGACAACCCTCAAAATGTCTCCCTAGGATAGAACATTTGTCATGGGGGGTCACGGAGGGAGAAGTCTATCCTCCAGAGATATGCCAGGCTGAACAGAAGAGGAGGATGAGGGAAGAGAAGTCTATGGATCTTAGAAAAAAGGGAGTCCCAGACGATGTGTCAGAGCCACAGAGGAGAGGGCCACTGCCTGTGCTGCTTGGAATGCTACAGAGGTGAAGAGGAGAGACCTGCAGAATGAGTGGTACCTTCTGGACTCTCGATTGTCCCAGAAAAATCCCTGTGTCCCAAGCATGGCATGGAAGAGTGTTGCTGAATCTGAAGGGGGTGATGAAGTTTCATTGGCTTGCGGAGAGAACAAGACACCATTCTACACTCCCCAGGCGTCATTAGGCACGAACATATTGGCCCCCGTTATGGGCTGAACTGCGTCCCCTACAAAGATACATCGAAGTCCTAATCTTCAGGTACGTGTGGGTGTGATGTTATTAGGAAATAGCATTTTTGCAGAAGTGATCAAATTAAAATGAGGTCATACTGGATTACAGTGGGCCCTCATCCAGTATGTCTGGCGTCCTTCTAAGAGAGAAACAGACACAGACACAGAGGGAAGACAGAAGTGGAGATTGGAGTTACGCAGCCACAAGCTAAAGAAAGCCTAGGGCTACTCAGAGCTAGAAGAGGCCAGGAAGGATCCTCCCCTAGAAACTTCAAAGGGAGTATGGCCCTGACAACACCTGGATTTTGGACTTCTAGCCTCCAGAGTTACTGTGAGTGAATAGATTTTTATTGTTTTAAGCCACCCAGTTTGTGGCACTTTGTGAAGGCAGCCTTAAGAAACTAATACAGCACCCTAAAAGATCTTGGAACTGTGATACAATCCAAGAGAAGAAACTCTGTAAGAGGAAACAAAATTTTAAAAAATACTTAAATTAAAAAGATTTCCCTCTAGGCAACAGAAAAAGAGAACTTCCCCTCTTCCTCTCAATTTAACATTTTCTTTAGAAAAACGTGATACTATTGTAAATGCTTTCTCTGTTTCTTTGAGATGTATGCAAATCTTTCTAAAAGTTAAATAAGCCACTTGCCAGTTTTGCATCCCAAGAATGTCTTCCTTGGAGGCCTCAGGGCTATCTCTGAACATCAAGGAGGGTGGTGTCTGCATCTGTAGGAGTTTAAGCCTATGCTTGGCTCCATGATGTAACTTTTTGTTCCTCATAATTATGGAAGTTTTACTTTTCCTTTTGGTAAAGACAATTAAACATGAATGTAGTGAATTGTATCTGCCTGGCTATATAAAAGAGTGAGATTTCTTTCTCTTGGCAATTTCCTTAGCAGATTGCCTGTGATATGCATCACAGTCTGGTTTAATGCTTAGGATTCACTGGGTTGGCACGAAATTTTATATTGAATTATTTCCCTTAACAACTCCAATACTGGAGTGGCATGCCAGACGCTCTGGGTTTGAATCTGGTAAATCTACTCCACTTACAATTGCCTTATGTTGCTATAGCCACTCTGCTTTCTTGTGGTTAGTGTTTGCATTATATAGCTTTTTCCACTCTTAAACTTTTTAGACAAACGAATCATATTATTTCCATGCTTAGAAGTTTCAGTGGTTTCCCACTCTCAACCCACTGTCTAAATCCCTCAGCATTGTATAAATTATCTGACTGCGATCTTCCTAGCATCATCTACCATCAGGGCTTTGTAGCTGGAATTTTTGACATCTCTATATGATGAGGTGATGTCATATGAGCAGAAAGCTAAGGAAAAAGTGAAACTAGGAAAAGTTTTCTAGTCCTAATGAGGCCATGAACTGTTAGACAGAGGTCTAAAAAACCCACTTCATTTATTTGGTCTCAACTTCTTCATCATAAAAAGAAGATTGTAATAAGTTGTCTCTAAAGTACACATCATACATCACTGGTACACCTCAACTGTGATATTCTGTGACTCTAGCAGAATCAAGTTTAGTTTTTCAAGTCACTGACCAGCATGATGCCTCAGTACCTTGGCTGGATGTTCAAAGATAAAAATCAATTTGTGCTTCTCTTTCTACCCCTCTGAACCTTGCAGGAAATATTACTCTGAAGAGAGACCCATGTTCAAATAGTCAGAAGTTTCCTCTCAGGGTCTCTGCTCCTTCCTCTTACCCATCCCCATTCTCTTAATTTCTTAGTTAGAGTTAGCTGGAATGTCATCCATGCACTGGTCCTGAGCTTTGTTCCATGGAACCAGCTCTGCATATCCTCCTTGACTGAACCCCTTCATCTGAAAAGTTAAGATTAACTTTAGGATTAGCCTAGAGGAGTACACTTGGCTTGTACGTTTCTGTTGGGAGATTCCCGCCGCAGGCCTGCACTGCAGGTGATGACTACAGTGATTGCGGGTTGTCAACTATAGCCTGTCTTTACTTAAGTTTGCCTCTTGGTTTCCCTGAAGAACAAATACTGAGTGAGCCTGGTACCTGAAGTTAGACTAGTCATTCATCTATTCATTCATTTATCAAGTACCTACTATTTACCAGACACTGAATTACACACCAGGGATGCAAAGGTGAATAAATCAGATTCCCTGCACTCACAATCACAGTCTTCCCAAATGCAGGAATTCTTCAGGTGGTCTGTGTCACACAAACCCAGGGAGCACATTCACATTGTGACCACGTGAAGAGTGAGCACAACCACTGTGCTGCCTCCCCCACCGCCAAGAAATGGTGCTATGCAGTGGTCCCGCTTGGCATGTTTCTCAGCTTTCAATAACATTCAATTCAGTTTGAAAGTGTGCTTCAGATAAGCCAAGAATAAGATTGTCTTTAACTTGAAAAATTGAAAAAAGGTAATTAACAAGAAGCCTGTTAAAAAGGTCTTAGAAGATAGGGCAGAGTGCAGAAGCAAAAAAAGAACTACAATCTTGCTGCCTGTGAAATGAAAACCACATTCACAGAAAGACAGACAAAATGAAAAGGCAGAGGACTATTACCAGATGAAGGAACAAGATAAAACGCCAGAAAAACAACTAAATGAAGTAGAGATAGGCAACCATCCAGAAAAAGAGTTCAGAATAATGATAGTGAAGATGATCTAGGACCTTGGAAAAAGAATGGAGGCCAAGATCGAGAAGATGCAAGAAATGTTTAACAAAGACCTAGAAGAATTACAGAACAGACAGAGATGAACAATACAGTAACTGAAATGAAAAATATACTAGAAGGAATCAATAGCAGAATAACTGAGGCAGAAGAACGGATAAGTGACCTGGAAGACAGAATGGTGGAATTCACTGCCATGGAACAGATTAAAGAAAAAAGAATGAAGACAGCCTAAGAGACCTCTGGGACAACATTAAACGTACCAATATTCACATTATTGGGGGTCCCAGAAGGAAAAGAGAGAGAGAAAGGACCCAAGAAAATATTTGAAGAGGTTATAGTAGAAAACTTCCCTAACACGGGAAAGGAAATAGCCACCCAAGTCCAGGAAGCGCAGAGAGTCCCAGGCAGGATAAACTCAAGGAGAAACACACAAAGACACATAGTAACCAAATTGACAGAAATTAAAGGCAAAGAAAAATTATTAAAAGCAACAAGGGAAAAATGACAAATAACATACAAGGGAATCCCCATAAGCTTAACAGCTGATTTCTCAGCAGAAACTCTATAAGCCAGAAGGGAGTGGCATGATATACTTAAAGTGATGAAAGGGAAAAACCTACAACCAAGATTACTCTACCCAGCAAGGGCCTCATTCAGATTTGATGGAGAAATCAAAAGCCTTACAGACAAGCAAAAGCTAAGAGAATTCAGCACCACCAAACAAGCTCTACAACAAATGCTGAAGGAGTTTCTCTAAGTGGGAAACACAAGAGAAGAAAAGGACCTTCAAAAACAAACCCAAAGCAATTAAGAAAATTATCATAGGAACATACATATCGATAATTACCTTAAATGTGAATGGATTAAATGCTCCAGCCAAAGGACACAGGCTCACTGAATGGATACAAAAACAAGACCCATATATATGCTGTCTACAAGAGAACCACTTCAGACCTAGGGACACATACAGACTGAAAGTGAGGGAATGGAAAAAGAGATTCCATAGAAATGGAAATCAAAAGAAAGCTGGAGTAGCAATACTCATATCAGACAAAATAGACATTAAAATAAAGAATGTTATAAGAGACAAGGAAGGACACTACATAATGATCAAGGGGTCAATCCAAGAAGAGATATAACAATTATAAATATATATGCACCCAACATAGGAGCACCTCAATACATAAGGCAAATGCTAAGAGCCATAAAAGAGGAAATTGACAGTAACACAATAATAGTGGGGGACTTTAACACCTCACTTACACCAATGGACAGATCATCCAGACAGAAAATTAATAAGGAAACACAAGCTTTAAATGACAAAATAGACCAGAGAGATTGAATTGATATTTATAGGACATTCCTTCCAAAAACAGCAAATTACACTTTCTTCTCAAGTGAGCATGGAACATTCTCCAGGAGAGATCACATCTTGGGTCACAAATCAAGCCTCAGTAAATTTAAGAAAATTGAAATCATATCTAGCACCTTTTCTGATCACAGTGCTATGAGATTAGAAATCAATTACAGGGAAAAAAATAAAAAAAACACAAACACATGGAGGCTAAACAATATGTTACTAGATAACCAAGAGATCACTGAAGAAATCAAAGAGGAAATAAGAAAATACCTAGAGACAAATGACAACAAAATCATGATGTTCCAAAACCTATGGGATTCAGCAAAAGCAGTTCCAAGAGGGAAGTTTATAGCAATACAATCCTACCTCGAGAAACAAGAAAAATCTCAAATAAACAATCTAACCTTACACCTAAAGGAACTAGAAAAGAAGAACAAACAATATCCAAAGTTACCAGAAGGAAAGAAATCATAAAGATCAGAGGATAAATAAATGAAATAGAAACAAAGAAAACAATAACAAATATCAATAAAACTAAAAGCTGATTCTTTGAGAATATAAAAAAAAATTGAAAAACCATTAGCCAGGCTCATCAAGAAAAAGAGGGAGAGGACTCAAATCAATAAACTTAGAAATGAAAAAGGAGACGTTACAATGCACACTGCAGAAATACAAAGCATCCTAAGAGACTACTGCAAGCAACTCTATGCCAATAAAGTGGACAACCTGGAAGAAATGGACAAATTCTTAAAAAAATGCAACCTTCCAAGACTGAACCAGGAAGAAGAAAATATGAACAAACCAATCATAAGTAATGAAATTGAAACTGTGATTAAAAATATTCCAACAGGGCTTCCCTGGTGGCGCAGTGGTTGAGAGTCCGCCTGCCGATGCAGGGGACACAGGTTCATGCCCTGGTCCGGGAAGATCCCACATGCCGCGGAGCGGCTGCACCCATGCACCTTGGCTGCTGAGCCTGCGCGTCCAGAGCCTGTGCTCCACAATGGGGGAGGCCACAACAGTGAGAGTCCTGCGTACCACAAAAAAACACAAAACAAACAAACAAAAAAATATTCCAACAAACAAAAGTCCAGGACCAGATGGCTTCACAGGTGAATTCTATCAAACATTTAGAAAAGAGCTAACACTCATCCTTCTCAAACTCTTCCAAAAATTTTCAGAGGAAGGAACACTCTCAAACTCATTCTATGAGGCCCCCATCACACTGATACCAAAACCAGACAGCGATACTACAAAAAAAGAAAATTACAGACCAATATCACTGATAAATATAGATGCAAAAATCCTCAACAAAATACTAGCAAACAGAATCCAACACATTAAAAGGATCATACATCATGATCAAGTGGGATTTATCCCAGGGATGCAAGGATTTTTCAGTATATGCAAATCAATCAATGTGATACACCATATTAACAAATTGAAGAATAAAAACCATATAATCATCTTAATAGATGCAGAAAAAGCTTTTGACAATATTCAACACCCATTTATAATAAAAACTCTCCAGAAAGTGGGCATAGAGGGAACCTACTTCAACATAATAAAGGCCATATACAACAAACCCACAGCAAACATCATTCTCAATGGTGAAAAACTGAAAGCATTTCCTCTAAGATCAGGAACAAGACAAGGATGTCCATTCTCACCGCTATTATTCAACATAGTTCTGGAAGTCCTAGCCACGGCAATCTGAGAAGAAAAAGAAATCAAAGGAATCCAAATTGGAAAAGAAGAAGTAAAACTGTCACTGTTTGCAGATGACATGATACTATACACAGAGAATCCTAAAGATGCCACCAGAAGAATACTAGAGCTAATCAATGAATTTGGTAAAGTGGCAGGATACAAAATTAATGCACAGAAATCTCTTGCATTCCTATGCACTAATGATGAAAAATCTGAAAGAGAAATTAAGGAAACACTCCCATTTACCATTGCAACAAAAAGAATAAAATACCTAGGAATAAACCTACCTAGGGAGACAAAAGACCTGTATGCAGAAAAGTATAAGACACTGATGAAAGAAATTAAAGATGATACCAACAGATGGAGAAATATACCATGTTCTTGGATTGGAAGAATCAATATTGTGAAAATGACTATACTACCCAAAGCAATCTACAGATTCAATGCAATCCCTATCAAATTACCAATGGCATTTTTTACTGAAGTAGCACAAAAAATCTTAAAATTTGTATGGAGACACAGAAGACCCCAAATACCCAAAGCAATCTTGAGGGGGGAAAAAACGGAGCTGGAGGAATCAGACTTGCTGACTTCAGACTATACTACAAAGCTACAGTAATCAAGACAATATGGTACTGCCACAAAAACAGAAATACAGATCAATGGAACAGGATAGAAAGCGCAGAGATAAACCCATGCACCTATGGTCAACTAACCTATGACAAAGGAGGCAAGGATATACAATGGATAAAAGGCAGTCTCTTCAGTAAGTGGTGCTGGGAAAACTGGACAGCTACATGTAAAAGAATGAAATTAGAACGCTCCCTAACACCATACACAAAGATAAACTCAAAATGGATTAAAGACCTAAATATAAGACCAGACAGTATAAAACTCTTAGAGAAAAACATAGGAAGAATACTCTTTGACATAAATTACAGCAAGATCTTTTTTGACCCACCTCCTAGAGCAATGGAAATAAAAACAAAAATAAATAAATGGGACCTAATGAAACTTAAAAGCTTTTGCACAGCAAAGGAAACTATAAGCAAGACAAAAAGACAAACCTCAGAATGGGAGAAAATATTTGCAAACGAATCAACGGACAAAGGATTAATCTCCAAAATATATAAACAGCTCATGGAGCTCAATATCAAAAAAACCCAATCCAAAAATGGGCAGAAGACCTAAATAGACATTTCTCCAAAGAAGACATACAGATGGCCAAGAGGCACATGAAAAGCTGCTCAACATCACTAATTATTAGAGAAATGCAAATCAAAACTACAATGAGGTATCACCTCACACCAGTCAGAATGGGCATCACCAAATATGTACAAACAACAAATGTTGGAGAGGGTGTGGAGAAAAAGGAACCCTCTTGCACTGTTGGTGGGAATGTAAATTGATACAGCCACTATGGAGAACAGTATGGAGGTTCCTTAGAAAGCTAAAAATAGAATTACCATATGACCCAGCAATCCCACTATTGGGCATATACCCAGATAAAACCATAATTCAAAAAGGCACATGCATCCCAGTGTTCATTGCAGCACTATTTACAATAGCCAGGTCATGGATGCAACCTAAATGCCCACTGACAGATGAATGGATAAAGAAGATCTGGTACATATATACAATGGGGCTTCCCTGGTGGCGCAGTGGTTGAGAGTCCGCCTGCCGATCAGGGGACACGGGTCCGTGCCCTGGTCCGGGAAGACCCCACATGCCGCAGAGCGGCTGGGCCCGTGAGCCATGGCTGCTGAGCCTGCGCGTCTGGAGCCTGTGCTCCACAATGGGAGAGGCCGCAAGAGTGAGAGGCCCGCGTACAGCAGAAAAAAAAAAAAAAAAAAAAAAGTACCTGAAACATATATACAATGGCATATTACTCAGCCATAAAAAGGAATGAAATTGGGTCATTTGTAGAGAGGTGGATGGACACAGAGACTGTCATACAGAGTGAAGTAAGTCAGAAAGAGAAAAACAAATACCGTATATTAATGCATAAATGTGGAATCTAGAAAAATGGTATAGATGAACTGGTTTGCAGGGCAGAAACAGAGACACAGATGTAGAGAACAAACGAATGGACACCAAGGGGGGGGAAGTGGGGGCAGGGGTGTGTGGTGGGATGAACTGGGAGATTGGGATTGACATGTATACTCTAATATGTATAAAATAGATAACTAATAAGAACCCACTGTATAAAATAAATAATTTTTTTTTAAAAAAAGGCCTTAGAAGAGTTTCAGTCTTTTAGATTTTAGCTTTAAAGTCAAAATCAAAGCTGAAACAGAAGTTCCCACTTGGGCATGTTCTTATTCTGTTTAGTTTCAGACCAGTGTCAACAATTCTGTTTAAGATGCCTCTGGATTGACATTTCCCCAAATACGTTCCATGAAACACATATAGAAGAGTTATTTGATGAAAAGGTTCTGAGGTTAAGTAAGTCCGGGAAACACTAGGTCAAATAGGTTTCTTTATCGCAAAGTCTGGGAGAGATGGATGTGCTAATGAGAAGTGTGGGTCCCTAAGAGAAGGAATAGTGTGTTATATTAGATCAACAGAACACTGTTTTCAGGAAGCAGATCACAGGCCCGGTCTTCTGTTAAAGCCGTTTTGGGAAGTCTTCCAGATGATCCTTTGACCTTGGCCAGTATCACCTGTTAATGTGTGTATATTAGTGGGGGATGTAGTATATGGCAGCAAGCAGAACTGGGTTGGGGGCAGAGCACAGTGTGTCCTTTAGGGAAAAAGTAAACTTGAATGTTATGGTATTCTGTGACATTGACCTTCAAAGAATAATGACTTTCAGTTCCTGGAGGGTAAGGGTCAGCTCTACCTTCTCAGTGTTTGGGGCAGTATCCCGCACAAATTGGTATTCAAGACATGCCTGTTGAAACGAATTTAATGCACGGGTTTGCACACATATTTCAGGCTTCACATGGGTGTATATAGGTTTCTATGCGTGAGCAACTGCATTCACTTAATTCATCATAAACATTCTGTCCTAGTGTATCTCTGACACTGCCTGTATAAGGAACTTTTTATCACCAACACAGAAGAGTGCTGCTTTGTTCTAATTGTTTCTGAAAGCCAATAACACTGTGATCAGGAGAAAATCAGCCCTGCTGCTGAGGCTGAGAGCCACTTGCAGGTGACCTTTTCAACATGTAAATTGTTACCCTCTTTGCCCTGCCTGCCCTGAAGTTTCCCAGCACTGGTCCCACAAAACAGAGTGGCAACAAATGTCATCTTTGCACCTGGCTGATTGTGGCATAGCACAAAGACAAATCAGTATTACTTCTGCCTATCCTTTTGGAAAGAAAAACTCAGCAGTTGTGACCTGCTGTGGGTCAAATTTTCCCTCAGATGATATGATTTTTCTTCCGGATTTTAGATAATTTCCATATTCTAAGGAGGAAGGGAGGGAGCAGCTCCCAGAGAGAGGCCCAGGCTGCAGCAGCATGTTCCTAATTCTCTCTCCGTGTGAGTCAGCGGCAGGTCCAGCATATTAAGTACTTCGTGGCGTTATTTTTCTTTTCTAAAACGTCAATGCTGGTGTAATCTACAAGAAGAACCTGAGTCCCCAGGGGAGCATTTGGAGAGAGGCTTAGTCATAAGGACGCACGTATTGATGTTACCTGCCATGCCCCGAGCTCTGCAAGGACCTGGAACTTTCAAAGAAACAGCGCCTTTGTTTATTACCTCCATTTTTGGACTGAAATATCTCCAGTGATGGGGCTGTGCTAGTGGGCACGGGAGTTATTTTTTGTTTTTGTTTTAATTTTCTCACTCTGAAAAATTTCTAATATACCCCAAAGTAAGATAATTAAGTAATTATCAAGGCTTTGTCACATGGTTTCATCTTTCCCCCCTCCCTTCTCTGGCTGAAGTAGTTTAAAGCAAACCCCAGACATAATGTCACTTCGTGCCTACCTGCTTGAATATACATCTCTAAAAAAAATAAATAAATAACCAAAATACCATTGTACTACTCAAAGTACGACATCATAACGCATAGTTGGTTATCATAGTATCCGGCTATTTTCAAATTCCCCAATTGTTCTTTTTATGGTTGTTTTATTCAAATGAGACTCTATAAAAAGGGCCACACATATCGTTTGGTTGCATGTCTCTTAAGTTTCTTTTAATCTAGAGCAGTACCCTCTCCCCTACTTTTTTCATGCCACTGACATGTTGAAAATAAGTTATGCTACCTTAAAGAAGTAGATCTCTAGTATCATTCCCTTTCTCTTCCATCATCTCCCCCCTACCCAGGAAAAGGGGGAGCTTTAATATCCATGGAAGAGAACACTGGTTACCAACCTCATTTCTGTCCTTCAAAGGAATGGAGTTTTAAGTTGGGCCCTTGACTGCTCAGTAGAAAGACCACATAGCCCAGGCACCTTAATAGTTAGATGTGGCCACGTCTGCAAAAGTGATGGTGAACTTTGTAAGTTCAAGATGGTATCCTTTAAGGACAGAGGCTCTCCCCACCCTAGTTCTCCCCATTGCCTGAACTGCAGGCACAGTGTGAGCCATCTTGGACCACGCAAACAGGACAGCATCCCAGGAATGGCAGAGCCGTGGAATGGAAGGTAGCAAGCTCCCTGCTGATTTTGTGGGGCAGAGCTGCCATTCCAGCTCAGACTTACATCAGAGATAAGCGTCTACCTTGCTTCAGCCACTGTGACTTTGTGTAATGCAGCTACACATATTTGCTTACAAATTTAATATCCATATTTCGTATGTCTTCAACCTAATTTTCTGTTTCTACGCCTTCGGGAAGGTATTTCATCTCACTAATTCTGAGTTTCCTCAAATATTAAAAGGAATGATATTAGTACCTCTCTCATAGCATTGTTGCAAGAATTAATTCATGCGTGCATTATTCAACAGATATATATTGAGTACCAGGTGTCAGTTAATATGCTGTGTGCTGGCTGGGCGTTTAGTGTTGAATAAGACTCTTTTCATGCCCTGCAGGAGGTGACAATCTATCAAGGGTGTCAATGAGTAAACAGATAATTAAAAAAACAATAGGAGAACTTAGGCACTGTGTGCTGTGGAAACACAGGGGAGGATCAACCAGCTCTGTCAGCGTAGGACATTAGGAGGAGTTCCAGGTCAGGAGTGTCCAGGCCTGAAGAAGGGCAGAATTAGATCAAAGGCAGAATTAGATCAAAGGGCCTGTACACCATTGGGAACTACTGGACTGTTTGTTGCCTTTCTTTCTTACCCACTTGAAAACATACTTTGGTGTTCTTCTTTGTACCAGGCACTGTGCTAAGTGCTGCACACACAGATAACTAAAACGCTATCTGTGTTGTGCTTGGGGGAAGTACAAAGTCTAGTGAAGGAGACAGATGTTAAGAGAGAAATTATAAAACACAGTGAGAAGTGCTTCAACAGGACCCTGAATGCAGCGTTAGAAAGACAGAGCACAGACAAAAATAACGGCAATTAACATTTACGGAGCTCTCCCCATAAGCTCAGCACTGTGCTAAGCACTTTATGCATATATCTGATTTTTAATGATAATAACAACACTAATAGGGTTTGAGCCAGGCAATCTTCAAAATACTTTGCATGCATTAATTTAGTTATTTGTATGATGATAGCCCTAAAAGGTAAGTAATATTATTATCTCCATTTCTCAGATGAGAAAACTCAGGCCCCGAGAGGTTAAACAGCTTGCCCAAGGTCATGTGGCTGGGGAGTGGCACAGCCAGGATGTGAACTTGGGCCCTAACTCTGTACTCTCAGCCACTCCAGTGAGGCTGCCTCCAGAGAGCACCTGGCCACATGTGGGCAAAAGGGAAGGCTTTGGGGGAGATGAAATGATATGGACCTCTGCTGAAGCAGAGCAATAGGAGTAGAGAAGAGACGGTAGTTATCTGAGGCCGATCTGATTATTAGATATTGGTGAGAGGTGGAGGGGAGGCAGAGAGAACCAGGGAGCTGATGAGGGACCATGGAAGGTCTAGCATAGGAGGATAGGAGGACGGCAACGCCATTGATCGAAAAGATGAAAAAACAGACGTCGTACGGGAAAGACGAAGAAACTTCTTTGATCATGTTCCCTTTGAAAGTCTTGGTGGATATCCAATTGCATTTTAGGAGCTGGAGCTCAGGAAAGAGGATAAGGCCAGAAATAGAGATTGCTCTGTCATCAGCAAGGTGTGGCAGGTCCTAGAAGACGTGGGATGAGATCATACATGGAGTGATGTGTGAGGCAAGAATAGAAGAGAACCAAGAATGGAGCCAGGAGAAACCCTAACATTTAAGGGTAGACTGAGTTGGTGAGACAATAAAAGAGATGGTGTCAGGTAAAAGATTTCTCCTTATTGCCGTGAACATGGAAATAAATTCTGGGACATCAGCAGCCATCCTATAACCATGAGGTAACAAGAGGAGGGAAAGACCAAGAGAATCACAGATATATTGATCCTAACATAGTTAGGTTACCAAATCACACTAGTATTTGGCCTTCTACAGACTTTTCTTTCCTTTTTAATTGAAGTTTTGTTGACATACAATACGATATTAGTTTCAGGTATACAACATAGTGGTTTGACATTTATGTACATTATAAATTGATCACCACGATCATTCTAATAACCATCTAAAACCGTATAAAGTTATTACAATGTTACTGACTATATTCCCTATGCTGTACATTACATTCCCATGATTTGTTTATGATATAACTGGAGGCTTGAAACTGTTAATCCCCTTCACCTATTTCCCCCACACTCCCACCCCCCTCCCTTTCAGCAACCACCTGCTTGTTCTCTGTATCTATGTCTGTCTGTATTTCGTTTTGTTTGTTTCGTTTGTTAGATTCCACATGTAAGTGAAATCATCAGTACTTTCTCTGATTTATTTCACTTAGCATAATATCTTCTAAGTCCATCAGTGTTGTCACAAATGGCAAGACTTCATTCTTTTTTAATGGCCGAGTAATATTCCATTCCATTTTGTGTGTGTGTGTGTGTGTGTGTGTGTGTGTGTGTGTGTAAAACACATCTTCTTTATCCATTCAACTATCAAAGAACAGTTAGGTTGCTTCCATTACTTTTATTGTAAATAATGCTGCAATGGATATAGGGGTGTATATATCTTTTCAAACTAGTGTTTTTGTTTCCTTCAGACAAATACTCAGAGGTAGAATTGCTGGATCATATCGTACTTCTTTATTTTTTAAATACATCTTTATTGGAGTATAATTGCTTTACAATGTTGTGTTAGTTTCTGCTGTACAACAAAATGAATCCGCTATATGCATACATATGTCCCCATATCCCCTCCCTCTTGAGCCTCCCTCCCACCCTCCCTATCCTGCCCCTCTAGGTGGTCACAAAGCGCCGAGCTGATCTCCCTGTGCTATGCAGCATCTTCCCACTAGCTATCTATTTTACATTTAGTAGTGTATATATGTCAGTGCTACTCTCTCACTACATCCCAGTCTCCCATTCCCCCCATGGCCTCAAGTCCGTTCTCAACGTCTGCATCTTTATTCCTGCCCTACCACTAGGTTCATCAGTACCATTTTTCTGGATTCCATATATATATGTTAGCATACAGTAGTTGTTTTTCTGACTTACTTCACTCTGTATGACAGACTCTGTGTCCATCCACCATGCTACAAATAACTCAGTTTCGTTCCTTTGTATGGCTGACTAATATTCCATTGTATATATGTGCCACATCTTCTTTGTCCATTCATCTGTTGATGGACATTTAGGTTATTTCCGTGTCCTGGCTATCGTAAATAGTGCTGCAATGAACATTGTGGTACATGACTCTTTTTGAATTATGGTTTTCTCAGGCTATACGCCCAGTAGTGGGATTCATATGGTACTTCTACTTTCAGTTTTTTGAGGAATCTCCATACCATTTTCCATAGTGGCTGCACAAATTTACTTTCCCACCAACAGTGTAAAAGGGTTCCCTTTCCATCACATCCTCGCCAACACTTGTAATTTGTTGTCTTTTTGATAATAGCCATTCTGACAGCTGTGAAGTGATATCTCATTGTGGTTTTGACTTGCATTTCCTTGATGATTAGGGATATCGAGCATTTTTCATGTATCTGTTGGTCATCTATATGTCTTCTTTAGAAATATGTCTATTCAGGTCCTCTGCCATTTTTTAATCAGATTGTTTGTATTTTTGATGTTGAATTGTGTGAGTTCTTTATGTATTTTAGATATTAACCCCATATTGGATATATCATTTGCAAATATCTTCTCCCATTCAGTACGTTGACTTTTTGTTTTGTTGATGATTTTCTTCACTGTGCAAAAGCTTTATAATTTGGATGTACTCCCATATTTTTCCTTTTGTTTCTCTTGCCTGAGGAGACATGTTCAAAAAAATATTGCTAAGACTGATGACAAAGAGCTTAATGCCTATGTTATCTTCTGGGAGTTTTATGGTTTCAGGTCTTATACTTAACATCTTTAATCCATTTTGAGCTTATTTTTGTACCTAGTGTAAGAATGTGGTCGTTTCATTCTTTTGAATGTAGCTGTCCAGTTTTCCCAACACTATTTATCGAAGAATCTGTCTTTTCCCATATATTCTTGGCTCCTTTGTTGTAAATTAATTGACCATCTAAGCATGGGTTTACTTCTGGGTCCTCTGTGCTGTTCCATTGATCAATGTGTCTATTTTTATGCCAGTACCATACGATTTTGATTACTCTAGTTTGTAATATAGTTCTTTCTTAAGATTGCTTTGGCTATTTGGGGTCTTTTGTGAATCTTTACAAATTTTAGGTTTATTTGTTCCAGTTTTATGGACTTTTCTTAGTAGGTAGTTATTAAACATAGAGATTATTCTTAGCTATAAAGTGAGAATAGCTGTCACAAAGGATGGCTGTCCTTTCACAACTCTCCTTTGTGACAGCTAAACCTAGAACAGTGCTGTGTATTCAATACTCCATAAACAGATGTGGCATCAAAATACATGGTAGTAAGATTTTCTTAAGCATTATCTGACAATCTGGGAACAGTACCAAAAAAAGCAAATAGTTGGATATCTCTTAAGTTGGGGACCAATTGCAAGGGGCAAAGAGAATCAGTTATACAGAAGAATTGGTAAAAATACAAGTTTTCCTTGACCATTGGGTCCAAACTGGGTAGGGAAGAAGGTGGATCCAGGTGGATGCTGACATCTGGGATCTTCCCATCTTGTGGAGAGGTTGAGTCCTCAATGAGGACAAACTACAAGACTAGTAGTTAAAAGGGGATAGAGGGCTACATCTTGTGATTAGAGAAAGGGATTCCCATAATTTAAGATTTTGGAGGTAAAATGGTTTCAAATAGTGACAAGTATTGGTTGGCCAAAAAAGTTCGTTGGGATTTTCTGTAACATCTTATGGAGAATCCCAAACGACCTTTTTTGGCCAACCCAATACAAAAGTAAATGGTTGCAATGGAGTGGAAGTGAAGTCTACCATCAGAATAATTAAAATTAATAGTCAACATTTTATCTCAGTTCTTTTCTACCAGATTCCAGATATACTGGAAATACTGTTCAGGCTGCTATAGCAAAGTATCACAGTCTGGGTGGCTTAAACAACAGACATTTATTTTACGATTCTGGAGGCCAGAAGTCCAAGATCATAGTGTCAGCAGGTTCAGTCTCTTCTGAAGCCTCTTTCCTTGGCTTATAGGTATTTGTCTTCTCCCTGTGTCTTTACATGGCCTTCCTTCTGTACCTCTGTGTCCTAATCTCCTCTGTTAATAAGGACACCAATCATATTGGATTAGATCCCACACTGCTGATCTCATTTTACCTTAATTACTTCTTTAAGACCCTATCTCCAAACACAGTCACATTTGGAGGTATTGGGGGTTGGCACTTCAACATGTGAATGTGGCATGAGGCAGGGAGTGGGACACAATTTTGCCCATAACCCCCAGGCAATGTGCTATTATTTTCTATACATGAGTGCTAAGTTACTCTATGCAACATTTAATTCTCACACAGACTTTTGAGAACAAAGGTACTATTTTTCAATTTTACATATAAAAAAACTAATATGTACTCAGGTTAAGTAACCTGCCCAATGTCTTATTCAGTTTGGGCTGCTATAACCAAATACTGTAGACTGGGGGCTTAAACAACAATTTATTTCTCACAGTTCTGGAGGCCTGGAAAGTCCAAGATCCAGGTGCCTGGAGATTCAGTGTCAGTGAGAGCTTTCTTTCTGGTTTGCAGATGGCCATCTTCTTGCTTTGTCCTCACATGGCAGAGAGGGAGAGATTTCACTTTTCTTCCTTTTTTATAAGGACATTTATACTGTCATGAGAGCCCACTGTCATGACCCTCATCTAACCCAAGTTACCTCCCAATGGCACCACCTTCAAATACCACCATAAAGGGGATTAGGGCTTCAACATATGAATTTGGGAGGAATGCATTCAGCCCACAGCACCCGAGCATGCACTGCCGTTGCCTGGTAGTGCTTTTAATCAAGCTCAGATCTGATTCCCAAGCCCATGTGACTTTTTTTTTAACCTTGTTTCTTCCTCTAACTTAAATTTTATACCCTATCTTCTTCCAAACCAGGTTAGAGGAGGCATCCTACTTTTATTTCTAACATGAATTTAAAGTAGTTTTTAATCCCCAAGTTCTGTGTTTTAATAGGTAATATGAAGTATAGAGGAGGATTCATCAGTCATGAAAGGGAACAAATAAGAAAGTTTTAAAGGAGACCAGTATAGGGAGAAGAAATAAGTGATCTCCTAAGGAGAGCCATGAATGAAGCATAACTGCAGGATGCTGCATTTCTGTTTGCCTACAGTATTAGTTTCCTATTTGTGCTGTATCAAATTACCACAAACTTAGTGGCTAAAAACACCACGAATTTCTGAGAGCTCTTGAGGTGTGTAGTCTGAAATAAGTCTTATGGATCTAAATCAAGGTGGTAGTAGGACTGTATTCCTTTTGGAGGCCCCAGGGGAGAATCAATTTCCTTGACTTTTCCATCTTTGAAAGGCTGCCTCTACTCCTTGACTCATGGGCCCTTCCTCCATCTCTAAAATGTATTCTGTCATATCTCCTTTTTCTCACTGTGGCCCTCCTTCCTCTCTCTTATAGGGACCATTGTGATTACATTGGACCTACCCAGATAATCCAGAATAATCTCCCCAAGTTAAGATGCTTAATCACATCTGCAAAATCCATTTTTCATAGGTTTCTGGGTATTAGAACATGGACATCTTTGTGGGGGCCATTATTCAGACTGCTGCCCCTACTAATGGTTGTCCATTAGTGAATAGTTGAACTAGGAGGGACAGTACCATGGATGTTATTAAAGCAGGTTGCAATCTCAGCATTTAAAAACTTTTGAAAGAAGAATTTGGGAGGAGAGTAGCACTGATAAATCAGTTGAATAATGTTCCTCTATATATTGAAGTATGCAATATGTATGGTGTGGCCAATTGTAGCTGATGATGATTGCTCTGAATAATGAACATCTCCAGGCATAAGATGTATGACTCTTATTATGTTAATGTTTGGGAGCTTAAAAGCAGAGCGTGAATTATGCTCACGATTCACTCTTCTATGTGAGTTGTGAAAGGGACAATAAAACACTGCTATTGTCAAGCACAGGACTTGATTTCTTTCTCTGCCCCTTATAGCAAAAGCCATCTTAGGCAAGGGAGATGTGCTTTCTCATCTAGAGAAATGAAATAATAATAACTTCTTTGTAGGGCTGCTTGGAACTTACACAGAGGTGGAGGAGGTAGTACATGAGAACACTTTGTAGTGTTTACTTTTGTTCGACTACCTATGGCCATGCCACCATTTTCAGGTATTTGGTACCCACTCCTTCCAAACCCACAGGAAAATTGTCCTTCTTGAAGTTAGAAGGAGTCATATAATTTGCTTTAGCCAACAAAGATGATTGAAGACTCTCAAGCTACACTTCCTCTGCAGCAGTGATTGTGAGAGCAAGTCTTGACATCCAGTATCACATACACAAAATACCTGAAACTCTGAGCCTGCACATGGAGGAAAATTGCACTGAAAAGCAGCCCAGACTCAAGCAAGATGGATACAAACAAGAAATAGACTCTTGCTTAAAGCCACTAAAGTTCTTGGTTGGGGGTGGTTTTGTATAATTAAACAAGCTTAATCTGGCTAACTCAGAGTTACAGAGATAAACCTTTGAAAGTGGGAGAGGCTGCTTCAATGAGATTTTGATGCTAAACTGCTTCAGAGCTTTAAGGCTTTCAGGTTAATAAGTAGTAGTAACGTTAATAGTAATATCATTGTTACTGGTGCCGATGAGACTGAAGGCACCATGTCAAGCACTTTAGATTCGTTGTACATACATGTCTGTATTGCTCATAGTGGCATCTGCAGTGCCAATAACAGTGTAAAAACACACAATGGGCACTTAATAAATATTTGCTGAACTAGTAAATTTCTGTTTTCTATTAGGAAGAGATTTTAGCATTAAGTTAAAGAAAGCTAGAGTTTGATTATGTTGTAATGGGTAGATGTTCACGTTAAATGAAGTTTACTCGCTGCATGTAGGCATTCATTTGCTTTTCAGACTTTCCTCTTTACTACTGTCATCATCAACCAGTGAATTGAATGTTTGCTATGAATATATCTGCTTAAATCTTTAATGGCTTTCCTAGGTGTTTTAAGACTGTTATAACAGAGGTAAGGTGAACAAGCAAAAGACAATAGGCATCATTGGAGGACAGAGTAGAATCTTTTTTATAATTATTAAGAAATATATCCTACATTCAAAATAGTACATATGTGTATTTGTCTAGTTTCATAATAAAACACACATGCCAGGTACCCTCCCAGAGTTTCAAAGAAATTCCAGTACCTCTTAAGTCCTCTGTGTGCCCCAGCCTGATGGACTTCCCCTTCTCCATGCATACGGTCACCCTCCTGAACTTTGTGTTAATCATTCCTTTTTTCTCTTAAACTTGTACTTTCTATGTGTATACAGTATCCCTAAAGCATATATTTTTTGCATATTTTTAAACTTTATATTATACTTCATGTCATACTGTATGCATTCTTCTGAGTCATTTTATTGTGCTTAATAATGTGTTTTGGAGATTCAGTATTGACGCTGTATAGTTGTTTAATCACTTTCATTACTGCAAAGTATATTTTATGACTTTACAGAAAAAATATGTATCCATACACTTTTTGATGGATTTAGGCATTTACCTGCTTCTTTCTATAATGAAAAATTGTGCTATGGATATTCTTGTACATATGCAAGATTTTCTCCAAGTATTGTTTCAATTAGGCTTGCTTTCAGCCATGAGTGATAGAAACCCAAAATAGCAATGGGTTAAACCAGATAGAAATGTATTTCTTACTTAAGTGAAGCCTGGGTGGATGTGGTGCATGACTAGTATTGTAGTGCTGCTCTCCTAAGTCCGCAGAGACCCAGGTTCCTTCTAGCTCATAGTGCTGCCATTTCTAGTGTGTGGCTCTCATTCTCACAGTCCAAGATGATGACATTCTGTATTGCAGCCAGTGAGATGAAGGAAGAATGAAAAAGCGGTACAAAGCACACAAATCACACATTAAGGAAGTTTCCTGGAAAATGTCACAAATATTTCTACTTATACCCCACTGGACAGAAATTGTGTGGCCACACCTAGCTGCAATGGAGGGTGAGAAATAAAGTCTTTATTCTGGGAAGGCATACGACCAGCTAGAAATTCTACTTCCATGGTGTAAGAAGAGAATGAATATTGGGAAAGAAATGAAAGGCTTTACCACAGGTACATACCTAGGAGTAAGACTGTTGATTGACAAGCTGTGCATATGTTCATTTGTGCAAGGCAATGCCAAATCATTCTCCCAAGTGTTTGTACCAGAGGGTAAAATCTGAATATATTCATTCATTAAACAAGTATTTACTGAACACCTACTATGCGTCAGCATTATTCTAAGAGCTGGGCTGTAACACTAAGCTCACATTCCAGTGGAGACAATCAATAAACAGGTAAATAAATAAATGTTATAATTTTGGTATAAAGTGAGTAGCAGTGAAGTAGAGTAGCAGGTAGAGATTGTGGGAGTGCTAGGTTTTAGAGAATGGTCAAGAAAGACCAGTCTCCAGAGGCTGGAAAAATAGAGCTGACAGAGCACAAGTGGACTAAATTCAGATCCTTTTGTGTCTTTCCTTGGCATATAAGAACAAACTTGTCTTTTCTAACAAGTGGCCTTCTTGTTTAGCACATCAAAAGAATTGAGCATGATGTTACTGATAATGCATTCAAATAATGACTATTCTGGTGAGGATCTCTTACCTGGAATACAATAGAGATGTCAAGTTCAGAGTCCCGTCTCTCATTTTCCATTTATTCGTCAAGTACATCACATGTGCAAAGCATTGTACTGACTAAAGGGATATTAAAAATGCACAGAACAAGAATGAAAATGCTAGCTTTCAGGCACAAAAACAATGCAGTTACACTGCCATTAAAGTGGGTACAGGAGGACAGGTAACCTGCCTGGAAATGTGCAAGGCTGGGGTGCATACTCCAGGAAGCAAGTCCCAGGTGCAGATGCTCATATTTAATTTTCCCAAAATATGCTAAGAGGGCTTCTTCAGATCAGCAGCCAAGCTGAGGGCTTTTTCTTTCCTACTGTAGTTATAATTCTACTACCACTAATCCAGCTCCCATTGACTAGGAAAATTATATAAGGATCAGCACAATTTGAACATTATATAGACACATTCCCTCTCTCTTTTTTTTAAATCAATCGTGTGTGAGCTATGTGGTATTATAAAAACACACATTGAAGCATAGAAAATTCTATTTATACCCTCATTGCATATTTCACACTTGACTATCCAGTCCCTGAATGTAAAACTTTTCTTGATATAACTCAACATCCCTGTCCCTATCGCACTATTTGACCATTGATTGCTGGCTAAGCTTTTTCCTGAAGGGTCAAGGAACAGCACGATGCCAATCTACCCAAACGTGACTTGAACTTGTAGCCTTGTGATAAATAGGTCTCAGCTTCAGGCAACCGAGTGAACCAACCTTGAACAGCAGGGAAGCCAGAATGAAGAAAGCAGCCGCCATTCAATAAACAAACACCACAAGTGAGTGTAAAAAGCATTCTTTTTGTGAACACTGTTGACCTAAAACAAATAAACTTCTAGATATTGCTCCAGCAATGATGGATTGACTTGGGATTAGCAGGGAAATACAATTCAGATTCTGCAATCACGGCAAACCACATGCAAGTCCCCGAGGCAAGGGAAGAAAACAAAGAGACCATGGCTTTTCATTGGCTGACTTGCTGCCAGGAACGAAGAGGGGTCTTTGATCTTGTTGGGCTCTGCTATCATTCCAGGACCTGAGAGCTCCTCCCCCTTTTTGTCTCTCAACTCTATTTAATTGAAGTTTCTGTTTATTATTTTTTTACATTTCCCTCTTTTGATCAAGATCTTTCTCTGAAAGCATTACTGATCAAGAGTTGGGTTTTCTAGTTTCAGTGGCTTTTGTCCCCCAGTGCCAGGAAGGACCTTTCCTGGGAGTAGTGTCTCACTTCAGAAGGAAAGTTCACAGATTGGAAACCTATTGAGGTCACATTTGAGTAACAAGGAGAAGTAGGAGTGAGAACTCTTGGGCACTTTTTATCTGAAGTCCATATGTTATCAAGATCATAGACACTGGAGATCATCTGAAGCATTATATCATCATCAAAGGTCTGGCAACAACCTTCCAACAGGCCTGATCCAGATATCTTGGGAAGCTGTCTCATCAGATATCACCTGCTTCAATTCTGGGAAATCTTTATTTTCAGGTCACCAGATGATATGAAGGATCCAGTCAGTGTTTGATGCTTTCTTTATGTGTGTCGTGTGAATCCAAGAGTCTAGTCCTTGGAGTTTGGCAGCACACACGTTGGTTAGCAGTGCCTGATAGGGGCCTCTTCAGTGAGGTTGAAGGGAATTCTTTGGGAGGTGTCTCTTTCCCATAGATGAAATCTCCAGATTACAAGAGCACACAGTGAAAATATTGCTCTACCAAAACATAGTTATTTTAATAGAAGTGATTAGGCCTTTGCAATATTGGAGTAACTCTCCTTTTATCAGTTGTGGGTCAAAAGACACAGAAGTCAAGTGCATTGGGCTTCCTGTGACCATCTAAAGGGTGAGAGTTTATGAGTTCTGAAAGAGGTGACTCTGAGATTTAGATGAATTGCTGGCAATCCTTTTGGCCAAGGTATTTGGAGGACCTCTACAAAGTTTGCCAGTTGAGTCCTAATAATGCTATTAGTACATTTAACTAAACCAGAGGATTGAGGATGGTAAACACAGTGAAAGTGTTGTAAAACCATCCACACATCACAGACTTGTCAAAGTGCCTGGCCAGTAAAATGGGTCCCTTGATCATTATGAAGTTTGAGAGGAGTTCCCCGGGTAGGAATAATCTTTTCCAAAAGAGCTTTAGCCTCAGAAGAGGCAATAGCCTGTCTACAAGAAGAGACTTCAGTCCAGTGTGAAAACATACAGACCATGACTAAAGCATTTATATACATGAGACAAAGGAAGTTGTATGAAATCTACTTGCCAGACCTCAAATGATCCATTAGACAGTTAAAAATGTCCAGAGGCAGTAAAACAGGCTTCCCCGGTTATACTTCAAACAAACGGGACAAATGATGTAGGCACTTTTTGCAGCCTTGCTAACGTTTCCAAACCAATATTGACCATGAATACTATCATTTTGTCAGTAGACCAATGGTTTAATGCATATACAGTGGTGAGGAGAGGGACCTTTAGAATCTCAGATAGGACTATGTTGTTATTTGGTCCAAATCACAGCTTTCTCTTTTTATCAAACCAGCAATTGTTGGATTTCCAATTCTGTTTTTCCTTTTCTGACGCCAATTGTTGGGCTTCTCTAGCTAATTTTTCCAAGTTATCATTTGGGGAAATATCCCTTTGAACCATGACAGAGGTTTGGCTGCTGTTCGTCTCTTTAAGGGCAGCATTCCTTGCAGCAATATCAGCAAGGTAATTTCCCTTAGCTTCCATAGAGTCAAGTGTATAATGCCCCAGAATCTTAATAAAAGCTAGAGCAGCAAGTAAGAGTATCACATCCAATAATTCCTGACTATAGGGGCCATTTTAAATTTCATTTCTGCTAGGAGTAAGGAACCCACTTTGCTTCTGCAACATTCCAAAATCATGAGATACTTTGAAAGCATATCTGCTATCAGTAAAATATTGGCAGTTTTGTCCTTGGCTAAAGTATAAGATTATGTAAGAACATATAATTCAGCCTGTATCAAGCCTTAGGGAAAGATGTTGCCTCAATAATATCAAAAGGAGTAGCAATAGCAAACCCAGAACAATATTTGCCACTGGCACCTTTTAAAAAAGAACCATCAATGAACCATGAGGACTCAGTGTTACATGGAGGAATTTCTTATAGATTGTCACAAGGAGTAAGAGGTGATCCATCAGCATCAAGCAGTCATGAAGGACTTCATCGTGATGGAGGGAAGAAGAGTAGCAGGGTTAAGGTTATTATAACGAAAAAGAGTTATGTGAGGAGCAGTTAACGAAAGGACTTCATAGGAGGTAAGGCAGCTGACTGAGAAATGTTGAGTGTGATAAGAACTCAGGAAAGCTTCTACCGCCTGAGGTACAAAAATGGTTAAATGGGATCCCACAACAATTTTCTTAGTGGCCTTAACCAAAAGGACAATGGCGCTAAGGCAAGGAGGGAATCTCTGTGCCCCAGTTTCTGGCTGTAATACCCTGTGGGTTGATGGTGGTCCTGTGATCTGGGGTGACTACTCCAAGAGCATTTCCTTCCTTTTTATATAGAAAAAGGAAAAAGGGAATCTGATAATTGGCATGCTTAAGAATAAGTGGGTTCATCAAACTGTCCTTTTAGGCCTTAAAAGCTATGTTCTTCCCATAAAATTGGGTCAGGGTTATTATTGTTTGGTAAAACATACAGAGGTTTGGCCATCAGAGGGAAATTTTGGATCGAATTTTGGCAATAACCAGCTAGCTGGAGAAAACTTTGCAGTCGGCACTTAGTGTTGGGTTTGGGGAAACTTAGAACACCATGAAGACCATCTGGATCTAGGTGTAGCCCTTGTTTTGATATCAGATGCCCTAAATATCAAACTTGGGTTTGGGCAAACTACAATTTTTCTTTGACAACCTTATGTCCTTTAAGGCTAAGAGTTTTAGCAAATGGATGTTTTCTTCCTTTGAGGAAGCTTAAGGAGAGTAAAGAAGCAAATCATCCACATATGGCAACAAAGTAGAACCTTCAGAGAACTGTATATCATTCAGATGAGCCTTCAGGATTTGCGAGAAATAAGAAGGACTCTCAGTAAAATCCTGAGACCTTACCGTCCAGGTGAATTGTTTTTCTTCCCAAGAAAAGGCAAGAAGGTATTTGGCTAACTTCATCAACTGGAACTAAAGAATTCCCTGCATGAATCAATTACAGTAAAGAATTTGCTTCCAGTGGGAATGGAGGTTAGTAATGTATTACATGAGGGTTAGAAACAACAGGGTGTTGAGGAATAACAATGTGTTTATTGCTCAGGGGTCATGAACAAACCTCCACCCTCAGTCCTTAGGTTTTCTCACCAGTAAAATGGGAGTGTCACAGGAGCTAGTACAAGGCCTTGAGCCTTGTCATTTTCCATTATGGGCTTTATGCCTTAAAGGGTTTCTTTACTTATAAGGGTATTCATTAATTCTGGGAAGAGATTTTGAGACATCTATTTGAATTTTGATGGGAGGTGTGCTGTGAGTTTTGCCAATATCAGTTGGAGATTTTGCCCATAAGGAAGATGGCAATCGATTCGATAGGGACAAATGATCAGTGTTTCCAGAATCACCTCTAGCACTGTCAGAGACAGAACAAATAAAAGATGTCAAAGGGTCGTTTAATTCAGCTGGTTGGTTACTCTGATGACTACTGTCAAATTCTAGAATTATTTCCCCCTTTTGAGAGGAAGAAATTCTGACACAATAGTTCACTAAGAAGTCTCAACCTAACAACTGGGTAGGAGCAGAGGAACTAAGGTGAAAAGAGTATGTATCTTTCAAAGGGCCTAATCAAAATGGAATATATTCAAAAACAGGAACCTTTTGGGGTTCACTGGAGATTCCCACAATTTAAACTCTTTTAGTAACCCAAGTCAGGGGCTGGCTGCTTTATAGTAGTGGGGTTGAGCACCAAGAGTGTGTCTCCAGTATTAATTAGGACTGGAATAGATTCATACCCAATCTGGAGAAATGTTTTTCCAAGCTGATTAAGAGGGAGGATTAGGAATAGCCCCTGCAGTTTCTTAGAGCTCCATCATTAAGCATTGGGAGGACACTGGAAAGGCTGGTTAGAGGCTGAAGGCACTTAAAGTGCTTTCATTTGTAACAATCTCTTTTCCAGTGTCTTGGCTCTTTGCAATAATAGCAGAAACTAGGATGGTTTTGTTTTTCGTTTTGGAGCCTTCATTTGCTGGAGTTGAAGATTCAGAATTTTGACAGTCTTCATTTCTGGTGACTCATCTAGAGTGTGAGAGAGCTGGTTTTCCAGATTAACTAAATCTGAAGGAGACATAGTTTCTCACTCCATCCTGGTCCTTTATACTAGAAGGGAAAGGTCCCAGTACAGCCCATTAATAAACATAGAGTTAAAAGCTGCCTGGTAGAATCAGCATCTAAAGGAAGACAAGAATTTTCTTTAGAAATAATCTGAAGTCAACTGTAATAGTCATGAACACGTTCATCAGATTTTTGTGTGCAAGCTTGAATTTTGTTCCAGTCAGCAGGCTTTGGAAAAGCCCTAGGTGTTGCATGATGAAGTCACCTAACAATTGCTTGAGTCTGATCATATAAGTTAGCAGGCTGGTCTCCCGGTTGGAATTCTAGAGATCTTTCAGGATTTTCCCAATTAGCGGTTTTCATCCAGTACTGGCCTGGCCTTTACCAACAAGCATACAAACTAGCTGATAAAACTCAGAGAAACCAGGTTGATAAGTTTGAATTACTACATTAAATTCCTCAGCAAATCTGTGAGGATCTTTAGCTAACTTTGGGAAAACTTTTGACTACGGCTTGCAGTTCAGGTTTAGTCCAGAGAATATGAGAAATTAAGGGTATAGACTCTGATCCTCAGAATGCTTAAAGCGACAGGTTCTGACACGTTCACAGGTAAAGGGGGTGGGGAGAGTTTAAGAGAAAAGGGAAAGTTTGATGGGAGAATTAGTATGAGAGATAAGGGTACAGAAGAAGTGTAGGTGGTACAGAAGCAAAGGAGGAAGATTATGCTGAAGGCAGAGTCTGGCCATTAGAAGCCAAAGGAGACAGAGACAAGATGGTGCTGGAGGAGAAGCCTGTGACAAAGAAGCCAGGGAAGAAGAGCCTGAGGCGTTGAGAGCCATCTTACCTTTCTTTAATCATTTGTTTACCTCAGTTAATCTTAAAATCTTATTTTGCAGGGAGGTAGCTTTAGCCTCCTGATAACATTTAGAAGACTCAAAATACTAATCAGAATAGGCATTCCACTCAGTTCTGGAAATTTCTGAGCTATTGTAATCCAACTTAGTTTTAAGAAAATTGAGTTCAGGGATTTTAGAAGTTCCCCACAATGGCCATTGATATTCTAAATTGCCTTTGGTCAGGTTGATTCATTTAGTTAGAAATGCACATGAGGAAGGACTGTGGTTTTTAAACATAAAATCAGCTGGAGTCCCTGTTGGGGGGGTACCCTCAAAATATTTAGATAACTAGGATTCCATTTCTCAGTGGGTTTTCCCTAGAGTAAAAGAGTAATTTTCAAACCGTTCAAACAGCTCAATTTAAACAGCTTGCAAGCTAGTACAAGCCAGTTCTAAGGAAACAGCCAGGTCTCAGAGGAGCCAGGCCAAATGCTTTTCAGCCAATTTCCAGAGAGTAACCCATTTTCCAAAGGAATGGGCTGCCAGCTGAACTGGCACAGTTTCAATGTAGTGGCTCCTGTTCCCAAAGGAATGGGCCAATGGCTTCTCATCCAGCTTCAGTTGAATTAGTTTGATCTCAAAATCAGACCAAAGTGTCAAATGAATACTCGCATACAAAACAAGGTCTTAACCAGAAAGATGAAACCTTAAAATAGATTCTGAATAAACCCTGGAGAGCTTCAGATGCAAAGAGGGCATGAGCTTGGATCCAGGAGAAAGATGTATCTTCAAATTCCAGGGTTGGAGAGAAAAGCAGTGACAATGGGCTCAATTGTGGGTACTGCACCTGTTTGCTCACCAGCCCCAGAGCCATCAAGGGTCTTCTCTGGTCCCTGTACAGGCCACCAAAATTGACCTAAAACAAATAGACTACCAGATATTTCTCCATCAAAGATAGGTTGATTCAGGATCAGCAGAGAATTACAATTTGGAGTCTGCAACCTTGGGTAGTCATGCACAAGTCCCCGCAGGCAAGGGAAGGAGAATGCTATTATAGAGGAAAAAAGGAAATTGGGAAGGCTATAGGAAAAAAAGAGTTCATGGATTTTCGCTAGCTGAGCCCTTGGCAGGAGAGAAGAGGGGTCTTTAATCTTCTTGTTGGGCTCTGCCTTTGTCACAGAGCCTGAGAGCTCCCCCTTCTGGTCACCTGACTCTGTTTAATTAAGGTTTCTGGTTTTTTTTTTTTTTTTTTTTACAACACCACAGTGGATCTTACAGGGTGCCTGTCCTTGAAGAGCATAGAGTCTAATGGGGCACCAAATCTACACAGAACTAATATTATAAAGCACAACATGGGATGAAGTAAGTGCTGTGCAACCTGGTGATGAATCGCACTTACTTCTTCTGGAGCCCCATAGAGATGCTAGTGCAAGCCCCATTTTGCTAGTTTTGTAAGGTGGCTGGGACCATCTATTACATTGAGCCAGGCAGAGCTCCTTTACACTCCCTGCTCCCCCCTCCCCCCGCAGAACATCTTGGAAGCAATCTTGGCACACGGTTTTATTATAAAATGTTATCACCCTAAAATAATCTAAAGACATTGTCAGGAAACAGATTAAGACACTTGGCAAGCCCCTTTCCCAGGCTGCCAAATTTCTGATCTTCACAGTACCCTTCACTTCACCTATGAGATACAGGCCTGGAGTTGAATTCCCAGTTTTCAGCTAGCAAACCATCATGCTGTCAGGGACACATCCTCAACTGAGTGGGTTACTGGAACCCAGGGGTCCAGACTATCTGTGAACTTCAAGAAAAGGAAATAGAGGCTTTCTTAGCCATCTTGTCATCTTCTGTCCCCTGCATTTGTCCCCCATCTATCTCTACCCAGAATACTCTTCACCACCCCACAAAAAGGGAGGATCACTTCCCATCTCTTCTGCAGGCCTTCACAATTCACCAATCCTCAGATCTTCATTTCCTGTCCAACCCACACCCCATAAAACCCCTGCATTGCAATAGCCAACAGCTGATACATCCTATAAAATCAGGCTTTTAACAATTATATGTTAAATTGAAGTGACATGCATTGGACTTGTTTAAAGCCCTACTGCAGCTACAGGATTACTGAAGAATAATTTAGTAATTTCTATGAGGAACTGGGGAAGGCCTCTGAGAGAAGCGGGCATTAGGACCATATCCTGGAAGATAGAGTTAGTCTTCTTAGGCAAAAAGGGGGGTCAAGGGCTTCCCTGGTGGCACAGTGGTTGAGAGTCCGCCTGCCGATGCAGGGGACGCAGGTTCGTGCCCCAGTCCAGGAAGATCCCACATGTCATGGAGCGGCTGGGCCCGTGAGCCATGGCCGCTGAGCCTGTGTGTCCAGAGCCTGTGCTCCGCAGCGGGAGAGGCCGCAACAGTGAGAGGCCTGCGTAATGCAAAAAAACAAAAAACAAAACAAAACAAAAAGGAGGGGGGGGTCAAGGCATCCAGGTCAATGGAATAGCATGAGTAAAGGTATGTTCAGGAAACACTGAGACAGTGGTGACAGCACAGATTGTATGAAGTTGATGGGAAATAAACTGGAAGAATGGGCTGGAGCTTGGTCATGGAGATCTACATACCAGTTTAAGAATTTGGATTTGATTCAGTAAACAACTAGAAGCCATCAAAAACTTTTGTGGAAAGAACTTCACCTGTCCTTTAGAAAGTCAGAGCAGTTAGAGGTTACTGCAGCACTCCAGGTAAAAGATAATGGGGGTTTATCATAGAAGGTAATAGAATTAAATGGACGGGACCAGATTAGCAAGTCACTGGGGAAGCTAGGACTTGGCTGCTGACTTCCTAACTACTAAATTGAGATGGATTGTTTAACCTAAGGATAACTAGAAAAATCATGAGTCTGCCCACATTTTTATCCAGAGGCAGGGAAAGAACAAAGCCTAATGAATAAATGTATGGAGACATTGGGAGAAATAAATAAAATTGATTTGTAGTTAAATCCCATGAGTCACGCACCATCAGCGTACTGGTTACTTTAGGGTCTTTCTTATACACTCACCAGGGAACAGTGTTATCCTAAAGGCAGGTAAGCGTCCTTACTAAGTGGGAACAGCTTCATTTATTCACCCATCAAATATTTATTGATCACTTACTATATGCTAAGTGCTCTGTACATAATGAACAAGACACAGCCCTTGCCCTTGAGTTGTTTATCGTCTGGGGTGATGCAGGGAGTCACACAAATGAGGCAATTCCAGTGGAGGGGGAAGCAGTTAAGACAGAGGCAAGCACGGGACACCCACAGAACACCAAGGAGGCAGCTAACTGGATCCTGAAGGAATAAAGAAGCATCGGCCAGAAAAGCAGGAAGGCAGTAAAGGGAAGGATACTCACGTTAAGGAGAACAGTGGAAATAAAAGCCCCAAGGTGAGAGAGGGCTTGGTAGGTGTGAGGTGAGAATAGTGGGCACCAGGCTGCGTCCAGACCGCGCAGCCTCCCAAAGCGTCCCAGGGCCTTGGGACTATATCCCAAGGCCCTGGGAGCCACTGAAACCTTTAAGCTACGAAATGACAGCCTCGTGTTTTAGAACGCTCACTCTGGCTGCCGGGAGGAGGACAGATCAGAGGGGTATGAGGCTGCAGCTTGGGCGCCTACCATTCATCATGTGGCTGTCCCTGCCAGCACTGCCTTCCACCTGTAGAAATCCACCTCATCCATCAACACTTAGCTCCTGGGACACCCTCTCTGTGTCTGCCAATCACAGTTAATTGCTCCTTCTTCAGCATTTCCATCATCCGGTTGAGTGTGCCTATGTTTCCCTTAATAAGCCCAGCTCTACAACACCTCTTGGGATATTGAAATCCTGAGAACGCCCTTTGTAAATTATAAAGTGTTGGACAAATGTTTGCAGTGTGATGACAGTAGCAATGAGGTTGTTTGTCTTCTCAGCTAGACTGAAAGACCTCTGAGAACAGTGATTGTGTACTAAATCTCCCAAGTCCTTGCTGGAGCAAGTCCTTATTTCAAAGAGTCTTTCATGCTGAAGAGGCACTGAGATATATATCAGAGATCACTTCGAATCCAGACAGACCTGGGTTTGAATCCCAGCTCCTGACTGGAAGTGTAGTCTTAAGCACATTTTACCTCTCTGAGCTTCAATTTCTGTATCTGTGAATAGAAAGAAAAATACTTAACCTATGAGGTTGTTGTGAGGATCAAGAGTACATATAGAAAGTGCCAGGCACAGTAGCTGGCCCTCCACAGTAGTGGCCATCGTCTCCATTTGTATACCCGTCCTGGAGAAACCAAGTCCCAATTTAGAAAATGATACTCTGAAGAAACTAGTAGATGAGCAGGAAAAGCTACAATCAGGCAAGATAAATTAGGAGTTTGGGACTAACATATACACACTACTATGTATAAAACAGATGACTAACAAGGACCTACTGCATAGCACAGGGAACTATATTCAATGTCTTGTAATAACCTATAATGGAAAAGAAGCTGAAAAAGAATATATATATATATATATAAATAAACTGAATCACTTTGCTCTATACCTGAAACTAACACAGCAGTGTAAATAACTATACTTCTATTTTTAAAAGTTACTGAAAAAAACTAAAATGAAAAATTATTTTACTAAGATAAAAATTCATAAACAAGTCCTAGAAAGACAAGTTGCTCATAGTGACAGTATATTCAAATAGAATTTTCCGTGATGATGGAAATGTTCTAAATCTGCACTGACCAACATGGAGCCACGAGCCACGTGTGGCACCTGAGCACTTGGAATGTGGCTAGCATGAACTTTTAACTTCAATTAATTTAAGTTTAAATAATGACCTCAGGCTTGTGGGTACCATGTTGGACAGTGCAGGTAGATGCTACGTTCTCAAAGCCGGTGTGATGGCGAGGATGTACCAGGGCAGGCAGAATGGAAGGGGAGATCTATTTTCAATGCTGTCCAGAAAGGTTGAGTCTTTATACAGCGGTTATAAGAAGTTATAATAAGGAAGGGCCAAGTGGCCAGGCAGCAAGAGAATAGGAGCTACGGAGGGCAGATACCACACCCCAGCATAAGGATGGAGATGATCATTACTATGTGCAAGGAAGGGAAAACCATCCCCAGAAGACTGTGCTAAGTGCAGGCCCTATCTAGGTTATCTAGTATAACG
Source organism: Lagenorhynchus albirostris (assembly GCF_949774975.1). Lineage (NCBI taxonomy): Eukaryota > Metazoa > Chordata > Mammalia > Artiodactyla > Delphinidae > Lagenorhynchus > Lagenorhynchus albirostris. Next base: position 127,863,201 of record NC_083096.1, read on the forward strand.
TCCTTGTGGTGTCCTTGCAAGTGAGCTACATCAGCAGGATGGACGGTTTGGTGCATAAGAGTTTTATGATCTTGCTTCACAACCTTTGGCTGAACCTTAGATTCTACCCCAAAGGCAATCAGTTCTGGAGAGCAGTGAGCAACTGTCGGAGACTGCAGGGACAGATGAAATGCTAGAGCAGTATCCTGAATTCCAGAGGAGGAACCCCCTGCTCTGAGTTATCTCCTCTCACAGTGTCACATGTGAATTTCACTACAGAACAAGAGGGAAAAGGGGGCCGGAAAACCTGCTTCACTCTCCCATTCCTTCACCCACCTGCAGCTGGATGACTGTCCATGACATTCCAGGTCACCAAGGAGAGAGTCCCAGGGAGGCTCACCTTCCTCCCTCCTTCTTTGTGGGCCTATCAAACAAACCAGAGGGGGAAGGAGGCTGATCCCACACCCACTTGGTCATGTAGATGAGGTGGCAGCAAGCCAGAGACTGGGAGGGAAGGGAAGAAAGAAACGGACAGAACAAGGGTCACATGTGGAAGGGGTTTCAGCTTGGTGGGATCTGAAATATTTTAAAATTCTGGGGAATCAAGAGAACATAATTCTATGGAATTATTATACCCACTCCCTCTCCTAATTTTTCTCCCTTGGTGATATAACCAACTATGGAGCTTGCATAGAAAAGTTTAGCTCAATTCAACAAATATTTATTGAATATCAGTTGAACCAAGCCCCGAAGGATACATTCAAATTAGGCAAAATCCCAGCCTTCTAGGAAGGAGCCAGGAGGAGAGTAACAGTTGTCAGAGAGAAATAAACAAAACACAGCAGGAACAAAGAGAGAGGGGCCCCGATAGGTGTTCAGGGAAGTCTGCAGAGATGAAAGATGCTGGAGTGTTCCTGGAAGGATAAGAAGAATTCCAATTAGCTTAAAAAATAAATCAAAAACATTCTTAGAAGAGAGATTAAATGAATAAAGGCCCAGAGACATGGAGGTGCCATGGGTGATAAGGGACAGAGTAATGCAGGGTGGCTGTGTTGTAGGCGACTACAGGATATGAGAGGAAAAGACAGTGGTAGGGAACGGAGCAGGAAGTGTTGATTACGCAAAATTCAGAAGGCACTTTGGATACCATGCCAAGATTTTCAGACATCAGCAAAGGGGGCCAATGAAGATTTTTGTGCAAATAAGTGACATGTTCACTAACGTTTTCTTTTAACAAACTTTGCTGAGGACAAATATTCTTAAAGATGAAAAAGACTTAAACCCTTTTGTTGGGTTCTCAGGGCATGAATGACAAGATGCAGGCTTTTTGGGAAGGACACTGGGGCAGCAGTGAATGCAGAGGTGGAAATGGAATATTAAGTGACTGCAGCAAGAAAATGAGTCAGGAGGCAGCTGATGATGAAGGCCTAAACCAGGGGAGCAGTGACAGGGGAGCGGTGATGGAAACGGCAGGAAGATGTGGTTGGGTGGGAGATACCCAGCTGGCCAAGACTCAGTGGTCCATAGGATGGGGGTGTGGGGGAAGGGATCAAAGGGAGAGGCTGTATGAGGAAATAGGAGAATTTCTTAATCTGTTCGGAGAGAAATGAAAGGATCAACTCTACTCTCTCTCCCATTTACCCAGTGAAGTGAATTAAAAAAAAATAGTAAATTGAACCCCAAGGCAATCATCCACATACACCCAATACTGATCACCATCCCAGAGAAGACCACCAGTCATTATCCCAACATGTCCCAATAGCTCTGCATCTAAACGTATGTGCACATACATGTGCACACATGCATACACGTGCAACATGCAATGTGCACATGTGCTACACAAATATACCCAAACTGCTACTTGTTTTCTCCTACTAACCACTCTTAAATTGCTGTCAGCTAGGGGCAGTCATTCTGTATTCCTTATGTGTCTATATAAGACAATGAGTTGAGGAAGAAAGGACCAGCTCAGGATTACCAACACTGTGGTATGTCACTATGCATCCAAGGTAAGCTTTGGCTAAAATTTGCCAAATTTACCAACTGAAGGCTGAAGAAAAGAGGACACAAGCAAACCAGGACAACACAAAAACAGTTTAAAAAATTGTTTTTGAACTTGGTATTCCATGGTTCCAAAAAAAAAAATATCTGGATACTATCAAGGAAGTGAAAAGACAGCCCAAAGAATGGGAGAAAATATTTGCAAACCATGTATCTCATAAGAATCTAGTATCAAGAATATATAAAGAACTCTCATAACTCAATGATACAAAGACAATCCGGTTTTTAAAATGAGCAAAGAATTTGATAGACATTTCTCCAAAGGAGATATATAAATGGACAGTAAACATATAAAAGCATACTCAGTGTCATTACTCATTAGGAGATGCTAATCAAAATAACAATGGAATACCCTTTCACACTCATTACAACAGCTATAATCAAAAACATGGACAATAACAAGTGTTGGTGAGGATGTAGAAAAATTGGAAACCTCATACAGTGCTGGGGGGATGTAAAATGGTGCAGCCACTTTTGGAAAGAAGTTTGGCAGTGCATTAAAAAGCTAAACATAGTTACCATATGGCCCAGCAATGCTACTCCTATGTATGTACCAAGAGAAGTGAAAACACATGTTCACACAAAAACTTGTACATGAGTGTTCATATCAGTATTATTTATAACAGCCAAAAAGTGGAAACAACCCAAATGTTCATCAACTGATGAATGGATAAACAAAATATGGTGTATCCGTTCAGTGGAATATTATTCAGAGACCAAAAAAAAATAAACCAGTACTGATACATGCTACAACACAGAAGAACCTTGAAAACAGGATGCTAAGTGAAAGAAGCCAGACATGAAAGGCCACCTATTGTATGATTCCATTTATATAAAATGTCAAAAAAAAAGTAAATCCATAGAGACAGAAATTAGATTGTTGGATGCCAGGAGCTGAAGGAAGGGAGTGGAAGGAAGAGTAACTGTTAATGGGTATGAGATTTCTTTTGGGGGTGACGAAAATGTTCTGGAACTAGGAACTGCTAATGGTTATACAACTTTGTGAAGATACTTAAAATCACTGAATTGTACACTTTAAAAGGGTGAATTTTATGGCATGTGAAATATATCTCAATTTTTCAAAATCATTTGACTCCTTGGTCTAGTACTCTAGGTGTTTTTTTGAGGATAATATGTCTTTCTCACTTGTTGATTTAATACACACCATGATGTACCTAGGAGTGTATGTCTTTTAACTTAACCTGCTTGGAATTCATTGCCCTTTTGAAATTGGAGGATTAGAGTTTTTCATCAATTCTGGAGCCATTATTCTTCAAAAATTGCCTCTCCATTATCTCTCTTTTCTCCCTTTGGGACTACAGTTAGACTCATGATAAATTGCTTCACTCTCCTTTCCATATCTATTAACATTTTTTTTTTTTTGGTATTTTTCAACTTTTTGTCTTTCCTTGCTGCATACTGGTTGATTTCTTTAGATTTATTTTCCAGTTCTGTCTTCAGCTATACCTCATCAGTGTTAAATCATCAATTAAGTATCTAATTTAATTTAGTATTACCATCCAGGTGATGGGAATTCAGTCTAAATGAGGCCATATTGTACTTGAATGTTCAAGCAGATATTTCCCCCCTTCTAATATGCATCTAAGCTCACACTAGGCAGTTTCCTTATGTGTCCTTGGTCAGGAAGCAGGTGACTATTTTCGTGTTTGTATATGAGCAAATATTTTTGGCAAAGAATAAGTGAATGGCAAGCATTAGTTAAAGATGGTGTATAACCCTGAAGAAATCTGCAAGTTTATCTCCCTTGGAGCTATTTGTCCAAATTTCAAAGGGTTTTGAAGAACTAGGGACTTTCCCCTTTCTTCCCAGAGAGGATCTGTTTACATCAGAGAGCAAATATTTCCCTCCCTCTCTGCAGGGGGGAGGGTGGCCACTGTGCAGCAATTCCTATATAAACTTGGAGAGTCATAATTTCAGGGCTCCTCTCCTGTAGGATAGACCCGTTGTACATGCAGAGTGAACACCTGCTCTTATCACATCACCCCAAGAGGGAAAATGGAGTCTGGGAAGCCAGCACTGTATTGGCTATACATAAATATTGGTCTGATCCCTGATCCAGAAAACTGGTGTTTGCTATCAAGATAAAATAACTATACAGAGACATAAAAAAACATTATCCCCTGAGTGGCCAGAGAGTGAGAGGCTGGTTTGTTTTCTGGTCACCTCTACATTAAAGGTGTAGGACTTTGCAGTTCAGCTCTGTACAGGTGCTCTCCTACTCACCAGTTTGAGCGTTTTCTCCATTTCCCATCACCCTGTGAAACTGAAAGGGAAAGATCAAGATCACTAGAGTTGAATGTATGTCCTCAGAGTAAAGACCCACCTCACAGCTGAAGTTTAAGTTTGAGTTCCTGGTATCACTTTGCTTTTTGTCAGTTAGTTGTTTTTGTTTTCTTTTTACAACCTTATTGCTGCATAATTGAAGTACCGTAAACTGCACGTATTTAATCAATTTCAGCAGTTTACACTCATGAAGCCATCCCTATAATCAAGATAATGGACATCTCCATCCCCCCCAAAGGTTTCCTCCTGCCCCTTTGTAGCACATCCCTCCATCTACCCTCATCCCCAGGCAACCACTTTCTATCACTGCTCTGTCAACTATCACCATAGGCTTACTTTCTATCACTGTACATTCATTTGAAGTTCCGAGACATTTATAGAAATGAAATCATGCCGTATGTACTGTTTTTTGCCTGGCTTCTTTCACTCAGCATAATGGTGCTGAGATTAATCTATTTTGCATGTGTCAATAGTTTGCTCCTTTTTATTCACTTTAGTCTTGGACTCCAAGTATTCTCTATTCACTTTTTTTTTAAATATTTTATTCAGATGTTTCAATTAGTTTTGGTAGGAGGGTCAGCCAGAACATCTAGTTTGTTGTACTTCCAGACACAGAAATTTCATCTTAATGTCCTGTGGAAAGAAATATCTTCTGAGACCTCTTGATGGCCATTGTGGGGGAAATGAATGAGGCATGCATAACAGATCCACTCCAGGATTCCTATCTCCCCTAAGTGTTTCATTTTTGCTATATTATACCAATGCATTTCTGGCATCTCAGTTTCATTTAGGTTACAGAAAGCATAGGGCTTTATTTAGAGAGTTACAGGTAGTTTGAGGCAGGCTTTATCTTCCCCCCAAATCTCCATTAGCCCTTTACACTTTGCAGGGACAATTGGTATTTTTTCAATCTTATGTAAAGTTCTAGGCAAATGAAGTTTGCCATATATCCTTTCCCTTCCAATTTGATTACCCCTCACAATTTCTTCCCATGTTAACCCTCTGAATTACAGTAGTATGTAGAGGAAACTTATGGGACCGTTTTTTTTCCATCAGTGTGTATTGTGCCAACAGGCAGGATCCAAGACACTGCAAGTTAAGGACATCCCAGGAGGGGTTTCAGAAATGCCAGAAGGCAGTGAGTAGCTCCAAGGCAATAGAATGACTATAAACAGGGGCATTCCTAAGGGACAGCAGACCTGGAATTTATCCCATATCTATAGCTCCATCAACACCCAACAGGTTTAAGCAGATAAAATAAGGTTAAAATGAAGCACTATGGGGCTTCCCTGGTGGTGCAGTGGTTGAGAGTCTGCCTGCCGATGCAGGGGACACGGGTTCGTGCCCCGGTCCGGGAAGATCCCACATGCCGCAGAGCGGCTGGGCCCGTGAGCCATGGCCGCTGAGCCTGCGCGTCCGGAGCCTGTGCTCTGCAACGGGAGAGGCCACAACAGTGAGAGGCCCGCGTACCGCAAAAACAAACAAACAAAACCACAAAATGAAGCACTATGGCAGCCCAGAGGTGGGAAAAGAAGTCAAAAGTCATCCTATGTCAACTTTCTTCTACTCTTTGTGTATCCACAGAGCCAAGCCCTAGTCTTGGCATATAGTAAATGCTTAAGAAAAAATCAAATTTGGTGACTTAATATAGGGATAAATACCTCAAGCACTGGAGAGATCCTCCTTCCTTATGGTTGAGGTATAGACTTGTTTGCAAATGTTTGCCGAATTCAATACAAATGCAAAATAAATAATTTCATTGTTTAGCATGGGTCAGAGAAGAAGAAATTGTCAATATGGGTATTGTGGAAAGAATGGACATGGTGTCAGAAAACCTGAGTTCATATCCAAGCTCTGTCACTTATTAACCGTGTAGACAAGTCACTTTGGAGGGAGGGAAGAAGTATTTGATTCTTCATATTTAAATGAAAAACAAAACAAAACAAAAACAATCTGCCCTGATTATCTTATTACTTTGCCAATTGTTACAATCAACAAGTGAGAGAATAGAGATGGAATCTCTTTGAAAAGAATATGGTGGTAAAACAGTGTAAGGAATAATAATTATTATTATTGCTGCTGATAATAGTACTAAGCACTCAATATACTCTCTCATTTGAATGGGTGCTTTAGCATAGGAAACCCAGGCAGGAAAATCTATTTGTTGCTTTGGCCAGAACATACTCATTGACAAGGTATGTCTGAGTCATGGCCTTGGCTCCTTCTTGTCAACTTTATGAAAGATTGGAAAAGACCTCAAATTAGATAAGACAAAAAAAAAAAAATTAACTGGCAACCTCATGGGCCAGATACTTTGAAGGAGAGTTTGCATGGATTGGAGCATGAAGGAGATGGTTCCCCTGATGCCGTTATTTTAATCCCCTTTAAGATGGAAGGTCACAGGCTTTTTAGAGCCAGGAAGCTCCAAACATAGGCAACTATCTCATTCTGACTCACAAAGATAATTTTCCACTCAACAGTTATTTTCCCATTCTCCTGGCAAACAGGGGTTACATTTTATTCTGGTGTTTAATCCCTTCCTTGCATGACTCAGAAGGAAAATCCTAATTAGTTTGTCATTCCTGATCCCCATTTCCCTCTCAACATATATTTATTGAGCATCTACTATGTGTCAGACACTGCTTGAGGTTCTGGAGAATCAGCAGCAACAAAACACAGTCTCTTCCCTCAGACTAGAGGGTAGATAGATAACAAACAAATAAAAATACATAACGTTGTATCATATGGAAAGAAGTGCTTTAAACAAAAATGAAGGAGAATAAGGGCTCAAAGAGTCATGGAGGGTATGATTTTTAAGTAGTCAGAGTACGATTTTCAGAGAAGGTAACACTTCAGCAGAGACTTAAATAAAGACAGGTTAAAAAATAATTATAAACACACCTTGGTACAGCAGTACCTAAAGCACTTCCGGAATAGGTGTGCCTTCTATTTACACTTTTTATTAATACTAGTATTCAGAGTTTATTATTTCAATTTTTTTTTAAATAAAGGAAGAACATACTAAAGGCAGTCTTCACAGATATTACTTCTGAGGCAGTAGAGGAGGCCAACCCACCATCTCATCATCGCCAAAACTGTGATTACGTGATTCGTCTGACCATCCCCCAGTGGGCTTGTTACAGGCAGCCATGTGACTTGGTTCTGCCCAGTGAGATATGCGCCGGAGTCTGCAGAAGGTATCTGGTCATGTTGGGAAGGGGGAAGCTGGGGTGAAGTGAGAGTAGCATCGACATACATACGCTACCAAATGTAAAATAGCGACCTAGTGGGAAGCAGCCGCCTAGCCCAGGGAGATCAGCTCCATGCTTTGTGACCACCTAGAGGGGTGGGATAGGGAGGGTGGGAGGGAGACGCAAGAGGGAGGAGATATGGGGACATGTGTATGCATATGGCTGATTCACTTTGTTGTACAACAGAAAGGAACACCGCATTGTAAAGCAATTATACTCCAGTAAAGAGGTATTAAAAAAAAAGAGACACATATCTGAAAAGTTTACATACTGTACGACATTCCAATCATGACATTCTAGAAAAAGCAAAATTATGGAGACAGTAAAAAGTTATTGCCAGAGGTAAGAGGGGAGTCAAGGATGAATAAGTGGAGTACAGAGAATTTGTAGGCCAGTCAAACTACTCTGTATGATACTATAGTGGTGGATGCCTGCCATTATTCATTCTTCCAAACCTATAGAATGTACAACACCAAGAGTGAACCCTAGCTTAAACTACAGACTCTGGATGGTTATGATGTGTCAGTGTAGGTTCATCAGTTGTAACAAATGTACCCCTGTGGAATGGGATGTTGATGGAGACAGAGGCTGTGCCCTTATAGGGGAGGAGGTATACGGGAACTTTCTACTTTCCATTCAACTTTGCTGTGAACCTAAAATTGCTCTAAACAAGTCCATTGAAAATAAAAAGGTAGAGAGGGAGAGACACATGAACAGAAATAGTACCTCTTCCTCCATTAAGCCATGCTGTGGTAGCAAGCTATCTTGGAAAACACAAAGACAGCCAGGCGAGGATGGACGAATAGAAACTTAGATTGTTACATTTCTCCATTAACCAACCCTAGTGCCACCCTAAATTTCCCTATAGTTTAAGCCTGTTGGGATTTGCTATAACTTGCAACCAAAGCACACTAATTAATATAAGGCTAATTAATACAAATAATGCTAATTAATATGAATATAAATGTCCCAGAGTGAGAGGAAAGGAAGGGCCAGTGGCTGGGGAAAGCCAGGGCACAAGCCAGCCTCCTGTGTGGTCATTGTCACTCAGGACAACGCCCACTGGGCCACGCTCTCTTCCCAAGATCCCCTCCATGCCTGAGGAAGCCGAGATGAGTCACTGACCCTGTGGAGTCACTGTTCTTGTTCCCAAGAAGACTCTGACACTCTGATTTTTTTAAAGGTCCCCAGAGGGCAGAATCATAGAGCACTTAAGGGGAGACCATTCTCAGACAACACTGTGCCTCCCCTGATTGCCAGCACCTACCCAAGCCACCTCCGATGCGCATTTCTCTACCCAAGCTCTGACCGTTCTCACATGTGTATGACACATGCCTCGTGCACCCATACTTACATGTGGTCCCATAGAACCACGTGTGCAACTGCGTAGGTATATTCATCGGACAAATATGTATTTGCGCCACGTGCTGTTGTGGCTCCATGATTTGAGGAGTGAAAGGATTAACCAGACGGAACGTTTTTCCTTTCTCCTATCTCTTAAATGTTGCTTTATCAAGGATCTTCTCCTTAGCCTTCAGCCCTCACATTTCCCTCTTCAGGCATTGTTCTTCCCCTGATCTCAGCCTCGCTTGGGCTTCTGCTCCCTCCTGGGCTCTGAAAACCTCTAAGTCTCTATTCTCCAGCCTAGATGTTTTTCCAGTTTTATTGAAATATAGTTGACATACAGCACTTTATAAGTTTAACATGTATAGTGTAATGATTTGACTTACATATATTGTGAAATGGTTACCACAATAAGTTTAATTAACATCTATCATCTCATATAGATACAAAAAAAAACGAAAAGGAAAAAAAAATTTTTTTTCATGATGAGAACTCCTAGGATTTACACTTTTAACAACTTTCATATATACCGAACAGCAGTCACCATGCTGTACATTACATGCCTGGTACTTATTTTGTACCTTTTGACCGCCTTCCTGCAATTCCCGCTTTCCCATCCCCCACCTCTGGTAACCACAAATGTGCACAAATCTTATCTCTTCTAGGAGTTTGGATTTTTAAATTTTCTTAATTTTCAATTTTTTTTGCCTTTGTGTTTTCCTTTTTTCCCCAGTTTTATTGCAGTATAATTGACATATAACATTTTATAAGTTTAAGGTGTACAATGTTATGATTTTATACATGTATGTATTGAGAAATGTTTACCACATAAGGTTAGTTAACACAACCTTCACCTCTCAAAATTACAATTATTTTTGTTATGGTGAGACCATTAAAGCTCTACTTTTTGGGCAACTTTTAAGTATACAATATAGTATTGTTAACTGTAGTTACCATGCTGTACATTAGATCTCCAGAACTTATTCATCTTATAGATGAAAGTTTATACCCTTTGACAACATCTCCCCTTTTACTCCATTCTTGAGGCCCTGGAAATCATCATTCTCTGTTTCTATGAGGCCAATGTTTTTAGATACCACATATAAGTGAGATCATACACTATTTGTCTTTCTCTGTTTGACTTATTTCACTTAACATAATGCCCTCAAGGTCCATCCATGTTGTCTCAAATGACAGGATTTCCTTCTTTCTTAGGGCTGAATAATATTCCATTGTGTGTGTGTGTGTGTGTGTGTGTGTGTGTGTATCACATCTTCTTTATCCATTCACTCCTAGATGGACACTTAGATTGTTTCCATATCTTGGCTATTGTGAATAATGTTTCAGTGAACATGGGAGTGCAAATATCTCTTCAAGACAGTGATTTCATCTCCTTCAGATATATACCCCAAAGTGAGATTGCTGGATCATATGGTAGTTCTACTAATATTTTGCAGAACCTCCATACTGTTTTCCGTAGTGGCTGCACCAATTTACGTTCCCACCCACAATGCATGAGGGTTCCCTTTTCTCCATAGCCTCTCCAGCATGTTATCTCTTGCTTTTGATGACAGACATTCTAAAAGGTGTAAGGTCTTATGTGGGTTTTTTTAATTTTAATTTTTATATTTATATTTCATGTATAAGTCAGATCATACAGTATTTGTCTATCTCTGTCTTATTTCACATATCCAGCCTAGATCTCTTTCCACCCTTTCACATGCAGTTAAAAGAACCAACTCCACTTCTGTGGCTACTACTGCACTCACCGTCACCCGTCAGTCCCAGAGTTTGCTTTTTTTTTTTTTTTTTGCCTCACCTACAGTGACTAACTCATCCTGGTTTGCCTAGAACTCTCCTGGCTTTATCACTGCATGTCCCACGTCCTGGGACCCCCCTCAGTCCCAAGCAATGGGAACAGCTGGTCGACTTAGTCACACCTTCACAGGATCTTTTTTTGCAAAGGTCATCATATCTTCTCCATTTGTAAATCCAATGGACGCTTTTTAAACATCATCTTATTCGAGCTCTCTGAATTTTGACACCGTTCACCACATCCTGCAGCTCCTATGACTCCACTCTATCCTGATTCTCCTTCTGCATCTCAGTTATTCCCTCTCAGAGGCTCCTCTTTTTCTTTCCTCGCTTTAAATGTTGTTTGCCCAAGGTTTGGTCCTCAGCCTGCTTCACTTCTTACTAACCCTCACAGTCTCTCTGCGAGCAAGTGACCTCATTTGCTCTATTGACATCAACTCCCGTCTCTGTGATGCGATTCATCAATCTTTATCTTAGAACCTCTCAGGAGCCCCAAACCCCTATATTCAACTCTTCTGGAGCCTCACATCAATATTGGGTGTTCAGACTGGCAGGCCTGATAAATAGTCCCTCTTTGCAGACTATTAACAAGGCTTGTTTACATCAGAGAGTAAGACAGGTTACACTGGGAGATACACGAAGATAAATAACACATGTTATCTGGCCTTAAGGTACTGTTTTCACAGTCTAGTAGGAAAGAGTGATTGTTTTGCAATTACCACTAATTCAAAAAGAAAGTACCACAGTGAAGTCCAACTACAGTGATAGGGAATTCACAAGAGGAAAAGTTTGCACCTAGCTGGAAAAATCAAGAGTGCTTCGAAGAGTTAGGTATTTAAGCTGGGACACGAGGTTGAGTAAGACATGCAGTGACAACATGAGGGGCATTGCAGATGACAGGATTTATGTGCACAAATGCACAGAAGAAAGACAGCGTGGAGAGTGTTTGGTATAGAGGGCTGCCTGGGGTGTATATGTGTCCTCACGTGTGCACAAGCCCTCATAAATAAAAGTGGTAAATTAGAAATTGCCACAGCTACTATTTATCCCCATTAACGATGATCACCAACAGCTTACAAATTATTTTGATCCTTCAGACCAGCATAGTCCATTCAGAAGCAAACTCCAGTCTAGGGGAAGCAAATATCCCATTGGTCTGAAGCCTCAGACCTAATTCGCTCTCATTTGCCCCTTTTAACTATTGTTAAACAATTTATATTTTAGTTCCTTATACATACATGTTAGTGAGATATTTCCTTATCTTTAAAATGTATCTTTCTACTCTGCAAAGGGGTTCCAGGAGTTAATAAGGTATTGAAGACAAATGTAAACATACAGCTGCATTGCTTTGCCTCTTCATAATTGAGGTATAATGAATTATGCAAGATAAAAATCTGCATTTAGAAAACAACTACCACGTGCTTAGCCCTGTCCTAGACCCACTATGTAGTATGCAAAAGAAGTAAATGACTGTGTTTCACATCCTTCAGTCTTGTTAAGAATACAAGATGTACAAAATAAATCATGTAGAAAAGTAAAGGGTAGCCTGGTTCGGATCATATAGAATTCCTGGGTAACATTAAAATCAGTGCCAGGTGAAGTAAGTTAAGAAGAGCTCTTGATCATCAGAGCTTAGAGTAGGACTCTTTTACAAATAGTCTAGGTCATGGTCATTAAAGACACTGACCCTATCTCTTGTCCCTGGAAGCCATCACAAAATAATCACTGCACTCTTCCTGCTGAGCTCAGATACAATAGAAAAATCCTTGTCAACACAGAGCTCTTGGCAGCCACAGCTGGCCAGTTGAGACGGAATCTGCTCACCATCCTATTTATGGACTAGGAGTCCAAGATGCAGAGAGATTAAATTACTTGGACAAACTTAAGAACATGCCAGGCCAAAGCTCAAGTTTCACAACTCCTAGAATCACAGGGAAGTAGCTAGTGGAGCTATTTGGCATGGACGTTGGAATGAAAACTGTCCTGGATTCTATCATTTTCTGTATCATATTAGACAAGTGAGTTAACACTCTCCTACCTCAATGGCACATCAAAAGCAGAAAATAATACATACTTTATATAACTGTTGTGAGGATTAAATAAGGAAAAACATGCAAAAAGCCTGGCCATCAATAAATATTGTTATTATTGCAAACTTACAGGGTCAACAAGCATCTTGGAAGAAATCTAGCTCAATATCACAATCACTTTCAGAAAAGATAGGAGGGAAGGAACCACGATATACGTGGTAGAAAGAGCACTGGCCTGGGGGGCACAACATGTGGGTTCAGCCTCAGCCCTGCTATTTATAATAATAATACTTATAAATAAAGTATTACAAGCTGCAGCTGTGTGATTGGGGGAAGTTACTTCTCTGACACTATTTCTTCCTCTCTTGTATGGGGATATACTCAACATTTTATGGGTTTGGTCTGAAGATTTAATAAGGAAACAAATGTAAAAGGCATCTGCAAACCCAAAACTGTTATACGTTATAGGATTCCTATTGCTACTCTTTTATTTTCCTTTTTAATATAAACTTGTCTATACAGATTGTGACCATTTGAAAGGCATTCACCCCCAAGGAAAGGAAAAGTATGAACCTCTATAACTAATTATAGATTTTAACCAAGCCCCAAACAACTGAGGTAGCATCTGTTTGTGATTCTAATACCAGCAGCAGAATGCCTCGCTGGGAGAACAGATGTATCACACCTATCCATGGCTAGCGTGATCTGGCCCCTGCCTGTATCCCCATCTGCATCTGTTCATCTGCCATGTTCCTCCTCACTCTGTCCTCCAGCCACGCTGGTCTTCCTCGACTTCCTTGGACATGCCAAATTTGTCACCCCTGTGTCCTTTATACATGCTGTTCCCTCTGTTTGAAATGCTCCTTTCTCACCCATCAGGCTCCTGACCATCCTCAATAAAATAGATGCCTACCCCCAACCCCATCCATCCATCTCTTTCCAGCCCTTCCTTCATAATGCTGTAAAATTAGATTCTTTTTTCATTAACTTGCTTTTTGTCCATATCCTCTATGCAGTGTATTCTCCACAAACACAGGGGTGGGGTCTGTATGTTCACCGTTGTGTTCCAGCATCTACTGTGTAATATTTTGAATTAATTATGAATGGCACACACTGCGGTTGTGAGGCAGGGGCTACAGCTGAAGGGAAAACCTGTGGTGATGTTTATGCCACCATCAGACTCCTCCATCTCTAGTTCCTTCTGTGGCTAAGCAGGTAGCAGGTCTCCCAGCACATGGCCTCCCGCAGGCTGGTTTTCCAGATTCCTGCCGAACCTTAAATGTTTCCAAAGCCTCTTCAGGAAAGCATGACAGTTTCATGATGCTCTAGGCAAGCCACAGAGCAACTGCTTTGTTGTAGCAAGAGTGAGGCCTCTCTTTCAGGCACCTGGATGCCTCCTCCTTTGCCTGCAGCTTCTCTTTAGCTCTCTCCATTTGTCCTGTCTCTCTGGACCCTGACAATTATCCTCTACATTAGGGGAGAGCCCAGGGAAAAAGACACCCCCAGCATGACCACCACAGGGTACACTACTTTATTAAGTCAGAGATTATTGAACACAGCATGCAAAATTATACAAATGTTCATGCATATGCATGCGAATGTTAATTATATGAAATTTATGTTCTGACCGCCTGGGGCTGGAAATATGGTAACTTTAATCAAGGGTTCCCTGAGGGAGGTAATGCTGACAACTTGCCTGGGACCTGAGGGATTCCAGGTGTGTGTGTGAAGGAACTGTTCTGTAAGCAGCTGCTTTTTATTTCTACCATCAATCACTGTTAACCAACAGCTCCCGAAGCCCTTTCATGAACTGGGTACTGTGTCAGGCACTACTATCTGCCTACTTGCATCACTCTCGTTTGTACAATGTACATGTTTCAAAACACTTTGGAATGAGGTAGTATGAATTAGCTCATTCAATTCTCAGACTAAGTCTGAGGTGAGGAAGAAGGGGTATTATTACGCCCCTTTTATAGATAAGGAAACTGAGGCTGTTCAGATGCAACGGCACTATAAGGAAGCATATGATATACACCAAAGCTGATGCCTGTAACGTATGCTCCAGGTTGGACCCTACACACCTAGTGCTGTGTTGGTAGCATAGTGTAGAGGGAAAGGCCAGGCCTAGGGTTCCAAACATCTGTGTCCAGTCCCAGCTATTCCCAAACTAGCTTGTGAAACTTCACCACCCTTCAAATGTCTGTTTCCCTGACTATTACATGAAGCCATTGGACGAAGCAGTGGTTCGCCGCCTGGGCTGCATATTAGAATCCCCAAGGGAGCTTTTAAAAATTCCTGTGCCCAAACTGCACCCTGCACCAGTAAAATCCAGTCTCTGGGCCTGCAAGATTCAGACCCACCCATGTTTGTTTAAAGCTCCCTTGGCTATTCGAAAATGTAGCCAAGATTGAGAATATTGGCTCTGAACTAAATGATCCCTTAGATTTTTCAAAACACTGTAAACTTCCATCTGAAGACAACTTGCAGCCTCTGATCAATATAAGTGTTTACTAAGTGAGCCGTCCCCAAAGAAACCCATTTAACATTGTTTAACCAAGCCTCTCCCAATCAGGTGTGGCCACAAAAACCTCTCCTCCTGTAATAGCTATAAAGATCCTATTAATATCCCAGAGTACTGATGTATTCTGGAAAACACTCCATTCAGAGTCCACCTTGACAAAAACAATTTTGAAGAATTTGATTCCCTAAGCTGTTTGGGGATGTCGATTTATGCCTTAGGAAACACTCTCTTGCAAAGTTCCAGCACCTGCCAGCACATCCCCAGATGAGATGATGGACACCGCTGCTTACCTCTCCTGGGTTTGGGTGTAGCTAAATAATTAGAATTCTCTTCAGATGTTCTGCGTCTAGAGTAAAGAAGAGAGAACCTTGTTCTCATATTAAACATATGTTTAATATGTTTCAAATGTTTTAAAGACCATGAAA
This sequence comes from Lagenorhynchus albirostris, assembly GCF_949774975.1. Lineage (NCBI taxonomy): Eukaryota > Metazoa > Chordata > Mammalia > Artiodactyla > Delphinidae > Lagenorhynchus > Lagenorhynchus albirostris. Next base: position 127,878,931 of record NC_083096.1, read on the forward strand.
GTAAAAGCATAAAAGTATAAATTACAGCAGAATACACAAAGGCACAACATGCAAAAGCAAGAAAGGCAAATACACTTGAATACATCCGACTTTTAAGTGGCAAAAGACCCCACAGACCACAAATATAAGAAAGTATAGACTGGGAGGAAATATCTATCATATATATAAAACAGAAATGCGGACTATGTAAAAAAGTCTAATAAATCAACAAAACAAAGACACGTAGCACCAAATAAAAGCAAATGAAGACATGAGGAGGTAATTTGTAGAAGAAAGTCAAATAGCCAATGAGAAAAGATGCACAGCCTCACTAGTAATCAAGTGAAAACAAATTAAATAATAACAAGGCATCATTTTTCACACAAGATTGGCACAAAATGTAAAAAGATTGATAACAGCAGGTCTCTCTGAGGAATAGCGAAAGGTGTATTCTTGCACACGATTGGTGAGGAAATAAATTGAAAAAGCCTTTTTGGAGGACAATTTGGAGTAGCTAATCATTTTTTTTTTAATTTACATTCCCTCCCACCTGCAATTCCACTTCCTGGTCTCTACCTTGAAGAACGACTTGCAATGCCGTGCTGTTTACAACGGAAAAAAACTGGGCCAATTCTCAATAGCCATCAGATGCCTATATGTAAATGCATAGAGAAACATTTGGAACTCCAAGGGCACTGGTATGTGGTGGTCAAAGTGGACTGCTTTGGGAGTTCCCTGGAGGTCCAGTGGTTAGGACTCCGGGCTTCCACTGCAGGGGGCACGAGTTCGATCCCTGGTCGGGGAACTAAGATCCCACGTGGCCATGACCAAAAAAAAGTGGACTGCTTTATCTGCATTATTTCCTTTTTTTCCCCCTCTTTTTGCATAAAATTGTCTTAATGACAGTGCCCAACTCATCCAGTTGCAAGTTTTAGATGAGTGAATATACGTAAAGCATTCAGTGCCTGTCCCACAGAAAGTATTCAAACACATGTCACTGGTAGTATTTTTGTCATCTCTAGCCACAGAGATTTAATAACTGCCTGTTACCCAGGCATGTCTTCTTGCTTCAGCTCTGGCGTTGCTGTGGAGGGCCTATGTTACCTACCCTGGCTTCTGGGAAGTCCTTTAAAAGTCCCTTCCTTCTCCATTCATGCAGTGATCACTGCAGTCCTCTTCCTGGGTCAACATGACACAGCACATGTGCTTTCTCAAGCCTCTGAGGCGCAGCATCGTGGGAAATCTGCAAACCTCCGTCTTCAGGCTTAGTAATGGTGCTTTGCCGACTAGCAGGTCGCTTCTTCCAGAAAACCTGTTTTCCTCTTCTTCAGGGAAGATCCCCAAGCCCTGCTGAATGTGGGATGGGGGTCAGAAGTGGGGAAGGCAAAGAGTGAAGGAGCATCACATTTTGTTTCAGACAAATGCTTAGTGAGACTTCGGAGACCGTCTTTCTCAGCCTCTTCTCCGAAACGCATGGACAGTTTAGCCCTGGAAGAATTTAACCGGCAACCACAAAGAAAATGCTGTTCAATAAATTAATTTTTCTCACAGCACTAATGAGGCAATGGCCGAGGATGGGGGAAGGGCTATTAGAGCTTGGTAAATTGGCGCCGCCCCGACAAGGAAATTACACCGAGGACTCCCGCGGTGAATCGTTGCTCAGGAAACGGGGAGGAAAGTGAAGAGCCGCAGGCTCTAGGAAATGTGCAGCGCCTTACTGGAGATCTGTTTATTTCTTTTTATCTCCAGTTGCTTCCTCTAACATACTTTGTTTTTTTAAACTTTAGCTTTGCAAGTAGGAAGACCAGACATTTCAAATCAAGCCTATAAACTTTTCCTCCCTGCTCACTTGAAACCCTGCTTCCTTTTTACCTCCTTTACCAGGAGCTGCTCTGACCTGTATGAGGGCTTTATCCCATTCACCTTTTGCTGAATTTGACTTAGTGGACTTCTCATCCCCTGAGGGAGGTTTTATCCAGAGATCTGTGCCTACTCCCTGCCTTTCTTCTCTTCCTCTCCATTAGGGAATCTCTCCATGCTCAAAGTTTCATTTCTATTGGGAGGCAAGTGGTCTCAGATTCCTTGCAGACCATCAATACAATTCTGACGCAAGGCTATCACTTCCAAAGCTCTTTCTCTAGCTCCATCTCTCTGGGTTCCTGCCAAAGTCCCAGCTGTCCTCTGGGCACTGAAGTGTTAGGGAATATCCCCCTTGTTTCTCCTTGCCAATGTAAATCTCACTAGGTCCTACCTTGTCTAAGAAGCCTTTGGGGGGCCTCCCCACCGAAGGGATTTCTCCTAGTCTGAATTCTTATGGCACTTAATGTCTATATCTCTTAAACACCCCACCGTCTATGTAGTCTTTGAAAAACTACAAGGAATATATGAGGTGCTGACAGATGAAGTTGTATGCATGTGTTCAGGGAAACAGCTCTACCTTCTAGGTGTAGTGCTAGGCATAGGGAATGCAGAGATGATCAAAAAGGGTCCCTCCCTTCATGGGTTCTTTATAGTCTAGGAAAACACAAATTTAGCCACATTTTCTCCCTTGGGTGAATTGAATGGTTGGAAGTATTATCATTTGGTCCTTTTGGGGTCACTTGCACCTAATGCCTGAACTAGTCAGTATGACTCAGGCCCTTTGATGGGATAACATGTACAGAATACCTTTATCCAGACAATTTTTAGATTAATTCCTCGAGGCAGTTAGTTTTATGGCCTAATAATAATTTCTCATTGGTATATTTCCCTAATTTCTTTTCTTACCACTATAGGAAATATTAGATATACAGGGCAAATAGCTGTCACAAGATCATACTAAAATGTATATTTAAGAGAAAATGCTATATAACATACACATTTCATATTAAATATGCAGATCACATCTAGACACCGAGAATCCCTTTGTGATCCCAGCTTCTAAACCTGATTCACTTTGCCTGCCAAACTGCTACTCTAACACTCCTAACAGACTCATTTCCAAAATCTTAGATTTCCAATTTTCTTAGCTGTCCTAACTCTGCTATATTTGTTGATTTAGATTCTACACAAACCTGCTCTGGAAGCACGTATATCAGATTTTTATGTTGCCCTTGCCCATGAGATACTCCAAATATTCAGACTGAACAGAAAATGCTCCCTGAGTTTAGAAGAACTATTTCTCTATACCACCTAGATGTTAGTGGCCACTTTTCAGGCTCTTTTCCTTTGGCTCAGAACTTTCAAATCTATACACATTCTTTTTTTAATCCCTTTAAAATTTTTATTTGTTTTTTAATTGAAGTATAGTTGCTATACAGTATTATATGTTACAGGTGTACAATATTATGGTTCACATTTTTTAAGTATTATACTCCATTTACAGTTATTATAAAATATATTCCCCATGTTGTACAATATAGCCTTGTAGCTTATTTTATATCTAATAGTTTGTACCACTCAATCCCCTACCCTTATATTGCCCCTCCTCCCTTCCCACTCCCCACTGGTAACCACTAGTTTGTTCTCCATATCTATAAGTCTGTTTCTTTTTTGTTATATTCACTAGTTTGTTGTATTTTTTAGATTCCACATATAAGTGATATCATGCAGTATTTGTTTTTCTCTGTCTGACCTATTTCATTTGGCAAAATACCCTCCAAGTCCATCCATGTTGCTGCAAATGGCAACATTTCCTTCTTTTTTGTGGCTGAGTAGTATTCCATTGTGTATGTGTGTGTATATATGTATATCTCACATCTTCTTTATCCATTCATCTGTTGACAGATACTTAGGTTGCTTCCATACTATATACATTCTTTTAAAATGATCATTTCAGGGCTTCCCTGGTGGCACAGTTGTTAGGAATCCGCCTGCCAGTGCAGGGGACACGGGTTCAAGTCCTGGTCTGGGAAGATCCCACATGCCGCAGAGCAACTAAGCCCGTGAGCCACAACTACTGAGCCTGCGTGCCACAACTACTGAAGCCCGCACGCCTAGAGCCTGTGCTCCGCAACAAGAGAAGCCACCGCAATGAGAAGCCCACGCACCACAACGAAGAGTAGCCCCGCTCATGGCAACTAGAGAAAGCTCATGTGCAGCAACAAAGACCCAACACAGCCAAAAATAAATAAATAAACAAACAAACAAATAAAAGATCATTTCACTGGTTGGAACTCTTCCACTTCTGTTCCCTCTTAGATATGTTCTCTCTCTCTTTTCTCTCTATTTGCTCCCCTAAGTGATTTCAGGTTCTCCTTGGACTGTTCTCATAGCCAATCAATTTCAAAAGGTTTTTCTCTACACATAGCATTCCCATACTATGGCCTCCTTCCAAATATGTCATGTCATGTTCCATCTCTTATTCCTCTGTCTACCAGCTCTAAGTTATCCCTCCTGCATTAGAACTCCTGTAGAACATTTTGATTCTCTTGTACTTACCACTTTCTGCCTCAGTTTGGAATTACTCAGCTCCATAGCTGGTATCTCTAGTGTATTAGAAATTCCTTGAGAACAGGATCTGTGGCTGCCTCATATTTTTATTTGCCATAAGCACCTAGTACAATGCCCCGCTCATGAGAGGCGCTCAGATATTTTCGTTGAATTAATTAAGGATTAATTGGTGGGTGGGTGGGTGGATGGATGGATGGATGGTCCGGTAGAGAACACGAGATGAAGTGGAAAAACTTTGGACTTAAATTCCAAAGAATGGAGCTCAGATCCAGTTCTTCTACGTCTCCTACTTGTGACCCTGGACATGCCATTATGCCTCTTTGGGTCTCAATTTCTCCAAAAGAAAAAGGAGGATAATAGAAGCTGCCTTACCTAAGGTTGTTCTGAAGATCAGTTGAGATATTTTATGTGAGAGTGCTTTATGAACTCTCTTTAGAGTAAAGAACCTAAAAAAAAAAAAAAATAGAAGGAATCAAATGGTGACTTGGAAGCTTTCCATGTAAATTGTATTTAAAAGCATTCGAAGAATTTCTTTATCTGGTACCACGACAAGAACACTTTCATCCTCGGCAAGCTAGGTTAAAGACTAAAAACATAAAAACAGTTCAGTATATTAGTATCCATCACCCTCTAAGTTGTCCTTCCAGTAGCAAGTAGGAGTGAATTTTGATAATTAGGTGAGTTTACAGCACTGTTATCTTATATTACAAATCAGTTACAATATATTATAAATTTGTGTTGAAAAGCATAAAAAATCTTCCATGTGTTTTACAAACACAATGTTGCTTTTATCCTTCTACCTTTGGGGACAGTTGGGTGCTCTGCTTGTCATAGAAATGCAACATACACACCATATTTCTCAGGCCTTAGCAGCCTAGAGGGAAGGTCGGGGCATGTAACCAAGCTGTAGGCCTCTGGCTCTTCCTGGATTTCTGAGCTGAGAAAACTCCAGCAGACACCCCTCCCTGCTCAGACCCCAAGTCTCTGGGTCACTGTGATTCTCCTCCACTGCTGCTTGGGCACCCTTGTTCTTGTGGGGTGTGCAAATGGAATCTAGAGTGATGTGTCCTTCACATGGCTACCAGTGACCTTGAGGAACCCTGGGGCCTATGTTGTGGCTCATGGGAGGTGATCTGGGAGGTGTGGCTCCCTGACCAGTCTTCCATGGTTCTCACCCTTTGTGATGTGGCCAAATGGGGAACTACTTCTCACCTACAGAGTAATTCTATTCTTGTTTCCACTCCCCTTTCCAGGTCTTGGGCAAAAAGACCTGGTGCAAAGGGTAGAACCAACAGAAGTGTGAGTAGGATACCTCCTATCATATTCCGCCCCCAGTAATGATCCTTTGTCCACAACCCAGGCATGCCTCTTTCAGTAGCCTCTCCTCTTATACTGAATTCCTTCTCATGAGGATCCTTGGACCAATGGACCCATCCCTCCCATTGATAAGTTTGCATAACCAGCTCCCATCATAAGACCCTGAAAACAAGTCCATCGTGTTTCACCTGTGCTAAGTACAGGCTGTCATCCGGAACAAATATCATAAGATATCAGATATAGGACCTTTTATAGAGTCTGCCTTTTTTTCCTCTTGTGGGTGGAGTCATTATAACATGGTGGTTAAGAGGATGGACTTAAGAACCAGGATGCCTGCATTCAAATTTCAAGTCAACCTTGAGTAAGTTTTTTTAGCCTCTCCAGTGCCAGTTTCCTTATTGTAAAATGGAGGGATGACAATATCTGTCTCATAGTGTGGCTGTGAGGATTATCAAAATTGTTCATAAGCTAGATCATAAGCCAAGCCTCAGCTAATTTTGAAGTATTGAAATTATTCAAAGTATGTCCCCTGGGGGCTTCCCTGGTGGTGCAGTGGTTGAGAGTCTGCCTGCCGAAGCAGGGGACACGGGTTTGTGCCCCGGTCCGGGAAGATCCCACATGCCACGGAGCGGCTGGGCCCATGAACCATGGCCGCTGAGCCTGTGTGTCCGGAGCCTGTGCTCTGCAATGGGAGAGGCCACAACAGTAAGAGGCCTGCGTACCACCAAAAAATAAATAAATAATAAAAAAAAAAGTATGTCCCCTGGAATTAAGTTAGAAATTGATAATAAAAAGACTACTAGAGGACTTCCCTGGCAGTGCAGTGGTTAAGAATCCACCTGCCAATGCAGGGGACATGGGTTCAAGCCCTGGTCCAGGAAGATCCCACATGCCGCGGAGCAACTAAGCCCGTGAGCCACAACTACTGAGCCCACGTGCCACAACTACTGAAGCCCGCGACCTAGAGCCTGTGCTCTGCAACAAGAGACGCCAGCACAATGAGAAGCCCACGCACCACAATGAAGAGTAGCCCCCGCTGACCACAACAAGAGAAAGCCCATGTGCAGAAACGAGGACCCAATGCAGCCAAAAATAAATACATAATTTTATCAAAAAAAAATACACTATAGAAAATCCCCAACTGACTGGAAATTAGGCAACCCATGGCTCAAATAGGGTACTCAAGCTTTGTCTGCCTGGTTTTCCTATGTGCACTGTATACCTCAATTATCAATATAAGTAAATAAAAGCTGCCTAAGCAGAGAGCCTAACTAAGTGCTACCTAATGGATGCCTCCCTCAGCCATCACATGTAGACAACTGGGCGATGTAGGACTCTCAGAATCGTGGGCTTTTGCTTCCTTCTTCACGTGGGAGCATATGTTCACACTAAACAGGAGAGTGTCACCCCTTCTTAATACACACATTTGCACAAACACACAGCTAGGTGAATTTCTGTAATCATTTTCCAAGGAAACAAGTACATTTTTCTAAGCAGTGCACAATTTACCCAGTTCATCTTTCTGCTCAATAAATACAGGAAGCACAGGAAGACAGAACTGGAGATTAAAGACACTGTTTCTGAGTAGAATTCATAGACTGGAGGCCTTGTGGGCCAGGAGGGGTGCTAGCTGATTCACTGGTGTGATAACTGTAGGATAGTGCAAATGTTTCCAACTTGCTAAACAATTTGCACTTGGCTGGGGCCAGGACATTTTGTATTTGCACCCATGCCCAGTATTTCCGTTAGCACATATGCTAAGGATATATCTCCTAGGAAACATGAGGAACTAATGATAAAAATGTGAATCATCATCCAGGGTTAGGAATTAACCAATCCTATTCCACTCAGCAAACATTTATAGAACAACTATATTTAGACACTGGGCTAGGGTAACAGTGCCACTAAATGCAAACATCCAGATGGACTTGTTATAGAGAAAGCATTGAGTCTCAGATCAATTTCACAGGTAGGCTGGTCTAAGAAATGAACAATGGATGTGGTGTTGGAAGTTTTGTGTCCTGGCTCAAGCTCCGAAACTTTCGCACTGTGTGTCAGCAGGCAAGTTTATTAACCCTGCTTCTTGTCGCACAACAAGGAAAGAGTAAACCAGTCATTTCCAAATACGATAACGAATGTGAAAGCTGTTTTAATACAGTTGAGGAGGCTCTTTGTGTAACGCTTGGAATGAGCTCTAAGAAAGTGTTGTTAGTTTTTTTTGGAAAAGGGTACAGAAAAGTGCTTTTCCATTTTTGTAAAAAAGAGAGAAAATGAATACACCTGTGGACTGTTAAGTACATAGAATATCTTCAGAGGTATACACCAAAAACAGTGATATTGCTAACCTCTGGGGAGGGTTACAGTGTGGATGGTTAAAATGACAAGAAGGCGAATTTTTAAAATAGGGGAATTGAAACATGCAGAGGTTAAATAACTTGCCAGAGGACACCTGGTGAATACCTCAAAAAGCAGGGATTCAGAATTAGGGAGTCTATTCATAGAACTCAGCCTTACCACCATGCCCTGCTGCCTCCTGCTGTTCAGACAAGAGGGTAACTCCATGTTGGAAAGGTTAATAGCCTCTGCTCTAAAAGCACTGCCGTCATCTGTAGAATTCAATCTACCAACAATTTCCCCCTCATTTCCAGACTGATGTGCTACCCTGGCTGAGAACATTATGTGTTTCATTAAATTACACTTTATTTCTCTGGTACAAATCAATACAAAATCACAATGATTTCTCTAAAATCATACACAACATTCCTGTCCCTGGTCTGTTCTTCAACATCATATCCCTGAGAGCTAGAGAAGAATCACTTATTTTAACAGAAATGATCCTCCCTGAATGACACTGATTGAAGTGTTGTTCATGTTCAGAAGATGTCTGAACAGAAAATATGTCTAATTTGTTGATGACTTTCCAAAAGCCACCGTCCACCCCAGGGATCTTTGACCAGACATCCCTTGGCTCCTTTCACTTAACTGGAGATGTTTGCAATGTATTTTGGTTGTGCTGGTGGTTCCTGCATTCTTCTTGTCTCTCTAGCTGCCCTGTTTAAAGTACCCATCAGCCCAGTTGGAGTTCTTTCCAGAAATTTTCAATGTGACCTGCCTGTTTTAAGATTGGAGCTAAAACTGCTGTTCCTCTTGGCTTCAGTTATCTTAGCAGACTTCAAATTGATATCCTACTGGGTCACTTCAGTGATCAGAGTCACTCCCGCCCCCCTTCAAACAAAGCCTACATTTTCTGGCCCTTCTTTGTGCCAATAATTTCGTTTCCATCCTATTACAGGAATCTCCTCACTCCCATGGCCACACCCAGGCCTTAGCATTACCATTCTCTTGATTCCCACCTCAGAAATACAAGATTTAGAAAGCCCACTGTCTGATCACAGCTTCTTGAGCCTCTACCTGTAGAGCTATAAAACCATCCCAAAGTACTCTTCAAGAATCCAGTACCCTCAAGTCATCAGTCCTCATCTGCCTTCACTTTCCTGTTCAACCTGGATCCCAAGGTCAAAGGCTGCAAACCCAATAACTGCACCATCACTTCTTCACTGGACTATTGTTTAGCTGCCTCTGCTAGAATGGCTCCCAAGTCTTGGAGAATTCATCAAGTCTGTGCCTCCACTTCTGCTTCCAGGCTGCCTATAGTAGAGAAAAGATTGATGACTCCCTCCACTGAGGCCTCAGCTCATGAATCACTTTCCCACTCACCATAGAGAATGTACTAAAGCTTTAATAAGCTCCTGTTTCAGTTAGGATTGTATTTAGGTACATATAACTGAAACACAAAATAACGGTGGTCTAAACTTGATCTAAGTTTATTTCTTAACTAGGTAAAAGAAAATCAGAGATTGGCAATCCACATGTGCTATGGAGACACCACCACAAAGTCATCAGAACCTAGCTATCTATCTTTCTGCTCTGCCATCCTCAGCAGATGGCTCTATCCTGAAGATCACCTCATGACAAAAATGGCTGCTGGAGCACCAGTCATCATGTCCTAAACAGCCAAAAAGTGAAAGGCCAGAAGAACAAAAGGGTCTTCAAAGCTGAGTTATCTCCCTTTAAGAAGTCTTCCTAGACGTTCCATATAATTTATGTATACACACATATACATACACACACACACACACACACACACATATATGTAAACACTATAGTCACACAATCACATTTAGTTGTAAGGGAAACTGGGAAATGAAGTCTTTTAGCTGTCTATGTCACTTACCTAAACAAAATCAAGACTCTATTACTAAGGAGGAAGAGGAGAATGGATTGGGGGTAAGCATCTAATTGCCTCTATCACATCTCCTTAATACCTCAACTCTCACACTACCATTCTCATTTCAATCAGATAACTCTTACTGAGAAATGAGACCATCAGATGTCAAAACCCTTAATACCTCTCCCCTCTACTTCTAACTTATCTATTTATAGAGCCCACCCTTAGTTTATTTCTATCTCAGAGGAAGAAGTGCCTATACTCTTCCCCAAGGCTAAATAAAACCTGTGCTTTTAATACGTGCAGTTTAGCATACGTCAAGTATACATCAATAAAGCTGTTTAAAAATTTTAAATTTTTCTCCCGTTGCGGAGCACAGGCTCCGGACGCGCAGGCTCAGCAGCCAAGGCTCACGGGCCCAGCCACTCCGCGGAACGTGGGATCCTCCTGGACCGGGGCATGAACCCGTGTCCCCTGCATTGGCAGGCGGACTCTCAACCACTGCGCCACCAGGGAAGCCCAAATTAAAAAATTTTTAAACTCATTTACTTCTTAATCCCTTACCATCCGTTTTCCAGTCATTATTCTCCTGAAACTCTTCTAGCTAGGATCAACAAATAATATCAAATTGCTAAATCTGAAGTAAGTTTTCAGAAAACAATTTGGTAGTTCCTCAAAAAGTTAAACGTAGAATTGTCATGTAACCCCACTATTCCACGCCTACAGGTATACTCTAAAAAAGTACATGTTCGTGCATATCCATAGCAACACTATTCACAATGGTCAATAGATAGAAACAGCCCAAACCTCCATCAGTGGATGAATGGATAAAAAATCATATGGAATATTATTCAGCCATATGAAAAGAATGAAGTACTGATAAATGCTACCTTGTTGATGAACCTTGAAAACATTATGCTAAGTGAAAGAAGCCTGATATAAAAGGGCACATGTTGTGTGATTCCATTTATATGAAATATTCAGAATAGTTAAATCTACAGAAATAGAACACAGATTGGTGGTCACCAGGGCATGGGGAAGGGGGATGCGGCGAAGCCACTTAATGCATACAGGGTTTTACTTTAAAGTAATGGAAATGTTTCAGAACGAGATAGAGGTGATGGTTGCACAACACTGTGAATGTACTAAATGCCACTGAATTATTCACTGTAATATAGTTAATTTTATGTTATGTGAATTTCACCTCAATAAATTACTTTAAAAAGTCCATTTCGGCGGGGTGGGGGAGGGATGGACTGGGAGTTTGGGGTTAGTAGATGCAAACTATTACAGGTAGAATGGATAAACAACAAGGTCCTACTGTATAGCACAGGGAACTGTATTCAATATCCTGGGATAAACCGTAATGGAAAAGAATGTAAAAACATAATGTGTATATGTATATAACTGAGTCACTTTGCTGTACAGCAGAAATTACACAACATTGTAAGTCAACTATACTTCAATTTAAAAAAACCCATTTCAGTCCTCAGCTTACTCATATTTTCTACCAGTGACCAGCCATCTACTTCCCAAATTCTTCCTTCCCTTGATTTCTTGAGCATCAGTTTTTTCTGTTTTTTCACCTGTTCCTCTGACCATTCTCACTGTTTCTTAGGCTGCTCTAACTTTTTTTTTAAATCATTGATTTTGGAGAATTCTCTAGACTTTTTATTTTGGTCCTCTTTTATTCTTGTTCTCCCAAGTTTCTCACATCCATTATTTCAGTTCTATTAGAGAAAACTTTACTCTCCTATCCTCATGTTTCTGGATAAACATCTTTCTATTCAGGGAAGAAACAATATTGGAAAACCCCACGTGAAAGGAACCTTTTCTTCCCATGGAAGGAGAATTGATGTATGTAATTGAAGAGTGACAAAAATCTGACACCCATTTTTATACAGACCTTTATTAGGGAGAGGTTAAGATGTTGAAGCCCGTGGTTCCCATGTGGCCTGTCCTCTCTCTTTTTGTACCAGCCTCTGTGTGGAAAGCAAAAGTCCTGCTTTCCTCCATGTGCTAAGCTTAACTTTTGAAGTTGCAAAGTATACAACCCTCTGGAGGATCAAAATTATTAAACATCAGAGCATTATATAATTGATGACACAAAATTGAGGAATCAAGGATGGCAGGATCTAAGGAGTCATTTTTTCCATATTCTTGATCTTGAAAAATGGCCCAGCATCCACCCAGTCTCAAGAACAGAAGATGAATGGCAAAATCTCACAGGAGCCTGAAACAGAAATCGGGAAGCCATTAAGAACCAAGACAGCTGACCTTGTCCTTTAAAACTCTTCTCATTATTCCAGGAGCTACTGCAGTGTTCTTTTCACAAGTGTTTTTCTGTTACTTCCAGTTAGAAACCCTCTGAAGGGTTTCTCCTACTTGCAACCAATATCCGATGTTTATTATGTTCTTTATACTTTTCATTTTTCTTCCAGGAAAACCTTGAGCATGTAATACTTACTTAAAGCATGTTTTTAAGTATAAAGTAACACACCCCCATATCTTAATCTGTTTGGGTTGCTGTAACAAAATACCATAAACTGGGTGGCTTATAAACAAAAGAAATTTATTTCTCACAGTGAAGACTCCAGTCTTCTGGAGACTGGAAGTCCAAGATCAGAGCACCTGCATGGTTGGGTTCGGGTGAGAAGTCTCTTCTGGATGGCAGACTGTTGTCTTCTCATATCTTCACATGGCAGAAAGCAGAGAGAGGAAGGAAGCTGTCTTGTATCTTCTTATAAGGGCACTAGTCCTATTCATAAGAGCGCCACCCTCATGACCAAATCACCTCCCAAAGGCCCTACCTCCTAATGCCATCACTTCAGGGGTTAGGATTTCAACACATGAATTTGGGGGGCCACCAACATTCAGTCCGTAACACCACACTACACTTCATTTGCTCCCTGTGATGAACTGATAGACGGACTCCCTGTTCAGCCTGCTTTCCTCCCTCCTGCTGCCAGGCCTGTCTGTACTGCAGAAATTGGAAGCCTGCATTTCCAGACTCCTTTGCAGCTAGGGTGTGGACACAAATTGTGTCTCACCAATTAGAAGCACTTGTGCAAAATACAGAAGGCATAAATTGGGCAAAGCCCTTCTCCTTGCCCCTTTCAGACTGCTTTTCTTCTGGCAAACACTATCTCAGAGATGGGAGATTTTGCTATAGCAGGGTCCCAGTGTCTGTATGAGAGGCAGGGGGGTGGGTAGCCTCTTGACTTTGGCTTCCTGATCCTTGGAAGTGCCTCTCAGATCATGCAATGCAGGGTCCTGGCTCCAGGATGGGGAGTTTTTCCACTCAAAATTTCTGGGGGTGGCCTCAGAGGTGGTAAGTATCCAGGGATTGGTCCTGCTGTTCTGTAAGAAGGATTTTGCTCCCCCTATCCTCCCAGTGACTTTTACTAGCACCTAATTTCCTTCATTAAATTCCTTCTTGAATAAATAGCTAAAGTGGCTTCTCTTTCCTGCACTGACCCCTAACCAATACACTATACTACTTTCTAGCCCCAGGAGCAGCAAGGAGTTAAAGTGAGGTATGAATGATCTTATGGCCAGGGACTCAGGAATGCCCAAATCCTGCTCCACACATCTCCCCCCTTCCACTGGAGTTCCTGAGGGAGCCATCTAAAAAAGGAATAATAAGTAAAAACCAAAGTACCACTTCATTAATTGTTGTTCCCAAGCCTAAAACCCAAGTGCAAGGGCTTGATAAAGGTTACAGTGGGGCCTGGGACCTCCTGCCCTACATTTCCACCTTGATGTCTTATCATTTTGGCTGAACACGGGCAGGAAAGAGGTTGAAGAGAGAGTGAACCAACAGAATTATCTAGAATTCACTTACTCATCTAGAGCTGTGAGAAGTAGGAGAGTAAGAGAAGAGGTTCATGCATTTTAAGGTATAGTAGCCTCACCCACTAGTCACCATGGCCCAATCAGATGTCCTGGACCCTGACCATGCAAACAAAAAGCTCTCCCCATGGGGGAATTAGGCAAGGCACTGAGAGAACTGGGTCAGCAGTGGGAAAAGCGGGGGATGTACGAAAAGGGAGTGGCCAGACAGAGCAGAGGGGCAAGGACTAGTGAATCTCCCTCAATGAGTGTATGGTCTCCTCTTCTGCCCCATGTGAATGCTCTAAAGTAGGTTTACATCTGCTCTGTCCCTGTAAAGTCACTTGCAGAGCTAAATCCTTCAGTTTTCATGAGCTTGTAACAAATGAGAGTGTGTGTGTGTGTGTGTGTGTGTGTGTGTGTGTGTGTGAAGGAAAGGAAGATAAGAGTGGTGGGGAAGCTGACCTGTGGGTAGTGGTATTAATAAAACAGGACATGGCTTCCCTGGTGGTGCAGTGGTTGAGAGTCCGCCTGCCGATGCAGGGGACACGGGTTCGTGCCCCGGTCCGGGAAGATCCCACATGCCGCAGAGCGGCTGGGCCCGTGAGCCATGGCCGCTGAGTCTGCCCGTCCGGAGCCTGTGCTCCGCAATGGGAGAAGCCACAACAGTGAGAGGCCCGCGTACCACTAAATAAATAAATAAATAAATAAAATAAGAAAAAATAAAACAGGAGGTATTGCTCATCATCATCAAATGTGTATGAATTTTTAAGATTGATTTGCCTTAGTGAAAATACTAGTAGAGACTGCTAAAATACACTGATTTTTCTGGGAGGGAGAGACTAAAAGGAGAAATCTTGGATGTACCTATAATAGGATGTTTGACTTAACCTATCCCGGAGGGTAATATGAACTTTAAAAAGTTCCTTTTAAAGTTTTGCACTTCTACTCTGTACTCCAAACTGGAAGCACCTCAGAGTTTTTGCAGTCTCTTAAAAGCTTCCTGAGTCAAATAAATCAACAAACACTACCCTCTATACAGGTAATAACTACCTCCTTAAAGACACCCCTGTCGATTCCCCTCATTTTTGCCTGTGCTAAAGAAAAGGATACATCTTTCTGAAAACAAAGAAGGTAGACTTCGGAATTTCTTTTTTAATTCAAATTGATCCTTTGTGAAAAGAGGCAGGAGAAAATCAGAAAAGTTATATTTGCCAGAAAATAAAATTCTATTTTGTCTATATTGTTGAAAATATTGTTTATATTGTTGAATGGTCTGATCATGAATGACTCAAGTTTACAGCCAAGCCCTTAACTATCATCACTCTGACAATATTTAAGGCTTTACTTCAATACTATCCTTGAGAATTTATCTCAAGAATTGTGTCATCTCCACCAGAGATGAAATTTCTTGGGGACAAAAACTGTCTCATTAACACCTACATCCTTCACAGCATCTGCGTGCCATAGTAGATTCTAGGAACCATTGGATGAATGAAGAGATGGTGGGGTGGAGGATTAAACAGATGGTTGCGCAGATGGCTGGGTGGATGAATACGATAAGTTATTTTTGTTATCTCAATCAATACACTCCTTTGGAAGGGCTTCAAGAGAAATCTGTCTAATATTAAACTCTGTTGAAAGAGAGACAGGAGGAGTCAGGGATGATAGTAGAACCCAGACAAAACACAACAAAACATACTAGTATTGAAAGTTTTTTTAAAATTTACATTCTGAAGTCAATAACCCTGATTCAAAGTTTTTCTTATAATACTTTTAAATTTTATTGTTCATTTCTTATTTTTCAGTACGCTTAAATAATACCATGTCAATATGTGCTCTAAGGAGGGTGTTTGAATACAGCTATGCTCTAGTCTGGAACTCAGCTACTCAAAGTATGGTCCACTAAACGGCAGCATCCCCATGTCCTGGCACCATGTTAGTGTGGACAGGGAATGTTGCCTACCATTCCAGAAAACAAGAATCAAGCCGTCAGCCACTGCAGCTGCCCTCCTCCACCATGGTGCACCCAGAGGGGAATTCAGGGTAGAGAAACACAGGAAATGTTATGTGCTATGGATACTGGCCCTAGACAGTTAAGATGCATATCTAAGGAATAATTTCAATGAGCCTGGATTCTTGCATCTTTCTGTACATAGAAGAGCACTAAAATCATTAACTTGAGATGTCTGGTTTTTGTGATTCGCTTTAATCTTTTGATGTTTGACCACATGTTTGGTTTTTTTTCCCCAGCAAAAAAACTTCTGTAAATCTTGGTTCCTCCCTTACCTCTCCAGAACAGTTCTTCAGAGATATCTGAGAGGCTATGCTCCCAGGCTAAAGTCCTCAATAAGGTCCCAGAATAAAACTTAACTCACAACTTTTAGATTGTGTGTTTTTCTTCAGTAGACATTAGAAATGCCGAATCTCGGGCTCCTCCCTAGACCCACTAAGCCAAAATCTGCATCTTAACAAGTACCCCAGATGATTCCCACACATAGTAAAATCTTAGAAACACTGGTCTAGATTCAAGATAATAATGAATGAAAAGCCAGGGCCTCTGGCATCAGAGACTTAGTCCAAGCAAAGTATGATAAATCCCAAGTACTGTCCTGCTAGTGTAGAAGAATAAGGTGCTGCAGAAGAGAGTTTGATATGGTGGAACATAAAATGTGAGCTTTGGAGGTGGAGAATGGAGGATGTGGGGAGGGGGGACAGTGTGTATGTGTATGGGGTGGAGGGAACAGTAGTAAAATTCATCTCCTGGAATAACAGGAACCACAGGAAATGCAGGAGGCAACAGTCAATGCACTGAGATACAATGCAAGGCCTCCCCTAGGTTGTACTGCACTAAAAGAGGATGGAAAATCCTATGGTACTCAAGTTGCCCCAAAGCACCCTGACTTCTCGGACATCACTGCTGAGCCCTTCAGCCTCAGGGAGGGCAGCCAAGTCCATGGTCTGCTTGGGGAGGGGGACAATTGAGAATGAACAGCCCAGCCACAGCAGATTTTCTAATTTTGGCTGGAGACCAAGTGTTACTGAACCAAACTTAGGTCTGCTGGCTGGCATGCAGTCAAGTCATCTACTGACACCGGCTTATGGTGATGGAAAGTGCGGTGTTTATTGTAAGGCACCAGACAAGGAGTCCGGGACAGCTAATGCTCAAAAAACCTGAACTCCTGATGGGTTTCATGAAAGCAATTTTAAAGACCAGTTGAGGGAGAGGAGTCACAGGGTATGAGATTAGCTCATGCACAGTTCTCTGATTGGTTGATGGTGAGGTAACAGGGCGGTGTCACAGGGGTTAACATTATCAATCCTTGGGCTTCAGGAGGCCTGGGTGCTATGGGCTCATGGTCATTAAGGAGTTTACAGCTCCCATTTGGTGGGGGTTTTAGTATCTGTAAAAAGACTCAGGAAATGTACATCAGGTACTATTAACTAGGTACTTCAGAGAGGAGCTAAAGCAGAGGATATGGGGAGGGGTCTGTCCTGCTCATTACACAAGTAGCCTGCAGTATACTGGGTGCTCCAAAGAAGTAAGTCAGATGTAAGATGGGAGATCAGAGCCTAACAGTGAGGATGTGTGGCTGGTATTAATATCCTGAACTGACATATGAAGAAACTAAGGCAGATAGGTGAAGTGTCTTGTCACTCCCACTAGCTGGTTCGGTGATGCTGTTCAAATCAATTCACTTCTTAACTCTAGTTTTTGAGTTATTTTCTTAATGATTGCTCTAGGGATTACAATATACATCTTATTACAATTCATGTCATGTTAATGCTGGCTTAATCCTGGTAAAATATAGCAGCTTTGTTCCAGTGCCTTCTTCGTTCTCGGTGCTATTATTGTCATTATGTGTACGCAGGTTGGTTTCAAGGCTGTCCCAGCTTTCACTTTCTACTAGGCACCCCCAGGACTTCTTGTGTGTGCACATCCTCTCAGTCAGCCAGTGATATGTAGAGAGCTTGTCTAATTTCCAAGGTCTCTCTGTTGGATTTCTGGCCACAGCCTCAGGCAGGCAAGGCTATAGGCGTTTCCTATTTGTTTTCCAATGAGTTTTCTAATTTTACAGACAGTGCCCTCCACCCCAAATCAAGTCAGTCCCCTCTGGCAGCTAAGCTGCAGGTTTTCACAGGCAGCCCCGCCGTAGCAACACTTTTGTTCCAACAGATCCAGGGCAGGGGTATGGATCAGTCCCAGGCAAGCAAGCTACAGACTCCCGTTGTTCTTACCCAAAGTTCAGCAGCGTCTCATGAATAAATGTTTATCAATTTGTTATTTGCCTTTGTCAACTTTCAGAGCCCTGCAGTGGTTGTTGGGGATCATTGTTTCCAGTTGTTTTCGAGGGATAGAATTTGTCATCTTCTTTACTCTGCATTTCTGGAAATCCTGCCTCTTATTCATTTTAATGAGCCTTCAGTTTCTCATCAATAAAATTAGGTCTCTTCCTTCCTAGCCTTGTGCTAGGGACCAGGAAACCAAAGGTTTTGAGGAACTAGAGGAGTATTAAAATATGGCATGAGATGTATTACCTAAGGTTCAGATATGAGCAACCTTGCCTGTATCTGGCTGACATATTTTAGAAGGATATGGGGCAGCTCAGAGACAAGGCTGCAATTAGTACAAATGAAAAAGGATGCTCCTTCAAATAAAAAAAATTGCTGTTAGTTTATTATTGTACAAATAAACACCATACCACCCAGGGAAAGTAGAAACCAGGCATGTAACTGTCTCATCGGTAAAGGAAGGAGAAGAGCAGGGGAAGGGAAAGGAGTGAATAGGTAAAAAGGAGGGGCAGGATTCTATCAATCAAACTTATTTTTAAAATTGGCCCAAATATATATGTCCACTCAAAATAAAGTAAAATTAAAGCCTCTTGCTTGGACACTGCTATAGTCTGAATGCTTGTGCCCCACAAAATTCACATATTGAAATCCTAATGCTATTAGGAAGTGAGTCCTCCGGGAGATGATTAGGTCATAAGGATGGAGTTCTCATAAATGGAATTTGTGCCCTTATTAAAAATGCCTCACAGAAATCCCTAATTTCTTCTACCATGTGAGGGCACACAGAAAAGTTGGCAGTCTGCAGCTTGGAAGAGGACTTTCACCAGGACCCAGCCATGCTAGCACCCTGACCTTGGACTTCAATCCTCCAGAGCTGTGATAAATATATTTATGTTGTTTATAAGCTGCCCAGTCTGTGGTAGTTTGTTCTATCAGCTCAAACAGACTAATACAGACACATACCATTGGTTTTCCAGACCCTTCTAAAGGAAGTTTGCAAGGGCCCTGGCAAGCAGAAGCGGTAATGGCATGCACACATGTATGTGCTCATAGTTCTAGCTGCTCAGCCACATCCTGATATGGGAGCATACACACCCTGGCAGTAGGCACACTCCATGCCCTCAGGACTACTCCACAGCCAAGGGGACTGTGTTTAGATGGGTAGTCTCTCAGATGTGTCAGTGCATCTGAAGGCAGTGGGGGAATGGGAGAAGCAACCTCAGGGAATACCCAGAGTTGCATAGGAATAAGACCTGTTGTGCATGGGCAGGCATCAACAAATGGACATACAGGTCTCCAAAGTGAATGCACATTCCTGGATGCCAGTGCAAGTTTGTTGTATTGAGAGCTTTCCTCTGCTTCACGATGCAGCCAGAAGTCCCAGACTCTCCATAATCCACCCCCATTCTCACAGGAGTTAAAATAAATCCATAAGTTGAATGCTTTCCTTCCCTTAGAAATAGTGCCCTTATACAGTGCACAACATGAACAATCATACAAGGGAAAGCTGAATAACCAAATATTGAAAGCACAAGAAAAACAGCCATTTGAAAAATCCCAGAAGCAGGACACCACCACTGGGATAAATGAACTTCAACTATATTTAATTACTACATTGCTCTACTTAAGATACAAATTCCAGAGAGAAAGCATCTGATTGGCTTTTCTTGGGCCATATGTCCATACATTGGTCAGGGCAGAACAATCTGATTAACAGCTCTCTAGCACTGTATCCAAGCAAGAGGAATAGTTCCCCAGAACAAAATTAGGGTGCTGTTCCCAGAAATGACAACACATACTAAACATGTAAAAATAACGGATGGCTAACTCAGAACAATTAATTCGGGATCAGATTCTTTACTGTAGGACTTCTCAGAGCCTTTAATTAGCAAATTTTGTTTTTATTAACTTTTAATAGGAGATAAAATACGGAACATTTCTCAATTATTTTACCAAAGAACTTTTTCTTTTTCAACAGAATATTTCAGGAGACTAATAAGTGATTAAGACAGCAGAATAGGAAGACCCCGAACTTACCTATTCCCACAGGCGCACCAAAATTACAACTGCTTACAGAGCAACTATCTATGAAAATGACCTGAAGACTAGAAGAAAAAAAATTTCCACAACAAAAGATATAAAGAAGGAGCCATAATGAGATGGGTAGGGGGGTGGAGATGTAGGCTAGTCAGGACCCATATCTCCATGTTGGTGACCTACGAACAAGAGGAGGGATATTGTTATATAATCACAAAGGTCCTCCCCAAGGAGCAAAGGCCTTGAACCCCACGTCAGGCTCCCCAGGCCAGGGGTCCTGCATTAGGAAGATGAGCAACCAGACTGTCTAGCTTAGAAAACCAGCAAGGCTTACATTCAGGAGAGCCAGAGGGCTGTAGGAAACAGAGAGTCCACTCTTAAAGGGCACTTGCAAAATTTCACAAGCTCTGAGTCCCAGCACAGAGGCAGTGCTTTGAAACGTTCCTGGATAGACCCACTTGCTGATCTTAGAGAGCTACCAGGAGGCAAGAGGCAGATGGGACTCACCCTGAGAACAGGAATGCAGGCAGCAGCCATTCTGGGGATCTCATCTTACCATGCTGACACTGGCACTGGCAAGAGCCATTTTGGAATCCTCCTTCTAAGCTATTAGAGCCAGGGACCTACCACACACACACAACCAGGCCCACAGCAGTTGCACGTCACCAGGCATTGCAAACCACCAAGCTGAGGCAAAGCCTCTAAGCTACTGGGCCAGGAGCCGGCCCCACTTACCAGCATGCCCACAATAGTTGACTGCATTACAACAGAAAGGCACAGGCAACTCACATAGGGGATAGCTCTGGAACATCTAGCTCTGATACCCAGAGAGGAGCATAGAATGGCCTCCATAGGTTGTCCCCTACATAAGGCTACTTCTCCAAGACAGGGAAATGTAACCAACTTACCCGTTGCATAGAAATGAGCATAGAGAATTAAGCAAAATGAGGACACAGGAAAATATGTTCCAAAATGAAGGAACAAGACAAAACCTCAGAAAAAAACTAAATGAAACAGAGGTAAGCAATCTACCCAATAAAGAGTTTAACATGATGATCATAAAAATGCACACCAAACTCAGAAGAAGAATGGACAAATACAGTGAGAATTTCAACAAAGAGAAAATATTAAAAAGAAACAACCAAAGCTGAAGAATATAATAATTGAAATGAATGCATCTTTATTCCCATCTTGCCCCTACATTCTTCTGACCATTTTCTTTTTTTTTAGATTCCATATATATGTGTTAGCATATGGTATTTGTTTTTCTCTTTCTGAATTACTTCACTCTGTATGACAGCCTCTAGGTCCATCCACCTCACTACAAATAACTCAGTTTCGTTCTTTTTTATGGCTGAGTAATATTCCATTGTATGTATGTGCCACATCTTCTTTATCCATTCATCTGTTGATGGGCACTTAGGTAGCTTCCATGTCCTGGCCATTGTAAGTATAGCTGCAATAAACATTTTGGTACATGACTGGTTTTGAATTATGGTTTTCTCAGGGTACATGCCTAGTAGTGGGATTGCTGGGTCATATGGTAGTTCTATTTGTAGTTTTTTAAGAAACCTCCATACTGTGCTCCATAGTGGCTGTATCAATTTACATTCCCACCAACAGTGCAAGAGTGTTCCATTTCCTCCACACCCTCTCCCGCATTTATTATTTGTAGATTTTCTGATGATGGCCAGTCTGACCGGTGTGAGATGATATCTCATTGTAGTTTTGATTTGCATTTCTCTAATGATTAATGATGTTGAGCATTCTTTCATGTGTTTGTTGGAAACCTGTATATCTTCTTTGGAGAAATGTCTATTTAGGTCTTCTGCCCATTTTTGGATTCGGTTGTTTGTTTTTTTGTTATTGAGCTGCATGAGCTGCTTGTATGTTTTGGAGATTAATCCTTTGTGAGTTGCTTCACTTGCAAATATTTTCTCCCATTCTGAAGGCTGTCTTTTCATTTTGTTTATGGTTTCCTTTGCTGTGCAAAAGCTTTGAAGTTTCATTAGGTCCCATTTGTTTATTTTTGTTTTTATTTCCATTTCTCTAGGAGGAGGGTCAAAAAGGATCTTGCTGTGGTTTATGTCATAGAGTGTTCTGCCTATGTTTTCCTCTAAGAGTTTGAAGGTGTCTGGCCTTACATTTAGGTCTTTAATCCATTTTGAGTTTATTTTTGTGTATGGTGTTAGGGAGTGTTCTAATTTCATTCTTTTACATGTAGCTGTCCAGTTTTCCTAGCACCACTTATTGAAGAGGCTGTCTTTTCTCCACTGTATATTCTTGCCTCCTTTATCAAAGATAAGGTGACCATATGTGCATGGGTTTATCTCTGGGCTTTCTGTCCTGTTCCATTGATCTATATTTCTGTTTTTGTGCCAGTACCATACTATCTTTACTACTGTAGCTTTGCAGTATAGTCTGAAGTCAGGGAGCCTGATTCCTCCAGTTCCATTTTTCTTTCTCAAGATTGCATTGGCTATTCGGGGTCTTTTGTGTTTCCATACAAATTGTGAAATTTTTTGTTCTACTTCTGTGAAAAATGTCAGTGGTAGTTTGATAGGGATTGCATTGAATCTGTAGATTTCTTTTGGTAGTAGAGTCATTTTCACACTGTTGATTCTTCCAATCCACAAACATTGTATATCTCTCCATCTATTTGTATCATCTTTAATTTCTTTCACCAGTGTCTTATAACTTTCTGCATACAGGTCTTTTGTCTCCTTAAGTAGATTTATTCCTAGATATTTTATTCTTTTTGTTGCAATGGTAAATGGGAGTGTTTTCTTAATTTCACTTTCAGATTTTCATCATTAGTGTATAGGAATGCCAGAGATTTCTGTGCATTAATTTTGTATCCTGCTACTTTACCAAATTCATTGATTAGCTCTAGTGGTTTT
The DNA here is from genome assembly GCF_949774975.1 of Lagenorhynchus albirostris. Taxonomy (NCBI): domain Eukaryota; kingdom Metazoa; phylum Chordata; class Mammalia; order Artiodactyla; family Delphinidae; genus Lagenorhynchus; species Lagenorhynchus albirostris. The sequence continues at coordinate 127,901,947 of NC_083096.1, forward strand.
CTGGTAGCATCTTTAGGATTCTCTATGTATAGTATCATGTCATCTGAAAAAAGTGACAGCTTTACGTCTTCTTTTCCAACTTGTATTCCTTTGATTTCCTTTTCTTCTCTGATTGCTGTGGCTAACACTTCCAAATCTATGTTGAATAATAGTGGTGAGAGTGGGCAAACTTGTCTTTTTCCTGATCTTAGCAGAAATGCTTTCAGTTTTTCACCATTGAGGATGATGTTGGCTATGGTTTTGTCATATATGGCCTTTATTATGTTGAGCAAAGTTCCCTCTAAGCCTACTTTCTGGAGGGTTTTTATCAAAAATGGGTATTGAATTTTGTCAAAAGCTTTCCCTGCATCTATTGAGATTACCATATGGTTTTTCTCCTTCAATTTGTTAATATGGTGCATCACATTGATTGATTTGCATATATTGAAGAATCCTTGAATTCCTGCGATAAACCCCACTTGATCATGGTGTATGATCCTTTTTATGTGCTGTTGGATTCTGTTTGCTAGTATTTTATTGAGGATTTCTGCATCTATGTTCATCAGTGATATTGGCCTGTAGTTTTGTTTCTTTGTGACATCCTTGTCTGGTTTTGGTATCAGGGTGATGGTGGCCTCGTAGAATGAGTTTGGGAGTGTTCCTCCCTTTGCTATATTTTGGAAGAGTTTGAGAAGGATAGGTGTTAGCTCTTCTCTAAATGTTTGATAGAATTCGCCTGTGAAGCCATCTGGTCCTGGGCTTTTGTTTGTTGGAAGATTTTTAATCACAGTTTCAATTTCAGGGTTTGTGATTGGTCTGTTCATATTTTCTGTTTCTTCCTGGTTCAGTCTCAGAAGGTTGTGCATTTCTAAGAATTTGTCCATTTCTTTCAGGTTGTCCATTTTATTGGCATATAGTTGCTTGTAGTAATCTCTCATGATCCTTTGTATTTCTGCAGTGTCAGTTGTTACTTCTCCTTTTCCTTTATAATTGTATTGATTTGAGTCTTCTCCCTTTTTTCCTTGATGAGTTTGGCTAATGGTTTTTCTATTTGTTTATCTTCTCAAAGAACCAGCTTTTAGTTTTATTGATCTTTGCTATTGTTTCCTTCATTTCTTTTTCATTTATTTCTGATCTGATCTTTATGATTTCTTTCTTTCTGCTAACTTTGGCGTTTTTTTTGTTCTTCTTTCTCTAATTGCTTTAGGTGTAAGCTTAGGTTATTTATTTGAGATGTTTCATTTCTTAAGGTAGGCTTGTATAGCTATAAACTTCCCTCTTAGAACTGTTTTTGCTGCATCCCATAGGTTTTGGGTCATTGTGTTTTCATTGTTGTTTGTTTCTAGGTATTTTTTGACTTCCTCTTTGATTTCTTCAGTGATCTCTTGGTTATTAAGTAGTATGTTGTTTAGCCTCCATGTGTTTGTATTTCTTACAGATTTTTTTCTGTAATTGATATCTAGTCTCAAAGCGTTGTGGTCGGAAAAGATACTTGATACAATTTCAATTTTCTTAAATTTACTAAGGCTTGATTTGTGACCCAAGATATGATCTGTCCTGGAGAATGTTCCATGAGCACTTGAGAAGAATGTGTATTCTGTTCTTGTTGGATGGAATGTCCTATAAATATCAATGAAGTCCATCTTGTTTAATGTATCATTTAAAGCTTGTGTTTCCTTATTTATTTTCATTTTGGATGATCTGTCCACCTGTGAAAGTGGGGTGTGAAAGTTCCCTACTATGATTGTGTTACTGTCAATTTCCCCTTTATGGCTGTTAGTATTTGCCTTATGTATTGAGGTGCTCCTATGTTGGGTGCATAAATATTTACAATTGTTATATCTTCTTCTTGGATTGATCCCTTGATCATTCTGTAGTGTCCTTCTTTGTCTCTTGTAATAGTTTTTGTTTTAAAGTCTATTTTGTCTGATATGAGAATTGCTACTCCAGCTTTCTTTTGGTTTCCATTTGCATGGAATATCTTTTTCCATCCCTTCACTTTCAGTCTGTTTGTGTCCCTAGGTCTGAAGTGGGTGTCTTGTAGACAGCATATATATGGGTCTTGTTTTGGTATCTATTCAGCCAGTCTATGACTTCTGGTTGGAGCATTTAATCCATTTACATTTAAGGTAATTATCGATATGTATGTGCCTATTACCATTTTCTTAATTGTTTGGGTTTATTATTGTAGGTCTTTTCCTTTTCTTGTGTTTCCTGCCTAGAGAAGTTCCTTTAGCATTTGTTGTAAAGCTGGTTTGGTGGTGCTGAATTCTCTTAGCTTTTGCTTGTCTGTAAAGCTTTTAATTTCTCCATCAAATCTGAATGAGATCCTTGCTGGGTAGGGTAATCTTGGTTGTAGGTTTTTCTCTTTCATCACTTTAAATATGTCCTGCCACTCCCTTCTAGCTTTCAGAGTTTCTGCTGAAAGATCAGCTGTTAACCTTATGGGGATTCTCTTATGTGTTACTTGTTGTTTTTCCCTTGCTGCTTTTAATATTTGTTCTTTGTATTTCATTTTTGATAGTTTGATTAATATGTCATGGCATGTTTCTCGTTGGATTTATCCTATATGGGACTCTCTGTGCTTCCTGGACTTGATTAAGTATTTCCTTTCCCATATTAGGGAAGTTTTCGACTGTAATCTCTTCAAATATTTTCTCGGTCCCTTTCTTTTTCTCTTCTTCTTCTGGGACCCGTATAATTCGAATGTTGGTGCATTTAATGTTGTCCCAGAGGTCTCTGAGACTGTTCTCAATTCTTTTCATTCTTTTTTCTTTATTCTGCTCTGCAGTAGTTATTTTCACTATTTTATCTTCCAGGTCACTTATCTGTTCTTCTGCCTCAGTTATTCTGCTATTGATCCCTTCTAAAGAATTTTTAATTTCATTTATTGTGTTGTTCATCACTGTTTGTTTGCTCTTCAGTTCTTCTAGGTCCTTGTGAAACGTTTTTTGTATTTTATCCATTCTATTTCCACGATTTTGGATCATCTTTACTATCACTATTCTGAGTTCTTTTTCAGGTAGACTGCCTATTTCGTCTTCATTTGTTAGGTCTGGTGGGTTTTTGCCTTGCTCCTTCATCTGCTGTGTGTTTCTCTGTCTTCTCATTTTGCTTAACTTACTGTGTTTGGGGTCTCCTTTTCGCAGGCTGCACATTCGTAGTTTCCGTTATTTTTGGTGTCTGTCCCCAGTGGCTAAGGTTGGTTCAGTGGGTTGTGTAGGCATTCTGGTGGATGAGGCTGGACTTGTCTTTCTGGTGGGCAGGTCTGCATCTGGTGGTGTGTTTTGGGGTGTCTGTGGCCTTATTATGATTTTAGGCAGCCTCTGTGCTAATGGATGGGGTTGTGTTCCTGTCTTGCTAGTTGTTTGGCATAGGGTGTCCTTCACTGTAGCTTGCTGGTCATTGAGTGGAGCTGGGTCTTGGCGTTGAGATGGAGATCTCTGGGAGATTTTCACCGTTTGATATTACATAGGGCTGTGAGGTCTCTTGTGGACCAGTGTCCTGAACTTGGCTCTCGCACCTCAGTGGCACAGCCCTGACGCCTGGCTGGGGCACCAAGAGCCTGTCCTCCACACGGCTCAGCATAAAAGGGAGAAAAAAAAGAAAGAAAGAAGAAGATAAAATAAAATAGTTATTAAAATAAAAAATAATTATTAAGAAAAAAAATTTTTTAAGTAGTAAAACAAAAACAGACAGAAAGAATCCTAGGACAAATGGTAAAAGCAAAGCTATACAGACAAAATCACACACAAAAGCATACACATACACACTCACAAAAAGAGAAAAAGGAGAAAAAATATATATATCATTGCTCCCAAAGTCCACCTCCTCAATTTGGTATGATTCGTTGTCTATTCAGGTATTCCACAGATGCAAGGTTACATCAAGTTGATTGTGGAGATTTAATCCGCTGCTCCTGAGGCTGCTGGGAGAAATTTCCCTTTCTCTTCTTTGTTCGCACAGCTCCCGGGGTTCAGCTTTGGATTTGGACCCGCCTCTGTGTGTAGGTCGCCTGAGGGCATCTGTACTTCACTCAGATAGGAAGGGTGGGACGGAGGGGTACAGATGCGGGGCGAGCCTGTGGTGGCAGAGGCCGGCGTGATGTTGCACCAGGCTGAGGCATGCCGTGAATTCTCCTGGGGAACTTGTCCCTGGATCACGGACCCCTGGCAGTGGTGGGCTGCACAGGCTCCTGGGAGGGGTGGTGTGGATAGTGACCTGTGCTCGCACACAGGCTTGTTGGTGGCTGCAGCAGCAGCCTTAGCGTCCCATGCACGTCTCTGGGGTCCGCGCTGATAGCTGCGGCTCACACCCATCTCTGGATATCCTTTAAGTGGCACTCTGAATCCCCTCTCCTCACGCACCACGAAACAAAGAGGCAAGAAAGAGTCTCTTGTCTCTTTGGCAGCTCCAGACTTTTTCCCGGACTCCCTCCCGGCTAGCCGTGGCACACTAGTTGCCTTCAGGCTGTGTTCACTCAGCCAACCCCAGTCCTCTCCCTGGGATCTGACCTCTGAAGCCCGAGCCTCAGCTCCCAGCCCCGCCCGCCCCAGCGGGTGAGCGGACAAGCTTCTCAGGCTGGTGAGTGCCGGTCGGCACCGATCCTCCATGCGGGAATCTCTCCGCTTTGCCCTCTGCACCCCTGTGGCTGCGCCCTCCTCCGTGGCTCCAAAGCTCCCCCCGACTCCCTGCCACCTGCAGTCTCCACCCACAAAGGGGCTTCCTAGTGTGTGGAAACCTTCCCTCCTTCACAGCTCCCTCCCACTTGTGCAGGTCCTGTCCCTATTCTTTGTCTCTGTTTCTTCTTTTTTCTTTTGCCCTACCCAGGTAGGGGAGTTTCTTGCCTTTTGGGAGGTCTGAGGTCTTCTGCCAGCGTTCAGTAGGTGTTCTGTAGGAGTTGTTCCACTTGTAGATGTATTTCTGTTGTATTTGTGGGGAGGAAGGTGATCTCCGTGTCTTACTCTTCCGCCATCTTGAAGCTCCTCGCAAGCATCTTTTCTGACCACAAGCGTAAGAAAGTAAAAATCAACTACAAGAAAAAAACTGGAAAAAACACAAACATGCGAAGTCTAAACAATATGATACTAAACAACCAATGAGTCATAGAAGAAATAAAAGAAGAAATTAAGAAAATATTTTGAGACAAATGAAAATGGAAATACAATGTTCCAAAATCTATGAGATGCAACAAAAGAAGTTCTAAAAAGGAAGTTTATAGCAATACAGGGATAGCTCAGGAAATAAGAAAATCTCAAACAGTCTAACCTTACACCTAATGGAACTAGGGGAAAAAGCATTAGTAGAAGGAGGCAAATAAAAATCAGAGCATAAATAAAATACAGGCCAAAAAACAATAGAGAAGATTAATGAAACCAAGAGCTGCTGCTTTGAAAAGATAAACAAAACAGACAAACTTTTAACCAGACTCATCAAAAAAGAGAGAGAGAGAGGGCCCAAATAAATAAAATCAAAAATGAAACAAGTTACAACGAGCACCACAGATACTGCATTTTTACAACTTGAAGGTGTGTGGCAACCCTGCATTGTCAGTTGATGGTTAGCATTTTTTGGTGATAAAGTATTTTTTAATTAAAGTATGTTGCACCCTTAACTACAGCATAGTGTAAACATAACTTTTATATATCCTGGGAAACCAAAAACTTTGTGTGACTTGCTCTATGGCAATATTTGCTTTATTGTGGTGGTATATAACCAAACCTGCAATATCTTTGAGGTATGCCTGTAAATAAGTCAAGGGGATATATTGTACATCATAGGTAATATAGTCAACAATATTGTAGTAACTTTGTATAGGGACAGATGGTTGCTAGACGTATCATGGTGGTCATTTTGTAATGTATTTAAATGTTGAATCACTGTTTTATATACCTGAAACTAACATAATATTTTATGTCAATTGTATTTCAATTAAAAAATAATGACTTCATCAAATCTCAAAAAAAAAGAAAAAAAAAAGAGAGAAAGAGAAAGTATTAAGTGTCCCCAAAACACCTTTAGGGTAATTAGACCACGTCACCTCTGTGCCCATATGTATTATAGCCCCTGAGGGCAAGAAATTGCCTGTCTTATTTACCATTCAATCTCCTATGCCTAGAATAGGCCTGGCACAGAGAAGGCACTCAATAAATGGAGGCATTGAAGGAATATGTTTATATTATCTGTGTATTTCATCCCTGAAAGTCTGAATTGCATGAGGCATTGCAAGAACCATGCTCATCAAAGGGAAATTTAGTTAGGTTAATTTTATTGTGCTCAATAAGGCCTGAGCAAACTGTTCATCCTCTACAGAGCCCCAGAGTTATATCACTAAAGGGAAAACCCTACAGTCCCTCCTACACCTTAAACTCTCTAATACTTGTCTCAGGCCTACAAGCATAAACTCTGGAGCATTATACACACAGCTTTCCTGCGCCCCTGTGCCCCTGTGCCCCTTCTGATCACATATCCTGCATCTCCCCAACCCTCACATTAGGTTCCAGAAAAATGGCTTATGAGTCCCTAAATATGGAGGTTGTTTTACTCCTCTGTAACTTTGCAAGTACTGTTCCTATGTCTGAAATGCCATTTGCTCCTCCCCTTAGCCACTTAAAAATTTCATCTTCAAAATCCAGCTTAACTGTTAACTCCCCTGCGAAGTTTTCCCTGATCTCACCCAGCTGCTAGCCCAGTCCTTCAAATAATCTCTCTCCTCTGAACTGTGCACATTTGTGAGTTGCTGCATTCATCACATGTTGCTGTTTTTTCTTTTCTTTTTTTTTGGAGTATAGCTGACTTACAATGTTGTGTTAGTTTCAGGTGTAGAGCAAAGTGATTCAGTTATACATAGACATAGATCTATTCTTTTTCAGATTCTTTCCCCATATAGGTTATTACAGAATATTGAATAGAGCTCCCTGTGCTATGCAGTAGGTCCTTTTTGATTATCTGTTTTATATAGTAGTGTGTATATGTTAACCCCAAACTCCTAATTTGTCCCGCCCCCGACCTTTCTCTTTTGGTACCCATAAATTTGTTTTCTAAGTCTGTGAGTCTGTTTCTGTTTTGTAAGTAAATTCATTTTTATCATTTTTTTTAAGATTCCACATGTAAGTGATATCATATGATATTTGTCTTTCTCTGACTTACTTCACTTAGTATGATAATCTCTAGGTCCTTTCATGTTGCTGCAAATGGCATTATTTCATTCTTTTTTATGGCTGAGTAATATTCCATTGTGGGTGCCCCCACTATTATTGCATTACTGTTGATTTCTCCTTTTATGGCTGTTAGTATTTGCCTTGTTTATTGAGGTGCTCCTATGTTGGGTGCATATGTAATTACAATTGTTATATCTTCTTCTTGGATTGATCCCTTGATCATTATGTAGTGTCCTTCTTTGCCTCTTCTAGCAGTCTTTATTTTAAAGTCTATTTTGTATGATATGACTATTGCTACTCTAGCTTCTTTTGATTTGCATTTGCATGGAATATCTTTTTCCATCCCCTCACTTTCAGTCTGTATGTGTCCCTAGATCTGAAGTGGGTTTCTTGTAGACAGCATATATATGGGTCTTGTTTTTGTATCCATTCAGCCAGTCTGTGTCTTTTGGTTGGAGCATTTACTCTGTTTACATTTAAGGTAGTTACCAATATGTATGTTCTTATTGCCATTTTGTTAATTGCTTTGGATTTGTTTTTGTAGGACTTTATTCTTCCCTTCCTCTTTTGTTCTCTTCTCTTATAATTTGATGACTATTTTTAGTGTTGTGTTTGGATTTCTTTTTCTTTTTTGTATGTATATCTAGGGTAGATTTTTGTTTCAGTTACCATGTGGTTTTGATATAGTAGTCTATATATAAAAAAGATTGTTTTAAATTGCTGGTCTCTTAATTTCAAATGCATTTCCAATATCCTGCATTTGTACTCTCCTCTTCTCATGATTGCTGGTTTTGATATCATATTTGTATGTAGATTATTTCCTACCTTTACTGTATGTTTGCCTTTACTGGTGAGCTTTCCCATTTGTAATTTTCTTCTTTCTAGTCGGGACCTTTTCTTGTCCACCTAGAGAAGTTCCTTTAGAATTTGTTGTAAAGCTGGTTTGGTGGTGCTGAATTCTCTTAGCTTTTGCTTGTCTGTAAAGCTTTTGATTTCTCTGTCAAATCTGAACAAGAGCCTTGCTGGGTAGAGTATTCTTGGTTGTAGGTTTTTCCCTTCCATCACTTTAAATATATTGTGCCATTCCCTTCTTACCTGCAGAGTTTCTGATGAAAAATCAGCTGATAACCTTATGGGGATTTCCTTGTATGTTATTTGTTGCTTTTCCCTTGTTGCTTTTAATATTTTCTCTTTGTCTTTAATTTTTGTCAATTTGATTAATATGTGTCTTGGTGTGTTCCTCCTTGGTTTTATCCTGTATGGGATTCTCTGTGCTTCCTGAACTTGGGTGACTATTTCCTTTCCCATGTTAGGGAAGTTTTCAGCTATTATCTCTTCAAATATTTTCTCAGGCCTTTTCTCTCTCTCTCTCTTCTCTTTCTGGGACCCCTATAATGTGAATGTTGGTGAGTTTAATGTTGTCCCAGAGGTCTCTAAGACTGTCCTCATTTCTTTTCATTCTTTTTTCTTTACCTTGTTTCACAGAAGTGATTTCCACCATTCTGCCTTCCAGCTCACTTATGCATTTTTCTGCCTCAGTTATTCTGCTATTGACTCCTTCAAGTGTATTTTTCATTTCAGTTTACTTATTGTTCAACTCTGTGTTTTCGTTCTTTATATCCTCTAGCTCTTTGTTAAATATTTCTTGGGTCTTCTTGGTCTGTACCTCTATTCTTTTTCTGAGATCTTGGATCATTTTTACTGTCATTACTCTGAATTCTTTTTTGGGGAGATACCCTATCTCCACTTCACTTAGTTGTTCTTCCGAAGTTTTATCTTGTTCCTTCATCTGGAACATATTCCTCTGCTGTCTCAGTTTGTCTAACTTTCTGTTGCGTTCTCCATTTCACAGGCTGTAGGACTGTAGTTCCTCTTGCTTCTGGTGTCTGACCCCCTGGTGGGTGAGGCTGGTCTAGAGGCTTGTGCAGGCTTCCTTGTGGGAGGGACTGGTGCCTGGCCCCTGTTGGGTGGAGCTGGGTCTTTTCCCTCTGGTGGGCAGGGTTGTGTCAAGTGGTGTGTTTAGAGGTAGCTGTGGGTTTAGGAAGACTTTAGGCAGCCTGCCTGCTGATTGGTGGGGCTGTGTTCCTGATTGGTAGTGGCCTGAGGCATCCTAGCACTGGAGCCTACAGGCTGTTTGGTGGGGCCAGGTCTTCGTGTCAAAATGGCAGCCTCCAGGAGAACTCATGCCAATGAGTACTCCCTGGTACCTCCACCACCAGTGTCCTCGTCTCAACAGTGAGTCACAGCCTCTCCCCACCTCTGCAGGAGACCCTCTAAGACCAGCAGGTGGGTCTGGTCCAGGCTCCTACAAAGTCACTGCTTTTTCCCTGGGTCCTGGTGTGCATGAGACCTTGTATGTGCTCTCCAAGAGTGGAGTTTCTGTTTCCCCCAGTCCTGTGGAGTTCCTGCAATCAAGCCCCACTGGCCTTCAAAGCCAAATGCTCTGGGGGCTCCTGCTCCTGATTCCAGACCCCAAGACTAGGGAGGCTGATGCAGGGCTAGAACTCTCACTCCTGTGGGAGAACGTCTGCAATATAATTATTTTCCAGTGTGTGGATCACCCACTTGGTGGGTATGGGATTTGAATATATCATGAATGCACTCCTCCTAGTGACTCCTTGTGGCTTCTTCTTTGTCTTTGAATGTAGAATATCTTTTTAGGTAGGTTCCAGTCTTTTTTTGTTGATCGTTGTTCAGCAGTTAGTTGTGATTTTGGTGTTTTTGTGAGAGAAGGTGAGCTCAAGTCCTTCTGTTCTGCCATCTTGTCTCCAACCTCTCTTCACACGTTGCTGTTCTATAAGCTTGTTTGTCTTCCCTTTTAGCAGATGAGCCACTTGGGGATAAAGGTCATGCTTGTTCATCTGAATAGTTGTGGTAACTAGTACCTAGTTTCATCTAACCAGGATAAGAAAAATCCCTCTAGGAGTTTCAAACAAAAGGACTGTAATGCCAGGAACTGGATACATGAGTGATAGAAGAAGCTGAGAAGCCAACCAGGAACAGTGAGCATCTTAGTTTGGATTTCCAAGAAGCAGCCTCTGAGACAATATTCAAATGCAGGCAATTTATCAGAAAATGCAAGGAATATAGGTAGATGGGGAGAAGTGCTACAGGAAAGGAAGGCAAGGCAGCTTGCCCACAAGGGCATCTATTTAGCCAGATACCAAAGTGGGCAGCTGGAACTTAATTCCACATGGACACTCTAGAAGATAGCACAAAATACACATCTCAGAATTATCCTCACCAAGGGGTAAGGGAGCTGGGGTATTTACACTAGTCAGTCATTGGTTAAGGGCTGTCTCCTGAGGAAATGTTAATAATTCTTAGGCACTTACAGCCTGCTATACACACCAAGGGGGTGTCAGCTGCTTGGGGGTAGCTCTCCAACAAAGATGCAGGCAGGAGATTACCTTTGGAAGTCAGGCTGGCTGACTAAAATGGTAAGTGGATTCTTAGAGATGTGGACAGAGCATTGATAACATCAGCTATAGTGAGGCAACTCAGAAGTTAACAGAATCAATAGCTGACCTTGATGTCCAGAGTCTGGGGCTGGAGTACTGGGTCCCAGAAGCCAGGAATACATGTAGAAGCTGGAATGCTCATTGTGGGCTTGTTCTTGTTTGGCAGACACTAGAGCCATAGAGGGCATTTAGCCTCTCCCAAAGACTCCCACAGGAGGCAAGCAGAGGCTTCTTCCTTCCTCCTGTCCTGCAGTCCCCACCAGTGCCTCCCTTGGCCAGAACCAGCTGGAAACCACTTGACAGGAGCTTGGGAAACCAGCCTGCTCTCCAGGATGCAGAGCAGAGTGGATCAGAGTAAGAGCAAACTGGCCCCAGGACTGGCAGGCTACCGTGACACTGTGACATACAGAGCTGTGTTCCCCCCCAAACCACCAGCGTCACAATTACCTGGGCAGTTTGTTTAAAAGGCAGATTCCTGGGCCCTAGTCTCGGCCTGATGAATCCGAACCTCACTGATGAGGTTGGGGTCCCAGGAGTCTATATTTAACAGGTCTCTGAAGAGGTTCTTATACATAACTAAATTTGGGAACTACTGTAGAAGTGACTCAACAAAAATGTTTTGGAGATGTAAAAAAATTAAAGTGAATGAAATAGGTAACAAGCTGAAAATTCGATTTCTTGCCAATCCAAAAAACTCAATTAACAAAAATGGTCCTTTCCAGTTAATCTAAGTTTAACGGCTTAAAAGTAAATCTTTGATTTTCATTTTACAAAAAAGTAATCAGAGTCAAAGGATACTAGAAAATATATCCATAAAAGCCTGAGGTAGCACCAGGGAGCAGGATCCAAACTGTAGATGCTTTTGTTGACACACTTACACTATATTGCTATTATCGTTGTTGTTGTTATTGTTGTTGTGTTGTCATGGCCACCTACCCTCTACTAGACTCTGAGTTGAAGGGGTGTGTCTTGCTACTTTCTGCACACCCAGCACAAAACATGGCTAATTACACAGGAGGGGTCTGAAAAATGCGTGTAGAGTTGAGTTCAGAATCTAAAGCTTCCCCTTAGCCACTAACGTCTCTGAAGCTGGCTCTTTCAGCTACAGGTCAACTCAGAATGTGGCCAAAGGATTTCTTTTTTTCTTTAAATTTCCAAAACCCTTTCAGGTTTTCCATAAAATTGGCCTTTATAAATTTTTCTCTTGGTTTCAAACATTCATGTGGTAAATTTGTTCAGTGATGCATTACACCTGATATATTGTGTTTATTTTGGAATAATTAAGCAATTGTTATCATAGAAATTGCATTACTCAGTTTTATTAAGAAAAAGCTCCCCTTTCCTAAAACAGTAATATATTCAGATTAAAAAATATTCCAAGGCAAGTATCAGACAAAATAAGCATTCAAAAGCACAAATCCAAAATAAGAAAAAGATTAACTGTGTTCCAAAATGAGATGAACAAAAACAACTTATCAATTTTACTGTTTCAAGGGAGTGGACAAGAGGATGAAAACTGCATTAAAAAAATTTCCAGTACCATAAAAACTCATATAGGGACATTTATTTACAAGGAAATAAAATAGAAACACAATGCTGCATGTAAAATAGGAAGCCTGTGAGCATCAAACTAGATTCACTTAGGAGACAGTTCCCAGAAAGTAAGAGGACACACTGAAATCAGTCAGACATGGGTTGAAATCTAGGACCCAGCATAAAACACCTCCATGAAATTATAAGATCTGTACCTTAATCTTTTCAAAAATAGTAACAATAGCACCTACTTTATAGGGCCGGTTAACCAGTGAGCTGTCTCTCTATTAACTGCTGTCTCAGTATCTGTAAAGTCTGGAGCTAAATAAAAATACAAATTTCCCCCATAGAATTGGCTTCTGGCCATCTAACATACCTAATGAAATAATCCGGCATGGAAAAGGAACTTCAGGGACACATGACAGTGAAGGAGCACGGGTTTGGGGTCCACCACAGAGAGACATCAACTAAGGGGCAGAAGGGACGTAGGAAGGGAAGTTATTCCCAGATCAAGCAAGCTAGGGGACTTGAGTTTGTGTATTGGTCTATACTGGGCAGTTACAGGATAGTGATGGGGATCAGGGACTTTTAAGTTACTCTGGGTCCTAATCCTTGCTCCATCATCCACTAACCAGCTGTATGAAGTAGAAAAAGTTATATATTCTCTCTGTGCTTCAGCTTCATCATTAAAATAAAATAACGTAACTCATTGGATAGCTGTCAGAATTGTGTGATCATGTGTGTAATGTGTTTATCACAATGCTTGGCACATAATAAATGTTCAGAACATGCTAGCTAGTAGTAAGAGATGTAGTAGAGTTTGTTTCCTTGGTTCAGGAATAGAATGCCTGCTCCAACATGAATGAGAACTGAAAAGGAAAAATTACAGTCACAGTTCTACATAGACCGTGTTATCAAGGTATGCACTCCACAGATAGAGAAACAAGGTACATGTGGGAGATCAGGTCATAATAACAGGGTAGAAATGCAGTAACTAAAACTGGGACAGATAAGCAGCTTTGAACTAGCAGCAAGTGTGACACAATGGTTGGACCAAAGCTACTCACAGAGATCAAGTTTTCAGCTGGTGGTAGAGAAGACATCTGGGAAAGGCAGACAGGCAACTCATAAACATATCAAAACTGAAGTCAGTAACTCCGTATCTATCCAGAGTAGTCTTATTCAGTAGTCTCTTTGGCTCCATAAGTAAGCAGACAAGGCTTCTGAGCAATCTTATTCATTGTCATAAAGCCCGTGGAAAAAATGCTTATCTTTTACTCATAGGAAACTTTTCATCCCCTCATTCAAACCGTGTTTACTCTTTTTGAAACTTCTTAAACTGAAGTATAGTTGATTTTCAATATTGTTTTAGTTTCTGGTGTAGAGCAAAGTGATGTAAAACAGACCCTATTTACTCTTATTTTACATGCAATTTTTTTTTAAGAATCAATTTTATTGATTTATTTATTTTTGGCTGCGTTGGGTCTCCATTGCTGTACTCAGGCTTTCTCTAGTTGTGGCGAGCAGTGCCTTCTCTTGTTGCAGAGCACGGGCTCTAGGCACACAGGCTTCAGTAGTTGTGGCACATGGGCTCAGTGGTTGTGGCTCATGGGCTCTAAAGCGCAGACTCAGTAGTTGCGGTGCACGGGCTTAGTTGCTCCACGGCATGTGGGATCTTCCCAGACCAGGGCTCGAACCCGTGTCCCCTGCATTGGCAGGTGGATTCTTAACTACTGCGTCACAAGGGAAGTCCCTTTACGTGTGATTTTAATGAACATTTGTATTTGGTTTCCTAGCCCATGACAGATTTTGGGAGAAAGGGGAAATTTCTTTGGTGGGAATCCTGTCCAGAAAAAGTACTATAAAATTATGTAAACTAGAAATAGCCTTATTTTTAATTTTGTTTTATAGTTTATTTATAGCTTAAAAACTTTGAATTTGTCCCACTTAGAGTATTTTGACTAAATACTGTTTTTTTTTTTACATCTTTATTGGAGTATAATTGCTTTACAATGGTGTTTAGTTTCTGCTTTATAACAAAGTGAATCAGTTATACATATACATATGTTCCCATATCTCTTCCCTCTTGCATCTCCCTCCCTCCCACCCTCCCTATCCCACCCCTCTAGGTGGTCACAAAGCACCGAGCTGATCTCCCTGTGCTATGCGGCTGCTTCCCACTAGCTGTTTTACGTTTGGTAGTGTATATATGTCCATGCCACTCTCTCACTTTGTCACAGCTTACCCTTCCCCCTCCCCATATCCTCAAGTCCATTCTCTAGTAGCTCTGTGTCTTTATTCCTGTCTTACTCCTAGGTTCTTCATGACATTTTTTTTTCTTAGATTCCATATATATGTGTTAGCATATGGTATTTGTCTTTCTCTTTCTGATTTACTTCACTCTGTATGACAGACTCGAGGTCCATCCACCTCACTACAAATAACTCAATTTCGTTTCTTTTTATGGCTGAGTAATATTCCATTGTATATATGTGCTACATCTTCTTTATCCATTCATCCAATGATGGATGCTTAGGTTGTTTCCATCTCCTGGCTATTGTAAATAGAGCTGCAATGAACATTTTGGTACATGAGTCTTTTTGAATTATGGTTTTCTCAGGGTATATACCCAGTAGTGGGATTGCTGGGTCATATGGTAATTCTATTTGTAGATTTTTAAGGAACCTCCATACTGTTCTCCATAGTGGCTGTACCAATTCACATTTCCACCAGCAGTGCAAGAGTGTTCCCTTTTCTCCACACCATCTCCAGTATTTATTGTTTCTAGATTTTTTGATGATGGCCATTCGGACCGGTGTAAGATGATATCTCATTATAGTTTTGATTTGCATTTCTCTAATGATTAATGATGTTGAGCATTCTTTCATGTGTTTGTTGGCAATCTGTATATCTTCTTTGGAGAAATGTCTATTTAGGTCTTCTGCCCATTTTTGGATTGGGTTGTTTGGTTTTTTGTTATTGAGCTGCATGAGCTGCTTGTAAATTTTGGAAATTAATCCTTTGTCAGTTTCTTCATTTGCAAATATTTTCTCCCATTCTGAGGGTTGTCTTTTGGTCATGTTTATGGTTTCCTTTGCTGTGCAAAAGCTTTGAAGTTTCATTAGGTCCCATTTGTTTATTTTTGTTTTTATTCCCATTTCTCTAAGAGGTGGATCAAAAAGGATCTTGCTGTGATTTATGTCATAGAGTGTTCTACCTATGTTTTCCTTTAAGAGTTTTAGTTTCTGGCCTTATATTTAGGTCTTAAATCCATTTTGAGCTTATTTTTGTATATGGTGTTAGGGAGTGTTCTAATCTCATACTTTTACATGTACCTGTCCAGTTTCCCCAGCACCACTTATTGAAGAGGCTGTCCTTTCTCCACTGTATATTCCTGCCTCCTTTATCAGAGATAAGGTGACCATATGTGCATGGATTTATCTCTGGGCTTTCTATCCTGTTCCATTGATCTATCTTCCTGTTTTTGTGCGATACTGTCTTGATTACTGTAGCTTTGTAGTATAGTTTGAGTTCAGGGAGCCTGATTCCTCCAGTTCCGTTTTTCGTTCTCAAGATTGCTTTGCCTATTCGGGGTCTTTTGTGTGTCCATACAAATTGTGAAATTTTTTGTTCTAGTTCTGTGAAAAATGCCAGTGGTAGTTTGATAGGGATTGCATTGAATCTGTAGATTGCTTTGGGTAGTAGAGTCATTTTCACAATGTTGATTCTTCCAATCCAAGAACGTGGTATATCTCTCCATCTATTTGTATCATCTTTAGTTTCTTTCATCAGTGTCTTGTAATTTTCTGCATACAGGTCTTTTGTATCCTTAGGTAGGTTTATTCCTAGATATTTTATTCTTTTTGTTGCAATGGTAAATGGGAGTGTTTTCTTAATTTCACTTTCAGATTTTCATCATTAGTGTATAGGAATGCCAGAGATTTCTGTGCGTTAATTTTTTATCCTGCTACTTTACCAAATTCATTGATTAGCTCTAGAAGTTTTCTGGTAGCATCTTTAGGATTCTCTATGTATAGTATCATGTCATCTGCAAACAGTGACAGCTTTACTTCTTCTTTTCCGATTTGGATTTCTTTTATTTCCTTTTCTTCTCTGATTTCTGTGGCTAACACTTCCAAAACTGTGTTGAATAAGAGTGGTGAGAGTGGGCAACCTTGTCTTGTTCCTGATCTTAGCAGAAATGCTTTCAGTTTTTCACCATTGAGGAAAATGTTGGCTATGGGTTTGTCATATATGGCCTTTATTATGTTGAGCAAAGTTCCCTCTAAGCCTACTTTCTGGAGGGTTTTTATCAAAAATGTGTGTTAAATTTTGTCAAAAGCTTTCTCTGCCTCTATTGAGATGACTATATGTTTTTTCTCCTTCAATTTGTTAATATGGTGTATCACATTGATTTGCGTATACTGAAGAATCCATGCATTCCTGGAATAAACCCCACTGATCATAGTATATGATCCTTTTAATGTGCTGTTGGATTCTGTTTGCTAGTATTTTGTTGCGGATTTTTGCATCTATGTTCATCAGTGATATTGGGCTGCAGTTTTCTTTCTTTGTGACATCCTTGTCTGGTTTTGGTATCAGGGTGATGGTGACCTCATAGAATGAGTTTGGGAGTGTTCCTCCCTCTGCTATATTTTGGAAGAGTTTGAGAAGGATAGGTGTTAGCTCTTCTCTAAATGTTTGATAGAATTCGCCTGTGAAGCCATCTGGTCCTGGGCTTTTGTTTGTTGGAAGATTTTAATCATATTTGCAATTTCAGTGCTTGTGATTGGTCTGTTCATATTTTCTCTTTCTTCCTGATTCAGTCTTGGCAGTTGTGCATTTCTAAGAGTTTGTCCATTTCTTCCATGTTGTCCATTTTATTGGCATAGAGTTGCTTGTAGTAATCTCTCATGATCTTTTGTATTTCTGCAGTGTCAGTTGTTACTTCTCCTTTTTCATTTCTAATTCTATTGATTTGAGTCTTCTCCCTTTTTTTCTTGATGAGTCTGGCTAATGGTTTATCAATTTTGTTTATCTTCTCAAAGAACCAGCTTTTAGTTTTATTAATCTTTGCTATCGTGTCCTTCATTTCTTTTTCATTTTTTTCTGATCTGATCTTTATGATTTCTTTCCTTCTGCTAACTTTGGGGGTTTTCTTGTTCTTCTTTCTCTAATTGCTTTAGGTGCAAGGTTAGGTTGTTTATTCAAGATGTTTTCTGTTTCTTAAGGTAGGCTTGTATAGCTATAAACTTCCCTCTTATAACTGCTTTTGCTGCATCCCATAGGTTTTGGGTCATCGTGTCTCCATTGTCATTTGTTTCTAGGTATTTTTTGATTTCCTCTTTGATTTCTTCAGTGATCACTTCGTTATTAAGTAGAGTATTGTTTAGCCTCCATGTGTTTGTATTTTTTACAGATCTTTTCCTGTAATTGATATCTAGTCTCATGGTGTTGTGGTAGGAAAAGATACTTGATACAATTTCAATTTTCTTAAATTTACCAAGGCTTGATTTGTGACCCAAGGTATGATCTATCCTGGAGAATGTTCCATGAGCACTTGAGAAAAATGTGTCTTCTGTTGTTTTTGGATGGAATGTCCTATAAATATCAATGAAGTCCATCTTGTTTAATGTATCATTTAAAGCTTGTGTTTCCTTATTTATTTTCATTTTAGATGATCTGTCCATTGGTGAAAGTGGGGTGTTAAAGTCCCCTACTACAAATGTGTTACTGTCAATTTCCCCTTTATGGCTGTTAGTATTTGCCTTATGTATTGAGGTGCTCCTATATTGAGTGCATAAATATTTACAATTGTTATATCTTCTTCTTGGATCGATCCCTTGATCATTATGTAGTGTCCTTCTTTGTCTCTTGTAATAGTCTTTATTTTAAAGTCTATTTTGTCTAATATGAGAATTGCTACTCCAGCTTTCTTTTGGTTTCCATTTGCATGGAATATCTTTTTCCATTCCATCACTTTCCATCTGTATGTGTCCCTAGGTCTGAAGTGGGTCTCTTGTAGACAGCATATAGATGGGTCTTGTTTTTGTATCGATTCAGCCAGCCTATGTCTTTTGGCTGGAGCATTTAATCCATTTACATTTAAGGTAATTATCGATATGTATGTACCTATTACCATTTTCTTAATTGTTTTGGGTTTGTTATTGTAGGTCTTTTCCTTCTCTTGTGTTTCCTGCCTAGAGAAGTTCCTTTAGCATTTGTTGTAAAGCTGGTTTGGTGGTGCTGAATTCTCTTAGCTTTTGCTTGTCTGTAAAGCTTTTAATTTCTCCATCAAATCTGAATGAGATCCTTGCTGGGTAGAGTAATCTTGATTGTAGGTTTTTCTCCTTCATCACTTTAAATATGTCCTGCCAGTCCCTTCTGGCTTTCAGAGCTTCTGCTGAAAGATCAGCTGTTAACCTGATGGGTATTCCCTTGTGTGTTATTTGTTGTTTTTCCCTTGCTGCTTCTAATATTTTTTCTTTGTATTTAATTTTTGATAGTTTGATTAATATGTGTCTTGGCATGTTTGTCCTTGGATTTATCCTGTATGGGACTCTCTGTGCTTCCTGGACTTGATTAACTATTTCCTTTCCCATATTAGGGAAGTTTTCAACTATAATCTCTTCAAATATTTTCTCAGTCCCTTTCTTTTGCTCTTCTTCCTCTGGAACCCCTATAATTCAAATGTTGGTGCCTTTAATGTTGTCCCAGAAGTCTCTGAGACTGTCCTCAGTTCTTTTCATTCTTTTTTCTTTATTCTGCTCTGCAGTAGTTATTTCCACTATTTTATCTTCCAGGTCACTTTTCCATTCTTCTTCCTCAGTTATTCTGCTATTGATCCTATCTAGAGTATTTTTAATTTCATTTATTGTCTTGTTCATTTTTGCTTGTTTCATCTTTAGTTCTTCTAGGTCCTTGTTAAATGTGTCTTGCATTTTGTCTATTCTATTTCCAAGATTTTGGATCATCTTTACTATAATTATTCTGAGTTCTTTTTCAGGTAGACTGCCTATTTCCTCTTCATTTGTTAGGTCTGGTGGGTTTTTATCTTGCTCCTTCATCTGCTGTGTGTTTTTCTGTCTTCTCATTTTGCTTATCTTACTGTGTTTGCGGTGTCCTTTTTGCAGGCTGCAGGTTCATAGTTCCCGTTGTTTTTGATGTCTGTCCCCTGTGGCTAAGGTTGGTTCAGTGGGTTGTGTAGGCTTCCTGGTGGAGGGGACTAGTGCCTGTGCTCTGGTGGGTGTGGCTGGATCTTGTCTTTCTGGTGGGCAGGTCCACCTCTGGTGGTTTGTTTTGGGGTGTCTATGGACTTATTATGATCTTAGGCAGCCTCTCTGCTAATGGGTGGGTTGTATTCCTGTCTTGCTAGTTGTTTGGCATAGGGTGTCCAGCACTGTAGCTTGCTGGTCATTGAGTGAAGCTGGGTTTTGGTGTTGAGATGGAGATCTCTGGGAGATTTTCGCCATTTGACATTACGTGGAGCTGGGAGGTCTCTTGTGGATGAGTGTCCTGAATTTGGCTCTCCCACCTCAGAGGCACAGCACTGACTCCTTGCTGCAGTACCAAGAGCCTTTCATCCACACGGCTCAGAATAAAAGGGAGAAAAAGTAGAAAGAAGGAAAGAAAGAGGATACAAGAAAATAAAATAAAGTAAGATAAAATAAAATAAAGTTATTAAAATAAAAAATAATTATTAAGAAAAAAAATTTTTAAAAAGGATGGATAGAACCCTAGGAAAAATGGTGAAAGCAAAGCTATACAGACAAAATCTCACACAGAAGCATACACATACACACTCATAAAAAGACGAAAAGGGGAAAAAGTCATAAATCTTGCTCTCAAAGTCCACCTCCTCAATTTGGGATGATTCGTTGTCTATTCAGGTATTCCACAGACGCAGGGTACATGAAGTTGATTGTGGAGATTTAACCCGCTGCTCCTGAGGCTGCTGGGAAAGATTTCCCTTTCTCTTCTTTGTTCGCACAGCTCCCGGGGCTCAGCTTTGGATTTGGCCCCACCTCTGCATGTAGGTTACCGGAGGCTGTCTGTTCTTCGCTCAGACGGGACGGGGTTAAAGGAGCCACTGATTCGGGGGCTCTGGCTCACTCAGGCCGTGGGGAGTGGGTGGCATGGAGTGCGGGGCGAGCCTGTGGCAGCAGAGGCCGGAGGGACGTTGCACCAGCCTGAGGCGCGCCGTGCGTTCTCCTGGGGAAGTTGTCTCTGGATCCTGGGACCCTGGCAGTGGCGGGCTGCACAGGCTCCCCGGAAGGCAGGTGTGGATAGTGACCTGTGCTCGCACACAGGCTTTTTGGTGGCGGCAGCAGCAGCCTTAGCGTCTCATGCCCGTCTCTGGGGTCCGCGCTGTTAGCCGCCTCTTGCACCCGTCTCTGGAGCTCCTTTAAGCCTAAATACTGTTTTGTTCTTTTGTTTAATTTTCTATTTTAGATTAGGAATAGTCTTATAAAGCATAGCAGTCTTGCACTATTCATACTAGGGCAAATTACCCCAGGTGACTCATAAACAAATAAAGCACAGTGGATAATTTTGAGTGCCCTCATCAAAATAAACGGTATCAGCACCACCCGGCAGATCAAGCCAAAAAACCAAAAGTCACCTTCTTTGCCTAATTCTATAAATCCAATCCATCAGCAAGTCTTACCAGTCATAAGTTCAAAATGTGTTCTGGGTTTGTTCACACACCTCTCTTTACTTCCACTTTCACCACCCTAGTCTAAGCCACCACAGTCTCTTGCCTGGACCGTAGCAATGGTTCTGTTTACAATAGCCAGGTCATGGAAGCAACCTAAATGCCCATCGACAGACGAATGGATAAAGAAGATGTGGTACATATATACAATGGAATATTACTCATCCATAAAAAGGAACGAAACTGGGTCATTTGTTGAGACGTGGATGGATCTAGAGATTGTCATACAGAGTGAAGTAAGTCAGAAAGAGAAAAACAAATATCGTATATTAACGCATATATGTGGAACCTAGAAAAATGGTACAGATGAACTGGTTTGCAGGGCAGAAATTGAGACACAGATGTAGAGAACAAACGTATGGACACCAAGGGGGGAAAGTGGTGGGGGGCTGGGGGTGGTGGTGTGATGAATTGTGTGATTGGGATTGACATGTATACACTGATGTGTATAAAATTGATGACTAATAAGAACCTGCTGTATAAGAAAATAAATAAAATTTAAAAATAAGATCAGGACTAAAAAAATAAAATAAAATAGATAAACAACAAGGACCTACTGTATAGCACAGGGAACAATATTCAATACCTTGTAATAAACTGTAATGGGAAAGAATCTGAAAAATAAAAAATATATATGTAAAACTGAAAAACAAAAACACACCATCCTGTAAGTCAGAAGTCCCACACAGCTCTCTGGGCTAAAACCAAGGTCCAGGCAGGGCTACTTTCCTGTCTGTAAGCTCTAGGGGAGAATACATTTCCTTGCTTTCTGCAGCTTCTAGAGGCTACCCACATTCCGTGACTTGTGGCCCCTTCCTCCATCTTCAAAGCCAGCAGTGTTGTGTCTCCCTAACCCTAGTTCCATCATTGAATGTCTCTCTCTGACCACAATTGGAGAAGGTTCTCCACTTCTAAGGACACTTGCAGTTAGATTGGGCCCACCCAGAGCAACCAGGGTAACTCCCCATCGCAAGGTCCTTAACTTAATTAAGTACATATGCAAAGTCTCTTTTGCCATGTAAGGTAATATTCACAGGTTCTGGTGGTCGGAGTATGGACATCTTTGGAGGGCTGTTATTCTGACAGTTACATGAGATATCCCATAGATATTATCTATTAGAAGTAATGTTTTAAAATGGTGCCTACTCCCTGTTTTGTAGCTGGATTCTCCTAGTAGCTACTCAGTCATGGGAGGAAGAGAAAAATCAAAAACTTGACTTAAACAATTTTATTTTTAACTTTTTAGAAATGTATTTTATTGCATTTATGCATATCCCCAACTTGTTCTAAGAGGAATTTAAGGACCCTTAAGGGTCCTTAAGAATATGATAAGGATTATGTGTCAGGTACAGGAATGGTAGCCTCCTGTCTTTCCCTATTTTCACAGAAACCATCCTGCAAGGTAGAGCCTAACAGTTCAGAGCATAGACTCTGGGGCCAGACTGGGGCAGAGACTGGACCCATGCCCAGCTCTGTCACTTAATAACTGTGTCTTTTTTTTTTTTAACATCTTTATTGGAGTATAATTGCTTTACAATGGTGTGTTAGTTTCTGCTGTATAGCAAAGTGAATCAGCTATACGTATACGTATATCCCCATATCTCCTCCCTCTTGTGTCTCCCTCCCACCCTCCCTATCCCACCCCTCTAGGTGGTCACAAAGCACCGAGCTGATCTCCCTGTACTATGTGGCTGCTTCCCACTAGCTATCTATTTTACATTTGGTAGTGTATATAAGTCTATGCCACTCTCTCACTTCATCCCATCTTACCCTTCCCCCTCCCCATGTCATCAAGTCCATTCTCTAGTAGGTCTGTATCTTTATTCCCATCCTGCCCCTTAGTTCTTCATGACCATTTTTTTTTTTAAATTCCATATATATGTCTTAGCATACGGTATTTGTTTTTCTCTTTCTGACTTACTTCACTCTGTACGACAGCCTCTAGGTCCATCCACCTCACTACAGATAACTCAGTTTCATTTCTTTTTATGGCTGAGTAATATTCCATTGTATATATGTGCCACATCTTCTTTATCCATTCGTCTGTCGATGGGCACTTAGGTTGCTTCCATGTCCTGGCTATTGTAAATAGAGCTGCAATGAACATTGTGGTACATGACTCTCTTTGAATTATGGTTTTCTCAGGGTATATGCCCAGTAGTGGGTTTGCTGGGCTGTATGGAAGTTCTATTTTTAGTTCTTTAAGGAACCTCCATACTGTTCTCCATAGTGGCTGTATCAATTTACATTCCCACCAACAGTGCAAGAGAGTTCCCTTTTCTCCACACCCTCTCCAGCATTTATTATTTGTAGATTTTTTGATGATGGCCATTCTGACCTGTGTGAGGTGATACCTCATTGTAGTTTTGATTTGCATTTCTCTAATGATTAGTGATGTTGAGCATTCTTTCATGTGTTTGTTGGCAGTCTGTATATCTTCTTTAGAGAAATGTCTATTTAGGTCTTCTGCCCATTTTTGGATTGGGTTGTTTGTTGTTTTGATATTGAGCTGCATAAGCTACTTGTAAATTTTGGAGATTAATCCTTTGTCAGTTTCTTCACTTGCAAATATTTTCTCCCATTCTGAGGGTTGTCTTTTCATCTTGTTTATGGTTTCCTTTGCTGTGCAAAAGTTTTTAAGTTTCATTAGGTACCATTTGTTTATTTTTGTTTTTATTTCCATTTCTCTAGGAGGTCGGTCAAAAAGGATCTTGCTGTGATTTATGTCACAGAGTGTTCTGCCTATGTTTTCCTCTAAGAGTTTTACAGTGTCTGGCCTTACATTTAGGTCTTTAATCCATTTTGAGTTTATTTTTGTATATGGTGTTAGGGAGTGTTCTAATTTCATTCTTTTACATGTAGCTGTCCAGTTTTCCCAGCACAACTTATTGAAGAGACTGTCTTTTCTCCATTGTATATTCTTACCTCCTTTATCAAAAATAAGGTGACCGTAGGTGCATGGGTTTACATCTGGGCTTTCTATCCTATTCCATTGATCTAATAGCTGTGTCTTAGCACATGTTCCCTAATTCTCTGTGACTTAGCCTCCTCATCCATAAAATGGGAGTTCATTCATTTAACCAGTATTTATTGAACACTTACTATATGCCAGCATAATTCTAGGCACTGGGGATTCAGCCAGAATACACATATACAGTGTCACTTGTTATTAAGAAATTCACCCACCCTCAGCCCCAACTTCATGTCTGCCTCAACCTCTACCCCAAGACCCTCTGGACTTCCCACAATCTAGTGACTAAAAGGATGAGCATGGTAGAGGTTGGACCGTCCAGAAGCCTGCCCCAGTGCTTCTGCCAGCATCTTTGGGTACCTGTGTGGGAGAAATCATTAATTGTGTTTTAATATGGCCTCTAGATTCGACAGTGAAAAAGGAGTAGCCAAAAATGCCTTTAGGATCCTGATAGAGAAGACAGAAAATAAGTAAGGAATATAAGTGTGTCTTTATAAATAAGGCATGTAAGTGTGTGTTTGTCATATATATATATATCTTGCATGGTAATAAGTGCTGTGGAGAGAATTCTAGCAGGGAAGAGGAGAGAGAATGTCAAGTTTAAAATGTAGCAAGAGAAGACTCACTGAGAAGGAGACATTGGAGAAAAGACCTGAGGATGGTCAGGGAACAGGGCATGTGGGCACACGTAGGGAGGAACAGAAGAGCAAAGACTTTCAGTGAGGAGCAGGTCTGGCCTGGCCTGGGTACCACGTGCAGCATAAGTGAGCCTGGAGCGATGGGAGATGAGAAAACATAACACTAGGACCTGCCTTAAAGGATAATTATGAGGATTAAATGAATTACATTTAATTAATTAATTGAATGACCCTAACCCTAACCCTTAGAGCAAGGACTGGCATATGAAAAGTTCTAAATTATATATATATATTTTAAAAACCTATTATTTTTACCATTATTTCAGAAGTATGTCCCATTGAACAAAGTTCAAATGTTTTCCTCCCAGGGCTATAAGTTCATTCCTTAAAACACCCTCCAGGGGTATTTCAGTACCTCAGGGTTCCACTGTGACATGCGTGTCCTCATTCCTGTATGGCCTCGTCGTTAGCCCGTATCTCTGGAGATGTCCAGACTTGGAGTGGCAGAGATCCTTTCACACCCAGGACCTACAACATCAGATTTTGCTTGCTCTTCCACCAAGGAGAGATTTCATGATATTTAGAAATTAAGTTTGAGCGGGAATCCTTAATAATCACCTTCCATGTATTATCTTGGAGATTGAAGTTAAAGCTACATCTTCTACCACTCTAGTTTGCTGTTCTTGTTTTTACTTCTTCCCTAAATATCCTGCCCACCACTCTCTATTTACCCAGGGGTTTCAGAGCTTTCCCTAGGGCTCTTTCTAGGCTGTGCTCAGCACAGTACCCTGGAATCCTCCCTGTCAGCAGTGCCTTTTCCATGATAAGAGTGGTGGCCCTTATCTCAGTCACTAGGCGGCTCCATTTCTAGGACAGGGTGATCAGTTTGTGATGCAGATATGGGGTGTCCAAAGAGTTGTAAAATCCCAGTTGGATCCCCCAAAACACACACACACACACACACATACACACACACACACACTGCAACTAGTATGTCCTATCCCACAAATTCAGATTACAGATATGGTCACATCACCTTTCTTTTTTACGTGAAGACACCCTCATGCCTGACTAGCAAGAAGTGATATATAGGGATATTCTCAACTCTAACTAGTCCAGTGATCTCCCAGGAGCTTACACGAAGCAACAACATTCAGACCTGCCCCTCCATACCAAGTTGAAACAAGTGGACGGATGTGTCCAGAGCTGCCATGTCTTCTACCCAGTGTCACCATGGGGGCTGGTTCTGCCCATTCCTTCCCATGCCTGCCCCCTTATTTTAACTCTGAAGTTACGGGTCTTTCCAATGACACCCTTGCTCTCAGGAATTCTCTCCTATGTTCTTTTCACTGTGCTAGGATAGTTAGTCCAGAAAAGCCATTTGATGCACTGTGTAAGACCTAGCCCTGTGTCACAGACTTTAAGGTCTTGGTCCCAGGTCATCAGCCTAGACGTCTCCTCTCCATAATGTTGATTTTATTTTAGGAATCTCATAGCCCTTCCCTGTCCTGGGTTAATGGGAGCCCTCTACCCACCCTTCTTCAGCAGCTCTACCCAACCAGACCTCAGGGAGCAGAATTTGGAACCTTGGCCTCTTGTCTTCCAAAACACCTTGGGCTCATATGCAAATCAATTGTCATCTTCACCCCAAACCAATTTCCCCAAGTAGCAGGCTTACTGGATTGACAAAATTCAGACATGCCCAAAACCCAGAACAATGGCTGCTTCTTAGCTCTATATTAAACCACTAAAGGGGCCACTCAAGAAACAGCACAGCAGACAGACAAGCCTCACTTGCTAATACATATATATATCCAGACGTTTCAGATGAAAAAGCAAAGGCTGAGGACAAAATCAGATAATGCAGTGTGAGCTATTTGTATCTGACACATTTTTATTTGATCTGTCTAAACATCATAATACATTTCATTAATCTCCTCTTTGGTCCAATTTAGGTGTGCTCTAGAAGGCTTAAATAATTAAGATGTGCAGATAGTAATATAGATAGTGTAACTCTTCTTTAAATACGTTGGTTACTGACAGAGTTTTCAGGAAGATATTTTGATATAGAAACTCTAAACTCTCCTTGGTTAAAAATATTTGTTAAAAGCCAATTGTTGGCAGATGGAAGCCCTCAAGACCTCCTGAAGCAAGAGGAAAGCATTGCTACTGTGGGTAAATGATGCGCTAGGTCCAAAGACATCAACCTGTTTCCTCTCTGTGCTGAAAGGAAGCGATAGCAGGATGTGTCATTACTCTTGATTGAGCATCACAGCACAGAGATGTAATGCTTTAAGATGTGCAATTTGAATAAGCTGGGAGAAACACATTCCACTCAGCAGAATTGTTAAACAGTTTACGAAACAACACTTTGGGAGAGTCTGATCCCTGGCCAACAATATCCGTGGCCGTCTTAATCTTCAGATCCGTCTCTGCATGTCTTTCAGTCTGGAACTTATTGAAAAACCTCAATTTCCTCTCAGAGGGAGAACTGATTAGGAGTCAGCTCTGTCAGACTCTGAATCATGTCCGCCTGAGCCAGGGAGAGCAAACAGATTTTCATCTAAAGGGCCAACTCTGATCAATAACGGATTCTGCATCTACCTCCAGCCGACAGCCAGGAGTAATGTCTGCGTAGGCACAGGAGGGACGTGCGTAGGCTGTGGTCTGACTCATTCACCTCCGTGCTCCCAGGGCCTCAAACAGTGCGTGGCTCACAGAAGGCGCTCAGTCACAATGTGTGAATGAATAACGGATGAACCAATTAATCTATCACCTCCGGCTCCTATCTTTGAAAAAGTGCAGGGTTGTAGAAATCACACTGAAATAGGAGATGTTAGTTGCCAGGCTACCAACTACCTGGTTAAGTCTCTTTACCATTGAGTCTCAATTTCCTTCCCTATAAGATGAACACAGCAGCATCTACCGTGATTAATAAGCAGTTGAAATAATGCACTCTGCTGAAAACAACCCAGCACCATTTTTTTGTAGCTGAATCCATCAATTTGCCACTTTGCCATCAACGTCTCAGAATGAACCTGCCTCTTTTAGCCTGTCTGATCTCAGGACCTCCTGGAGACATGATTATCTTTCAGGCGCAGCCCCCTCTGGGAAACCAGCCTCAGAAGGATGGAGAAGGGCTAACAAGAAGAATAGGGAATTTGCAATGAATAGATGCATCGGTGATGAAATTGTTAACTCCTGCACAAAATTACATGGTGAACTTTACAATAACATAATAAAAGGAGAACATGAAAAATCTAAGTGCTACATCGTGACATTTAGATACAAGAGAAGAGGTTTCCAGAGGTATCTCCTTGACAACCAAAGGCAGAGTGGAGGGAGTATAACCTTCTGTAGCCTGTTTCTGTCAAAACAAACTATCACATCATTACACCTGTTCTAGGTTGGGGGGCCTCTCTGAGTTCCACAAAAAAAATCATAGTTATTCATTAGAGTAGATTTCATACTCTGTTTAAAGATTCAGAAATGAACATCGCAGGGACATTACAGAATCACATTCAAACTTCTTAGAGGAGCATTCCAGCTTCTTCATGATCATGCCCCATCTATCTCCCATTCTCTCTCCTCTGCTCAGATCTTCCCAAAGGCTTTCCATCCACGTGGAATAAAACCCCAAACGCTTACAACACTGATAAAGCCTGCAGAATCTGGCCAGGCATCACCTCCCTACATGCATCTGCTGCTGCATTGCCCCATACCTACTCTGCTGTAGACGTGCTATTCTGTAAACAGTGATCCCCCCTCCACATGTTTGCATGTGCTGTGCCCTCACGCTGGTACACTTTCCACCTTCCTCCTTTCAGGTCCCTGTTGATGTGTCACCTTATCAAAGAGGACTTCCCTAGGCATTCTATTTGAATTAGCAATTCCCACCCCATCATCCTTGGTTCTCTAACCCTTCTAATGTTTTTTCTTCATTGCTCTATACCACCTGACATTTTGTCATATGTGCATACATACATATGTGTGTGTGTGTATATATATATATATATATATATATATATATATATATATATATATGCCATCATGCACTGTTGCCCCTCCACGTAGGATACCTTCTCCCCTGTTCATCGTTCCCAGGGGGATTCTGTCTACCAGATACGAGTGGAACTGACTGGGAGGAAAGGACAGAAGGTGGGAAGGAGGAGCCTGCCAGAAAAAGGTTGCAGCAGAAAAGAATTGTGATAGGAAACGCAGGGAGAATTGGAAGAATCATTTACTCTAGAGAAAGAGAAGGCAGTGAGGAGGAGAAACTGAGCAACCATCCTCACTAGCATCAGCCTCGCTCCTCAGACATGCGTTTAAACGTCTGCTTTGTTGCCAGCATCTAGAATATAGCCTCTCATCTCTCCTCTCTTCCACCTTTCCATCGACCAAGATCTTTCTTTTTTTTTAATTTATTTTTTATCGAAGTATAGTTGATTTACAATGTTGTGTTAGTTTCTGGTGTACAGCAAACTGATTCATATATATATATATGAATATATATAGTGATTCATATATATATGTATATATACTATATATATGCTTTTTCATATTCTTTTCCATTATACTTTATTACAGGATATTGAATATAGTTCCCTGTGCTATTCAGTAGGACCTTGTTGTTTATCCATCCTATATATAATAGTTTGCATCTGCTAATCGCAAACTCCCAAGATCTTCCTTACCCTTTCAGGATCAATTTAGATGCTCACACAGAGGCTCCCCTGCCCAACCCCTCAGAGTTCATATAGCCCGGAAACCTTGGTTAGATCCTCTCTCCAGCTTTAGGGAGGTTTTTCTTTTTCCACTTTTTTATTTTTTCCAACCAGATAGTAAACTTCTAAGGAAGCAAAGGTGTATAGACTTTTGAGATATGTTTGAATCCTAACTCCAAAACTTAGTACTGTATTTCATTGACTCAAAACTGATGTAAGACACAGCATTATTTTATATACCAATAAAAACAAAAATACTGCCCATTAACTACAAGACACCATCAACTGTAAAATGCATCCCGATTGCAGAGATCTGCGAACATGAAAAGGGTGCATCAAAGAATCGGTGATAGATGGAAGCTGTGAGGTCTGAAACAAGAGGCTAAACTTCTTTGAACTTCAGACTTTCCATTTGCGAAATGAAAACTAGGCTTTTTCATTTATTCAACAAATATTTATTTGTGCTTACAACTTTTTATTAAAAGGAACAGGAACTAGCTCTGGTTAACTTAAACAATTAGAGATTTACTTAAGGGAGGGTACTGGGAGCTCAGGGCACTAAAGAGAGGCTGGAGAAGCAGGACCCAGAGGAGCATGAGGCCCACGAAACAGGAACCATGGCAACAGTCTCCCACCAGGAGGGGCCTGGTTAGGACAGAGATACTGGTACTTAACACTTGCTCTTGTATTGGGTAAACTTAGGAGCCTCTGATGGATGGAGCCTGCCCCCTGGTGTAGGGGTCCTGGCCAGCTTCTGCCCATTTTGACCTCCAAAGTAGGAGACCAAGGCCTGAATTTGCCATCCTATCAAGGCTACACACAACAGGACAGAGAGAATTACCCAGAGAGAGATGGGACGCTATTAGGAAGGCAAGAAAGGAGGAATGGATGATTTGTGGCAAAACAAAAACCCAAAGAAAGATACATTTCACAATGAGTTCTTAATAAGTGCCAGCTTTCACAGGAGTTACTATCCAGTGAAACAGGCAGGCATTACCATTTTTTTTTTCCCAATGGAGAAAAGAGACTGCTATGAGAGAGGATAACTCGGGAGACCTACTGCCTCATTTCACATGAACTGTCAACAGCTTTATTTATTTATTTATTTATTTATTTTTTGGTACGCGGGCCCCTCACCGTTGTGGCCTCTCCCGTTGCGGAGCACAGGCTCCGGACGCGCAGGCTCAGCGGCCGCTCCGCGGCATGTGGGATCTTCCCGGACCGGGGCACGAACCCGTGTCCCCTGCATCGGCAGGCGGACTCTCAACCACTGCACCACCAGGGAAGCCCTGTCAACAGCTTTTGACACAATTGATGGCTCCCTCTCTGTGAAGCATTTTCTTCACTTGGCTTCGAGAAGATCATGTCCTTGTGGTTTTCCTCCTTCCTCACTAGCTGTTCCTTCTCCTTTGCTAGATCTTTCATCGCCCCAGCCCTCAAATGCTGGCAAGCCCCAGGGTTCAGTCCTCAGACCCCTACTCTGTCTACACTCCCTTGGTGAGTCCATCTAATCTCAAGATTTTAAATAATATCTGTACACTGAAGACTGATATATTTATTTCTCCAGCCAGAACCTCTATATTGGACCCCAGACTTATATATCTAACTGATGTCTCAATATCTCCATTGAGATGTCTAATCACAGGTTAAAACCTATTGGGTCTAAATCTAATTCCTCATCTTCCCTCTGCCAAGCCTGCCCATAGTCTTCTCCATTTCAGGCAGTGGAAACTCCATCCTCCCACAAACCGTGGTGTCACCTTGGACTCCTGTCTTTCTCTTATACTCCACAACTAATCCATTGGCAAACCCTACTGGCTCCAGATCCGACCACTTCTGATACCTCCACCACCACCCTGGTCCGAGCCAACCTCGTCTCTGAACTATTGTAATAGCCCCCTAATTGGCTGGCTCATTTCTGCTCTTGCCCCCCTACATTCTAATTTCAGCACTATGTGTTGAGTAATCCTTTAAAAATCTAGATCAGATCATGCACCCCTCCTCAAAATCTTGTGATGGTCTGTAAGTCCTCACACAATGTTCCTTCTAACCTCTCCAAACCTTATCCCCTGGCTCTGTCTCATTTATCCGCTCTGCTCTAGCAGGATTTCTTCCTCCAAGTTTTGCAATTGCTTGTCTACTTCCAGAATGTTCTTTCCTCTAGGTTTTCACATGGCTTCCTCCCTCACCATTTCAGGTATTTAACAAAACACAATCTCACCACCAAATTTAAAATTGCAACCCCATCACCCCCAAACACACACCCACACACAACCCCGTGCCTGATTCCCCACTGGATTTCCTCCATGCCTCTCATCACTATCTGGCATATTATATATTTTATCTACATGTATGTTCCCCATTAGAATGTAAACTGTGTGAGGGTGGGGCCTTTTGCTCACTGCTTACAACATTGCCTGGCATATAGTACGCTCTCAATAAATATTCATTTAATGAATCAAGTTGCCTACTCTATCTGAATATCAGTTGAATAAATGTTAGAAATAACCCATGCCTACAATATAAGATTAACCTAAGAGGCCAGTGAAATACTGTGCCTTGTAAACTGAGCTATGCTGTATAAATGTAAGGAAGTATGAGAACCTGAGTTCCACGTGGCCACGCTTTGACACTCTGCTCATTTAGCAGCCTTTTACATGGACTGAAAACATAAAAATTGGTTTTGCTACCTGCAATACAAGTTAGAGACCAAAAAAATATTTTCCTTCCCTCCACAAAGGTATATTTCCTATCCTCTTCTCACTACACCCTCATTACCTGTCCCCCCCAAAACCCCATATGAAATCAAAAGAAGCTGACAAACACCTATAAAGCAATGTTACTGGATAATAATAATAATAACTGGTAGCATTTCTGAAAACGTGTTTTTAAAACACACAAATATTTTAGGCTTTTATAAGGGAAAGTGAAGCATCTGGCAGGCTGAGCTAGAAGAGGAAGAAGATGAATACAGTGGGGGGTGGGTGGCTGGCTGACCCCTGCCAAAGAAATATTCCCTGTAGCTGAACCACAGGCACTAGCATCGTGCTGGCTTCCTCCCAAGACAAATCGGAGCTGCATTCATATTGTGTCAGCCTCCAAACAAAAAGAGTGCTTGGACCTATCCCACCTGGCAGGCTGGGAATATATAATTATAAGTCCTCTGATAGCAATTGTACATGTTTCAGTAGATTAGGAAAAGCAACTAAACAGAGAGTAATTGAATTCAATGCAGCGTGTTAGGAAGGGGCTGATTTTCTGGCATTTGTGTTCCGTTCAGGCGCTTCCTCCCTCTCCATCTTAGTGGCTTGCCTGTCCAATCAGACAAGTCAATTACAGAAGGACTCTATCTTCCTGTAAATGCAGTGGGGAGGAAGGATTATCAAAGAGGAGCACCTGCCATGAGGCAAAGCTTAAGAGGACCTGGAAGGGAGTCTACCATCTTGCTGGGACTCACGTGCTTCCCTTGTGAGTTCATGCCTGGAAGCCTGCCCATGACCGAGGCTGGCAAAGGGTAGAGCCTTGAGGGAGGGAGAGAGGGGGTAAGGGTCACTGTGGGGATAATATGATAATGATTTGTACCAGGACTGTGCTAGGCACCTTGTAGGTATGCATTATATAATCTCATACTCGCCCTAACCTAGTGAGGTTGGTACTAATATGTTCATCATTCTACAGATGAAGAAGGAGGCTGGGAGAGGTGATGTGAGGCTTCCAATGTTACGCATGTGCTAGCACTTAGGATTAAGGGACTGTTTATGATACGAAGCACCTGGTGCCAGTTAGCCCAGGCGCCGGCCCGCTCTCACACACACACACACACACACACACACACACACACACACACACACACACACACACACACACACACACACACACACACACACACACACACACACACACACACACACACACGTCTTTGTCTCCTTTTAAGAGGCCTCAGAAGGATCTGCCACTGTCTGTGCTAGAAGTCAGCAGGCAGGGCTTCACTTTCAATGATTTGGACTAGACTCTGGCTCTGTGCCCCCCCAAGAATCTACCTTGATGTAGTGGTGGCGAAGGTATGGTTTCTAAATCTGGGCTTTTATAAAGAAATATTGCCATCTGGTGGACACCTGCCCACACTTTAAAAAAATCTCCATGAAAAAAATGTCAAAAGCAAGGGGAAGGGTGAGGATGTATTTTGAACTTGAGTTGTTCTCTTTTAGCCTCAACTCTTTCAGACTCAGTTGTAGGTTTCTTGTATGTGCTATGCTATTAAATAGGCTTATTCTTTTTGTAGACACACACCAGTCTGCAGAACTCACATGCATCTAAAAGGAACATGACCACCATCCACTGCCTACCACCCCCATGCAAATCAAGTCCTCCTCTTGTTTTCACCATCTTGGTAAAGTCACCTCCATCAACCTGGAAGTTATTTTTGACACCTCCTTCCTCCTCACCTGTTCTCTCTGCCCCCCAACATACAGTCCCTCACCATGTCTCATCAATCCTGTCACCCAAATATACTTCAAACTATCGACTTCTCTCTCCATTCCCTTGGTTACAATGCTGATTCAAACCACCATCTCTTGCTTGAACTATATAGTAGTCTCCTAACTGACTTTCGTGCTTCTTATCTGGGTCCTGCCTACGTAGCTAAACTCATCTCACATTACTCTTCTGCTGTTGCTCTGTATCCCTGCTGCACTTGCCTGCTTTTGGAGTTATACAACATCCTCAGCTCTTTCCTTGCCTCAGGACTTTCCCACATGCTGTTCTCATGGGCTTAGTTGCTCTTGGCCCCAAAGTACTTGAATATCACCCATTCATTTTTCAACTACAAATTGGAAATACTTGACTCTCAATGTAAATTAAGTCTCCAGTATTCTTTTTTATGACATCTTTTTTTTTTTTCTTTTAGGGCACATCATTTGTGTAATCACACATTTGTGTATTTGTTTTTTAAAAAAAACTTTTCCAATTCCTCACCCACCTCATGAGTATAAGGTCCATGAAGGAAAGAGCCAGATCTGTTTGGTTAACCTTTGTATCTCTGGTGCCTAGCATAGAGTTTTATGCACAGGAGTTTTTTTTTTAAAAAAAAGAAAGATTGAAACTTATTGTGACCAATATTACTACCATTGTTAATAAAAATATCCCACTTTCCTTTAGCACATGGTTTATTTAAAATGCTGTTGCCACTTCACTGAAGAGGATATACAGATAGTGCTATGGACTGAATATTTTCGTCCTTCCAAAATTTATATGTTACATCCTAACACCCAATGTGATGGTATTAGGAGGTGGGCCTTTAGAAGATAATTAGGTCATAGGATGGAGCCCCCTATAAGGGCATTAGTGCCCTTATAGGAAGAGGAAGACAGTCCTTTTTCTCTCTGTCATGTGAGGATACAAAGAGAAGATGGCCCTCTGTAAACCAGGAAGAGGGACTTTACCAAGAGCCCAACCATGCTGGCACCCTAATCTCAGACTTTCAGCCCCTAGAACTGTGAGAAATAAATGTTTGTTGTTTATGCCACCCAGTCCATGTTATTCTAGTATAGCAGCCTGGACTAAGACAAATGGCAAATCAGCACATGAAAAGACATTTGACGTTAGGTGTTAATAATCTCTCTGACCATATCTACTCATATCTTAATTGTATTATCTTTCACAGTTGTACCAAACTACGTCTTTGTCAGCCACTCATGTCCATTCTAGTCTCTAATTCCTGTCTTATGTGTAACCAAAGGGCTCACTGAAGCGTTCTACAAATAAAAGTCGTTCTTTCTTCCAAAATTGTGTCAACAAACCTCCCAAAACAATGTTTTCAATTTGAGGGTCCCAACCCATTAGTGGGTCAAGAAACCCATTGGGTTGCAGCTAGCACTGATATAAGAATAAAATGGAAAACCTAGCTACAAGTGATGTTTAAAATAGTGGCATTTTTATCTCCACTAAACAGAAACATTGAGAAGAGAAACTATTTTTTTCTTCTCCCCACATTTCCACCTCAACCCACAGCAAAGAGAATGTTTTTTCCTGGCTTCCAGAAGAAAGAACATCTCCACCCACACTTCCAGGCCATTTCACAGTTGTCCTAAAGGAGGAAACCAGCAGGTGCTAATGCAAAAGGTTGGAGGCTAATTCACATTGGGCCACTTCTTAATGGCTGCCTGATCTGTTACCAGCATTCTCATCTACGTTGTGTGCCCTTGCACGGTGGCAGTCACACCCTGGACACAGCTGTCCCCATTGGAGGTAGGCCGAGCAATACTTGTGTTTTCTGCCCAGGTTTTTGGTCTGCAATGTGAGGGTGAGGCAGCCAGCCTTTCTCTCCTGCACAGCAGGTTAGGTGAGTGAATTAGAACCTGCTGCACTGGCCTCGCCCTTCTAGACTCAGCCAGTCTCCACTTGCGGGACCAGGAAACCCCTTGTTGGTTTCTAGGCCCAACCCTCCATCACAGCTAACCAGGCATCCCTGCTCTTTTATTAGATAAATCTGGTACTTTGTTTTCTAATTGGCTATTGATATGTAGTTCCCTCAGCAGGGAGCCTTAGAGGTTTGGGGCACCAAAACCCCACTTCAGATTCCTAATAAAGGACTTCCCTGGTGACGCAGTGGTTAAGAATCCGCCTGCCAATGCAGGGGACACGGGTTCAAGCCCTGGTCCAGGAAGATCCCACATGCCGCGGAGCAACTAAGCCCGTGCGCCACGACTACTGAGCCTGTGCTCTAGAGCCCGCAAGCCACAACTACTGAGCCTGCTCACCTAGAGCCTGTGCTCCGCAACAGGAGAAGCCACCACAATGAGAAGCCCACGCACCACAACGAAGAGCAGCCCCCCTGCTCACCACAACTAGAGAAAGCCCACGTGCAGCAACCAAGACCCAACACAGCCAAAAGTAAATTAATTAATTAATTTTTTAAAAATTCCTAATAAGGAGTACCTGTGACTTTGATAATAAAGAAACCAGATTCATTTCATGAATATTTAAAAACTTCACTCATTTGCTGTTAAGACTTTAGGCAAGCTTTTAATCTCTCTTAGTCTTCTTTTTAATTAATTTTTATTGGAGTATTGTTGATTTACAATGTTGCGGAATCTCTTAGTCTTGCATTTATAAAATAAGGTGATAGAATCCAATATCTCATCCATAAAGTGGAGATGATAATATCTATCTCATAGGAGAATAGTAGAATTTCATAAGATAATGCGTGTCAAACTCTTAGGATAGTGTCTTGCACACAGTAAGAACTTCATAGATGTTAGCTACTAGTCTTCCTATTACTTCCTTCCAACTTTAAAAAAAATACTATTTTACTGTATAACAATACATATATGGGATAACTAGGAATGTAGTCTGAAGTACTTTCTCACCATGGGTATCAAAGCAAGGAAAAGGTGATAGTCAAAGATAAGGGACTTCCCTGGTGGTCCAGTGATTAAGACTTCGCCTTCCAATGCAGGGGATGCAGGTTTGATCCCTGGTCCGGCAGCTAAGATCCCACATGCCTTGCAGCCAAAACAAAACAAAAAAACAAGACATAAAACAGAAGGAATAGTGTAACAAATTCAATAAAGACTTTAAAAAAAAATGGTCCGCATCAAAAAATCTTAAAAAAAAAAGATAGAAATAAAAGAAAAGAAAAATATGATTTGAGGAATAAGAAAGTTAAATGAGACATGTTCTAAGGGCCAAGAGAAAAAGAGAAAGAAAATGAGCCATGATAATAGAGGCCTAGAAACAGTGTGTGATCTCATTCTAAATTCAAGCAATACAGCTTCACAGAGATGTGACTATCAGAAAATCTAAACGTGATACTGCCACCGTCCAGGGTAGCACCATTTTTGCCTGTCAAGCAAGCAATTTTATGCCTGTAGAGAAGAGCTGAGAGGAGTTGCTGGTATGTGACTAAACAAAGTTAGTCAAACACAGAATTATCTCTATTCCTTCCCAAAAGCCCCACTAAAATAATATTCAATGAAAAACAAGAAGGTATAAGTCACAAGAAAAAGGAAAATGGGAGAGAAGACTAAAGCAGACAAGAAATAGAAAGTAGATGAACAAGTGACAAGGCAACCGGCTTAGCAGAACCAAGAGAGTGGAAATCTGAATGTCTGTGAAGGGTGGAGGATGTGAACATAAAGCTGGTCCATTCCACCAAAACCTAGAAAGGCTCAGAATTGGAGCCACTGAGCACTTTCGAAGATAGGGATGTGAAAATGGGACTGAAAATAGGAGGACTGGTTGAAAGTCTTTATAAGGAGCACTTAGACCTCCAAATCCCCCCACTTCCTTTTGCAGCCACCCTATCCCCACCCCCACTCTGACAGAAGACTGGAGATGTTGTTTCTATTAGAATGTAAGCTCCATGAGGGCAGGACTTTCATCTGATTTGATTACTGGTAGATCCCAAACACCTAGGATTATGCTTGGCACAAAGTGCTAAGGGGGTACTGGATAAATATTTGTTGAATGAATAAACGATCAGGCATCCAGAAAGTATGACATGAGTCACAGTTGAGGACAGGGTACTCAAAAAACAAGGTCAACTGAAAATCTAGATTTAAAAAATAAAACAAAACCAAAAAAAACATGATGAAACTTCCAGGCTCCTAGAATGATGGCAGCCAAGCTTAAACCTTCCCCACCCACAAGTGCAGTGTCTGATCCTTTCTGGTGTATCCGACTAGCCCAAGAAAAGGGGCCTACAGAAACCAATAGAGGTCTGTAGGCAGACAAAAGAGGCAGATCTACACTACATCACCTACTCCCCCTATGCAACAAGCCCTGCACACACACACACACACACACACACAGACGTTCTAATCAGAATCAGCTAAGGATCAGTAGACATTTGAGGAAGGCTGCCAACACAAAAGGCACAGATTTAAAAAAGGAAATAGAAATTTTTTTAAAGAGAAAAGAACAGAGACAATGAAAATAATAGAAAACACTCAAAAAAATCATTAACACTCTCAAAGAGATGAGCAGATATTGCATCCTTATAACCAAAACATTTATTATTAAAAAATAAGTGTGTATGGAAGGGGACAGGGTTGGGAAAGAAGACAGAGAATAAAAGAGTTTTTTTTTTAATTCCAAGAAGACAAAAATAACTGTCAGTAACAATGGACATAATTAGAATGTATAATTCTTAGAGGGGAAATTTATAACAGGAGATGCTTTTTTGGAGAAAACTATGGCCCATCATAACATCTAATTGGAAAAACTTGTAAGTATTATTCATATATAAAAGAGTATACAATACCATTAATATACCACAGTAAAATACATGTAAAAAAAATAACAATATATATTTTATAAGGACACATACAAATAAAAAGAAACACAACAGAATTAGAATGTTTGCCTGTGAATAGGAAGGGAATGGGAGTAGGAGTAGGGTAAAAAGGGTATGAATGAAAATTCAGTCAATCAGTCAAGTAAGAAGGCCCTTGAACGATTAATGATGAGAGTAAGTCAAGAACTGAGAATTATGATTAGCTGAAGCTTCTGCACCTGAGTGAAAAGACAGAGTGTCACTGTATCATTCACAATTCTCCTGACTGGAAATGACAGAAACTCAACATGTACTAGCAAAAACAAACTAAAAGGAATGTACTGGCTCACTGCAAAATTCAGGGGTAGTTCTGCTTCAGGCAGAGTTGGATCCAGGTACTCAAATGATGTCTACAACTCTCAGCTCTCCTGTGCCAAAACTTAACAACTGAACCATTTTACTCTGTTCATAAGCTTGTATGTTAGGAATTCAGGAAAGGCTCAACTGGACAGTTCATTTCTAATCCACTTGGTGTCAGGTGGTATCTAGCCAGGGCCAGAAGTTCCTCTTCTACAATAGCCTTCTTCATTCACATGTCTGGTGTGTTGGTAATCCTTGTCCCCCCTCCTATGCACTCACACACGTGTGCGCACACACACACACAAACACACAATGTGCTGGGCTTGGTTTCTACTCAGTTGCTATTTCTGTATACTTAGCACGTCTAAAGTTCATTATTTCCATCATCTCTTCAGTAATTCAGTCTGTTAACACTCACTGATGGAGTCTCGGGAAATATTCATGGCCTTGCAGTTATTGTTCTGGGTCCAGTCTCTAACTGGGCCTAACAGGCTTCATAGAGTAGAACTAATTATACACAAATCTTGGCTGAGAGCAGACCCATGTTCTGCTGAAATCAGAAGGCCTGTAGGCAAAGTTCAGTGCATTTAAAATTACGTGTTGTACAGATGTGAGGGCTTATTAACAGTTGTGGACTGAATGCGTCTCTGCATAGAAAAGCTCCCTTCTTTTCAACTGTCACTTACTATAAAAATTGTTTTCTTATATTGAAGCCATAGAACATTTGGGGGTTTTGGGTTTTGTTGTTTTTATTTGTTTGTATTGGTAGAGGAAAGGAGCACAATTAGAGGTGCCTTCTAGGAAGAGTAATCTGGCCTCACTTAGGGTGGATTGGGAGAGAGACTAGATCTGTGATCTCTAAACATTTTTATTGTGCACTCCATCAGTAAATATTTTGAGTATGCAGTCCAAAATATGCGTTACTTATATATTTATCCCTGAACTATTGTACTAACAAAAGGAAAAAACACAAAATAAGTGTAGCTATAATTTCTAATTATTTATTTATTTATTTATTTTTGTGGTACACGGGCCTCTGACCGTTGTGGCCTCTCCCGTTGTGGAGCACAGGCTCCGGAGGCGCAGGCCCAGCGGCCATGGACCACGGGCCCAGCCGCTCCGCAGCATGTGGGATCCCCCGGACCGGGGCACGAACCCATGTCCCCCGCATCAGCAGGCGGACTCCCAACAACTGCGCCACCAGGGAAGCCCTAATTTCTAATGTTTTTATCCTGCCTCCAGCAGACTGTCTTAAAGACAAGTCAGAAAGACCAGAGGAGAGACTTTTACAATTATCATGTGAAATTTAAGAAAGTTGCTTGTCAAGCTTATTGTTAGGACACTAATTAATTTAAGGATGTTGGTAAAGATAGTACCCTAACCTTTCTCTTTTAGGAAGGAGGAATAAGCATGCTATTATGGGACAGAAGTGCTGAACACTGGTCTCAGTGATAGCAGCCTAAGAAAAAAGGTCAGGGTGGCAACTCCATTGTGAGACATAATTAATATTTGTAAAGGGCTTAGAGCCAATCAGATTAAGAGGCAGGGTCAAAGGCAAGATTCATTATGACTGCCAGGTTCCTAAGTTCCAAGCAGATTCCAAAAAATGTGACCTAATCTACCAAGAGCTTGGGCAGATTTACACAGAGAGGAGCTTGAGTGAAGTCACCAGCATTGCACCCCACAATGTCCTCAAATTGCAAATGAATAGAATTTTACTTATGTCATTCTAGTCTTGGAATAAGAGCCTCTGCTCTCAGCAAAACTTGTTCAGTTTCCTTGCTGGGCATTCAAAGCCTCCCATGATCTGGCTCTGGTCTAGCTTTCATTCATTCATTCATTCATTCAGTATTTAATGAGCATTAGAATACATCAGGCAAAGTTATTATAGCTGAGGACACAACAGTAAACCAAACAGACATAGTAAGTTCCCTCATATAGCTTATGGTCTGATGAGGGAGACAGACACTAAACAAATAAATGTGCAAAATAATGAGATATAATGATAAGTGGAAAAGAAGAATAAGGCATGGTTTCGAGTGACAGGGGAGACTGCTGCTTATAGTCTAGATGGAGTAAAAAACTGGTTTTATCCTCTTACCTGAAGTAACCTAAAAACAGACAAAATATATGAAACAACAATTTGCAAAACACTGTATATCAGGTGACAAAAGGACAGTGATCCCTGAGAGATGGAAAACAAATGGAGTCTTACAAGTCCCCTAACTGACTGCTTCGAAGGAGTTTCCAGGCAAAGCAGAGACGGGGGAATTCAGGAAGAGCTGGTGGGCTCCTTGGGTCGAGGAGATGGGGATGCAAGCTCAGGGAGATCAAGGCAACTAGGATTCACTGGGAAGAGCACCAGACAGAAGAGAGCTGAACAGAAAGAGAACCCAGAGACTAGCTGAGTGTCCCCCCTGAGTATGATGATGTGTATGATGAGTAAGGATGAACTCGTGCAGGTAAAGCAACTACTCAAGGCCAGGGAAGAACCAGCTGGAAGGGTTAGATGTAACGGTACCCGATGCTGACACAGGACCAGGACCAGAAATGCTGCCTCTTCCCACCAGCCGGACTGGAAAACCTCAAGATTTAGGGATCATTGGGTAGACAAACAATTTGCCTTCAGTAGGGGGAAAAATTAGCCCTAGAGTGATAACTGCCCTAATCCTGCCGAATTATCTTAAAAGCAAGACCTAAAAGGATAAATTTGGTTCCAGTAACTTAACTATATTCCAGAACAAAGATCAAGGCTATTTATAGCCATACAAAAATATCGAGCACAATTCATCAGAGACCTCTGGAAGTAGATCCGTGCCCAAATTGGTACTAGGACCACACATGACTAATAAATACAAGAAAAGATGCTCAGCCTTCCTAGTAACCCAGGAAATAGGAAAGAAAATAACAATAAGACACCTGGGGAGTGTTTAAACAGGAGAAGAGTGTGGTCAGAACACTCTTTAAATGAATGCACCTTTATTACATTCAAAATTTGAAAGTGTATGTAATTCGCAGGGTAGTCTCAGGATAGAAACAGTTCATATTTTTATTTTTAGAAATACTGAGATAATGGAATAATACTAACAACGATGCCAGGTTTTGTATTTAAATCCTGGTATTGTTGTTGGTATTATTCCATTATCTCAGTATTTCTAGAGTAATACTGAAATACTAGAAAAAAACAGCATTTTTATCACATTTTTCTGAGATTCCCCCACACTCTGAAAAGAACATTTTAGATATCTTGACAACCATGCAGTGTAAATTGGAGTCACAGAGGTTGCAGGCTTGGTTTTTTCCATTCTCACCAGAATATAAAGCTAAATGAAATTAACAGGTCTGTTATCAGAGTGCCAGAGAAAATACTTTCCATTCCCATCACAACTTAGCTCACAGGTCCACAGCTATTAGACTGTGTCTGAATCAAAGCCCTGTAGCATAGGCTATAGATGGACCAATAATCTAATCATCTACCAGGCTGCTTCTCTTTCTGACACTGCAGGGGCTTTATATTTTCTTCAGGGAAGGTCTGGGGCGAGTGGTTGACAAAGGGAATGTTTCTGTTGAACCATTTAATTACTTAGCATCTGAGCGCATCCCACATCAGGGCCACCATCCAGCTCTTCTGGCCAAATTCTGGCAATGAGCAAGGGCCTGGCATGGCCAGACTGGCACTAGCTACCCTTGCTTGTGTGATTTCAGTAAGTGAGAGTATTGATGCTGGGTACCACTGACGGTGAAGGAGAAACATCCCAAACCTCCTCTGTGTACCTGGAGACCAGATGGATTACGCAGGAAGGAAAACTGGAGCAGAGTGTGACGGAGGAATGCGGGGAGAGAGAGAGGGGATCTGCTCCGTCCAGTTCCCAGCCTTTCCCCTTGGAGCCTGGTAGTCTCCTATCCTCCACAACTCCCCTGGCTTTTTTTCCTCCAAGTCTGGGTTGATTCTTTGGGAGCTTACCCTCCTCTTCCAGGATAGTTTATTCTGTCCAGAACTTCCTCAATCATTTTATCTTGGAGAGACCCAGCCAGAAGGAGAGAGGAACCTCAGTCCTCTACCTAGTCCTCGCTCAGGCGGGACAGTGTCTGAGGGCAAAATGGAGAACACGTTGCTTACCCTATCTCATTGGAAGAATGGGAAGGAACAGCAAGAGGAACAGACAGAGAAAAAGGGGAGCAGAAGGAAAAGAAGAAGGAAAGGAAGGAGGGGGAGGAAGAAGGAAAGTATGTGTCGTCTCTTTGCTGCGCTATCCTAATCACTACTCAGAACTGGGAGGTACTTTAAAATATACAGACCATGTTTGGGTTTTGTCAGATATGTTAAAATCTGAAGAACTAGTAAGATCTAGGCTGCAATTTGCCATACTGAAAAAGTTTTCTAGTCTAATTGTCTGCACCAGGGGTTACCACAACTCTAACGAGGCAGATACATATTTTAGGCCTTGTGACCCATAAGGTTTCTGTCATAACCATTCAGCTCTGTAAGTAGAAACAGCCAAAGACAATAGATAAATGAATGGGTGTGGTGGTGTTCCAATGAAACTTTATTCACAAAAACAGATGACCGATGGTCTGCCCCCCTTGGCCATAGTTTGCCAACTGGTGGTCAACACAATGCCTTTTTTCTTCTTTTTATAATATGAAAAGAGATATATTTCTAGTATGGGGAAAAACCTCACATTATTCAAAGAAAGGCTATACTTTCGTGGTAAAAAAAAAAAAAAATTCATGCAATATAAAAAAAGTGTAGGTTACCCAAAACCCTACCACCTTGATAAAATCACTTTTAACATTTTGTCAAACATCACTGCAGATATACTCATACAGACATTTGTGCTTGTGTGTGTATGCTTTTTTTATACATGAGTGGGAAATTCTATTCATGGTCTTCTGTAACTTGCTTTCTATGCTCAAAAATATATTTGGGGCATCTTTTCATGTGAATATATTTAGATCTACCTCTTTTCACAGAGTGCTTTAGATGGAGGTAATATATCTCCCCTGGTGAACGTTTGGGTTGCTTCCCTTGATAACATCTACATCTCTACTTCCTAGTTGACCACTGGTTGAACCCCTTCAATGATGGGAAATTTGTTCATTCTTGAGCCCACACATTTGACCTCTATACAACAGTGTCTGGGGACTTCCATTCTCCAGAGCTAGAGAGCCTAGCTCTGTAATAAGCCAGAAAGCTAATTTTGAGTTAGTAATCAACTAACTTGAGTTAGTGACTCAATTTTGGGCCACTCCCACCCAGGCCTCTGGAGGCTTCCATCCATTTGAGGGTGGAACTGCATTGAACTAACTACTGATCTGTAGTCGCAGTTTGGGTCATAGCTCCTGCCTCTGCTGATACGTGTTTCAACAAGTTACTTGGGGATTTCCAAGACTGTGGGTGCTTTTCCCTGACCTAACTTCTACATGAGAAGATGACAGCCTCTGACTGAGCAGAAAAACCAGTTTGTGAAAAACTTACC
This sequence comes from Lagenorhynchus albirostris, assembly GCF_949774975.1. NCBI lineage: Eukaryota > Metazoa > Chordata > Mammalia > Artiodactyla > Delphinidae > Lagenorhynchus > Lagenorhynchus albirostris. Next base: position 127,946,240 of record NC_083096.1, read on the forward strand.
CAGGTAACCTATTCAAAAGGAGGAAGCTCTCTTCATAACTTTTAGGGCAGGTTCAGGCAAAGAGTGTGGCCATGTGCATTAGAAGAAATAAAATCCTTAGGAAGCAACGCTGATATCCCAGATAAATTGTTGTGAAGTCTGTGGAGACCTGATCGCCAACAGACTGATTTGCCTCATTTCTTTCATTCCTCTTTCCCCATCTCCTTCTGACCGAGCCTTTAGTTAGGGTGTTGTTATTGACTATTGAGTAGAAGTTCATAGAAGAAGAGCTTCACCAACGAATTGTAATTAATTTAAAAACAATCAGCTGTCCTGAGTTCTAAAACCATTTCTCTTGCTTGCTTTATAAGGGATTATATAGCAGAGAAAGCCATCTTTTAAAAAATGTTTAAATTTCATAGAATTGGGACTTTAGAGACCATTGTAAATCTCTTTATTTTAAGGACGAGCCACAGCCCAGTAGGGTGAAATGATTGCTCCAAATTCACACAGATTGTTAGTGGCAAAGCCAGGACTTAATCTCAAAGGTCTTGCCTCGTGCATAAAATTTACTTCACGACACCGTCACTCTTTCATAAGCAACTGATTGATTGATTGATTTGTCTCGAGTGCCATGGGAGGGTGGAAGACAGTTGGAGCAGAAAACAGAAAGGGAAAGAAAAAAGAGTTTTGAAGAAGTCTGGAGAAAGAACAAATTGGAAATTAAACAGGTTCATAGTATAAAGAAGGCAAAATGCAACCAAGCATTGCCCAGGTGCTACATGGAAGACCAAGGGGTCAGGTCCTCCTGGGATGGGCTGAGAATGCCACTTATGACTGACTATAAGCCCAAGTGAGACCTTGGAGATAACCCACCTATAGTGTATACTCTGGAGCTTCTCCCAGACCCCCTGTTCAGGGGTGACACACCTGTTCCCGAGTTGCTGGGAATATTGGTTCCTGACCACTCACAGCTGTGTCCATCAGTGCGCATTACCCTTAATGAACTGCTTTGCCTAATGCAACACCTCTTCCCAGGAGTACAGGATATGGAGATACAAAAGTCCAATACACTGGACTCAATACGGTCCATTTCTAAAGAACCACCTGCCTCCAGTCCCCCCTGGACTGCAGGTCCAGCTGTAACCATGTTGAGAGGCATCCTTGTCCTCTGCCCTATCCTGCCGGCCTTGCTTCCTTACAGGTGTATCTTTCTAACCACTCGCCCATAAGTCTTCTTCATGCAAGGTATGTTTCCAGGTAACTCAATCTAAGATACCACCCAAATTCACACTTTGTGTATCATTCCATGTCAGAATTGAGAAGAAAACCCACGTTTTCTGCCCCATCATTTGTTAACCTAAACCATTCTCAACGGCTATACCTCTTCCTTCCTGGCCCAAGCTCTTTTTGTACAACTTGACATGACCCACCCTTCTACAAGGTGGGCTCCCAAGGTGTGGGATGCTGACCACCAGTGTATTATACAAGATAATTTTGGTAGTACTTGAATGCGCTGGCTTTTACTTTAATAGTTGTTATCTTAGCTTGGTATTCTCCAGAAGCAGACCCTGAGATAAGAACTTAAGTGAGGGCTTCCCTGGTGGCACAGTGGTTAAGAATCTGCCTGCCAATGCAGGGGACACATGTTCGAGCCCTGGTCTGGGAATATTCCACATACCGCGGAGCAACTAAGCCCGTGCACCACAGCTACTGGGCCTGCACTCTAGAGCCGGCGAGCCACAACTACTGAGGCCTGTGCGCCTAGAGCCCGTGCCCTGAAACAGGAGAAGCCACTGCAGTGAGAAGCCCATGCACTGCAACAAAGAGCAGCCCCCGCTCGTCCATCTCAACTAGAGAAAGCCCGCTTGCAGCAATGAAGACCCAACGCAGCCCAAAATAAATAAATTTATTTTTTTAAAAGAAGAAAAGTGAAAATGACTTACTAGCATCCAGGCCTACATCGTTGTTGTGCAGCCTGTAAAGTCACACACCTGTGTAGTCACACATGTCCCCCATACTTGGTTTAATAGTTGTTGCCATCTTGAAATTCTTAATGATTTATGAGCATTTTTAAATCTTGTATCAGGCTCTGCAAATTATATAGTTGGTCCTGATTAGGATGCGTTCCTAGGTGGGGGAGTGGGAAGTAGGTCCCGGAAGGGTAAGAAGGACAAGCAAGAATGTGGCATCAGTTCCCACAGAAGTGGGAAGAGAATTTCGCTCAATCTCGTAGGGAGCCCTGTAGACAGTGGAGATTCACCCTGAAGTTGTTCCAACTGAGAGCAAAGGAACTGGCGTATTTATGTGGCCATAGTCCTTAGTCACTGGTTAAAGGTTGAGGCGGGGATGGGGGAACATCAATTCCCAGGTACTTCCAGCTGCCCTGTGAGCCAGCAAAGTAAATCCTGCAGCTGAGGGTGGTGTTCTGACAATGACATGCAGGTGCCAGTCGATTCTGTAGTCTGTGGCCAAAAGATACAAACTCCAGTGTATGATGGTCTCAGTCCCAGGTGCCAGGATCAGGTGATGGGAATGAATGCACACCTGGAGCCAGCGTGCACGAAACTGGAGAAGGATCAGAGGCGTTATGGCAGAACACTGACAGCAACTGCTGGTGTTAAGCATCTACTTTGATGTGATCTAGAGTAAGAGACTGATGCTGGCTCATCAAAGTCATGATTTCACAGGTGAGATTACTAACAGCAAGCATCCTATGTGTAAGAAATAACAAAAGTAAGTCAATCAAAAATATAAATTAAAAAAATCATATAGGAGGCCCAGTGATATGTAGATGAAATGTGAATGACTGAAATTTGGACACAGCAGAGCAGAAAGAACGACTGGATGCAGGGTCGTGGGTAAAAGCACACAGTCTGGAGTCAGACCCCTTGGGTTGAGTTCTGGCTTTGCCACTTTTGGATTGCATGGCTTAACCTCTCTGAGCCTACCTGCTAGGGTTGGATTAATAGAGTTAATATATGTTAAGCACTTAAAGCAACATCTGCCATGAAAGTGTTAGCTCTTATTGTTCTTGCCTTGCTCCTGACTAGATCAGTGCATCTCAAACTATCTGTGGGATTTTCTTTTCAATCTGTTGCAGGCTGATGCTTTTATCCAACATGATAAATACAAAATGGATAACGAGAAAAATGAAAGAAACATACAGAATACAAGGCCATCTTTTGTTAACAGGCAGAAAATTACTCAAATTGCTATAAAAGTTTTTACATGCTCACCTTCAATTTCTGTGCTTATCCCATTACAGATGGGTAACAGTTCCCAGATGGTCATTGTTCCGTGGACCACACTTTGAATAGCACTAAATTAGAAAAGCTTCAATAAACCCCTTCAATTCTTGGTGCCTCAGTTTCCAGATGAGAATTACATACATGAAAGCATTTACTAGACGATAAAGGGCTCCAGAAGTGCAAATCAGTGGTGGGGCTATAGGAGTCGATTCTGTAGTCTGTGGCCAAAAGATACAAACTCCAGTGTATGATGGTCTCAGTCCCAGCTGGCATCAGGCTGCTCTGTTTAGAGGGTATTCCTGGAACTGTCAGTGTCTGTGAATCAGTCAAGCATTTCCTGCTACTGTACCAAGCGGGGAATAAAGAGCTCCCCTGGCAGCCTGTGGCTTGCACACCAACAGCTACCGCCATCCACAGGTTGCAAGAATCACAGTCCTGGGGCAAAGCATCCAACCACAGACTTCCTATACCCGCAGTACCCCTTCTACAGCCTGGTCAAAAGATTTCACCGAGAACGATACTTGAGCAGGGGTCAGGAGGGAAGAAAGAGTGAAGATAATGTCCTCACTGCAATCCTTGGCTCCTGGCTTCCCTAGGCCTCACTTCTCCTCAGTTGGTGAAACTCAACTCACAGACATCCTTCACCAACGCTTTAAGACTCCATTTCAAGTCTGGACTCTGCCCACACTGGTTTTAAGTGAGCTACTTTGGCCTTCTCTTCTCTTTTATCTCCACCCTGTCAAACAAGAAAGCAGATACCTAGGAACCTGCAAGAAGTCCACTGAGTGGTAAGATTTCTGCACATCCAACTTTTTGACTCTTTCTGGACTCTTTCTGGACTTTTTGAGGGTGAGTCCCCCGTCTGATTCATCGTTGTGTCTCTCCAATCACCATTATTGCAATGCTTGGCACACAGCAGGTGCTCAATGAGTGTTCGTTGAATGGCTCTATATACGAATAGTCAGAAGTCTGTGGAAACAGAAGTGGCTTTTCAAACTACCCCACCCTGAATCCATTCATTAAGCAGAACTCTACCAGGTACTGGGCGTTCGGAAACACAAATCTCACGGCGAGAGATGGAGGGGATGCACATGATGAGTGGATGTACTAAAAATTCAACAATCCGCAGTTATAGCTCCATTTTCTGGAAAGCAAAATCTCTCTGTGGCCCCAGGGCCCTTTAAATTTTACTGTGACTGTTTTCTTAAGAAATTCCTGGAGCAGAGCCTAACTTTTGTGTAGGGGGTTGGCGGCGTGCGTATTGGCGGCCTAAGGGACGGCTGGCTTAAGAGTTGCCGAGCGTTCGAGCGTTCGCACGCGAAGGAAACTTCTCAGGAGTCAGAGCGACCCGGTGGAGGGCTGTGAAGTGGGGCGGCCCGAGAATCCTTGAACTTCAAGGCTACGGGGAAGTCGGGGAAGGGAAACTGGGGGTGTCCAAGGCAGCCAGCCGTTTGCAAGACTTCAACGCTCCCAACTCTTCCCCTCTGCCGGCCCAGACCTGACGCGGGTTCGGCGGCCGAACCAGGGAACAGCCAGGGCGTCTGGGCAGGAGGGAGGAGGGCCGGGCCTGGAGGAAGGAGTCCGAGGCTGCCGCCGCCCCGCCCGTCGGGCTGTCCGCCCCGCCTACCCGAGCGAGGCGGAGCCGGCGCCCGCCCGGAGGAGCAGCAGGAGGAGAGGTCGGAGTCGTCTCCAGGAGCCCTTAGAGACAGAGTCCCCGGCAGCGGCGGTGACGGCAGGGGCAGCGCACCGGCAGGCGAGTGAGCACCGAGCGGCGGGCGCAGGTGGCGGGTCCGGTCCCCGAGGGGACAGGGGCGCAGCGCGGGGCGTCGGCTGGCCAGTTCGGGAGCCGCCTCCGAGTTCCCGGTGCTGGGAAGCGAGATGGAGGGAGGGAACGGAGGAAGGAAGGAAGGAGGAAAGAGTGTCCCGGAGGGCGGGGACTGGTCGGGGCACTGGGCGCCGGAGACCGGGATGGGGGAGGGAGGGCAAGGGACGCCGAGACCCGGAGACAGACGGCGCTCTCGCCCTCGACGGGCGGCGGTCGGAGGGCGCAGGAAGCCAGGGGCCCTGCGGGGCCAGGGCTGGGGGCGCGGCCCCCGGGACGAGGGCGGGAGTGGGAGGAGAGGTCTCCCAGCTCGCTCGCTTGCTTCCTGGTCTGCCCGCGGCCGTGCGCCCCGCACCGGCTTGGGGCTGGAAGGCTCCGGCGTTCCCCGCTCGTGCTTGCGGTGGTGCCAGGTTCGGGAGGAGGGCGGACAACTGGGGGAGACCGGGGCGCCACGCCCCTCTTCCCTACTTTCTTCCGTTCTTTCTGGGGACTAGGCGGCGTGTGCGCAGACCTGGAACCCGCTCGGCGCTGGGGGTCTGGCGGGGAAATAGCGGGTCACAGCGACGACTCAGATCACACATCCCGCGAGGGACCCCCGAGCAGTGAGTGGCCTGGAGACTGTATTTGCGGATGGTATGAGGCGGTCAAGACTCAGACGTGAGTCTTGCGTGATTTTAAAAAGTACTGCCCTGACACTTATTGCGTGGATCAGAGTGACTTTTTTTTTTAATTTTAACTAGGGCATATCAATTAAAGCTAATTCTAAAACGCTGTCACTGAAGTCGTCCGACACTCACTTGTCCCTCGCCTTCCGTTTGTGTCTTGTAAACTTGACTTAAACCATTCATAACTTTCGAAAAGACCCCGTGATTCTCGTTAAAACCCCGCCGTGGAGTGAAACTTTGGGCAACTAGAAATCTGAGTGAAGGAACTGCCGAGGCCTGTCATCTTGTGGTCACCCCTGTCCGGGCGAGGTTGTATACAAACAAGTGCACAGAGAAGGAAATGGCCAAAAACCGACGAGAAGGGAGGTCCCCCGCGCCCACGTGTCAGGGCACGTTTAATGGCTGCTTTGAGTGGAAACAAACCGGAATGTATTAGACCTTGTGGAGTTGGGCAAACTTCACATGATTAGCTTCCTTCCCATCAGTTGTTTCCTCCCCCGCCCCGCTACTGTCTTTGTGGACACTTTATATTTCCTGGGGCTGTTGTAGCTTCGTCTGAATAGACTGTCTATAAGGAATCTTTTGGACCTTGTCAGAGGTAGGGACTGTGTCTGTGTGTTCTCTACTTTAAAAGCCGAGTTTGGCTTTGTTTTGAAAGTGCTAGTCACCACACTGCACCATTGCTGGTGCTTCGCAGCCCTGCGTGTAAATTATCGCAGGATGGCGGCCCTCACCTAGGAGAACCAGGAAGGCCAGCAGCGCTAGAATGACGGGGTTGCGTTTAACTGTTGCCAAAACAGTCACATTCAAGTAAGGAGCTGTTTTGATTCTTTAAAAAAAAAAAAAAGTATATGTGTCAGCAAGACCTGTTTTCAATAAACAAACATATGATTCACACATAATTTTTTAAAGTAATCAAACGTTTTACAGAGACTTAAGTGATAAAAGGACTTTGGGATCAACCGTTCAGTCTCTTTGCCTTCTCTAACGGTAAACTAACACCATAAAACCCTGGTTTAAGTCCAAAAAATGCTGAAGAATCTAAGGGCTGCGTCTTTAGGCCTTATAAAAAAAAATGCAGTTGTATTTTTACTGTTTTTAACCCAGGTAATTCAGGAAGGTGTTGAATCTGGACAGCATTTAGCTTTGTGTAGAAATACATAAAAATGTGGATCTGTGTTTCACAAGAAACCGGACAGATTAATACTCTAAAAATTTTCAATGTCACAAGCTCCAGTCTCATTTGAAAGCTCTCTAATGAGATTTGCGGTGTTGGGCTTACGTTGTCACTTGTTGAAGGACGTGGGTGGTCGTCATGTTGTGACAGCAAAATCTGCGTAGTCGAAACACTTGAAGAACTGGCTAGCTAATATCAGATTAGTTTTGTTTACCTCTTTCTGAGAGAAGAAAATTTCAGATTTGGAATTATGTCATTTATTGTGTTGCATTTTTATTGGGTGTTTTTTTTTAAGTTTTATATGTCAGCTTAAGCTTAATTTAGGGAGGCAAGTTGTGGAAGTCAAATTTTTCTGGAGTCTGATTTGGAAGAGAAGCAGCCTAACAGTGGTTTGAGGTATGGTTTTGGTGTGACAGATGTGGATGGGAATATTAGTTATTTAACCGTTTTCAGTCTGACTTGTAAAATGAGGATGATAGTGGTCTCTGTCGTGACGGTTTTTATGAAAGTATATGAAACAGTATTTGGAAAACGTTTTGCACCTAATACACAGATAATGTTCAGAATTATTAGATATTTTATCTACTGACCAGCAGCCGGCTATTGGATACATTAAAAGATGGCAGTTTGAACCTTCTGGAAACACTGGATAGAGCAAATAAATCAGGTAAAGAAGGTACCTGATTTTATAGATAGATGGATAGAAAGGTAGGTAGATAGATTGGTAGGTAGGTAGATAGGTAGGTCGATAAAGCTTCTGGAATGCTAGAGCAATTAAATTCCAAAGAAGTTACCTGGTTTTATAGATATACAGAGCAAGATGTCTATCCATCTATCTGTCTAAAATATCTAAAATAGTTGTTTACATATGTGTGTCATGTTTCTACCACAGTGGTATGAATAATTATGATTACTGGAGTAACAGTTTTAATGCGTTTTTAGTGTGAAGTTACAGTCGTATAATATTTTTAGAGCCAGACAATCATTTCATTACTCATATTTTAACTTTGAAGAGAATTTATATTTAAAATAGTCATGCTTATTAGCCCTGGGTAGGACGTTAAACAGAAACAGAAATATTTGTCTTTTACCTAGTATGATTTTTAATTAAAGTATGAAAAAAATGTGACCTGGAGTATACAGTTATTTTTCACGTACTGATGTCCAGTGCTAACAGATAAGCCTCAAGAAGTGTTTAGGGGGACTTACCTGGTGGTGCAGTGGTTAAGAATCCGCCTGCCAATGCAGGAGACACGGGTTCGAGCCCTGGTCCAGAAAGATCCCACATGCCGTGGAGCAACTAAGTCCGTGTGCCACAACTACTGAGCCTGCGCTCTAGAGCCCACGCCACAACTACTGAAGCCCGCTGCCTGGAGCCTGTGCTCCTCAACAGGGGAAGCCACCTCAATGAGAAGCCCGTGCACGGCAACAAAGAGTAGCCCCCGCTCGCCGCAACTAGAGAAAGCCCGCATGCAGCAACGGAGACCAAAAAATAAATAAATAAATAAATATTTTTAAAAAAAGTGTTTAAGAAAGGACTAGCGGCATTTCATAAACGTATTGTAAAAGCGTTGTGACTGATGGTAAACTTTTGTGAGACTGGGTGTTCCATTAATTCAGGGAATCTACTCATCATGTCATTGACTCATTTGCAAAATTTAAAAAATGCTTCCATCTTGAAAACAAACCCTTTTAAGTGTCTGTTGTTTTCTTAATGCATGTCAGGTGCATAGAATTGGGCCAGTTGGAATCGTGGCTTGTGCCACAGATGACTTCTCATTTACTAATTGTTCCACAGGGACTCAGATCATGCTTATAATATTTTTAAATAACTGTAAAGGGTACAGTATTATTATGAATCATTTCTTGCCTATGACATTATACTCTGAAGCAGCGGAGGACTCGATTGAATAAATTATTGATTCTTTTCTCTCTTAGAACATCATAGCATAGTGATGGATTCCAGGCTCATGCTTCTAGGTGTGTAGCGTGTGGGCAAGTTACTTAATACCTCTGTGCTTCAGTGAGGTGTTGGGAGGGATAAAAGAGTTAATCTCTCTAAAGCATTTAGAACAGTGCCTGACACATAGTCTATGCTCAACAAATATTAACATTAAATTGTTACTTACTGAAATTTTCTAAATGTTATGAGCATACATTACTTTTCTAACAGGAAAACAACTATATGAAATTTTAATGTTTCCCCCAAATCTAAAAAGGCTCAGTAATTTATATAGTCCTGTCAAGCAGTGCTTAAGAAGTAAGAGAATACAATCAGGCAATTCTCATTGTGTCTTTTAAATATGAAATGGAGTGCAGTGTTCATTTGTTCAACAAATTAATTCTCCTAGATCTCAGTCCCATTTTCCTTTCTTATTAGAAACTTGAAAAAAAAAATCGATAATCCATGAAGTCCACCCTAGGTTAGGTTAAGTAGGGGAAGGGTGGTGTGCCCAGTTACAGTGCATTATTACACTTACAACTAATAAAAAAAAAAATTATGGGCTTCCCTGGTGGCGCAGTGGTTGAGAGTCCGCCTGCCGATGCAGGGGACACGGGTTCGTGCCCCTGTCCGGGAAGATCCCACATACTGCGGAGCGGCTGGGCCCGTGAGCCATGGCCGCTGAGCCTGTGCGTCCGGAGCCTGTGCTCCGCAACGGGAGAGGCCACAACAGTGAGAGGCCTGCGTACCGCAAAAAAAAAAAAAAAAAAAATTATGCATAGAAAAGAAAGTACAGACAAATGGATCGTGGGATTGTGGCGCTTCTCCCCATATTTTCGCCAATGAGCATGTATAGAAAATAAAAGATAATCCATTGGTGTGACAATTACTCAGTAAAACCTGGTTTATTAGCTTCAAATAGCAGGATTTTGGTTTTGTTTTAGAAAAAACACCAGCTTGCATAGCAATCGAAGGTCTTTGAGTTACATGTGAGAACTATTTAGCAGTAAAAGAGAGGCCCTTTTGGAAGTTTGCAGGTTTATCTAATTAAGAGATGTTTGAAATTTGGGTTTGCCTGCAGACGCAGTTCACCAACCTTGACTTTATGGAAACTGTCACTTCCCAGATCCCTCATGTCCCAGCCCTGCATCGAGGAGCTGTGTGTATACAGCACCTGCCGCGTGTCAGAGGCCTCTAAGACAGTCACAAAGAAGACATACCTGCCATTAGTTTAATGGGAGAGTTCAATAGGTAAAAAAATATACCTTCAGCACAGTCGTGTGACTCCATTTATGGAGCTGTTCTACATCCTAGGCCCCAGTCTAACCCCTTTACATTTATGATCTTGACCAGTCCTCACAGCAGCCCAGGTGAGAAAGCTGAGGCTCCCTAAGCGGCAAGATGAGGATGTGACCCAGAGTTGTTCTGACTCCATATACTGGGCACTAAGAGCTCTGCCAGGGAGCTGCAGTGGAGGTGCTTCCAGCTAAAGGTGCTTCCTTATGGAGGAAGTTTCGTTTAGAAGCTGTAACTCAAACCAACAGAAACAGGAGGAGAGGGCTCCTCTTGGGGGTGAGATGGCCGGCCTGAGGAGTATTACCAGTGCCTTGCCATTGGGCTCATTGGGCTTCTTGCCCTCTGCAGCCATAGAAGTCAAATCGAAGCTTCCAGAATTGCCTCAGAGACCCAGCAGGCCTGAAGGGATCTGTAGAGTCAGTCTCTCCCATGCCTGGATTCCCCAAGAGGGCCTTGAGCGGAGATGGGGCCACCAGCTGAGTCCTGCTCTAGAGCCAGCTCCCACCGACAGGTCCTGTCTCCCCGCTTCTCTCTCAGGAATAAAGGGAAGAGCGGTTAGGCCGGTGCTTTGGACCCAGGGCAGAGGGTGGAGGTGATTTGACTGAAGATTACTTCTAGGTGGATTATTCCATTTAGTGCCCAGTCTCTTGAAAATCATTTCTAGAGTCACTTAAATGTCTGGTTTATTGCGTCAGGCTTTATTGGGTGTCGTAAAAGTGAAATTTTTTTGCAAAATTTAAAAAATTTAAAATTTTTTAATTTAATTAAAAATTAAATTAAACCATGTCTGGTTGCCATCCCCTGACAAGGGGGGTTTTTGTCTTCTCTTAATGGGTCTGTATTTTGGAGGATTACTGTATAATAAAAACCAGGGTGTTGTAGACTGTTAAAAGACTTCTGATATTTTCACCTCTGCTGGAGAATTAGTAGCTCAAAGAAGATTTTCTTTTAGGTCTGCTTTAGTGAATCAGTTGCTAAGAGTCTTTTGTAATTTTTCACATTCATTGATTGTAAGCACGTGACTTTGGGGCCAGAGGGTCGGGAGGCCTTATATTCCATTTGCTTTCTTACAGAATAGACTACCATTCCTCTTGCAGTCAGTGTCACGTAACTGACATAGTATCCCCGTGGTTGACTGAGAAGAGGAGCATAAGTTCTGATTTAACTTGGGTTGCTGTCATCACAAATGCTCCCCGGGTGGGCTCTGAATCAGTGGTCATCGCCGTGCTTGCGTGCCACGTAGAGAGCATTGCCTTCATCCCCAATGGCCGTGTGCAAACCCACATGAGCCCGTGGGGGTAGAATCTTAACTTCACTCATGTAGAATAATCAGGCTTTTACTTAGCTACAGATGCTACCAGCCAAGATGTCCCTGAGCACTGGACATGAAACCTTTAGCCCCCCTGCACTGGAGCCCTTTGACTAAGATTCCCAAGCTTGCAGTGACCTCAAAGTTTGCCTGCTTTTCAGAGACGAATGATGGCAGTTTAGCTCTCGGTGTGAGCTAAACAAATCTAAGGACGGAAAGAGGGATCAGGATCCAAAAGCTGCTTGGACTTTATCGAGGCGTAGTGAGGACTTTATTGATATGAAACCATCACACCAGGTTTATTCAACCAGAACCTCAGGCAAATTGGAAAAGTGTTGAAGCCAGCAGACTTGGTGCCTGTCCTGTACCTGAACTACCCAGACCTTTTGCAATGTTAGACCGTGACCTGCACATTAGACCATGAGGCTTCATGTGGGCGTGTAAGGTCATGATTGGCTGCTCAGACAAGTTGTCAGGGGAAGGTTGAATGTCTGGCCAAGAAGCGGAAGAGTTGGATTGTGACTTCTTGACAGGGCTGCTTTGAACTCTTGTACAGATTGTTCACTGCACAAGACTAGCTGGCCAAGGAAGTTAAGTGGGGCTCAGCTCTCTCCAAAAACTATGTGTCCTGGGCTAGAACTGCCTCTGCCAGGAGGAGGGGGCACTTCATTCTGACTCCGTCAAGCCTGCAAGGCTGGGTGCACTTGGAGGGGTGGCCTTTTCCTAAGTCACACAAAGGCACAGTCTGGCAGCACAGATTAATAAGCAGCCACAATAACCCTCAAAATGACATGAGCTGGCTGAGTCTGGCACGTAGTAGGTACTTAATAAACGCCAGTGGAATGAAGGAATAAAACCACATTCTCTGTAGTGTGTGCCAGTGAAGTGGATGAGCCAGTGTTCTTTTTAATCAAAAGTAAAAGTGATGGTATCTACTAGGAAAGGCACATTCAGTGGTGCGTGTTCCCTGTGACAGGCTTCTTCGTCTTTAGTTCATCATTTCCTAAGGGGCGGGTAAAGCCCAGCACTTGAGGGGTCGTTGGCGTTGTTTACTCTGAGTCCAGCACCAACAAACGTGCTCAGCATTGCCTGGCACCTGCGGGGCTTCTGCAGTGGTGCCTCCTGGGAATGGACAAAGGGATCCATGGTGTTTATTGACCAGCTGTGGGCCCTCCTCTTGGGGACAGGATGCAAAGGACACTGGCTGCAGGAGCCTTTGGAATTTACCTATGAGTGGCTGCTTCTTGTGTAGAAAGACTTTTCTAGTTTAGGGTAAGAAGTGGGGAGCCTTGTTGCTAAGGCCACTGACAGCTGAGGAAGGGGGTTTGTCTGTGTCCCTTGCAGTGCCAGCTGCTGCTTGCATGCCTCTGTTTCAGGTTGATCCTTTAGAAAGCAGACTCTCAGAGTTAACCTCCTCTTGGCCCCCTCCTGAGGGCAATCCGCACAGCAGGTAGGATCAGCCATGTTTAGTGGGTCAAACTGCTAAGACAGTGGTTCTGTGCATAGAGGTGCTGGCTTGCACTTAGGACCTTGGCCTTCTGCTGTTTTATGTAGAGGCCACACCTTGTGAAAAATGCCCAAAGGTGCAGAAACGTGAACGCCTTTCCCATTTAGGCTGGTTAAATGCAGCTTTCTTCAGGCAAACTCAGATTCCCAAAACAGGACTAGCAGGAGATAACAATTCCTAATAAGGATTTCCCACAGAACTTCTTTCGTTCTTTATTTTGGCTGCGTTGGGTTTTTGCTGCTGCGTGCAGGCTTTCTCTAGTTGTGGCGAGCAGGGACTACTCTTCATTGCGGTGCGCGGGCTTCTCGTTGTGGAGCACGGGCTCTAGGCACATGGGCTTCAGTAGTTGCAGCACGTGGGCTCAGTAGTTGCGGCTCGCAGGCTCTAGAGCACAGGCTCAGTAGTTGTGGCACATGGGCTTAGTTGCTCCATGGCATGTGGGATCTTCCTGGACCTGGGATCGAGCCCACGTCCCCTGCCTTGGCAGGTGGATTCTTAACTACTGCGCCACCAGGGAAGTCCCTCACAGAATTTCTTGAGAGAGCAAACTTACCTGTTGCATTTATGATATGATTTGATTTTACAAAATTCCAGGATTCTCAACTTTTCAGGAATATCTCTCTGTTGAATTAAGCAGAATATTCCGGCACATGCTTTGCCCTCTTTTTTGACATAAATATTTGATGAGCAGCATGCTTCAGCCATTACTGTCCAAATCCAGAAAGCAAATAAATGTGCCTGGCATGCTGCCTGGGAGGGAATCCTCATGTTTCTGCCTTTGCCTCCCATTCACCTCCAGTTCTCTGACTTCTCCTGCTGTAATAAATGTCAAGGGGCTCAGGGACACCCACACCCAGCAGGTGATATCACACAGGGCAGAGACCACCTCTCCATGCGCGCCTCCTGAGCTCTGGATCCAGGTTCCTCTGATTTACTGATGCCAACGTGAGAATTCACCTGCCTCAACCCAGGTTTCCCAGAAGCCGCCTCAGCTTTGTCTCTTCCAAGCTGGGATTGTCCTATTCTTCACACTCCTGTGAAAAATGGTTTATACAACCTCTTCATTTTTAAAAAATTGGTAGTGTATTTATATGGTTTACCCCCATATAAAAAGGTAAACACTGAGAAATCTTGCTCCCATCCAAGCCTTTTCCACATTCTCTGCAGGCTGCAACTTGTAAATACGAGCAAACGAGAGTGTGCATGTGTGTGTGTGTGTGTGTGTGTGTGTGTGTGTGTGTGTGTATTTAATGCTTCCCCTTTCTTTCACAAAAAGTGGTATATATACTGTTCTGTGTCTTGCTTTTTAAAATTAGCAGTCTGTCCTGGAGATCTCTATCAGCACGCTCGTTTTCCATTGTGTAGACGTAGCATGGTTTATTCGACCAGTCCCCTAAGGCTGGACCTTTGAATTGTTCCCAGTCTTTTGCTATTACCCACGGCACTGCAACAAATAAAGGTTTCATCTTGCTTTTGTGCGGGTGGACCTAGAGGATTGATTCCCAGGAGCGGGACTGCTGACTCGCAGGGCCCTGTCAGCCCCTTGGGAAGGGTTGGCTCATTTTGCCCTCTGCTCAGCAGCGTATCAGATGGCCTGTCTCCCCATAGCCCCAACGCACGGAGGGTGTCAGCTCTTTTTATTTTTGCTAATCTCATTGATGAGAAATGGTAATTAGGGTTGGTTAAATTTTTCGAATTGTGAGTGAGTGAGAGGATTGGGGCTATTTGTACATCTTCTCCCGTGGGCAGTCCAGGCCTGCCGATCCCCCCGTGGGCGTTTATTGACCTTTCCTCCTGAAGCTAAGCCTCTTGCCTACACCACTGTCAGAATCTCTAAAATACAGACTTAAGAATGTGATAGCTCTTTTGGGCCCAAGGGTAGAGTGGGCTGCCAAATTGTCAGTGCAAATTCGAGAGAAGTGGAAAGTAGGGTTTTATGCCAGTTGCTAATGTCTGATTTATAAATAGTTTTCGGCTAATGGTATCATTAAACTGCGGCTTCTCCAAAACCATTATGAAGATGACCTTCTAGTCTAGAATTTCTCCCTGTCAAACAAAAACAAGAGAGATTGAGAATATATAAACTCCAATGGCATTTCCTGCAAAATCTTCTAAGAAATCTATATTTTTCCTTTCATATGCATCTCCTGAAAGGTCATACATGCCACATTTTTTTGTGTGTGTACCTGCTGACCTGCTGAATAGGGCTCCTGTTCGCCCTTTGATTTAACCATCAGAGAGCTGTCTACTCTTATTTCCAGGGTGAAAGAAAAGAGGGAAGTAAAAGTACAAGGTAAAGAGACTGGCCAGAGTTCAGGGTTCGACGAAGGGTGCAGGGTTGGAGTTCCACAGAGTCATCTTTCTTTTTTCTTTTTTTCTTTTTTTTTGCGGTACGCGGGCCTCTCACTGTTGTGGCCTCTCCCGTTGCGGAGCACCGGCTCCGGACGCACAGGCTCAGCGGCCATGGCTCACGGGCCCAGCCGCTCCGCGGCATGTGGGATCTTCCCAGACCGGGGCACGAACCCGTGTCCCCTGCATCGGCGGGTGGACTCTCAACCACTGCGCCACCAGGGAAGCCCAGCCCCTTCTTTTTGAGGTGCTCTCTCAGTCAGCTCTTGGGATGCTTTTTTAATATAAAATTAATTTTCATCTTCTTAAAAATGAAATCCACCGAAAGAGAAATTTTGGTTGAGGGAAAAGATGACTGTGTGTGGCTTATTTTTTTATTTTTTGCTTTTAGAAATTCAAATGAGGCAGTCCTGTATAAAGTTAGCCTCCATCTCCATCAAAAAAAAGAGAAAAAAACCAAAACAGGCAAAACCCCAGCACCACAACAAATTCTCCTTCTCAGAATTCCCACATTTAGAAGAGGCCCATGAAATCTCTAGAAAGGACGCTATGATCTTCCACCCCCAGTGGAAGATCAAAAACCTCTCTTTTGAGCTCCAAAATGTGTGGATTATTACCTTGTGAAGTTGGGTTTTCAGCTCTCTGGGTGCTTTGTTTTCCTTCCAGTGCTCCTGTCGCTGTAGTGCTGAGCTCCTGCACTGTAGTCTCAGCTCTGTAAGAACAGGCTCTTGGTCTGTTGTTCTAGCCCAGGACCTAGAAGGGTATCTGCACCTTGGAGCGCTCCATCAGTGGATAAATGAATGCTGCTGAGGGTAGCCGCCTTATGGACCTGGCTGGGTCTTTGTGGTCAGCCATGTTAGTGATCCCATGTTAGCCAGGGGCCCGGTCTGGGGGTCACGTTAGCCATTCCTTGGCCTTTGGGCAGGATGCTCCAGCCCTTGCGCACCCTCTGACGGTGTGCGTGATGGCTTAAGAGCTCAGGCTTGCAGTCTGATTCACCTGGGCAAGTCACCTGACCTCGAAGAGCCTCTGCTTTCCCATTTGCAGAATAAAGGTAATGACACGATATTTCAACAAATCTAAGGTGCTGTCAATTATGAGATGTGCCGTTATTTTATGAGCCGCTAAGAAAGAAAAGGGAAATTGCCGCCAATTCAGCTGTGGCTCCCATTAATCCTAAGAATGTGTTCGTTTTCTATGGCTGCCATAACAGATTACCACAAATTCAGCCACTTAAAGCAACACACATGTATTATCTCACGGTTCTGACATCACAAGTCATCACGGTTTTAGCTGGTTTCTCTGCTCTGGGTTTTACAAGTCCGAAATCTTATTGGGAGGTTCTGGGAAGAATCCATTTGCAGGGTCGTTCAGGTTGTTGGTAGAATCCAGTTCCTTGCAGTTGTAGGATTGAGGTTCTTGCCTCGTTGATGGCTGTCAGCGGTGGGCCACCCTCAGCTCTCAGAGACCTCTCCTGGGTCCTTGCACTTGGACCCTACATCTCAGGTGATGAGTGCTTCTCATGCCTGGAATCTCTTTGACGCCCCCTCTCCTCCATCCTTCTGCTTCCAGCCAGAGAGAGTTCTCTGCTTTTAGGGCTCATTTGCTTCGATTGGGCCCACCTAGATATTCCAGCCTACTCTCCCTTAACTACATCTGCAAAGTCCTTTTTGCTGTGTAACATAACATATTCATAGGTTTCAGAGATTAGGGCAGGGACATCTTTGGGGCGCCATTCTGACTACTGCAGTCATCCTACTATCAGGGATGTTAAAATGTGAACAGAATATGTTTCTTAGAATTGATTAAATACTATCTTTGGTTTAAAAATTAAAGAGCTAATGTATGTAAAGCATTCAGGGTGTCAATAGTAAGTGCTCAGCCATTAACTATTATTATTATAATTAATAGTATGATCACAGTGCTCATATAATGCCCATCACCTTTAACTTCAGTTGAAGTTACTCTCCCAGTTAGATGCACTTGACAAACACTAATTGAGAGAGTGTAGTGTGCGGGCAGCTAATTTGATGACAGTGATGGTGATAGTTACTCCTTGAGTGACATCTATGTGCCGACATGTGCTAGGACCTTTACACACTTCTCAGGCCTTGCAGTAGCCCTCTGAAGTAGGCAGTACTGGCTCCATTTACAGGTGGGGAAGCAGGTTCAGGGAGGTTGAATACTGCTTAGGAGCTCAGCAGTAGTAAGTGGTGGTGGCGGCATCTTGCTTTGAATCCAGGTCTGCTGGCTGTGCAGTCAGTGCTCTTTGTGGCACCATATTACCTGTCCCGGTGTCCACCAGGTGTGTGGGCTGGAGGCGGTGGCCTCCTGGAAGGGAAGGGAACACAGGGGAAGAGGCATTGCCCTGAGATGTGTCTCTCTTGTACTCAGATGTTTCTTTGCTCTTAACTGTTTAGCTTATCAAGGAGAAAGGTCCTCTCTCTTCATCCTTTTTTCCAGTTTTCAATAAACACAAAAAAGATCTTTTTTCATGCAACAGGTATTTATCAGTTACCAACTCTGTGAGGATACAGCTGTGAACAGTATTGTGACTTACAATGAGAAATATATATACGATCTTTGTATAGTTCCTGAAACCTTTGGAATTTCCCAAGTGATGAGAGCGATAAAGGTGTCTTTTGATCTGTTATTGAGGTGACTTTGGGACCACACCTAAGGATGGGGGATGTTTTCCTGGGACACAACCATGTGATTAGAAGGGTGGAACTTTTGGTCCCACCCCTCAGACCTCCAGGGCTGGGAGAGGGGCTGAAGGTTGAATCAGTCACCCATGGCCAGTGATGTAATCAGTCGTAGCTATGTAATGAGGCCTCCATAAAAACTCAAAAGGACAGGGTTAGGAAAGCTGCCGGTTAATGAACAAGTGGAGCTATGGGAAAAGTGGTCCCCTCCGAGAGGGCATGGAAGCTCCGTGCCCTTTCCCTGCACCTTGCCCTCTGCATCTCTTCCATCTGGCTCTTCCTGAGTCATATCCTTTTATAATAAACCTAGTGATCTAGTAAGTATAATGTTTCTCTAAGTTCTGTGAGCCGCCCTGAGCCCTTAACCTGTGGAATCCGATGCTATCTCCAGGTAGATATGTCAAAATTGAGTTGAACTGTAGGACACTCAGCTGGTGTCAAGAATTGCTTGGTAGTTTGGAAGCCTCCACCACAAATTGGAATTGGTGACCAGAACACTTTTATATACTGTGTGTGGCTTTTAAAGGGAGGAGAGTTAGCATTGGGGAATTTCTGCTTTTTGAACTATTTTAAGTGTAACTGGGGCAAAGGGGAAGGGAGAAGAGGAGGAGAGTGGTTTAGCAGAACTGGAGTAAAAATAGTAGCTACCTGAATGCAGTAAACTACTCTAAGATTGCAGTCTGCAGCATTTTCCCAAGACACAACTGCAGATTATCTTAGGCTCTTCAAATTCAGGTAGACATTCTTGAAAACCAACCTCATCATCTTGCCCTCAAAGCCTGCTTTTCTTCCTGCCTTCTTTAAGTCTGTAGACATCCCCATCCACCCAGGATGCCAAGCTCTGGACCCCTGAGTCCTCTGAAACCCCTCCCTCCTCTTCCCCTCCCTCCAGCTCAGATGCCCCTGGCCTCCACCATACCCTGCCACATCCACTTCCAAACTAGTCCGCATGCCTGGTCTGCTCTCCTCTACTCCCACTGCCTCTCGTCCAGATTGTCACCGTGGCTTCCTAACTGACCTTTCCCCTGCACGCTGCCACCAGGGTGATTTTTCTAAAACATGGGTTTGAATATGTCACTTCCTGTCTGGCAGCTCCCCAAAGGCATCACAGGCTAGTGGTTAAGGCTTCACACTGTACAGGTTCAAGGCTGCCTGTGCTTCTTACGTGCTCTGGAATCTTGGAAGAGTTATTTAGTTGCCTTGTGCCTCAGTGTCCCCATCTCTAAAATGGGTGTAATAAGCACCAACCTCACAGATAGGTTGTGGAATTTAAATGAGTTATATGCATGGAGCACTTAGGACAGTGCCTGGCACACACAAAGCCCTCCATGAACATTATTAACCCACAGTCCTTGATACCACGACTGTAGCTCACCTTCCCTACTGCTCTGCACCTCATCCTCCCACCCTCTCAGTGCCGCACAAAGCTTGCTGTGCGGACAGACTCTTCGCTAATGGTCCGACGCTAGCTAAGTACCCACATGGAGAGAACACATTTAGACATTTTCATAGCAAGTTTTACATCTCCTGAATCTAATGAAAAATTTGGCTTGCATTTTATATTTCATTTTTCTATCAGTTCTTTTTATTGCATCTTATAAAAGTATTGGTCGATGGTGAATTAGAAATAAAACCGAAAAGCTGATCTTTCGCCAAGGATAGTTTGAAAAGCACTTCCCTGTTCCCACACATCCCAGCTAGTTGATTCATCCTGGCCAGGTTACCCATATTCACTGTGTAGCCTTAAATCTCTCTGGATTTCTTCACGCTGTTTCCTCTGCCCAGAGTTTATTACACATTTACGCAGCACCTATAAGTGCTAGGTTCTGGGGATATAAGAGTGAGTAAGATACTGCCTCTACTTTGAGGAAGTTTCCCTCCAACTACCCAGTGAGTTTTTGCCTGTGTTTTGAAACCTAGAATAATTTTGTTCTTTCTTTCACCCATTAAGAAAACATTTATTAAATACCAGCTGTTTACGAGGCACTTGATGCATTCTGCTCCTGCCCTTAAGGACCACCAAACTAATGGGGGTGCGGGCCACGTGTGAACAGACACAAAAACAATGATAATAGGATGGGAGGGTTAGAGAGCTGTGTGAATAAAGACGTGTGAAGTACAGAGGAAGGTGTGTCTGACTTTCCCTTGGCCGGGCAATGACTTGGGAGCTGGGATATGGTTTCACAGGTACAATGGAGGAAGTGTCATCAAAAACTGAAGATCCAGGTCCTGAGGTCAAGCCCAGGTCCAAAGCCCAGAGCTACCACTCACTAGTCATGTGACTTTGAATGACTGACTCTCCGTCTGTCAGGCTGCTATAACAAAATACCATAGACTGAGTGGCTTATAAATGATGGAAATTTATTTCTCAGAGTTCTGGAGGCTGGAAAGTCCAAGATCAAGACACCTGCAAGTTCAGTGTCTGATGAGAGCCTACTTCTGGGTTCATAGACAGCCGTCTTCTCACTGTGTGGGGTCTATTTAATTTTTATTGAAGTATAGATTTACAATATTGTGATGATTGGCTTAAGAAGGTGTAATGTACACGGGAGTATTACTCAGCCATAAAAAAGAATAAAATATTGCCATTTGCAGCAAAATGGATGGAACTAGAGAATATTATATCACTTGTATGGGGTCTCTTTTATAAGGGCAGCAATCCCATTTATGAAGACTTCACCCTCATGACCTAATCACCTTCCAAGGCCCCACCCCCAAATACTATTACATTGGGTTTAGGATTTCAACTTGAATTTTGAGGAGACACATTCAAACCATAGCACTCTCTGAACTTCAGATTCCTCATCTGTAAAATGGGGATAGCAATACCATTCTACCTCACAAGACTGTTTTGAGGCTCGCCTGAAATTACTATATACATAATGTGTTTAGAACTGAGCCTGACATATACAGCTCCATAAATGTTAGATCTTATCACTCTTGTGGTTACCTTTATTCCCCTACCCTTCCTACCCCTATCTCGGGGACATATTTAAACTTTCCCTTGTCTGGGTTTCCCGTGGCAGGCTTTTCAACCAGCACACTGATTATTACATTGAATTGTGTAGTTTTACCTGCATGTCTCTGCCTCCCCTCCAGAATGTACTGTACCTCTTGAAGCCAGTGACATTTTTTCCTCTGTCTATTGCCAGTGGCAGACAACGTTCAACTCATAGAAGACTCAATGAATATTTAGAGAATTTATATTGTATTTAAATTTGAGCACTTCTTGTCAAAAAGCTTTGTGAAGAGTCTGGTTGTTATGGACTGAATGTTTGTGTCCTCCCAAAATTCGTAGGTTGAAATCCTAATCCCCACAGTATGAGGATATTAGGAGGAGGGGCCTTTGGGTGGTAATTAGGTCATGAGTGTGGAGCCCTCATGAATAGGGTTACTGCACTTACAGAAGAAGCCCCAGGGAGCTGCCTTGCCCCTTCCGCCATATGGGGACACAGTGAGAGGATGGCCATCTGTGAACCTGGAAGTAGGCTCTCACCAGACACTGAATCTACCGGAAACTTGATCTTGGACTTCCAGCCTCCAGAACTGTAAGAAATAAATGTTTGTTGTTTAAGACACCCAGTGTATGGCATTTTTGTTATAGCAGCCTGAATGGACTAAAACACTGGGCAAACATTAGTTTCCACTTTGCAGATGGAGAAACTGAGACTCTAAAGTTTCTGTTACTTGCCTAAGGTCAGGGAGCTAGTGAAGGGCAGAGGTGAGATTAGAACCTTACGTCTCTTGTTTTCCTGTTTTGTGCTGCCTTGTCAAGTCCACCCTGTGAGCTGGGGGTATGTCTGGCTGCCGGCCAGACTCAGAAGCTCCTATCACCTGGTCCCACCTGTATCAGGATGGCTGAGTAGGCAGGAACCAGGCCTGGAGAGACCTCTAGACACACCCTCTCTCCCCACCCATCTTGCTCACTGCTGCCCCAATGGTATTTATGGGTCACACCGTTGGCAGTGAGCGTCCACCTAGAAACCTGGGGTGGAAGTGGGGGACAGAGGCAGCCTGTGGCAGGCAGGAGGCTGCTGGAGAATGGAGGAGAGAGGGAGGGCCTTGTCTAAGAGTGAGTGATTTGTAACAAGGCCACAGGGATGAGTCAAGGAGGAGGAGCCCAGTGAAGTCAAGAGGTTGGAGAGTTGGGAAAACTCTTGTAAGGCTATCCAAAGGCAGTGAAGCTTTCTTAGACTTCTTTTTCCCTCCAGAAACATCTTGATGCGTCTCCCTTCACACCCTCTATGAAAGGGGCACCCTTTACGCTCTGCTGAGGAATATCTTCTGTGCTCTAATCACTTCGATTGGGTTGTAGTCTTTATTGTGGAGGCAGGGCAGGGTGGTGAATTCACAACGAGGACTCTGACCTCAGACTTTCTTGAGAAAAGTTTAAAATTTATGACTTCGTACATTTTTTTTTTATTCTTTCATTAGGAAAAAAAGGAAAAGAATTCACAAAGGGAATAGGATCTAGTGGCTCAGGTAGCCTGGAAAGCAGAAGAGCCCAGGGTCATGGTTTGCAGACTTGTCTGCATATTGGCATCAGCTGGAGAGTGATTTTTAACAATCAGAGAGGAGCCCTGGCTGCACCCAGACCTGTGAAGTCAGCCCCGCGGGCAGGGGACCCAAGGGTGGCCATTCCTGTAAAGCTCCCAGGTGGCCCCAAGTGCACAGTGAAGGGTTGGTAGGGGTGCCCCGAGGGTGGCCTTCTTGATGCCCGAGGTAAGGCTGGTTCTCTGCAGTGCGGATGATTGACGTGAGGAGAAGCCGTGACTTGGCCGTCAGTGAGTCTTACGGCCTCTGGCTCATTTCCTCATCTAACTATGGGGTCTGGGAGCAGCCTTGGCGATAAATCCTCTCTCCGCATCAGCTCGCAGAGCCCCTCCCTTGAAACACGCTGAGCTGTACCCTTGAGCTGTCTAATCCAGCTCTTCCCACTAATGAACAAATTATCGGTGTATCCTGTTAGGTGAAAACAGAAAGGAGCATCTTTGAAGGGACAGTGTCACCATTCCCATTTGGACACAGTCACCCACAGTGGAAGAGCACGGCACCTCTGGGTGCGAGAGGGCTCTCGGTCCAGGCCTCTCTCTCTGGCAAATCACACCACCCCATGGATAGTTTTCTGGAGAAAGGGAATCCGCTCAACTCATGTTACTCACGAGTCATGTTCAACGTGTGTTACTCATGGCCGGGTTCGTCACGTGGAGCCTAGGAACAATTTAGTGTTTTTGAGGAGCATATTGCAGGCTCTTGACTTTTGACTGGAAATGGCTTTAATGATCAACATTCGTTCTGTTTTATGTCCAGTAGCATATATTATTTTTATCAGGGATTTAGTAAAGGAAAAACTGTGAGGGAAGGTGACCTGTAGAATTCACATTCACAGAAATGATTTGTGGGTTTGTTTCGCTGGATACAAATACAATTTCATTTTGAGAGAGAGGTTTTTTTGGATTGAATGTCCATTCCCCATAGATTTCCCCATTCCCCCTTGAGAGCTAGAAGCCTTCCGTATGGTAATGCTTTCCAGAAGCATCTGAAAGTGAGAGTCCCTCGGGAACTTTTATGGTCACGTGCCAAATTAAAGTGAAAAATGGAATCTCAGGAGTGCTACTTGGTTTTGAAACTAACTTCACTTTTTACAGCTTTGACAATGAGAAGGAGAGGGAAGTAACGTTCTTGTGTGCCTGCTTTTGACCAAGTGTTACAACCTTATAAAGGAGGTATAATTAGTTCACTTTACGGAAGAGGAAACTACAACTCAGAGAGGTTCAGTAATTTGTCCAAGGCTGCACAGCTCATGAGGAACAAAGCCAGAATTCAAACCTGTTTCTGTTAGACTATACCATGCTGATCTCTGGTACTAAAAAAAAAAAAAAGCAACAACAACAAAAAACGCACTTAACTCCTTAAGTGTTAATTTTCTAGTACCTTTCAGAGACTTTTCTTTTATCGTCCACAGAAGATTGTCCTGAGAAGCATATAAAACATAGAAGTGCATAAAAGCATTGTAAAACCTGAGGCTTAACAGAGTCCGCATCTATCGGAGGACAGAAAGTCCAGAGAAGAGAAAGTGGAACTGCTTCCTGGCAGGTACCATGTTTATAAAGAGCCCAGCAATCACTCATGTGAATTTGTTTTTAAACTGACTCATGACAGCTGCAAAGACTGGAATTATCAGTTCTCAGCTCAATTGTCTTTTTATTATCTGTGACTTGCCCTTGTTAAATATGGCGTTGTAATAGGTAGGAACAGCTTTGCTGATTGTTAATAGGCTTTTGGGTGACGGTTGCATTGAATGCGTGCGTTTTGGTTATTTCACCAGAAAACAATGCTGAGGAAGTTTAGAGTAAATGTTGGAAAAGTGACAGAATTAAAGTGTTGGCGTTCTCCAGAATTTCTAAACAGGAAAGGCTCAGGGCTGGCAGGCTACAAAGGGGTATGAGGGGACAAATCTGGAAGTTGTGTTTGCTAAACAAGAACAATTTTTTTTTTTTTTACTTTGCATGTTTTTCTAATGTTTTCTAAAGATGTTTTAAAATTTATACTTTATAAAGTGAGACAGTGTTTACTGTCCATATTGAAAAAAGGGTTCCTGCAGTGGCAGAGAGGAGGAGCCTGACTGGCAGAGACTAATCCCAGCGCTGCCACTTGCTACTGTGTGACCTTAAACAAGTTACTTCACCTTTCAATGCCTCAGTTTCCTCTCCTGGAAGATGGAGATGATATTGCACCTTCTTCCTGGGGTTATTGTGAGGCGTAAGTAAGTGAACATATATAAAGTGCATAGAACTGTGCCTGACACTGAGTAAACTAGACGCCCAATAAACGTTGCCATTGTTCTTTTAATTAATTGGAGTTTAATCTAATTGGAAGGTCTGATGGAGACAGTGGTAGGGAGGGGGATGTTAAAGTTCTTCCAGGCCAGCCTTTTGAGAATCCTGCCAGAATAGGTAATTCTGTTCAGCCCGATGATTTGAAGTCCATGTTTTTAATTCTCACAGTACTCCAAATTTGTATTTCTACAATATAGTATAGTGGGAAGATCATTAAGCTATTTATTTTTTAAACGTGTTGTAATTCCAGCTGTACTTTCAAAAAGTGTTAGATGCAACCTCTGTTGAAACTGTACAGTCAGTGGGGCAGAGCGACAGCCGGAAGCTGTCAGGACCTCTGTGCAAGAGACGTCATTGATGCAGGTGCTGGGCGGAAGGGCCCCAATCATCTGTTCCTCTGAGAAACCAATACCTCGCCACCAGCTCCCCCCAAGTCAGAGTGAACAATGTAGTTTTCATTCTGTGGTGCAATGAAATGTTTTCTGGAGTTTTCTGGAGAAATATGCTTTTTTCTGGCCCTAAACGCCAGCAGATTTGTCATGCAGGTCCTTACGTGAGGAACACTGGAGATAGATTCCTGAGTATCTTCAGCAGTTATTCCTGGGGAACATTTGGAGAGACTGTTCTTGTGGCCATTTCTCCTGTCAACCCTTGAAGTAATTAGAAGGATGTTATTTAATTCTCATTCAGTGACTGTGCTTCTACAAGAAATAATTAAGTTCAGGTCCATTGTTCTCTTGCTCTAATTTGATACAGGGTCAGCCAGGAGGTCCTAGGGAAGAAGAGTGGGGAGAGTTAGGAGCCTACCATCGGGAGTTTTTGGTACAGAATTAAGGAAGGTTACAGTGGAAATGGGCCATGGTGATCGTGGAGCCCAACTCCTGCTTTCTACAAATGAGGAAACTGAGGGCCAGAGGTTGGCCTGAGTTTGTAGAACTAATTGGTGGCACCCCCCAGGACTCTTGGCTTCAGGTCCAGCTGCCTGGTCTACCCAACTACACACCTGTCATAAGTGTGTCTTCAGAGCAGCTCTGTGCAGTAGGACTTTCTGCAGGCTGGAAATGTTCAGTCTGTCCAGGATGGTAGCCACCGGCCGCATGTGGTTCCTGAGCACTTGAAATGTAACTAGTGAAACCGAGTTGTATTTTTTTTTGCTTTATTTCATTTTAATTAATTAAAATTCAAATGTTTATAGCTGCATATGGCTAGTGACAACCATTTCGGACAGTCCAGCCTTGGAGACATTGAGGAGGAGAAAAAGGCCTGTCCTCACCTCCTACCTTATTCTCACAGGGCGAGAGGCTCACCTTTCCGGTGGCTCAGGTGCACTTGGTCTTGTGCCAACCCTGGAGAGTCAGCCTTCGCCAGTCACCCCCTCTTTCTGGATGAAAGGTGGGTCCTCTGTGAAGTAGTGGCTTGGATTGTATCTCCCTCCAAAGTCTCATCGTGTGCAGACGTGGCTCTCCACTGATCAGCAGTGTGACCTTTGGAAGGGTGCTTAGCCTACCTCTGCCTCAGTTTCCTCATCTGTCACCTGAAGTTAGCTGCTCCCTCATCTCAGTAATATCGGGAGAGTCTTAGAGTAGGAAATCAGTGAGAAGAAATCCCTTTGAAAGCTTTCTTTTAAAAATGGTCTTTGATGTCTGGAAATATTTTTGGCTTTGACACAAGTCGTGGGTGGGTTTTCTTTTCTCTAAGGTGCCGCAGGTGATGAACTTACTGTGTCGAGGTGATCCTCATGGCCAGAGTGGAGACAAATACCACGCAACCCCTATGAAATACAAGCTGGGAGACATTGTCCTGATGACAGATGACTGATTTGATCAGTGGGTGCTAGTTTTTCCTAATACTCTTGCTTAACGTGGCATTCCCTCATCTATCTCTGCAGAGTCAGCTGTTTCATCTGAGAAAACAGAGTGGATCCCCTCTCTTGGGAACTGTGGCTCCCCTCTCGGCTTCTCTTCCTTGTGCTCCTTTTCTCACGGCAGCCTACGTAAGCCCCGTGTGGAATATAATCGTCAGTAAACAGATAAAACCCTCTCAGGGCTCCTTAGTGATAGCCTCTCCATCAGTGGTTCTCAAACCTTGTTCCCAGGTGGCGATTCGCCGCTGGCATGCCCACAGCTCACTGGCGGGCCTCGAGTCTCTTCAGAAGTGTGCCACCACATTTTGATCAAGGCATAAAATGTACTTTCGCTACCACGGGATAAGTAGGTCTTCTAGCCTGCTGTGAGTGGAGTAAAACTTGCTCTGAGTAGCAGGCAGTGAAACATGAAGCTGGGGCCAAAGAAAGACGGCTAGGTTGGCAATCGTGGGAAGTTTGCCCCCAAGCACATGAGACAGCCGGGTAGGGCCAGCAATGTGGTCAGCGTTGGAGGGTGACTCTTGCGGGAGGGTGACCCAGGGCGAAGTGGCTTAGCTGCAGATGCCGTGGAAACCCCGGGAAGCATTATTTTACTGCAGCTGGGTGTGCCTTGTGATTATGGTTGAATGGTTTAGTGTCGTGTTGAGTCTTTTAATTCTTTCAGTGGTGCCACCCAAAACTGTAGCGTCTGTTTCCCGCCCCTGAGGTCCCTCGGGATGGCTGCGGGGAATGAGGCAGGATCTGAGGGTACTTGTCGGAGCTCTCCCTACCCAGAACCTTCAGAGCTGTCTCAAATATTCATATTTGGGGTTTCCCTGGTGGCACAGTGGTTAAGAATCCGCCTGCCAGTGCAGGGGACGCGGGTTCGAGCCCTGGTCTGGGAAGATCCCACATGCCACGGAGCAACTAAGCCCGTGTGCCACAACTACTGAGCCTGTGCTCTAGAGCCCGCGAGCCACAACTACGGAGCCCGTGTGCCACAGCTACTGAAGCCCGCGTGCCTAGAGCCCGTGCTCCACAACGAGAGAAGCCACCACAATGAGAAGCCCACACACCGCAATGAAGAGTAGCCCCCGCTCGCCACAACTAGAGAAAACCCACACGCAGCAACGAAGACCCAATGTAGTCAAAAATTAATAAATTAATACAAAATTAATACATAAAAATAAATAATTTTTTTAAAATATTCATATTTCACAAATCTACCTGCTGAAGAACCTTTTGTAGAAGGGATTCCTCGGCTTATTTTTTTTTTTAAGTTGAAAACCAGTACTGTAGAGCAGTGTTTCTCAAATTTTAGCACCAGAGTCACCTGGAGGACTTGTTAAAACACGTAGTACTGTGAGTCAGTGCGTCTGCATTGAAAATTGCATTTCTAACCAGTTGCCAGTTGATGCTGATGCTGCTGGTCCAGGGACCACACTTTGAAAACTGAACCACTGGTTGATTGTAGAGAACTCACGTAATCATAATAACTACCTCTTCTGTGTCAGGTACTGTGTTACATGTGATAAATTCAGTCCCATTTGAAGCTAAGAACCTTATATGACTATCCCCATTTTACAAAGGTGAAAACCAAGGCATTGCAAACTGAAGTTTCAATAACTTACCCATCATTAAATTGCTGGGCATCAGAGAGCTGGAATTTGAACGGAGGTCTGGGTAATGCCAGACCCCTTCCCCATCTAGGATGTCATGTGCCTTTCTTGTAGACCACTTGTTCCCAACCTGTGGTCCAAGATGGGGATGGGGTTTGCAGGTCCAGTCTACATGGCCCGCAGACTGAATGTCTCACATATTGGATGTCTGTTGTACACATGCATTTTTGTGATAAAGGCACTGTGAAGTCATATTAAGTGTCTCAGCTGGACACAGTTAACGTGGAGCGAGCATTTTCTCTCACAATGGGCCCTGGAACGACAGCTACTATTACTAAGGGCCTGGGAAGTTGTTTTGTTTCTTGTTTCTGATGGCAAGAAGTCATCTAGAAAAGATTGGGAATTATTTCACTAAAGCAAGGTGTCCGGTTACCTTTTCTAAATCTGGGCCTTGGGGAAAGAGGAGGGAGACATAATATGAACAGATTCTCATTCGAGAAGATTGCTGCACAGAGTAATGCAGTGGTGTGGATTGATTCCGCCAGGGACTCGTGCAGTCTGCCCTCAGCTGCCGGCCCCAGTGAGGACAGGATTTGTCCACTCCTTCTGTCCCCCAGGCCCTGCCCCATCACCTCCCCCAGCCCTGAACCCGCTTTCTGCGCTTCCTTCCTCCCGCCCTGCTCTGCTGCTGGAGGCTGTCACGTCCAGTCGCCTGGATTCCTTCCCCGTCAATTGTCTCCTCTCCCAATTGCGTTTTCGCTTCTCCGCTGTCTCATTCAAATAACATTTTTTTTGGTACACTCACCATGTAGCAGACACTTCTTCCCCTCTCCGCACATATGTGTCCCGTCCTGCCAGCTCTGCTCATAGTTACAATGTGTCCAACCTGGGCTAAGGACTAAACTTGCATCATTTACCACTGACCACTCATGGGTCCTTGGATAAGCTACCTACATTCTCTAAGCATCTTTAAAAAGGGAACATAACTTCAGAAGGCTGTTGTGAAGATAAAAGTAAAACACTACAGGTACAGTACTTCCTGCAGGGCCTGACGTGTTTAAGTACTCTGTGGTTATAGATCAAGAGGCTTACCCACGAAGGGAAGGAGCAAAAGGGCATTATCACTGCCGTTTCCTCCACCGTTCCCTTCTGCCTTCAGTCCTTACAGGGTGCTCTCCTCTCACCCCTTTCACTGAATCACCTTCTAGATCAGTGCTTCCCAACCCTTTTTCATTATCACCCCATAGGAGAAAGAGTAAAATCAGTTTAAGTTCATTGGTTTAATTAAATTAAATATTAAGGAACACACATTTTATTATGTAGGGTTGAGCTTTAGAGGGCCACAAACCATTGTCATATTAAGAATTTTTTACTCTCCCCCAAGAGCCAGTTTGCACCCACATTGGGGAGGGGGAGTGAGCAATACCCCTTCTGATGAGAGTGCATGCTTTAGATCCCTAATAGTCTTTTACTTGTGAAACCCACTAGCTTCCTCTGGACCTGCCATTCTTGGTCTCTCCCCATACCTCTGGCCTGTGGTATCCCGTCCTCTGCCTGCAGCTCCTCTAATGGGACCTTCTCTATCTGTTTTCCTGGCCCACTCAGCCAACTGAGTGGGACTGAGCATCTGAGACTTCCAGGACAGGGTCACACCTCGGGGAAGAGACACACCTCTTTCTACTACAGCAGAAGAGTTGTGGGCAGAAGGAACAAGGTCCAGCAAACCTAGGAAACAAGCCAGGAGAGGCAAGTGTGTGGTGGGGCTCAGAGGGCCCAGCAGCAGGGCGGAGAGAGGCAGGACTAACCCAGGGGGTGATGAGGGAACCAGAGCTTCAAAAGTACCACTCTGAACACTGCTCTCCGTAATTGTTTTGTTTTGTGATATTACATATGTAATATTAACATATGACTTTAAAAATCACAAGTACCGCTCTTCGAGAAACTATGCTTCTGGGGAAGAGCAGTGAATGCCTTTCAGACAGTGAGGACAGTGTATGAGAAGTCTGGTGTTGTGAACGCGTCACATGTCAGGTTTGGCGGAGCGGGAGTGGCGGGCTGGAGATGGGAGAGCCTAAATGTGCCTTGCAGACAAGGGTTGGGAGCTGATGTGTGTTTTAAAGCACGTGCTTCCTTTTTGTGTCTCTGATCCGGTTTTCTCCTTTTTCCCCTTTGCCCTCATTTACCGAGCCGCATGTCCCATAGACATTAATCGATCCTTTACTCTGCCCTTCCCTGACTGTCTGCATCTTTCTTGGAAGTCTGGCCCTTCGGCATCCACAGAGCCAGCCTCCTTGGCACCTCCACTTGGATGCCCTGTGGTACCTGCCTATCAGCTCATTCTTATGGTCCCCCAGGCTTGAAACCGTAGAATGATCTTCTTTCTTATTCTCTCTTATTATTGTCTTAAGAAACCACAAGCAGGGCTTAATAGATTCTCTCTCCCTCTGGCACTGCCCACGTTCACTTGGGCATTCAACAGATATTTCCTTCTCCTCCCTGTTTTTTCTTCCCCTTCCTTTCCTCCCCCCCCCCGCCTTTTTCCCCTTCTTCCTTCTTTTCCTGCACCCACCCTCCCTCCCTCTCACCCTTCCTTCTTTTTTTTTTTTGTAGCTAATATGGAGCCAAGAACTGTGGTGTTGCTTTGTGTGCTTCTTTTTCATTTAACACTCAAGATCACTCTGTGAAATTATATATTATTATTGGGTTGGCCAAAAAGTGCGTTTCGAACATGTCATGGAAAAACCCGAACGAACTTTTTGGCCAACCCAACATTATTCCATTCTGCAGATAAGGAAGGTAAGGATCAAACAGGAAGAGTAACTTTCCAAATTCACATAAGTGTCAGAATTAGGTCATGCTTTTCACGTAGACCACTGAAAGAATCCTAATGTGTCTCTCCTCCTGTCCCTCTCCACTCCAAGCCTTCCCAGATCCCGCTGGGCTTGATCCTCTACAGCACAAATGTGATCATGTAAATCCTTTACTAAAAATCCCTCAGTTCATAAACCACTAGTACTGACATCCAAGCTCCCCACAGCAGCACGGCCCTGGTTTTTATCACTTTGAAGGCCTCAGGGTATGGCGAGAACAACGTGGAGTTTGGTGCCAGGAGACCTGGGTTCAGTCCTGGAGTCACCACTTTCCAGATGTGTGATCCTGAGCAGACAGTTCATTTCCCTGAGCCTCATTTGTTTATTTATTCAGTGAATATGTATTGTGTGCCTTTGATGTGCTGGTCACTGTGTGGGTTTTGAGTATTATTAGTGAAGAAAACATACATGGTTTCTGCCTTCAGAGAGCTTCCAGACTGACCTCAGTTTCCTCATCAGAACAAGGACGATGATGACACTTAATCTCACTGGGCTGTTGTGGGAGTTGACAGACATGATGGGCGTGAACATGCTTTGCTACATGGGAGGTGCTGGTCATCTGAAGTTGTATTTTCTTCTGCTTCTGTTCGAGGAAGGTTCCCTGCACATTTCTAGCTCTGAATCTTTGTACTCCTCCCAACCTTTAAACCTCCTATGTGGTCTTGATTGCCCAACTGAAAAGGTATCTTATCCAGTAAACCTTTCTAGAACCTCCCTGCTTAATATGAAGTTTTATTCATTCATTGATGGATTCAAGAATATTTAATCAAACACTTTTTAGAACGGTGTTTTCCAAGGTGGTCCATAGACCCTGAGGGGCTCAAGAATCTTTCAGGGAGTCCACAAGATCAGATTTCTTTTTATAGTATTAAGATGATATTTGACTTTTTTTTATTGTATTGACTTTGAAATAATGCTGCAAAAGCAGTGGAGGCTAAGACTCCTTGTGCCTAATTATTAATCAAGACAGTGGCACCAAACTGTATTAGAACCCATATTCCTCACCACTACACACCCACAATAAAGAAACAAAGCAAAATGCCATTTTCACTGAAGAATGTCCTCGAAGCAATACAAATTATTATGTTTATTAAGTCTCAACACCTGAATGCATATCTCTTTAAGATTCTGTGTGACAGAAGGGAAAATAAAGCTCTTCTGCTAAAACTAAAGTGTGATGATTGTCTCAAGAGAAAACACTTGTGCAATTATTTGAGTTACAAGCTGAACTAGCCGCTTGTTTGAAAGAATGTCTGACAAACTATGGCTATCTAGACTTGAGTATTTGGCAGATGTTTTCTCAAAAAAAGAACAAGGTCAGCTTGTCACTTAAAGAAAAATGACTGGCAGTATTTGTTGCCAGTGATAAAATTCTAGCTTTCAAGAGAAAATTAGGATTTTTGGAAAACTTGTGTCTGCCCCCATGAGCTTGACAACTTCTCAAACATACTTTTAAGAAAGTATACTTAACGACTTCCCGAATGAGATCTGTGGTAATGTTAACGAGTATTTTTTCTTGGTATTGTGTGATGAAATGTGTCAAGATATGGAAAACCTGCATAACTCAGTAAACTGATGTTTTTCAAAGTCCAGTGTGTGATGTTACAAGCCCTGTATAAAGGTCTATTCAAATGCAAGATGGACTAAGCAATTTTAATACAGCAGAACATGAAAAGTTCATTGAAAGGGTTTCAGCTAACCTTTAAGAAATCATCACTTGTGTAAGTCTTGGTGTAGTCAAAAGCATCCACCATTACCTGAAAAGGCTCTCCATCTATATCCACGTGAGGCCAGACTTTCTTCATATACTACAACCAATACAACATATCACAACAGATTGGGCTTAAAGGCAGAAATGAGAATCCAGCTGTCTTCTATTAGATTTGCACAGACATGACATTAAAGAGATTTACAAAAAGGTAAAACAGCTCTACACTTCTCACTATATCTTCTTTTATTTTGGAAAACATAGTTGTTTTTCATAAAGTACTGTTTTTGTTAGGATCTAATGGATTTATCATTGTTATATTTTCAGTCCATTAATAAATATTTTCAAAATTTCCGTTTTAATTTCCAGTAGTGTATGTGTGTGTGTGTGTGTGTGTGTGTGTGTGTGTGTGTGTGTATCGATAGAGTAAGACAAACAAAAGCCCTTTGGTTTTTTATTTATTTTTGGCTGCGTTGGGTCTTCGTTGCTGCATGCGGCATTTCTCTAGTTGTGGTGAGTAGGGGCTACTCTTCATTGCGGTGCGTGGGCTTCTCATTGCGGTGGCTTCTATTGTTGCAGAGCACGGGCTCTAGGCACGCGGGCTTCAGTAGTTGTGGTGCACAGGCTCAGTAGTTGTGGCACACGGGCTTAGTAGTTGTGGCTCACTCAAAAGCCCTTTGTGATCCTCAGTTTTGAAGACTGTAAAGGGATCCTGAAACCAAACAGTTTCGAGAGCTGCTGAATTAGAACAGTTCTAGTCGCTGGCATACATCAGTGAAAACTTAAATCCCTCCTACAATGAAATTTATCCATGAATATCACTGTGGTTCTGGGTTTTCTGGCATGATCTAACTAGGTACAAAATCACTTCAAATAGGCATGAAATGATTAAAGACTAGTATACGGTGCTCTGTCATCCATACCATGCCTGGAATGCATGTTAATATAAGTACATTAGAGATGTGAAGAAAAGCAGTTCACCCAAGAGACTAATAAATGTGTCTGCCATGCCTACAGCTCCTTCTAAAAATTCCAGTTTCGGCTGAGGGAAGCAGCCCAGACTATTAGTTAAAAATGGGTGGCCATGTTTCTAACTAGTATGACTTCTTCTCCCCCAGCCCTTCTTCCTTATTAGCCTCAGATGATTGGGTCAGGAAGAGGCCCTGACCGTAAGGCAGCCAGTCTAACAAGCATTCTGGTCTGCTGTGAAAATGTCAGCCCAGTTTAAAGGCACCATGTGCCCAATTGGGTTCTGTATAAGAATTTGTGAATGAAAGACACATAGGACTGGGAGAGTTGGCAGTTGGTACTCTAACCTGTGGCTGGGAAGACAGTCACAGAAGCCGCATCACAAGCTCTGAGTCAGCAGAAACTATGAGGAAGCAGAAGCAGAGGGGAGACCTAAGGTGCATGGCAGGAGCAATCCAAGCAGAGGAAAAAAAGGCTGAGTCATGAGACTGGGGGATCCCATAATTGCTGCCGTCAATGGGAGACCAGGGAATTCAGTCCCCAAAGCTGCCCTGGCTCCTCTCAATTCTTGAACTGCTTTTTTTTTTGGTCTCAGGGAGGCCTGTCACCCTGGTCCTTATTGTTTTGTATATCTTTACAGTAAACCTCTAATATGTGAGGTCACCGGAGGGAGTCTGTTCCTTTCCGCAGCAGAGCTTAACGTATACGCAGGTGATTGGAAGTCAGTCGGAGTGGTGGGGTAGGGGAGACGCCTTAGAGGAAATGGCATCAGCAGGGCCTGACGGGACTTGAGTGGACAGAGGGCATTCCGGGCTGGGGCACCAGCATGACCGAGAGGCATGTGTGAAGAGAGGAAGAGGATGGCAGGGGAGGTCCCCAAAGTAGAGTAAGGAAGGGATTGGTTGGTTAGTTCAAGCTGGTTAGCTCAAGTGGCCTCATGCAGACAGCAGTGGAAAGCACCAGAGGAGGGCAGACTGAGGCAGAAGGTGAGAGGGACCTCCTGTAGGTTCTTGAACAGAGGACTAAAAATGGAAGTGGGGGAAGATTAGACTGGCCTGGTGACTGGGGAAGGGTCTGAGGAGAGAGCATTTGAGTCAGGGACCCTGGTTTCGGTGCCATTGCGGTAACCCTATAGTGTCCGTGGACGTGCTGGTCGCCTCAGCCCTGCTTTCAATAGAACTCGAAGAGCCTGGCCTGTCTGGTCACCTGGGAAAGGTCTTGGTTCTGAGGGACTGGTTTTCTTGTTCAAAAGCCTTGTGGCCACGTGAGGAATATCCCAGAGACAGCACCCACGTTGACTGGAACGGGGCTGATCTTTCTCTTTTCCACCTCCCACCCCATTTTCTAGGTAAGAACTTCTTCAGGAAAAGTATGAAAAGTTTAATGGGGAATCATTTGAATACAATCAGTTGGAGATTTTCCAAAAGGTAGAACGATGACAGCAAGGGGTCCTTGGCCCGAAGCCGCCTACTCCCGGTTGGGCTCCTTGAGATTTCAGGCGTGAAATGTTAACGTTTTATTTTTGTGTTATGTATACTTGAGTTGTTGTTGTTGTTTTTCACAGTCAATTTAATTTATGGTTTTGCGCTGCCTGACTCAACTGTGCTTATGAATTTAAGCGCTCAGCAAGCGGCAGGACTACCTTCCTCTATCTACGTGCTCCTCTTGTATGCAGTGACGTATTAGGAGAGCATTTCATCCTTGCAGTGAGGTTGAAAGAGTAGGGGGTCCCTGCCTTTCAAGGGCCTGTATTTTAATGGAAGGACAAGCTGGAGATGAGTAGAAAAAGAATCTTAGAGATGATTCTGGTGAGCATGACTTTTTGTG
The DNA here is from genome assembly GCF_949774975.1 of Lagenorhynchus albirostris. Classification (NCBI taxonomy): domain Eukaryota; kingdom Metazoa; phylum Chordata; class Mammalia; order Artiodactyla; family Delphinidae; genus Lagenorhynchus; species Lagenorhynchus albirostris. Next base: position 127,981,917 of record NC_083096.1, read on the forward strand.
TTTTGCCAGTTAGTTTTTAACTCACAAAAGTGTGATATTCCAGGCTTCCCTGGTGGCGCAGTGGTTGAGAGTCCGCCTGCCAATGCAGGGCACACAGGTTCGTGCCCCAGTCTGGGAAGATCCCACATGCCGCGGAGCGGCTGGGCCCGTGAGCCATGGCCGCTGAGCCTGCGCGTCTGGAGCCTGTGCTCCGCAACAGGAGAGGCCGCAACAGTGAGAGGCCCGCATACGACACACACACACACAAAAGTGTGATATTCCAAGTTAGAATGAGCTGGCTTTTGAGTTGGGGTGAGCTGAGGCAGGAAGCTAAATATTTCATTTTATTAACCTTAGCAAAATGTTAGCTACTAAGCAATTGACTTCTCTGCATCCCATCTATAAAAAGTTGATAATTATAATACCTCCTTCTTAGTGTGGACATAAGAGTTAAATGAACTAAAGTGTAACTCAACTAGTAAACAGGTATTTATTGAGTATCTGCTATATGTCATATACTCTGTGCTTGGGGTTATAGTAGAAACCAAGATTGAATTCAAATGGGGCTCACAGGAGAGTGCTTACAAGTGTGCCTGGTACATACTAAAATGTTCAGGAAATGGTACCCATTGTTATTACTGTTATTGAGGGAAGTGTACCCAGGTTCAGAAATTCTTGAACAAGCCAGAGTTAGCCAGAGGAAAGGTATAGCAATCCAGGCCTCAAGCAGAAAGCATCCTGAGGGTGCCAGTCTCAGCAAAGAAGGGCTGTCCCTGCAAAGAAAAGGCTGGGTTATCTGAATGTACAGTTTGGAAAGAGTCCTGTATTATGCTTTTCACACACATACACACAGAACATTATCATGTGGCCTTCAGGCACCGAGAACAATGAATATGTTTAAACTGGCAAATAAATGGGTGTCTTTTATCACTAGGGCATTCATTTTCATGATAGGAACCCAGAAGGCATGTTTTTCAAAATTGGTCACGTGTTAAATTGTGAACATGCATTTTGTAAGAATTCTGTAATATGGATCTTAAGAAGGGCTGTGGGGATAAAATAGAAGAGCCAATTGTGAGTGGTTTTATTAAATTCTGAATCTTCCTTGGACGCTTAAGTCCTCACATTCTAGTGCCAGTTTTCCCAACGTGCGTATTTTTGCATAGTTGGGTCAGTATGTACTTCTTCTTTGTTGGTCTACTTTTGCATCTAACCTTGGTTGATGTCGCCCTTTTCTTGTGTCCTTACACTCCACCTCTTTCTCCTTGGGATGGCAGTAAAATGATCTCCTCTACTGATAAGTAGCCGTGGGTTTACCTTTGTATCCAAACACTAGACATTTGGGTTGTTGCCAGCGTTCCACAGGGAGGAACATACTTGCTATAAACAGTGTGCAGATTGCTTAGTCAACGACTTATTATGTGCCTTCTGGAATGGCACTCTCTGGCAAGGTCTTGGAAGTGATATCAGCTCATTAAACTAAGAGTCCTAAGACCTGGCACTCAGGAGTTCCTGAGACAGCATGGCTTATTTTTCTTTATATAATTAGGAGATATGTAGGGAGGACCTGTCATGTGCAATGGAGTACCAGGCGCTGGTGAGCAAGGTAGAAAAGGTCTCCAGCTGATGGTGCATACAGTGGCCAACAGATGCAAGATGAGTGCTGTGGAAGCAGGCGTCATCATGGTGACATTGCCATCCTGTAAGCACAGCGTCAGACTGCAAGACGAAAAGTGGATATTTGGTCTGGGTGGGTCTAGATACAGTATACAGTGTAACTACGTGAGATGAACTGCAGATGGTGGGGTGAGAGACAATCAAAATTGTAGAATATTAAAAAGCAATACAATGTTTTATTTCTAAATTGGGCTAACAAAGTGATGGCTAGGTTCAAAGCTGCATGGTAGAGTGAAAAGCACAAGGCCTGTGAATTCAGACAGTCTCGGATTTGACTCTGAACTCTGCCACTTGTAGACTTGTGGTTTTGGGGAAAACATTTAAAGCTGCTGAAACTCAAATGTCCTTATCTCTAAAATGGGTATAGTATTTTCTGTCTTTTGGCATTGTTTATATTTCCAGTGCCTAGTGCAGCGCCCAGCACTGGATAGAGGCTCAGCAGTTGGTTGTTGGCAGAAAAAAAGAAAGGACAGATGGATGGATGGATGGATGGATGGAGGGAGGGAGCCATTACTCTGGATTGGTAAAAACTGAGAGCCTCTGTGCTAAATAATATAGGTACATTCATAACAAGTCATATTTGCCCTATTGGCTTGAGGTTTGCCAAGCAAATTTTCTCACTTCTAAGTTAGTGGGGACCAAATTTAGAAGCCATAAACCTCTCTTATGTCATCTCATGTATATCGAGGCTATAAGTAACAGAAAAGAAAACATGATTAATTGTGGCCCTAACAAGTAGGGGGTTATTTTCCACATATTCAGAAAGTGTAGACGAGGTAGTTACTTCTGCCATTTGCCTCTAAAGAGCTGTGCTCTTTTCATTCATTGGATCTGCCTTCTTTGCTGTGTTGTTTTTGAAATTCAGACTTGCTTTCTCATGGTCACCGATGGTGATCACAGTTCTGTGCTTTACTACCAGTTTCAAAGTTGAGAACCAAGGAGGCACCTGGCACATGTCTCATGTCTTCCGTGAGGAGGCAAAATCCTTTCCCAGCAGACTCACAACATGTCCCCTCGGGCCTTACTGGGTGGACAGAGCACACAGCCTCCCTTAGGCCAAGGCTCCCACTTTTCCTGAGCTCACAGCATCTCCACCCAAACAAACTGGGGTTCTGTTAGCAGGAAAATGTTGAGGGCTACGTTCATTTTCACGTAAGTGAACTGGTTAAAAAAAAAAAAAAAAAAAAAAGTTCAAGTTTAATGGAGATGATATGCTTGTAAAACTGTGTTATCTGCGCCAGGAGATTCAGGATTTGCAAGCCCCCAACTGGGGTGTAATGATTCTGCTGGTTTTAAGCTGGGTAGAAATGTTTTTGTCTCTTGGTTGTGTGTGTGAGGGGTTTTGTTTTGTTTTGTTTTGTTCTCTTCTTCCTTTTTGAGTGGCAGACGCAAAGAGGGGTAAAAGAGTTAAACTAGGAAAGTATTTTCTGGAGTTAGTGCTAGGCCTCTGAAATGCTGCAACCCTGACTTTTGCCAGAAGCCCTGTGCTGAAACTGGCCAAAAAGGCTGTTAACAAAATACTTCCCAACCAAGCTAAGTGAAGAGAAGAAAATATAAAACAGTATTGGGGCGGGGAGGGGGGCAGATATTCTGAAAGGAGGGTTGTACAAGTGAAGCTTTGCAGGAGAGTGTAGGAATTTGAGGGTTGTACACTAGTGTGTGGTTTTCATTGGCTCTGCCCAGGTTCAGTGCTCAGAGAGCAGAGGAAGAAAGGAAACCACTTGCCTAGCCTGAGAAGGATGTAAAGACTACAGTGGGATTAAGTCCAGAGTTAAATTGCACACACACACACACATTCTAGGAATCCAGATTTGTGGTTTAAAATATATATATATCAAAGTGTTTTTGTGGGAGCTTTTGACTCGGATGACAAAATGCTTAAGAATCAGTATCGGCCATTTTCCTCTTTTGGAGAAGCCACCCAACCACTTCCATTCCTAAACAAATATTCCTAAATAAATAGGATTTCATGTCGCAGACATCAAAACTTTTAAGATTTAAAGAAGTACTCACACATGTCAATAAAAGTTCACCAAGGCTTGCATTTCATTTATTGCATTTCATTTATTGAGAATGTAAAGGGGCAGAACTGATACTGATCAATGCTTTCTATTTATCTTATCTCTACTCTTAGAATTTGACCGTATCCTTGAACTGTGCTATTTCTCAAATGACTGGAGATTAATAATATCCTGTTTTTATACAAGAATTTAAAAGTCTCACATACAAAAGCTCCAGAGAGATGATGCTTTAAGAAAAGGAGAAAAGACACAGTAGATAAATGCCAGTTGACTAGACTCTGAAGCTGAGGTTTGCTAAGAGGCCAAGGAAAGGAGAGAAAGGTGGAATTCAGAGAGAGATACTGGGCTCTGTGAGGTTGCATTCAAGGCCACGCTGGGCAAATGCCAGAGGGCTGGGAGAATGGCCGTCCCCTCAGAGCTAACACTGAGCACTGGTGCCTCATCATAAATGGGGCTCATTCCTGAAGGAAACACTGTTCTTCTCAAAAGCACCCATATTGAAGAAGCAACCGGAAAACCCAGATGTATAGGAGATGCCTGGCAAGAAGGCTCTGTGCCTCCTCCTTCCCTCTGTCTCTTCCAAAGAGTTTTCTTAATATTCCACAGTATTTCCTGTGGCCGCTGGGCCCAAGCTGACTGGAAGCATACAGCAAAAGTAGTTTAGCCAACCACTTGGCACTAAAATCTGAGCCAGCCGTATTCAGAATTAACTGAAAGAGACACTGCCACTGCCATAAATAAGGCAGACAGTTGCTTTATGAGTTGAATTCTCTGAGCATTTTTTGAAGGCAATAAAGCATTAAGGCTTTAGTAAGAGGCAAGAGACTGTAAAACATGTCAGATGCTTAGTAAAAACTCAGGGTGCAGCCACGAGTTTGTGTACGTTGAACTGGGGGACCACACCATTGACCCTCGAGGGGATGGGACGCCCTAGCCCACCCCCTGCTGCGGTGTTTCAGAGAGGGCAGACGTATCAGAATCAAAAGTGCGTGTGTGTGCAGGGGGGTCGTTGAAAAATGATGTTTTATGATTCATTTGGGAAAAGGGGAAATATTTATTTTCATAACACATCCGAAAATCAAGTTCAACAAAATACTTCTGGTTAGTTGACAATATGCATTTATTCAGTAACAAAAAAAAGATTATTTTATTGAATGCCTCGTCTGTGTCAGGCGTCGCCTCGGGCACTGGGGGTACAGCAGAGAACAAACAACGTCCTTTTCTCGCGGGGTTTACATTCCAGTGGAGGACAGGGATAATAATTCAGTAGAATAGAAAAGAGAGTGTTAAGTACTATGAAGAAAAGCAAAGCGGAGTAAGTGAAGAGAGAGCAGGGCCTCTCTGAGGAGATTACACTTGTCAGAGACCCAGAGGAAGTGAGGCCGGAGAGTGTGCAAGCCTGCGGTATCTGTGAGAAGAAGTCCAGCAGCGGGAAGGATCAGTGTCATGGCGTATCTGAGGAGACGGGGAGGTCGGTGTGGCCAGATAGAGTGACCCGGGCTGGTTCCTGTAGAGCCAGGTAGGCAAAGGGTGGGTGCGCTAAGCCTGCTGGGAAGCCATTGGAGGGTTTTGAGCGAAGAATGAGGTCATCTGAGAGCACGAGTGCCTCCTGCAGATGGGGAGCAAGAGGGAAGCCCAGAGATAAGCATGGAGGCTGTTGATGTCCTCCAGGTGACAGATGCTGCCAGTTTGGACAAGGAAGCGGGGAGGGGAGGAATGCGGAGATGTGATAGAATTGGGGAGATGTTTTGGAGGTGGGGCTGACAGAGTGTGCTGACACATTGACTGGATGTAGAGTAGGTAAAAATGGAGCCAAAGATGACTGAGGATTTTGCCTTGAACAAGGGGCATGAATGGTGGTGTCCCACTTTTAGCCCTAGGAACCCCAGGGGAGGAGCCGTGTGAGGAGATTATTAATTTGGCTGTGGCCATTGTTACAAGTTTCAGATGCCTAATAAGGCATCACTGGGGAGATGTTAAGTCAGATAAAAGACTGGGAATGGAGATGTAGATTTAGGGAAGAGGAAAGGGGGTGAGAATGCGTGTCATAGTTTCCCAAAACAGCTGAGGAAGGGCACATCAAAATCTGGTTGGGGAAGGGAAGGGGAAGGCTTTATGGTTATCAGAAATGGGTGTGAGTTTTAAAAGGTTAAGAAAGACTGTCTTACATCATCAGTATCCACAGCTCTTCCTAGAATTAAGGGAGACATATTCATAGGAACAAAAGCCAGCTTTGCCAATAGAAGATAAATAGGAACTGAATTTCTGAATTAGCTGTTCTGTTACTCTTTTGGTAGGCCACTGTGAACATCTTAGGTATAGATAATTAGATATAAACATGTACATCTGTCTAAAAACATGTACAGATTGTTTTTTTTAAATTTATTGGAAGCCTGGGGTATGTTAAGAACTCATTCTTGTGGGAAAGAAAACAAATACCTGGAAGTTTAAAGTACAGCCTGTGCTGTCAGAAGACCTTATAGTCAAGTTGTCCATGCAGATACATGAACAAATGAGAAGCATGAGGGTCCAAGGAGAAGGCCGGGCGTGGAAATGACTAGCTTCACAGTTAGAACATTGCTGAATGCCCTGGGCTGCCTTTAAAATCCTCTCGGTGGTATGGGGAATGACAGATTTTTTTTTTTTTTTTCTTGGCTCTGGGTGGTGGTTTTTGGTTTTTTGTTTGTTTGTTGTGTTTGTTTTTTCCTGGTGCAGTGGGTCTATATTTGTATATTTCCCTAAGGAAGGGTCAGCAGGTTGTGTCATTCAGAATGTATGTAAAACGGGAAGCTCCCGGAGAATATCTGGAGGGGGTGCAAACTAATGTTAGAATAGAGGCAGCAAAGGTGGCTTTACCCAGGAAGCAAGTGCAAGTGGTAGGTTTAAGTACAGGAAGGTTGTACCGATTTTCTTAGGCACTATCTTCTCGTTGAATTGTGGCATTAAGTGGATTATATTGAACATAGTTGGATTTGTTTGTGTGTTTGTTTGTATAAGCTGTTCACCTCTTTCTTGATGATACAGGAAAAAGATGGACAATCCTTAGAAGATTCTGCATGCGCAGCCTTGTTTGGGTAGCTGCAATGAAAGACTCTACTGAACCATCCAGTAGAGTCCAAGTCCTGAAACCAGGGTGATATATTTCATAGCATGTGCTCTAAGTGCCTGCAAACATGTGGGACTTGGAGGGAGACACTTGAGGACTACTATTCATTGCCTTCTGCTTCTGAGTCCAAGGCCTGCAGAAGTATGTTCATCCACAGCAGCGGTCTGGCAGAGTGAAAATAAAACCTCTCTCTTGTTTTTCTGACTCAGGCTCAGGGCAGTGCCCTTTGCTGCATCCTGCCCTCATTATGCTGCCTGACTCTGTGCAGCGGACATAACCTGAATATTTCTGTGATGAATCTCTCTGTCTCAGTGTCTGACGGAAAGTGTGTCATGGAAAGGAGTGATACAATTAGAGAGCTAAGCCTCGTGGACAAAATGATTATTTTCAACATAAAAGCAGAATCTCAGTTACCCAGAATGCTCCCATAAAACTGGACTTTTTAGAGGGAAACATAGTTCTAATATATATTCCTGGTGATAAATGCTACTAAATTTTACTCTTTTTTTTTTTAAGTTTTCTGAGGCTAATAAAATTCAACCCTATTGAATAGTTTTTTTCCAAACATGGTTGGATCTTAAAAATACTTTTTTCCTTGAAAACTAATCAGAAATGTGTTGGAGATCATTGTCTGTTGCCAGAAAAAGAGTCTAAGGTCATATCTCCATCCATTCCTGCTTCAGGAGTTCTCACAAAGAGCCCTGAGCCTGGCTAACATTAGCTGAGCTTTGGGGGGTGGGAGGCGGGAGCAGGGGTGCCTTTGAATCAGGATTTAACGGTGGGCCCTTGGCTTTTACCACTTTGAAGTCTTTCTGCGTCTTCTGCTGACTGCAGGCCACAGGGGCTGTCTTACTTATTACCCTGTTGCAAGGAAAAGAGTGCCCTTGAAGAGCTTACATTCCCTTTTATCAGACAAGAACCGTGTGCCGCAGCTGCCCGAGTCAACAGCACTGTAGCAAAAGCTCAAGGACTGCCATCATCTCATCCACAAGCCCTGGTAATTTTCTCTTCTGTGGTTCTCCATGGCCCAATTTTTTTTACCGTCAGTCATTCTATAAAGATTTATCAGCTACCCTCTGCCTGTCAAATATTGCCATAAAGTAATATCCTATTGGGCCTGTAGTTATTGGAAACTGTGTTACTATTTTTGTCTTCTCAACTTTCTTAACTCTCTATTGACCAGTAGGAATGTAAGCCATTGCAATGGATATGGTCCCTAGCTAACAAAGATATATGAAAATATGTTTACTACTCTGGATAGGTAAGTAGATTATTTAAGGGTGATTTTTAGTGTTAAATTTGAAAGGTATTTGGTTAATTCTCAGTTAACAGCAAGAAGCACAGAAATTAAATTCAGACCCTCTTTTGGCTGATTACTGTTTTCAGTAAGCGTTCGGTGAGTGATTCCCTTCAGCATGACAGCTAGTGATCACTAGGCCCTAAGCTAGTCTTTGTGCTTTGCAAATATAATTCAGCACGAATTATTGCAAATGATATAGGACCCCCAGACAAGCCCCCAAGATATCCAGGACGGTCCTGAAGCTCAAAAGGTCTAGGTTAGCTTCCAGGGAGTTAGATCACACTTAACTTTGCACTGGTTCTAATATAAAAACCTAGGGCATACGAACTCTGAGTAGGTGACCATCCATCTTGGTTTGTATGGCACTGAGGGGATTCCTGGGACGTGAGACTTTCAGTGTTAAAACTGGAATGTCCTAGCCGTACCAAGATGAGTTGGTTTCTCTAGTCAGAAGAAGAGTCAGTTAACAGAAAGGAATATCAATAAATACTGTCTTCTAAAACCAGCAACTTATCTGTAGAATGGGGATGATTCTCTCTTCCGCATGGGGTTGTGATAAGGCCTACTCACTACTCCTCTCTGGGATAGGAGTAGGGGTTGGGTAGCTGGCTATGTGTTTTTCCTTGGAATTGGGGACCAGCATCATCTGTGACGGGCAGTCTCTCTCCTTGCCCTCCTCTAGAGGCCTGTTGCCTAAGAAGGCATTGGCTGTTCCCTCGGGGTGAGACAGTGCCAGCTGTTTCTGACGTGAGGATGCTAGAGATCCAGGGTTCTTCCTGTTGTCTTTGTGTTTCTCACTGTGGTTACCCCCTTTGGATTTTACCTGCTACTGCCTCTTCGGTCATAAGGCTTCTCGCTGATTTGAAACTCTTTACTCATTTTTTTTTTTAAATATATGAAGTCCTTAAGTATTTCAATTTACCACATCACTTGGCATGCAGAGTTGGGTTGAGAAATGCTCAAAGGTTTTTCAGATTTTTTTCTCATTTTTTTTAAAAAAAATATTGAAATATAGTTGATTTACAGTGTTTCAGGTGTACAGCAAAGTGATTCAGTTATACATATATATAAATATATATATTCTTTTCTTACATTCTCTTCCATTATAGGTTTTTACGTCACATTGAGTGTAGTTCCCTGTGCTATACAGTAGGTCCTTGTTGGTTATCTATTTTATATATACTAATGTGTATATTTTAATCCAATTCGAAAAGATACATGCACCCCAATGTTCACTGAAACTCTTTACTTTTAAAATTGCAGCCCCGAGCACACACAGGTACTCGCTTCCTCTCCAGCATTTTGTACAAGCTGTGTCATCTGCCTCACTCATGCCTCCCTCCTTTCATCTTCTGGCTAACCCTGGTCACTCTTCACACTTTAGCTTGGATGCCACTTCCCCCTGGAAGCCTTCCATGATCATCCCAGACTGGTATTGGTGCCTCTCCTCTGTGCTCTCAGAGCTCCTCATACTTAGCACGATAGACTATGTGCCTCTGGAGCTGTAATTGCCTGATCAGTTGTCCGTACGACTCACTGTAGGCTCCTTGCAGAGAGGGACTGTGTTTTGTTCTCTGTTATACCCCCGGAACCTTCCACATTGCCAGGAACATAAAAGGTATAGAGAGGCTTATAAGGATCAGGATAGTGGAAGAGCCGCCAAGGAGCAGACCATCTTCATGTACAATTGGCTTTGGCTTTGCAGTGGCCCTGACTATCCTTGCAGTCCTGCTTGGGAGACATAAGCCACTCTAGATCTTTCTCAGAAGAGCTCCAGGCTCTTCATCCAGGGACCGCCATCTAATTTAGTTAGGTCTTCGTTTGCCCTGTAAGACACTGAGCACACTATGAAAACACACGTGCAGTAAGCCACCCACCTGCCCAGCACTGCATAAATATCAGTGGGGAGACATAGGACCCAAGAATATATGTAGGCTGAGAGCCTTCAATTTCATGTTTGTTTGTATATACATGACATAAAATATCTCTACTCTCTCAAGTTTTAATAAAACGTGAAATCTTCCCCTCAGTTCTGAAGATGTGATGATTTGCAGGCTATACTGTATTAAATTGTGAATTTTGGATGTTTCGTTTCATAATGTGATCCAGATTATTTTTCTTTCTCCCTAGTGGACATTAATCGTTTCCTGTGAGTTTTCCTGATATTAGGAAACAGATGTTCCATATTTTTATCTGAGTTTTTTCCAGATGCTGAACCAGGACTTGTGCGTGTGTGTGTGTGTGTGTGTGGTGTGTATGAGTGTGTGTACGTGTACACAGTGAAGTTTTGAGGAATGAGTTATATCAGAATTTGCAAGTAAAACCATAACAGATATATCTACAGAATTGTACAGATGTGTCCAAGGCTGGAAATGCTTTTGGACATTCTGGTTAATGTAGTGTAGTATTGTTTAGCTAATGCAGACTGCTGGCTTAAGACTGCATTAGAACTGTCCCATGATAGTGTGCTTGCCAAAATAACGAGTGGTGTAGCAGAAAGCACACAGTTCATGCAACCTATGATATTTTAACCGAACTGGAGTTGCTTTTACCATTGTCTCTCAGCTGTATAAAATTCTTCCCCCATCTCCCCATAAAACACTGACTGAGTGCCACCTGTGTGCTGAGCAGGGTGCTAGGCTCTGGGAGATACAAACACAAATAATATATGGACCCTTGGGACCTTGTCATCCAGTAGAAGAGCTGAAACGCATTCTGAAGCATCTGTAATGACAGGTAGAAGGTGGTAAAGGTCGTAGCAATTCAAGGAGAGGAGTGGTTTCATGGAGCCAAAGAGGAAGGGAACATTTGGGGGATGAAGTGGTACTTGAGCTAGGTTAAAAAAAATAATAAAACAACACTTGCTTTAGGTCTAAGTTATTTAACTTATTGTAACGACATAAGAACTGTGTAAGGGTGGTCCGTTATGTAAGCCATGGTTTTGGTGGATTTGCCAAAATCATACTAACATTTCTTGAGTGCTTCCAGTGCAGCAGGCACAGGGCCCTAATGCTCCATATAAAGGATTTTTAATCAGAAACAATGTGGAATTGGTGCTTTGTATAATAATCTGTTTTGCACAAAATGCATCTCTTCATTTTACCTTGTGACCTTCCTTTCACGAGGAGGCCTTGGGTTCAGAGAGCAAAGGACTGAGGCCAGTCTTGGCCAACTCCAGGATTCGGGGACCCTCTGCAAGTCACCTGGCCTGTCTGGGTCTCACTTTTCTCCTCTGTAAGGTGGGGATTGTCATTCTCCCCAGCTCACTCACAGGGTAGCTGGGAAAATCAAAGTGGGTGTAAATGGAGGGTGAAAAGCAGTCAAAAGCCAAACATTTTGCCATGAAGCCATGTCATAGCTCATGAGGTTTGTACAAAATACGGCTGTTGCTTATTATTAAAACACTGTATAAATGAAAAGATGGTTATCTTAAAATTGCCAAATATCAGCAATATATTTGTAGCAAATACATTCACTAACTCTTGATTATCATGCACTATAAAGAACTCATGCAAATTCAAAAGAAAAATATCAAGACCCTGCTACGCGAATAAGCAAAGAGTATAGACTTATTGTTTCTCAAGGTAACAAACCATTAAGAAACAGGAAAAAATGTCCATCCTCACTAATAATCTTAGAAATACACATTAAAGAAGCATTAGGAATACCATGTTATGTATAAAATGTCAAGGTCTTAGAAATTCTCCATTATTTTGTTGGTGGTATTATCATACATTAATTAAAAAGCCCCTTTAAAAGCAAAACCTACTAATTCTACTGTTAGGAATTTAGGGAAGCTAGGGAAATAAGTTAAAGGGATGAAAAACGCTGAAGCATGAAGGTTTCCAATGTAATCTTATTTATAGTAATAAAAACTGGCAGTAATTTAAATATCCAGCATTAGGGGAGAGATTTAGGTCCCTTAGACAGTCATTATGAATGTGTGTAGAAACACACAAAAAATATTTGAAATTGAAAGTAAAATGGAAAAAGAAAATAACAGCGTCATATATAGGGTTTTTTCCTGGTGGCTCCATCCTAGTGTCCTCCCTTTTTTTAATCCTTAGAGCAACAGTGTGCAAAAGTCATATTAGTCCTACCTTACATGTCAGAAAATTGAGGCTTAGGGGTAAATTGTCCCAGGACTTGCAGGTCATTAGCTGAAGACCCAGCATCAAACCTAGATCTGTCCAACTCCAAAGCCTTTGCTACCAATAGCATATAAACTATGGCCATAGTCATATAACAGATGTCTATCGAGGGTAACAGAAAAAAATAAATAGTAGCACTAGTATGGTGGGAATATGGGTCATTCCAAAGAATGCTATCCTTTTAAAACTGCCATTGCCCTTTCAATAGAAAAGGAGAAACAAAATATGTGGAGTGTAATATCTCACAATTAACTGTTCAATCTGACTTCTTTATATTCTCTTAAAGTTTGGCAAACTAGGAATATATGTGTATTTTTAAAGATGTCTCACTGGCATTGACATCATGAGGATACTTTCTCTCCATCTTATCCACAAATTAGTTGAGGACATATACCACCAAGCTCCTCAATTAAAAACAAATTTTAAGTCACTAGAAGCTCTCTGAAGATTAAGAACAGTGACCAGGTGGAAGAGTTTCTCCCAGTGAACAGCCCAGACCAGCTCTTTTGACCGGGACATAGTCTCAAGGTGGGGAAAATGGTGTGGCACCATTTGGCTAAAATAGGCCAGTTCACCAGCTCCAGGCGTGCCCTTCCCAGGGACAGAAGCCTTGCGCACTAAAGGAAAATGTCACCATTTTGGTGACTGTTTACTGTCTTTTACCTTTGGGGATCAACACTTGATTCTTGATGCTTTAACCCATATGGCATTACTTTATCAAGTCAGTAGCCCTGCCAACGTGTCAAAACACACGACTTTCTGTGGTGGATCAAGGCACAGGGCATATTTCTTTTGCTTTGTCTTGTCTTTATGGAACATGTGCCTTTTATGTCTACTGTAGGGTCCTTTATATGTTTCAAAGGCCCTTTTATATCTGTTTTGCCATTTGAGATAACATCATGTCAGTATTTGCAAGTGAAAACATAATAGACCTGACCAGAGAGAACAGTGGAGCCGTCTGGAGAGCTGGAAACATTCTCCAACATACTTCTCAATATAATCCATTCCAGATCACTCCCAATTTTGTAGGTGGGGAAATTGAGGCACATAGAAGTTTAGTGATTTTGCTGGAAATCACTGACAGTGAAGACAGCTGGAAGCCAGGCTTATAAATCTAGTGTTCACTCTCCTCCAGTGCCTGTATTACGTTATTTTCTAGAGAATTAAAATGAGACTAGGAACAAATATGTTCAGACAGATCATAATCCAATTGCCATTCAAAGCTAAATTAGGTCTCTGAGGGCTATCATTTTGTATTTTGTAATTGCAATAAGCTTTATAATAATGAAAGGAATCTAGCAGGTTATCATGTTCATTCTAGGCAAGTCCTGTCCAATAGAGCTTTTTATGGTGATTGAAACATTCTACACCTGTGCTCTTCAGGACAGTAGCTGCTTCTGTGTCCACCTGACCACTTGGACGTGGCTCATGCACTGGGGGAATGAGTTTGTAACTGTACATATTTACATTTAAATCCCTACATGTGCTAACGGCTATAGTATTGGACAACACAGTTCTAGACTTCTCAGTATTTTTTTGCCATCTCCACTTGGATGTCTCCAAGTTAACAGGGTCAAATCAGAGTTCTTGATTTTCTTTCCTCTCTCAACCCGTTTCTCCCTCAAGGAAGCCATCATTGATCCAGTTGCTTGAACCAAAACCTGTGTGTCATCTCAGCCCCTTCCTTTTCCTCATTGGCCACATCCACTTCATCAGCAGGTCCTGGTTGTTTTACCTCCAGAACCTGTCCTGAATGCATCTGTTTCTCTCCATCTCTACTGCTACCATCCTAGGCAAAGGTACCATCATATCTCACCTGCACAATTGAGTAGCCTCAGAATTGGCCACCATTGATCCGTTCACTCACTGTTGCCTTTTTGAAACTCCTCCATTCAGCTGCCAAAGAGACATTGTGAAGCTCTCCAGGGGGTTGCATCACTCGCTGCTTGTAGGAAAGAATTTGTAGAACTTATCTAGAAGTTCTCTTATTTTTCTTCTTTGTGTACTTGTTTATTTTCTGTTTCCTATTAAATGTAAGGGCCCCTATGTCAGGAACCTTATTTACCTCATTCACTGCTGTATCTCCAGCACCTACAACTGTGCCTGGCCCTTAATTTGCACTCAGTAAACCTCTCAAGAATAATTAGATTACTGTTCATTGTGGAAGGAGATGAGATAGCAAGATCAAAAATGCAGATTTATAATGTGGTTGTTAATATCTGAGAGGATGCTGACATCCGTATCCATGGGAAGTTGGTGGTCTCTTTTATATTCTGGATGCAAGTAGGAAGGGTGGGTATTATGGCTAATTGTATTTATGTCTGAGTAGGTGGGCTGGGCGCGGTCCTGATGCAGTCTCTGACATGAGCCAGAAGGAGGTCTCTTTTTCTCTAGAAGTCTATGTATGTCCTAGATCGTGAAGCTTTTTTCTTTCCTACTGTTAGAGAAAGAGGAGAGTGTCCTCCTACAAGGACTTTTATATCCATCCAAGGGAAGTGTAGGTAGTGACGGAAGGAAGCATCTTATGGAACTCTGGGGTAGAAAGTGGCACAACCACATCTGAACAGCAAAAGGAGATTCTCAACATGAGGCTGTTGTTTTAAAAGAAAAAAAAAAAAAAGATGTTTGGAACATACTCATAGCCAGTTATTGGAAACCAAGAAAACTTTAGGAAATAGCATTTTCTGTCCTTTTTTCCTTGAATATTGCATTTTTTAAAGGAAGGTGTCTTTTCTGGCATTTCTTTATAGTGGCCAGCCAAGGCATGTTATTACGTAAATCCATGTGCAGTGTAAAATGAAACTGATGAACTTGTTGGGGGTATGATCAAGTTAGCCATGCCCTGGCCTGCATTGCTTCTGTTTCCACTGGTATTAAACAGACCTAGGAAATGACCATTCCCTCAGCACAGGCTGAATTTAAAAGATGAAGTTAAAGCTTGCTTTGTTGGGCTTCCCCGGTGGCGCAAGTGGTTGAGAATCTGCCTCCCAATGCAGGGGACACGGGTTCGATCCCTGGTCCGGGAAAATCCCACATGCCGCGGAGCAACTAAGCTCGTGTGCCACAACTACTGAGCCTGTGCTCTAGAGCCCGTGAGCCACAACTACTGAGCCCATCTGCCACAACTACTGAAGCCCACGCGCCTAGAGCCCGTGCTCCACAATGAGAGAAGCCACTGCAATGAGAGGCCCACGCACCGCAACAAAGAGTAGCCCCCGCTCGCCGCAACTAGAGAAAGCCCGTGCGCAGCAACAAAGACCCAACACAGACAAAAATAAATAAATAAAATAAATTTTTAAAAAACCATTTAAAAAACAAAAAGCTTGCTTTGTTCAAGTGCATATCTGGAGACTCTTTCTCCTGGTGTGTTTTTATTAGGCCCGGGTTTGTACCCCTGACCCCTGTCCTTCCAGTGCTGTGCCAGTGTTTTCATGCGTGTGCCTTTATGGAGCGTCTGCTGTATACCAACCACATTGCAAGGTCCTGGAGAGACAAAGCTGAGTTAGACACATTCTCAACCTCCAGAGATTCTGCAGACAAGTGGACAGAGAGACCAGTAAATGAAAAACTGAAACACAGGAGCCACTTGGATTAACAGAGGGAAGTACAGGGGCAATGAGAGTAGAAGGCAGCGGGACACAGAGGGAGTCAGGCCCGGTATAGCGTTAAAGAGTCCAGGCTCTGGTACAGAAAACGAATCTATGGTTGCCAAAGAGAAAGTGAGGGGAGGTATAAATTTGGAGTTTGAGATTAACAGATACATACCACTATATATAAAATAAACAACAAGGACGTACTATATAGCATAGAAAACTATATTCAATATCTTGTAATCTATAATGGAAAAGAATCTGAGAAGAATATATATGTATTCTTTATATATACAGTATAGAAAACTGAATCACTTTGCTATACACCTGAAACTAACACAACACTGTAAATCAAATTACGTCAACTTAAAAAAAAAAAAAGAGAGTGCAGGCTCTGGGACCAGGCTGTCTGGGTTTACAGTCTGGCTCTGCCATTTATAAGCTGTGTGACCCTAGACTTCTGCCTCTGCCATTTATGAGCTGTGTGACCCTAGGCTACTGACTTGACCTCTATGCCTCAGTTTGCTCACCTGCTAAATGGGGTAATAACCCATTTCATGAGGTTACTGAGATGATTAAAGGAGCACGTAAAGCGCTTGAAATGCTCCATAGAAATCAGCTTTTATTATTATCAGTAGTAGTGGTACATAATTATCAGTTGAGTTGAGTGAATACTACTTTACTACTGTTACTGCCGAGAAGCTGCCCCTAAGCCAGCCGAAGGAGTTCACACAGGCTCCCCAGAAGTGTTGAGTTTTTAATTGAGACTTGAAGGCAGGCAGATACTGTAGGGAAAAGACGTGCTTGACAAAAAGAACACAATCTGCAAAGGTACAGAGAAGTGAGAGTGGCGGGGGGGGGGGGGGGAGCATTTAGGGACCTGTAAATAGGTTTGTGTGGGTGAAGGGCAAGTGCTCACAGGAGAGTGCCTGAGGGGCAGGCACGAGGTCACTGGGGCTTTGGAGACTGGGCTAAGGAGCTTGGACTTAATCCTACCACCTAGAGGAAGCCACTGAAGGATTTTCAGCAGGTTCGGGGGTCGCCTTGGGAGACTGGGAGGCAGCACCCCCAGTGGCCTCAGCCCACAGCCTGTTGATTCTAAATGATGTCCCTCACCAGCCTCCTTCCCTATCATTTGGGCAGGAAATTCATGTGTGTGGATTTGATTTTGCTCATTGGGTATGATTTCTTTGGAAGGGGGGCACAGATTAATAAAGTGAAAGGATATGTTTATGTAATTCCTTTCTACTCCCTACCCCTGCTAAGACATACAGAGATGTCTAGCTTACAGACTGATTTGAGAATCAGATGAAAGTGATAGACTCTTCCCTCAGAAAAATCACAAAGACACGATTTTCCAAAGACCCCACCTTAACCTCTCCCTGCACCCCCATCTTGGTCATCCAGAAAGGCCCCCTAGACGCAGTACAGTCTTTTTGACCCCAGGCTTGCCTGTGGTTTTTGTGTTCCCACCCCAAATTATTTTAAATTTAATTTGCTAGTACATCCCATCAATTCTCCATCTGCCATCAGTGCTATTATCTGACCATGTATGATGGGAGCAACCTTGGATCACTTGACAGTTATAATTAAAACTGAAAGTAATTATCTTATTTTGACCCGTTCAAATTTAATTGAGAGTATAGTGGCTAAGGGCATGGGCTCTGGAGACCAGCTACGTAGATTAGAATCCCAGCTCTGTCAGTATCTTATAACCTTGAGTAATTACTTAACCTCTCTGTGCCTCAGTTTCCTCATTACAAAATGGGAATGATAATATACGTACCTCGTGAAGTTATTGTGAGGGTTCATTAAGGTAACATGGGAGCTTGCCGAGAACACATAGCAAGTACTATACAGTATTTGCCATTATTATGGTTTTTTTTTAACATCTTTATTGGGGTATAATTGCTTTACAATGGTGTGTTAGTTTCTGCTTTATAACAAAGTGAATCAGTTATGCATATACATATGTTCCCATATCTCTTCCTATTATTATGTTATTATTTCTACTAAATGACATCATGGAATGTGGTAATTAATGATGAATTCCTAAGAGCAGGAAAATAGATAAACAAAATCTCCATGTGCATTTCACTCACTTTGGATCCTTGCCAGTACCTGAAGGCCAAGGATAGGTTCCCTAGGCCCATGCTGTCTGATACGGAAGCCACTAGCTGCTGTGGCTGTTGACTACTTGGACTGCTGCTAGCCCGAGTTGAAATGTACTGGGTCTTGAAGATTTAGTATGACAAAAAAAAAAAGCAAAATGTCTCATTAATCATTTTTTATATTGGTTGCATGTTGATAATATTGTGAGTAAATTCAGTTAAATAAATACTAAAATTGTCGTCTGTTTCTTTTTGCTTTTTTAATGTGGCCACTAGAAAATTTAAAGTTATATATGTGGCTTGTGTTATATTTCTGTTGAACCGCAGGGCTTTAGGCTCACCATTATCAATAAAATAAAAAGGTGTGGTTATCTGTGATCAGGTGATCACTATTGAAAAGCCTGGTACACTCCTCCTATTGCCCTTCAAGTTATACTGGACCATCCGTTTTTTAATCGGTTCCATAAAGGGGGTCATGGCTTGGTGCTAGCAGAAGGGAGTGGAGGGACTAAAGCAAGAGCAACAACCCGGGAGGCTTCCGCTGACTTGGAGGGGTTTGGACAAAAACACTACCATTTATAGTTATACTGGCCTCAGACTTTGAACACTCCCTGAAGGAGATGAGAGAATGCTCTCTGTTCAGGAAGTTGAAATATGTAGGCAAAAAACTCCCCCTATTCCATCAGGAGCCAGAAAAAGCTTTGCTAATCTTTAACTAAAAGAATAAACACTCAATGTGATGGCAGTCACTGGGATCGAAGGCACACCTTTCCAAATGTGATTTACTTACGGAATGCTTGTTTCATTCTATTTCAGATTTATTCCATCACCTAAAAACCTGGTAACGGTGGGCCACACAGAGTCTTACTGGTAAGTGCTCTTTCATTTTTAAAACAAAGTGACCATTTGACATCACTTTTGAAATGATACTCACACTGCTAAGTTAGATGCATCTCTACTAGTACTATGATTAGATGTCTATTTATTTACATTTTTTTTTCCTCTGAAATGATTTACGATGTTTCCATGCCTTAAAAAAAAACAGATCAATCCATGTTCTTTTGCTAAGAACATGATCAGGGAAAAGATCTATGATTGCATGCCAAATACTATTAAAATAAAAACTTTTTTTGTGTGTTGAAACTATTTCCAGGCCCCTGTTGATAGTCTGCTTGTTTCAAACAGTATCCAAAACAACAAAGTGATATTTCAGCCAAGGAATTCAGACAGTTCCTTGCAGTGTGTTGTAATGAAGATTGGCTCATAGATGTAACATTAGCTTTCTTATTGCCCTATTTTTTCTCTCATCTCTCTTTAAACCTAAATGTGACTGTCATGAGATAACAGTTCTGTAGTGGTAGAAAACTTCCTTTAGAGCTGGGAAAGTAATGTACTTCTGAAGTGAAAAAGCTTCTGAGGCTTCAGGTGACACCGCTCCCTGATGTGTGGCGATAATGTTATTTGCATTGTGTATCAGTTAGCTTTTGCTGTATAACAAACCTCTTCAAAATTCACTGACTCAAAATAGCAATCATTTCTTTGTCCCATAATTCTGTCGGTTGGCGATTTGGGCTGGGCCTAGGTGTGTGATTCTTTTGGTTTCAGCTAGGCCCATTCATGTGTCTTCAATCAGCTGCAGGTCCAGGTCACCTAGGCTGGGGGGTCACCTGGCTGTCCGCTGGAGTGATGACAATGACTAAGACATGTGTCTCACTGTCCTGCAGGCTACCCTGAGCTTGTGCACATGGCATTTGGGCAGGGTACCAAGAGACACAGCAGATGCATCTTGAGGCCAAGACTCAGAACTGCCACAACATTGCTTCCACCACATTCTGTTGGCTAAAAGAAGCTATGTGGCTAGTGTAGATTCACGAGGTACAGGAATAGATTCTACCTCTTGGTGAGACGAGCTGCGGAATCACATTGCAGGGAGGATGGTTACAGAGAGGGGAAGGTTTGCGGCCATTTTCACAATCCACCCGACAGTGTTCATGGGTCTCACGAAAACAGCTGTGATGGAATGAAAAGTGCCTGGAGAGTGAGAGGGCTCAGGTCACGCTCCCATCTCACAGCCCGTCCCCTCGGCCCGTTCTGATCGACAGACCCTGGGATCCTGGTCTTGCTGACTGCCGCCTGGCATCCCGGTCAGTTCAGCAGCGTCCTGGGTGGTCTTGCCAATACCAGCTTTCCGCTCCCAGCCTCGCTTCATGGTACGCAGCACCGCCACACCAGTCTTCCTTCAATTCAACTTTCAGGAAGTTCCTCCTTTGCTCAGAGACTGTCAGTGCCCCCATTTCATCCACCACACCAGCCTAGACTCCTCTCTGGCTCCTCCACTTCCATTATCTGGCCCAGTCCTCTCTTGTTCAGCTCCCACTATTCATTTTCCTCTAGCCAGACTAGCCTGTTTACCGTTTCTCCCGAGGACACCTCATGCAGCTCACCCCTTCTCTGCTTGGAAATCCTCCTCATTCTGCAGGGCCCGGTAGAATCTTCCCTTCTCTGTAACGTGGCCTTCCCTGCCTCTTCCCACCATCTGTGATCTTCTCTGCTCCGAATACTTCAAAGCCAAACACTGTCTTCTGTCACGCACCCTTCTTCAGCTTCGCTAGTCTTACCTCCTCAGTAGCTTTGTCAGTGCCTTGAGAGCAGAAGGTTCCATGTGTCTCCCTTGCAGTACTCAGCACAGGGCCGAGAGGACAGTGGGTACTTAGTCAGCCAGGACCCTGCGCCTGATCACCCACCAGCAGCTCCCCAGGATCGCATGAGGTACCTGTTGAAATACAGGTTCACAGTCCCTTCACTGGGCTGTCTACGTTCATTAGGTGAACCCTGGGGACCTTGAAGCACTCAGATGATTCTGATGTAATAGCTAAACAGTTGGCAACCGCTTGTGGAGGAAAGAACAAGAAATTTATATGAGACTGGGGTTTGAGTCCTGGCTCTGCTACTTCTTGGCTCTAGGACCTTATAAATGGGACCTTTCTGAGCTTCAGTATCCTCATCTGTAAAATGGAAATAACATTTAACTTGAGGATTGCCAAGAAGATAAAAAAGGATGATGTAAAAGGGAATGAAGTACTGATATATGTTACAACATGGGTAAACCCTGAACATGTTATGCTAAGTGAAAGAAGCCAGTTACAAATGTCCACATATAATGTGATTCCATTCATATGAAAATGCAATAGGGGAATCCATGGAGACAGAAGTAGAGTATTCATTGCTTAGGGCTGGGAGGTGAAAATGGGGGACGTGGGGAGATAGCTAAAAGGTATAGGCTTTCTTTTTGGCGTGATGAAGACGTTCTAAAATTCATTCTGGCAGTGGTTGCCCAGTGCCTGTAAATGTACTAAAAACCACTGAATTGTACATGAAAATGGGTGAATGGTATGGTATATGAATTATATCTCAATGAAGTTGTTTAAGAAAAGAATAAAAAGAAGTGTTCCCTCTTAAAAAAAAAAGGATGATGTATTCGCAAGTGCTTTATAAACCGTAGAATGTAATTAAAATACATTAATTGATTATGGATCTGTGGCTAGCAGTTACCTCTGTGGCGGTAGTCATGGTAGTGATAGAGGAATAGACAGTGAGTAATCCGGTGGTGGAAGGATTAATAATTACAGCAACAGTAGTCATAATTAGTGTCTACTGTTTATTGAATGCCGACTGTATGCTGGGCACTGTGGTAACTGCTTCCCATAGAATTATTGGAAATTTACAAGAAGATCCCCTTGTTCAGTTGCATCTGTATCATAATTACAGCCTATTCCACCATTAGTGATTTAGTCCTTTGATTTCTCCCTCTTCATTCCTGAGAGAAATAGTTGGTTGAGCCGCTATCAGCCATTGACAGCTTACCAGTGTCAAGTACAGGGACCTGTAGAAGTGTGATCTGCTTTGATTGGTGGGAGAAGTTGGGGAAGGGAGAGCAAGCAACAGTACTAGGGAGAGAGTAGGTGTGGGACGTGCAGGAATGGACCACAGGGCACCCAACTGCCTGAGGAAGGATGGAGTAGGGGGAGGGGAGTGCAGGAGGGTTGGAGGGCGTGGTCTGAGACATTTGCTGACGTGACAGTTTGGCCCAGGGCTGTCTCTGGTCTAAGGCCCACCACATGCTCACGCTGCTTGCTTGGAACTTCCCTGTAACAGCTATCACAACAGGCAGCATTTATAAAACTGTCCTCTGTTCACTGTCTGATTCGTTGTACATTATTTTGATTGCTGTTGATCTAGTGTATGTGCCTGTCTTCTTTCAAAGAGTTTTGAGGTGGCTTTTAAACACACATGTATTAAGATTCAGACAAAGAAGGAAGGAAGGAAATTTGTGGGGAAGGAAAAGTAAGGTGAAATCCGAGATTAGGTTAGGCCCCCAGCTCTTAAGTGAGAGCCTGTACGCACACTAGCGGCCCCCATGGTCTTGCCTCTGAGTTTCTGAGCAGTCAGTACTAGGAAAACGTGCTCAGTTGGGAGTTCTTGGTGGCTAGAGGATAAAAGCACCCTAGTTACTCAGAAGAAGCAAGGTTGATTGTGATTCTTTCGAGACGTAGAGTAATTGCCCCCTGGGTGCTCAGGAGG
Organism: Lagenorhynchus albirostris; assembly: GCF_949774975.1. Taxonomy (NCBI): domain Eukaryota; kingdom Metazoa; phylum Chordata; class Mammalia; order Artiodactyla; family Delphinidae; genus Lagenorhynchus; species Lagenorhynchus albirostris. The sequence continues at coordinate 128,004,433 of NC_083096.1, forward strand.
AGGACGCCACCTAAGGCAGCGAACAACATCCCTATAGAAGTGACTGATGAGGACTGCCCTCCATGTAGACCAACGATGTGTGACACCTGAGTGCTGCCCAAGAAGCGCCTTCCAGCCCAGGTGTGCATTTCTCTGCTGGCCTTGCTTCACCCAAGTATAAAATGTAACATTTTCAGGGCTTCCCTGGTGGCGCAGTGGTTGAGAGTCCGCCTGCCGATGCAGGGGACGCGGGTTCGTGCCCCGGTCTGGGAAGATCCCACATGCCGCGGAGCAGCTGCGCCCGTGAGCCATGGCCGCTGAGCCTGCGCGTCCGGAGCCTGTGCTCCGCAACGGGAGAGGCCACAACAGTGAGAGGCCCGGGTACCGAAAAAAAAAAAAAAAGTAATATTTTCCGCTGTAATAACAAGCATATATATTCATCCCTCCTCCCTCCCGTGTGATGCATGTCACAGACCGTCATGGCTCTTGATGCTGAGCCCAGACGTTTGGCTATGGCCCAGGCCTGGCACACGAGTTGAGATCTCCTTACCATCCCAGTTCTAAAAGAATAATAAACAACTTCCTGGGAAGTACTCAGTGAAAGTTATTTCTCCCAACTCCAAATCGTGCTATGCCCTGACTCAGTCTGCGGAGTGGCTTTTTGATGCACAGAATTTACACGGACCCTGTCCACCGTGACCTGTGTGGCCCACTTCGCTTGCTCCACGTGACTCTCTCCTTCTGTTTTGAGCCCTGTGGCTCTACGTCATTTTAGGTACCAGAGTGTTCTGTACCTTTTGAGGGAACCAGGGCAGTTTGAGAAGCTCACTGGAATAAGATTAGTAGACTCCAAGGATGTATTGGATGGCAGCAAACTATAAACTGAGCTACTGTTGTCCACTTACGTGATTTTCCTCTTCTAGTCGGTGACTTTAATAATTTTTGCAGCGGTAGTGTCTGAGGGGTTGGCAGCACTGGTAAGGGAGCAGAGGGTGATACGAAAGTAATGTGCATAGGATGAAAAAAAAGTTAATTCAGTAAGGATCATTGTCAGAGAGGAGCCCAGAATTCCACGAGGACTGTCCATACATGGGAATTTCCTTTTGGGCTTTGTCTTCATTGAGATCAGGTTTCTTAGTTAGAATTATTTTGGTAGCAAGTAACAGAAGTCCAACTTAAACTAGTGTCTTGACTTAATGACTAACATGTCCGTGTTGGCATGGACTTCAGGCATGGGTGTATCCAGGTGTTCCAGAAAACATCAGGCCATTATCCTTCACTCTCTCCATCTCTTGATTCTGCTTAACTCTGTCAGCTTCATTCTTAGGCAGTCTCCCCCTCAGTACCTTGCAGAGGTAGCCATCAGCGTTACACTTCCATCATCTTCACAGCTGTGGATCTCAGAGAAAAGAGAGTGCCTCTTTTGTCATTGTTCTAACAATAGTACCAAGGAGGTCTGGCCCAGTTTGGATTCCTTGCCTGAATCAACCTGGCTAGAAGTAGGCAGTAGACAGTAAGCAGTATCTGCTTGGCCAGGGCTTGTTCATGTGTTCCTTGAAAGAGGATGAATCGTACCCGAAGCACATGGCACAGGGTCCCTAGGAAAAAGGAATTTTGTTACCAGAAGAAAGGAAAGAAAGAGCATGCCAAGCAATTAAAATTTCTAGGTACCAGAGTGCACTGATTTAGAAATTCTTAATTTGGCGTCCATTAAACTTGAAAGGTTTAAAATTAGATTCAGCTTCAGTTACATTGACTACCTATTCCAAGTTTAGTATCATGATCAGACTAGCAACAGTGAGCATACTGAGAGGAGGAGTGTGGGTGACCCCACTGTGGGGTCACGTAGGCAGCTTTTGGCCTGACGACCTTAGGTCGTGTCCCCTGGATCTAGATTATTAACCTGAAGATGATGAATAGACTTCAGTGGATCTGTAATCCATTGAATGAATCAATGAATGGGCTTCTCTAATTATTTGCAAAATGCTGTGTATGTACTTTTTTTTTTACTGGAGAAAGGGATCATGCTTCCATGATTTTTTCATAGGACTCCCTAGCCCCCTACTGCTTAAGAGAAGACTTACTCAAATTGTTTTAGATTTGGCTAGCTTAATCTTATGTGTTCATTTCTTTTCTTGGCTCAGCGAGTAGAGTTTAGCGTCCATGATAAACACAGCTCCCTATGGAACAGACACAGTGATGTCAGTGGCTGAGTATGTTGCATCAAATTGCATGTTGAGGGTTTTAGGCGTATATGTAAACTTTTCACAGTCGTAGTTGCCATTTACCTAATGCTTTTACTCTGGTGTTCACCCTGTGCTAAGTGCTTTATGTGCATTGTCTGAACTGTATATTTATACACGTGACTGTAATTCTCTGAACCTCAGGTTTGTTTTGGTACCACCTGCTGGAACCAGCTCCTTCGGCTGCCTCTCTGGGAACACAGGACACAAAGTCTGGCTTTTCCCTCTTCCCCGTGTCCTCTTTTGTGGGTCCACACCTCTCCACTCCCAACCCCCACGTGATAGAATCCTAGAACCCCAGAGTTGGAGGAGACTGCTGAGATCGTGCAGTTCAGTGGTTTTCAAACTTGGCTCTCTGCTTTTCTAGCTCAGGGACTCCTTAGAGGGAAGGATGGAAAGATCCCAAGATCCCTATCCTGCTTTTGTCATCACTGGCTGCTGAAAACTACTCATCTGGGAGAAGAGAGTCCAGAGTTCAATGTCAGACTTGTGGTTGAGTCCGAGCTACTACTCTGCTCACCTCCCTGTGTGACTCTGGGAAAGTTGCCTTACCTCTCTGAGCCACAGTTTCCTTTTCTGTCAAAGGGGTGATAATACCTGCCTCACAGAGCTGTTGGGGGCCTGGATGAGGTCATGTCTGTAGAGTCCTCGTCCCAGTGCCTGGCCCACAGGCACTGCTGCAAAGGTTAGCTGTGACTAGGACACTGTACAGCGCAGCTTGTGAGACATAATTAAGACACGGCTTTATTCTTGTCTCTCACCGTGCCTTTAAAGTTGATTCACTGGGGTGTGTCTTTCCCCATTTCCTGATAAAAACTTGATCAGGCCTATGACATTTCTGGTTACTCTTAGGTAACAAAAAGTCCTACGACCCCTATAAGTGACACACATACACACACACACACACACACACACACGCCGCATACTTTCTGGAAATTGGACATGCTCACTTTAATCTATGAACGGTCAGTGTTTACTCCAAGAGGAGACTTCCCTCCATCTTGCCCACCATTCCAGGCCTGCCCAGGTGAGGCAGAGAGAGAGGAAAGCTCTTACCTGACCACTGTTGTCACGCCTGGCACTGGGTTCTCTGAGCCTGGCTGGTGGGTGAATGGACTCTCTTTTGCTTTCCTAGCTGTTTCCATGGCTGTCCTGAGGACTCCCACACCAGCACATTCCACCAGGACCTCCCAGGATTCGGGCAGTGCCTCTCCTTCTGCTGGTTGCTACCATCCTCCATCAGCTTCTCGTTCCCATACAGATTCTCTCTTTGGGGTTCCCTCATCCTCAGTCTGAAGCCCTGGTGGGTAGAGCCTGTTTCAAAGAGACCAGAGCTGGCATTCCTGGTGCCCTTTAACCCCGCCATCAGGGGAGAGGGTGAGCAGGCCCTTTCTTCTACTCTGTCACCTTATATTGCTTCAGCTCCCCTCCCACATTTTGGTTCCTCAAGCAGGTGTCACATACCAATCCCCAAACTCGAGGAGCCCTCCAGGTGCTGTCTTTTGAAACTCTTGTCTCCAGGTTTGAGATGAAAAGTGGACTCCCACCACTCCACCCACCTTGGGGAGGCCAGGAATCAAAGCATTTCTGAGGAATCTGCCCCACAAAATCCTCCATCACTTTCCACTGTCCTGAACCTGTTAATATCCTCCTTATGGACCTTTGAACCAGCTAGGTCAACTTCTTAGGAATTTCCATATAGTGGTCTGGCCCCGGCTTTGGAATTTCCCATCTGCTGAATTGTGTTGCCACAATGGAAACTTCCACTTGAGCATCTTGTTATATTAACTGTTGGCCCAGTTCGAGGAACTCCTCTGCAACACCCTGAAAAGCGGTCCTTTAGCCTGTGCTTGAAAACTGTCCAGGCATGGCAAGCTCCCTCCCTCCCTCTCTCCCTCCCTCCCAAGAAGCATCCCATTCCGATTTTCAGATGCTTGGAGTTGTTGGAAAGATGCTGCTCCCATGAAGCCACGCCTGAGTCCCTGTAACCTTGCCTTTGATGGGATCAGAAGTGTGCACGTGAGGCTCGTCTGAGAAAATCTGCCTGGGCTGCAGGGATTCGAGTGGCAGCCAGGTTTGCACCAACACTCTGTTCTCTAAAACCACAGGGAAGCCTCTCACCTTGTCTCTGGGCCGGTTTTCTTTGCTGTCACGCCAACAGCGCATAACCCCAGCAGAAAGCTAGTATTGGGAAACTCTCCGCTCAAGCACCATTTCTCATGCTCATTACCCTAACTAATATCCTTTCTCTTGATCTGAGAGCTGATTTGCCTTGCTTCATGGGGGCATCTGGATCAGGGGTCCATCCACAGTTGATGAACTCTCCAAAATCAAGCCTTGCCGAATGTGCCCTACTGCCCTCCAAAGACACCCATCCCTGCTTTTCTGCAGTTTTTCTCGTATGTTTAAGTGTCCTTTGGACTCAGCTGGTTGGTTTGCCTTCTCCCCAGCATCGTGAACTGGGCCTCTCTGCCAGGTGACCTTCTTTGTCATGTGCAAGTTGGGCCACTGTGACGGTGGATCCCACAACAAGTTGATCACTCTGTGTTTATGTTCCCCACCCCATGGTGAAGGCAGCGTCTCAGATGAGCGAGCGACATGTGCTAGCAAGCCTCTTGGGTCAGCTAAAGTTGAAGTCACTTTGGGGACAATGGCCTAAGAAGATACTAAATGCGTTTTGGGTCGTTCCATCATGGACTGGTTCCCCTGGCAAGTCTCAACCTTATGTATCCAGATGTGAACCTGGTTTACATGCTAGTGTTACTTTTCATGCTGTCAACAAAGATGTGAGGTGCAGCTCCCTCCCCCTCTCCCCCGCCCCTGTGCCCTCCCTCCTGCCCCACATGATGCTGGAGACAGAGGCCCGGAGGGCAGAATTCATCTCCCCTAGCACTGCTCACCTATCTTCTTCTCTTGGCATGAAAGAATATAGTGATTTTTACTGGGCCATTCAAAAATCTCTATATATCAAATAGCTAACGGGCTGTTACTGAAAACAAACTTTCTATTAATATTTGTGTGCATTTTACAGTAGGGAGGTGGCATAGTATAAGCAGAGAGACTAGCGTTCAGACCATTCCCCAGCTGCTTGAGATGCTTTGGGCAGAGTGGTTTAGCATCTTTGCGCTTCAGTTTCGTCATCTGTTAAATGGGGATAATGACAGTTGCCTTGCAAGAGGGCTGTATTAAAGGAACCAATGCATGTAATGAATTCAGCACAGTGGCCTGTCACATAGTATATATTCAATAAATGGGCTATTATCATTGTTTGCATTTGACGGTTGTGATGATCTCTAAAAAACTTTTAAAGCCTTGAAAACAAGTGTCAATCCTCCAGCAACAGTTGAGCAAGTCACTTACTCTTAAAGTCTCAAATTTCACATGAATAAGTGGAGGATAATCCTGTACCGGGTTACTGAGAGGATTAAGTGAACTAATCTATATGAAATGCTCAGCACAGGCCTGGCACATAGTAAGCACCCCAATAATGGTGGCCATTAAATGATATATTCCCATCACAATATTAGCTCCATTTTACAGATGAGAATTTGCAGGACACTTTTTTCCTTGTGATAAATGGCTTCATGAAGACACTTTTATATGTAAGAAGTTGTTCTCACTGTTTTGTTCAAGAAGGAACAAGAACATTTAGCAGCTGGTTTGCTTATAAATACCAAACTGTAGCATATATGAAAGTAAGCTATATAACTAAACCAAATGGCTTTCCATTTTTTTAGGCTTCGCCTCATTTCCTTTTAAGTTTTGAGTAAGTGATTTTGCCACTAGATTAGGAGAGTTTATATATTATTTTTACAAGTCCCGTGGAAACATGCAAGCATAGCTATATTTAGCTAGATACTCTAAATTCACATCAATGTATTTTGTGCTCTTGCAATAAAGATGCATGGTGGGCACCTTCCTGGCATCCAGGGAGGTCTTGGAAGGGGCCATGGAGGAGAAGACAGGGCCAGACTATAACAAGATGACCCAAACTGGAGATCGCGGCTTGGTCAGGAGGGTGGCGAGCTGGCCAGGGCGGAGCAGGGATTCCTGACAGGGAGGTTTTCTCCTCTCACAGGGCAACACCTGCACTCCGTTGAGCAGTTCGTCCCTAGGGTCCTCTTGGAGCAATGGGCAGTCCTGAGCAACAGAGCTCCTGTCCCCTTGCTTCCTACTGACCAGGTGCCCGTGCTGCACCAAATACCAGGTTTGCGAAGAATGATGATGACATCATTGTTTGTTGGGCTGATACTGAAGTTTGTGTCACTCATGCCTGGACACCTTCGGTGAGGAATGGTCCAGGTGAGCAGGAAACCTGTTCATAGGTTGGGTCTGACTTACTCACCCCTGCAGACAGACAGTTCAGCAGTAATCTTCCTTGATGTGGAAACTTGAAATGTGGCCGGGAAGCCAGAAAGAAGGGAGGGACGGGTAGGGGACCAAGCAGTGGGGCCACTTGAGTTGGTGGGTCAGCAAGTGTGTACGGAGCATCTGCCATGCGTGCGGGCAGGATGAAGAGGAAGCGGAACCGAACCTCCTGCCTTCTTCCCTGCCCAGCTCCGTAGCCCACTCCCTGAGGCAGGGACTGAACCAACGCACGTGGCCTTAGAGAAACCCCCCATTGCCGTTTTGTGGGTAAGGCTCACGAGAGCCCCCTGCCGCCACACATGCTCAACTCCAGGGCCCAAGAAGGAGCTGATGGCGGTTATGAAGCTTAAGCCTCAGGATCTCTCATCGGCAAGGACCCCTTCTGATGTCCTGTAGCTCATTCCTAATTTTGCATTCTTTTTTTAAAGAGGCCCCCAAATTGTACAAGGCTCAGGATCCACAAAAAACTGGATCTGTCCCCGGACCTGGGAGAACTAGCGCGGCGCTCCACGTCTTTCCCTCCACCCCATTTTGCCTTCACCAAGACACTAAAACTCCAGTTTGCTTCTGAACTCAGGAACAGGCTTTGGCCGTGTGTGTGTGTGTGTGTGTGTGTGTGTGTGTGTGTGTGTGTGTGTGTGTGTGTGTGTGTGTGTGTGTGTGTGTGTGTGTGTGTGTGTGTGTGTGTGTGTGTGTGTGTGTGTGTGTGTGTGTGTGTGTGTGTGTGTGTGTGTGTGTGTGTGTGTGTGTGTGTGTGTGTGTCCTCTGCTGTGGCTTGACCCAGCTAGACCTGAGTTCCCTCCCAGAGCTCCTAACCCCGTGAGTGAGGGGGAGGGAGGTCCAGCCAAGAATTGCTGTCTGGGCTTCTTCCTGGCCACCAGACACCCTCCCCCAGGGTGGAAAGGTCCCACCGTTCCTGCAGGAAGGCAGCGCGGGTGCTCTCAGCCCTCCCGTGGCTTTGTGGTTGCCGGGAGGGAGGCCCTGCAAAGGAGCCGGGCAGGAGGGAACCAGCCCCGTGTGAGGCATCAGCTGGCTAAAATACGCCTGGTGGAAAATTCTCCTTTAAGGAAAAAAAAAAAAGTAATATCCTTGAAACTGTATCAGCTTTGGCAAAACCATAACTCTGATCTCAAGTTTTGGGAGAACGGGCCTGCCAACCTACAGGACTGTGCAGATAATGCGTGGCTGGCTCGCTCTCAGCCATAATCATGACCCTTCCCTCTCATGCCGCACAAGGGCTGGAGTGCTTTGCTAATCAGTCAGGATTAAATGTACTGAGAAGAAGCGAAAGGAGGGGAAAGGCCCTTTTTGTATGTGAGCGTCTTTCTACCACTATGCAAAAGGATACCCAAGTTTGAAAATAATTTTCTCTTTCAGTCAAATGCTGGCCAACTTCACCCCCTGGTGGAGAGATAGAGAACTGTGTAAAATGAGCCATCAGGCATCCTTGTCATGACTGATAATCTGGAAATTCTCAGCCTGTGATGAGTTAGGACAGTGAAAGGGGCTGGGTGTATAAGGTTTTGGGGTTTGGGGGTGGGTTTTTTGCCTTGAAACTAACTGTTTCTAAACTTAGGGTTAAATTTTTTTTAATATCTGTAAAGAGTGAAATGGTTAAAATGCCACTAGGTTTAAGGCTCACACCTATTAAACTGTAGTGGACTTTTTTGCCAAAGCTCTGCCACCAGTGCTAGTTATGGCCAATCCTTACCGGTCTGTAGGCTTCTTTTACTCCTTGAGATTGTGGCAGAGACATAGAACCAACCAGAAAACAGGGATTTCAGCCACCAACTGGATATCTATTAGTGATCCTGACTTTCAGACTCCAGCTCACCACGGCCCACGTTGACGTCTTTTGCTTTAGTGCTGCGAGTTTAAATTATTTGCCTTAGTTCATTTATACTTACTGCTAACAGCTTCCAGAAAGTCAGATTTGGGCTAACTAGGTGATAGCCATTTCACTACTATTTCCTACATATTTTTAAAAGGAAAATGCAAAACAGAAGGATAATGGTTGAAATATAAAAACCTTCCCATATATGTCATCTTCTGTTGAAATATGATTTTATCCTGACACCTTTATCAATCTTTTGTTAATTACTCAACTGCTTTTAAATACCAGAACTGACCTGACTGTTTAGCTTCTGTTGTGTCTTCAATAATAAGAGCCTTCCTGATAGAATCTCATCTGCTATCTTTCGTTCACCAAGTGGTAGTTCGTGTCCCTGGTGAACGTTTATCATCTCCATTGTCCTGGATCTCCATCCCCCAAGTGGAGGATACAATCGTAGTGTTTATATTAGTAATGCTTTTAATAGTTTTTTTTTTTTTTAAACCTTTCTCTGCTCTCAGAAACCCTTAGGTGCACTTCAGATTTGAGAGCCTGGCATTGTAAGAGGCTGTTTGTTACTCATACATCAGATTAACTGCCTTGGGGCTGTTTTTCCTCAAAAGAAAGATGTGAAAGAAAATGAATGTGCACACACACCTTGTAGGTTCATGTAATTGTTTTCAATATTTAATAGAGTTTTCTAATGATTATTGATCATATTTTTATATATATTGTCTAATTTTTTATCTCACGAAATTTTTATGTAAGAAAAACAATTTTTTGATGGTATCATCTGTTTGCTTTTTCCCCAGGTGTATGGAAACCAGTTGTCCTAAGCACTAAATAGGCATTATTTGGAGGTGGGGGGGTATGTTTCTCCCAGGATTAGTTCCTGGGAGAATCCTCTAGTTTCTTGCCTTTTGACTCACTCTGACACAACCCAGAGGAGGGGATGGGCCTGGGGAGCTGGACGTGCTGCTGGCCCAGCCTCAGGCCACAGCACAGCACAGCACAGCCTGGTTGCTTTTCTTTCCTTGCTCGTGGCTGCAGCCACCACCCCAGTTGTTTGAGGAGATCTCTCACACACACACACACACACACACACACACACACACACACACACACACACACACACACACACACACACACACACACACACACACACACACACACACACACACACACACACACACACACACTTCTCTCTTTCCTGGCCATCTGTCCCCTTTCCACTGTTAAAACTGGCCATTAATCTAATGTTGAGACAGCCTGACTCATTAATGATTCCTTGATGTCCAGGTAACTGCAAGGCTGAGCAACGTCAGAATGGTTTGTAAGTTCCCTCTAATTTCTGGGCATTTTCAAGCTTTCATTATTATTCACAAATGGCCGCACCCTGAAGTTCAGACTCTGCTGACCAGGACGAACAGGAAGGAGAAGGGCACACTTTAGAAAGGCATATTTGGGTTTGGTCGATCTGGGGGTTCATGTTTTTGGTAAAGGGCAGGTTTTACAGACATTTTGAGGATAGTCGTGATAAGTATTATGAGATGGAACTGGAGAGGCTCCCTTTTTCCTCTGTGCGTCCCAGCTGCAGCCATAGCGCCTCTGTGTCTGTCTCAGAGCACCAGGCTCTGGCCTGCTCCATCTGGAGCGCCCCCTCTCGTTATTTGATACCAGGGTGTTTCATAGCCCTTAGAATAATCTGTATTACCATGTTTATTTCTTTACACGAGAGCTTGATGTCAGCACCTAGAAGAATACTAGCACAAAGCAGACACTCTGAAAATTTCGAATGAATGACGGAACACACAAACAAAAGAATGAACAAGTGAACAAACGAACACATGTATTCAGGGTCAATCATGAGAGGAGCAGTGCTGTTTGTAACCATACTTTAAGACAAAGCTTATTGAAACAGCAGTGCAATATTATTTTTTGTCTCCCTAAATTAAAATATATCTTATAATATGCCAGTGTGCAAGGCCGGTTATCAGTTGTGGGACTGCACATTGACAGCAGCATCTTAGAACAAGTTGTTAATATCATATCCTTAAATATAGAAGTGAATGGAGAAAGGCCAATGGATAGTTGGTAGGCAGAAAGAGAAAGAGCTTCACTTTGCAATTACAGCAAAATTATAAAAGAGCCCAAGATTCTGCAATCAGGAAATGCCTATGTAAAATGGAATCTTACTGAAATCATTAAAAATTATGTGTATTCACTTCTATGGGCTAGAAGTGCAAAACCTGAATCTGATCAGGAAGAAATAGCTGACAAACCCAAATTGAAGAACGTTGTACAACATAACTGGACCTTTACTCTTAGAAATATCAACTCCGTGAAATATCAATACAAAGACTTAGGAACCGTCCCAGATTAAAAGAGACTAAAGAGGAAAGACAGTTGAATGCCACGTAGAATTTTAGATTTTCTTTTGCTGTAAAGGACATTATTGGGAGAATTGCCAGAATCTGAGTAAGGTTGCAGATTGGATAACGGCAGTATATTAATTGTAGTGAGGTTGTTTAAGAGAACTCCTTGGTGGTGCAGTGGTTGAGAATCTGCCTGCCAGTGCAGGGGACACGGGTTCGAGCCCTGGTCTGGGAAGATCCCGCATGCCGCGGAGCAACTGGGCCCGTGAGCCACAATTACTGAGCCTGCGCGTCTGGAGCCTGTGCTCTGCAACAAGAGAGGCCGCGATAGTGAGAGGCCCCCGCTTGCCACAACTAGAGAAAGCCCTTGCACAGTAACGAAGCCCCAACACAGCCATAAATAAATTAATTAATTAATTAAAAAAGAAAAAAAGAGAACTCCTTATTTGTAGAAAATACACACTGAAGTATTTAGGGGTAAAAAAACATCATCTCTCTCTCTTCCGCCCTGCCCACCCCGCCCCGCCCTCAGAGGGAGAGTGCAGGGAAATTAAACTAAATATAATAAAATGTTGACATTTGAGGAATCCAAATCTGGGTGAAGGGTATCAGAGAATTCTTTGTACTATTCCTGCAACTTTTCTCTAGGTCTGAAATTATGTCAAAATAAAAGTTTTAAAACAGGATGCTTATGAAGAGATTATAATCACTTCAGGAAATGTCACTGCTGAAAAGGAGCAAAACATAAAATTGTATAATAGAGTGTGATTTCAGCTACTTTAAAAACTCATAGAGAAAAGATAAGGAAATATAGCAACATGTTAACTTTTGTTATCTTGTATCCATGTTAATGTATCTCACACGTTTTTCTCTAAGTAGCATGCATTTCTTGGAAAATAAGGAGGAAACCAAACTTCTCAAGAAAGATGATGGCTAACTCTCAAAGAAAGAAGACCTGAGTGGATCTTGTTCCTTGTGTCTTTACCACCATGCGCTTCATTCTGGTAGAAGGATGCCGTATATGTATGAATGTACACACATACTTTTTTAAACTTTTGTTTTTCTTTAATGACATTTCAAAGGAAATCCTATATTGGGCAGGAGCTGAAACGAAATGACCTCTGTAGCCCTGGAATTCCTTGCTCTACTTTCCAGTTCTTTGCAAGTCAGTACCTCTGCAATCCAGACAGGGTGCTGGGTACTGAGTGCATAAGGATGGGTAAGCCACCCAGTCCATATTCTGCATTCACAGTCCACAGACAGACAAACCAGTGATTTTGATCTCGTGCTAGGTACTATGGGAGCATAGCAGCTCTTATGATGGGCAGGCCTGGCTTGCGGCAGGGGTAGTGGTTGGGCAAGGCAGGCATGGATCTCTAGACCTAGAAAGTTAAGTGAGATTTTGCCATTCGGAGAAGGGTAGCAGAGCATTGCAGGCTGCACATTTCAGTGTATCTAGCGTATGTCCTCACTCTGGCCCACTGGAGCGTCATTCTGGAGACCCTGGCCAGGGAGGTGAGGGTTTTACAAAACTGGGAAGCTCCAGGTCCCACAGGGTCTGCTTTCCCAGGTTTAGGAGGAAGTGGTCCTGCTGCAGGAAGCAGGAGGAGGCTCCCTGTGGCTCTGGAGCAAAGGCCCCCCATGAACCAACCCAATGCCTCCATTTGCAGAATCACTGTGGGAGTTTGCCTGATCGCTCCCACCACAGATACAGCATAGATACACCAGGGAGGACAGGAAAAAGGTGATGGCAATACCATGTTGGAGAGTTTGCTGATCTCTGATGTACTCAGTGGAACTGCTGGAACGTGCTTTATTCATTTGGTATCAGAAATAAAGCCAAGGGGTCGGTCTGCCTGCACGTGGCCTCACAGGCTCTGCAACTGTTTTTGGAGTCCCAGAGTTACGCCGAAAACAGCGTTGCTGTTGAGAAGTGTGCTCCTTATTTTCCTGGACAGTAACTGCTCTTTGAACCATCTTTTGCTTGGGCCCATTTTCCATTCTAGTCCTCAGAGCCTGAGGACACCAGTACGTAAGTAATTTTAATCCACCGTGTAACTAGATCAGAGACAAAATAGTGGTTAAGAATCCTACACCTGGTTTGGGTTGGAAGCTTCTCTCCATTTATCTTGGAACCTTTTTTTTTTTTAACCATTTTAGATCATGATTTTTTTTTACTCAGGTATTATTTCCATTTTAAACATATCTCATAGTTTGGAAAAGGGATTGCACGAGCTGATATTAATTCAGGATGTAACATATAATAAGTATTTGGTAACTACCAGTTATTATTAATAAGCATTGATTAGCACTGTGGATGAAGAGAAAGCCCTAGATTCTTGGTTAAGTGACATGGTTTCTAGTCTAAGCTCTACCCCAGAAGTCCTAGAAGTAAAAAGAAACAGCTGGAAGGAGGCCTTAGAAATTTTTTAGCATCTAGTCCAACAACCTCATTTTCAGAAACTTAGAAAGGTTTATTAATCATAGCTTACATGTTCTCCCACTCATTTTTTTAAAAAATATATTTTTATTTTTGGCTGCGTTGGGTCTCTGTTGCTGTGCTTGGTCTTTCTCTAGTTGTGGCGAGCGGGGGCTACTCTTCGTTGCAGTGTGTGGGCTTCTCATTGTGGTGGCTTCTCTTGTGGAGCACAGGCTGTAGGCGTGCGGGCTTCAGTAGTTGTCTCCCATTCATTTTTAAAGCGAGAGTAATAATCACAGAATAAGTCCTTGATTTATATCAACTAGTGTTGTCATGTTGATTCCCAGTTTTACTATCTTCCTCTCTCATTAGACTATGAAGATAGACTTGTCCTCCTTGCTTATTGTCATGTCCCCACCATCTGCCACAGCAATGGGCACGTAGTAGGTGCTCAGCCAATGTCTGTTGAATGATTGAAGGAAGCATCTTGCTGAAGGTGGAATTTAGGCAAAGTCTGAATCAGAACCATGTCCTAACTCTAGGGTGCAGGTTTTCCACACTGTTCATGTTGGCTTCCTTCTCTCTTTAACTTTAGGCAACGTGCTTCATTCATTTCTCTCTTTCTTCACCTTGGATTTGATCCGTCAGGTCCCTCCTGCCTTTTGGGAAGACCTATGGTTGTGTGCTTGAATGGCCACTAGGTGGCAGGGTTGGACAAAGGGGGGAAAAAAAAGGACCGGTTGCCCTACCAAGAGAATAATGGGAGTGATCTTATACCCTTATAGCCTTGGATGAGTTGGGGGAACTTACCTTGAGAGGCAGGCAGGTATCCCAGGGTTTGTGTGCATGGATTTAGGTTAGCTCTCCTCCCACCAGCGGACCTCAGACACCCTGAAACTTCCCCAGGGCCCTTGTTTTAGCTATGTCATGCGTATAACATGCTCAGCACTTCGCCAGGGTAGAGGAAGAGCTCTGTAAGGTTAGCAGCTGAGTCTACTTCTGGTGTTTGATACCACAGAACAGCACTTTGCTGTTCCCTGCCAAGCCAAGTGGACAGGCCTTAGAAGCATTTGCAGGAGAAACACGTGTGCCTTGCTCCCTGTTTTACAAAGCCAGAATTTTAAATAGCTGCTTAAAGGGAAAAGTGGATGGCATGTCAGTATCAGGTTAAAGGGAAGCCTGGAATATTTGGAGGGACATCAGAACTCCTGAGAGAGTCACTGTGGAGCTTACTCAATACAAAGCACAGTGTTTTGCGCATAACTGGGTGGAAGGGGGTGATGGGGGGATAGTCACAAAACGTCCTTTGCTCAAATTGTTCAAAGAAAGAATTTCTTTGGTGTCTTATTTTTATAATAATTCGGGGAGGATCTTCTAGGAATAGCAATGACTAGCATTCATTACACAACTTACTATGTGCAAACTATTATGCTAAACACCATACATTCATTATTCTATTTAATCCTTACAACAGCCCTATGAGGTAGGTTTGGTTATTATGTCCATTTTATAGATGAGGAAATTGAGGTGCAAAAAGAGTATAATAAGAATAGCCAACAGGTATTGAGTACTTACTTACTAGAGGTCAGGAGTTACTCTAAGTGCTTTAAGTATCATCCTTACAACCGTCCTATAAGGTAGATGCTATTATTACCTTCATTTTACAGATAAGGAAACAGGCACAGAGAGGTTATATAACCTTGTCAAGGTCACACAGGGAGTGAGTGGAAGTCAGAACACAAACCCTGGCCCACTTGATTCCAGAGTTGTTTGTTTGTTTGTTTGCCTCTGTACTATGCTGTCACCCACAATACTTTGTATGCAGTAGGAACGTGATAAGTGTTTATTGAATTGAATAGTTCTCAGACTATAATTAGCCAACACAGAGAAGCCTCCCTAAGGAAGAACTATACAGGCCTTCACACCCCCACTCAAAACCACACCGGCCTCCATTAGTATTATGGGATACATATGCAGCCCCATGAGCTGGATTTCGCTCCTGGCTCTTCGTTGGTAGAAAGATACTCTTTCATTGGAACAGTGAGGAAAAGGCTATCATTGTGGCAAATGTTTCCAGGAAACACTTCCACAGGGAGCATCTCAGCGCATTTTATCTGCTTCACGCTTTTCAGGCAGGTGTTTCTTGGGCTTGTTTGTTCTGGTAGAATGGTGTCTGGCAGCATCTCTTTAGCCTCAAAAAGCCAAGGCTGGAGGGTTGCAGGGTGTCAAGCCAGCCCTGGAGGTTGTACCATCAGTGTGTGCACCCAAGCAACCCTCGGACAGGCCCACTCCCTGGTCCTGACGCCTGGCCGGTGCCAGGGGACGTGAGCAGCTGAGGGGACCCGCTGCCTCTGTTAGTGAGCTGACCGCTGAGACCGGCCAATATTTTCGGTCATCACGGTGCCGATGAGGCCTTAGGAAGAAAAGCAGGACCCAGGCCTCATAAATTATTCTATGGTTACAATAATTCAGTCCCAGGGCTTTGCTTGCTTGTTTTTTTATGTGTCCCTGCAATAGGAAACCCAAAAGAAGTTAGACTAAAACCTCCTCCTCAGACCTGTGGCTCTGAGCACGGAGACGTGGTTTTGGAACCCTCCATCCGCTGCTGCTTCTCTGTATGTGAACTGTGCTGTCTTGAGTCTTCCTCAGAACTTCTCAGCATCTCTGTGGGCACGTGTGAACTACAGGCCCCGGGTTCAACCTTCTCGAGGAAAGCAATGATTTCTCTCTGAATATTTCTCCCTTGAAATAGAAGATGTTTTTTCACTGTAACCAAAAGTATGCCTGTCAAAGGAGACACAGGGAGAGTTTGGAGCTGTTGGAGGGGGAGGCGGTAGTCCATAGAACAAATTCCCCGAGCAGGCAGAGGTGGAAGGTTGAGGGCACAGGTAGAAGGGCTCCCATCTGTCATTGCTCCTTCGGCCGCATGACTTGTCACGTTCTGGCCATGCTGGTCTTGTGCTCACCTTCCCAGGGTGTAGTTGGAAGTGGATGGATGTCTGCTGTGTGTCATTAACAAAGCTACTAGACACTTTCAAGGCAGAAGAGGTGGAAGTGAGAGGCCGAAGGTGATGCTAGGTTCAAGTGGGTATTTTCCCGTCTCCTGTCTGGAGCAGTGCTTCCTGCATGTTCTCTCATAATGGCTCACCTAGAAACGTCATACCGTGGTAGGGAGGAAGATGGCCCCAGTTTGAGGCTCTGGACAGCCAGGCAGGGCATCAGCCCCAGAACCTTAACCAGGGGGACTGGCTGAGAGGCTCTCAGCTAGAGAATCGTCAACCTCCAAGTGCAGATTACCCCTGTGCTCGGTTATCCAGGACCCTTAATTTACCAAACCCTTTTGCTGCCCAAAGTTGGAAGTTCAAGGCAGGTGTTTGATTTTAGAGATTCTGAGGTCCAGCCCCTTCATGGGACTTTTAAAAAAACTGAGGGTCAAAGAGGCCTGAGCTGGGTCACTGTGTTGGGACCAGGATCGTCCCTGCGGTGCACGTGACCATGGGATAGGTGTGAATGAAGGGGCATGACGTCACACACTCACGGGCATGTGTGCACACATGTACATCCATATACACACACGCCAGGTTCAACAGGGCTACTCTGCTTCTTTTAAAGTATCAGTTCTCATATTTAATTCTAACAAAGAGTTTTACCAGCAGGTAGAAATTTTAAACCACTAGTCTGTGCCATGTTGCCTCCAACTCAAACCCATTCTCTGTCCTGAATTCAAAAGATGGGAGGCTTGGTATCCAGAGCTCTCACCCTTTGGGCAACGTCCACAGCACCATGAGCTCTTAAAGACCCATGCCTGATGTCATTTGTCATCAACCTGTTTCTAGCCTGAGAGGAGACCTCTGTTATTCTGCAGTAAATTACTGCAGTAGCCTCCCAGCTGGTCTCCCGGAGTCCTGCCTTGCCTCTTGCACCCCATAATGTAGCCAGAATGGGCTTGTTATAAACTACAAGCCTGATCGTGCTCCTCCTTTGTCCTCCTTTCTTTGTGCCCCTTTGATTAACTGGCTCCCCCGCTGCATTCAGATGCAGCATAAATGTTCCTCTGGGGGGCCTCCCCGACTCACCAAGTCTGGCCTGGGCATCCCTGTGTACCCTCTACCTAACCTCTTATAACAGTGACCACACTGTTTGGAAGTTGTCTGTTTTTCTCCACCCACCCTGCAGGTGCAAAGCCTCTTAGGACAGCGGGCCTGTCTTATCTGTGGTTGTGACCCCAGGGCCTGGCACAAACAAGATGGGCATTCAGTGCACGCTCAGCAGGCACGTCTGCTGCTTGCACTTTAGTTTTTGCTTCATTCTCCAATGCCTGGCTCTGCTTGTTGTTCTGTTTTAAAGCCTTAGCATCTTGGTGGGATCAAGGCTCTCATATAAACAACAACTTAACCACTAGTGATGTCCCAGGACCAGGATATATTTAGCACAGTTTGTTCATAATTACTGTTCATCATTATGAGCCTAGGACACTATAAAAGTCTTAAGTGCCCTCAACTCATCAGAGGCAAATTATTCATTTAGCACACATTTTGAGTGTCTACCTTGTACTAAGCATGTGCTCAGCACTCTAAGGTGTATAAGGATGGATGAGCTAGGTTCTGCCTCCTGGAGTTGACCATAGAACTTTTATATTTTTTGTTGAACATTCGAAAAACATAAGCAAAAACAAAACAAATTAAGCCCCTGAGGAAGGTGAGACCCATGTGAAGGGTATTGGCACCTCACGGTATGAGGCCCAGAAGACAGTGCTTTTGCTCTTCATTCAAGCAAGGAGTGGGATAACCAAGCCTGCCTTTGGGGGCTACAAGGATATATCAAATGCAAACATGGGCTTTAAAAAGCCCATGGTCTCACAGGAGAAACAAGATTTATGCCTAAGTGCCTCTAAGACAAAATAGAAAGTGAAAATGCCCTAAGAAGCTGTATCTGTTTGGGCTACAAGTAATAGAAAATCCAACTCAAAAGGACCTAAACCAAAAAGGGGACTTAGTATCTCACCTAAAAAAAAGTGTCCAGATGTAGGCTGTCCCCAGTTGCCCAATTTAGTGCTCATTGACAACATCAAGTTCTATCTGTGTGTCAACCTCAAAGCATCAGCTAGCTCTCCTCATAGGTACCGAAAGGCTGCAGGCATCCCATCCTCTCACACCAGTGCCAAAGCAGATAAAGAATGGTTTCTTATGCATCCCTGTTTAAGAATGAAGAGACCTTTCAAAAGCCACCAACCAACTTCCCCTTATGTCTTCTTGGCCGGAACTGAGACATGCTCACCCCTAAATTCATCCCTGACAAATAGGATGGGGTCATTTCCATGCCCTAGCCTAGACCCATCTAGATCTGCCCTAATCACATGAGGAAATGGTGCCTTCGTTCTGCCGCGAGGAGGAAGGGGGAGATGGCCACTGAGTGGCGGGCTGGAGGGCCTGCCAGAGGGAGTGATAAAGTAGCTCATGTTGTTCAGAGGAAAGCAAGGTGCGCCCTCGGTGGAGAAGACCCACAGGCATGCTCCTACAGGCGCCGTGGAAGCATATCATCGAGGCTTCTGGGAGGAAGCGTCAGCTACGTTGGGGAAGAAGTCTGAAAAGGGGAGGACACGATCAGATTTTTCTTTCAGGAATCAGTGGCTGTGAGGAAGGGATTGGTCGGGATTCGGAAGGCAGATCAACCAGCAAAGCTGTCACAGTGTTGCAGTAATCCCGTGGGGAGCTGCCCGTGGTCCCAGCCAGCGTGGTGGCAATGGGGATAAAAGCGTACCCACCTGAGAAGTATTGGGGAGGTCGAGCGAGCAGCACGAGGAGCAAGAAGCTGTGGTGCAGAGTGGGAGGAGGCCCGGGTGACTCCCGAGCGGCTGCTTGGGCAGCTGCCCGGATGGTGGATGGTGACGCCACTCCCCGAGCGGATCCCGGCGGTGGGCGTGAAGGATGAGTGGTGCAGGTGGCGCCCGAGCTCGGCGTGGGCGGCGGGTGGGGTCGGAAGGAGCTGAGAGGTAGTCAGCCGGCAGTCAGCGCAGGGCTCGGAGGGCCCCCCTGGGAGGCTACGTCTGATCCTCCTAAGAATCCGTGCGGAGAGGTGGTGAGGAGAGGAGGCGAGAAGACGCCGTGAGCAGTGGTAGAAAGGCCACAGCTCCGCAGGCTGGGGCAGGGCATGGCCGGTTCTCACGGGGGACGGTGGAGCGGGCTGCACAGGGACTGGAGGACAGCGGGCCGGACCCGAGGGGGATGGGGATGTGCTGGTGACAGCCCGGGGCCCCGTCCATGGGAAAGGAGAAGTGTGGTAACCTGCTTTTCACCTGGCACAGTGCTTAAAGGCACTATCACATTTTCTGGGTGCCGCCCGGCCTGCTGGGGCAGGTGTTCCCTCGTGAACAAGCGCAGAAACCGCGGCGCAAGAAAACTCCCCGCGCGGGAGGGGCGGGGGGCAGTCCCGGAAGCAGCTCCCTGCTCTCCCCACTCAGGCCAGTGCTGTTTTTACTAAAAATCTCTGCAAAGAATCTTTATGCAGCACTGCACAAGCATGTTAGTAAGTGCTAGGATTACAGAACTGAGGCGAACACGATCCCATTTGGAAGGCAGAGAAAGGCACACACAAAAAATTGCAGTGAAGAGTGAAGGTAGAAACATAGAAGCAGAGAATGAGGGACCGCTCAGAGGAGAGTGAGGCCAAGAGCAGATGCCAGCAGGCCACTGGGGGCTGCCCCGGACCCTGCCTCATTTCTGCCCCCACCCCCCTCCCGCACCCGCACGCCTTGCTGTTAGGATGTTAAGTAACCACCAGAGGTAGCAGTTGTCACGGATCATCTGTTCAGTGTAGAGCATGAGTTGGAGCTTATTTGAAAACAGGAGCTTTAAAAAAACACACAGAAACAAAAACATTCTTACAACATATTTATCAAACACCCACTATGAACTCAGCCACGTGCCGGGGGCTGTGCATCCAAAGGTGACTAAGACGTGGGTCTTGCCTTCATGAAGTTGAATAGAGAAGACGAAACAGCCACATGAGCTTGCTTTTGTAATACAACAAGGGCAGTGCAGTGGTGGCACTGGAGGAGGCTAAAGGGAGGCCACCAGCTCAGCCAGGGAGTCACCAGGGAAAGTTGCTGGAAGCTGTGATACAGATCAGGTTCAGGCTACCCTTGCCTGCTTTGGGATTTTTGTAAGGACACACAGACATAAGTTGGCACTTAGGCATTAAGTGTCTGGCACACAATAAACATGCAGTGACCGAGAGCTAATATTATTTGCAGCTCGGATTAGCAGAGGGATAAGCTGAGAATAGAGAGGTTGTTGCTAAAATAATGATACCATCGTCAACTGGTGCATTAAAGGTAAAAAATTAAAGTACTAAATCAACTAGAACAGGACTAGCTAATTGTTTGCAACTTATGTGTCACCTACAATTGATTGGAGCCAGGTGTTGAAAAGGGTATTAATTAACTCATGTCTGGGCCCAACAAGAAAGAGCGCTGCGATCCATTAGTGATGTCTGCCAGGGGTGCAGGGGGGAGGGGCAGCATGCATGCCAACATCTGCCATCCTCAAATTAGAATGATAGTTCAAATAACTGGGATCTGACTACATAAAACTTATCAATCCCACCCACGCACACTTGGCAGTACCCTGTTCATGTGTGAAATTTTTAAGAGTAAACAATCATACTTTCAAAGTTGTCTGTTGGAATTCAGGTTCTTTCAGCCCAGTCTCCTATACTTGTTAGACAGTTGCCCTCTTGTCACTGATCAGAGCTGGAAGCAGAGCAACATCCGGAAACACCAAGGAAAGATGAATATTGGGTAATTAATCCCTGTCCTGATTAAGTTATATTTTTCCCAATGGTGGAGGAGTAGAGGAACATGTGTTAGCTTTTCTTTAAGTACTGATGTAAGGAAACGGCTGCTAATAAGAACATCCAGTTATTCAGAGCTTCCCATTAAAGGGTCAGCCCAATCAATCAGTCAAGGATGAGCCAGGCGCAAAGGGGTGGAGAAGAGGCCACAGTTCCTTGTGTCTTGGTAATAACTCTTGCTGAAAGACAGATGTGATACAAATGCACTGGTACTTCTCACACTTCACGGTCATTAACCTGACATCTCTGCTGTGCTGCGTTAAATGCTGATTTGGGTTAGAAAGGCAGCCGTGAATTCTGAAACCTGGGGAGAGGCACATTTAGTACGTGAGTTTATTAGCATGTGCGGTTTGGGAGAGGTTCCTGTTTGCCTGTTGTTTTGGTTTGGCTCTTCTAGAGTGTCCACAGGAGAACCCTTTCTACCAGTCTTGCTTTTCGTGCTGGAAAATCAATTAGGTGTATCTTTGGGGGATGCTGTCGTATGAGAACAAGGGCCAAGGTGTGGCTTTTTTGGTTACCTAAGTGTCCAGGGAATATTTTCGGGAGCAATACAACAGCAGGCATTTGATGCGTGTACTTTTTTTTTTTTTTTTTTTTGGTGCATGTACTTTTGTACTCATGGTCCCAAACACAGCAACCCTGACTGGCTGGAAGGCCCCATCCTGGACAGAGCTGCCCCAGAGCACATTCATATTTATACAAAAACATAAATGGCCATTCTTGGAGGCTGTGATTCTTACTACAAGGGTGTGTGTGTGGTTGAATGTTTGTGTATGTGTCTATGTGTGTGAATGGTTGGGTAAGTCCAGGTGGCCCAAGTAATAAGCAGTTAAAACCTGTTGAAAAAATATTTTAATACAAAAGCAAAAACACAAGTGCATGCATCTTTTTTTAATGATGAGCAAAAATATTTCTTTCCCTCTTAATGTTATTTTTTTAAGTATCTGATGTGTTACCGGATGCTACATAAAGTGTCATATGAAATACATCCAGTCGAGGTGGGAATCTGCACAAGTCCCTGATGCTTTACTAAAATGAATCATTAAATTGAAAGAACTGAAGTTTATTCGCACAGGTACTTGCCAGTCTAATGTGAGTCTGAGACAAATGATGTGGCTCAATAAGAAAGTCTGTAAATATGTGTAGGATATTCTGAGAAACGAGTGGGCCTAGAAACGTAACCCCCAGTTATAACACTGTTTCTATGGGAAAATATGCTCCCTAAGTGCCTTCTTTGAAACCAACTTTCGAAACCCTGCCGATTTATAAGTTGGGGGTTAATGATATAAAGCGGTCACCTACTGATGTGTAGAATTCTCAGCCCGAGTCCATCATCAAGCGTTTACTGAGTAACTGCTGGGTGGATTACACTCTGATAAGCATGGCAGGGTAAAACAAAAGAAATAAAGGGGCGTTTCTGCCCTCAAGAAGCTCATACCTAGCTGGAGAGAGAAAGTATGCATGCAGAGCAACCTGAGAGCATTCCCGGTGCCTGGGCCACAAAGCAAGGGTCCTGCAGGCGGCGGCGTGAGACCGTGTGGTTAATCAGGGAAATGTGGGGCTCCACTGGCAGAGCATGTCCCTATTCATTTGTAATCCCCAGAGGCACACCAAAGATTTTCCCATTCTTCCCCGGAGAGCCTCGCACAAGCGTGAAGCGATGGCTGCAGTGAATGTCACGTGATCCCAGGGTGCTGAGCAATTCAAAACCACAACTGGCATGTGTTGTTTCCTTATTAGGAAAGGTTTGGTCTTCTTTCCTTCTTTTTTTCTCCCTCCCTTCCTTCCTTCCTTCCTTCCTTCCTTCCTTCCTTCCTTCCTTCCTTCCTTCCTTCCTTCCCTCCTTCCCTCCTTCCCTCCTTCCCTCCTTCCCTCCTTCCTTCCTTCTCTCTCTGTCTCTCTCTCTCTCTCTCTCTCTCTCTCTCTCTCTCTCTCTCTCTCGAACATAGGTAGGCTCTTGGCAATCTGGGCAGTGGTGTACCTCCTGTGCCCCAAATTCCAGTTCGGAAGCACACCCTAGTGAATCAGAGTCTTGCTGAGATTTGGAGCCTGACTTTGTGTGTTTAGTGTGTCATTTTCTGGGAGACTCTTACAAACGAGGCAGGCCTTAAGCAGTGATTCAGTACCAGCAGGCAGTTTCCTGGCCTTATTTGTGAGGCAGAGCTATTGCTTTTCATTTAGCGCCAGCCTCGAGGTCACCAAGAGGGAGAAGGGACATCAGGAGGGGGGCAAATTGACTGTAAAATTCCTGAGTCTGGGGCTGTGTTATATCCCCCTGGGAATGCTGACAGCCTGCAGAGAGGGGGCTATGGCTGAGGCCGGCCTGTCAGGTAAAGCATTCAGAGCGACCGCTGTGTCCTGATTGGAAATGCCTAAAAATAGGCCCGTTGCTCCCTTCTGTACACTTCCTCTGAGAACTGCTACCCAGGGGCTGGATCAGCAAATAATTGTACCCAAGCCTTCCTTATGGTACTGTTCTTTAGCTTTTAGAAGCGCTGAGTCCTTGCTACTCTTTATGCTTTGGGGGAAGGGGGAGTGACATTCCCATCCAAAAGGTGTAAGTAATAATAATAATAATAATAATACAGCAGCAAACATCTGTTGAGTGTTTACTGTGTTCCAGGAACAGGAAGCATTTCATGTGCTTTGTCTCATTTAATTCTCCTTATAGCCCTTAGCAGGGCTTTTACATTATTATCTCCATTTTGCAGATGAGAAAACTGAGGCTTAGGGAGGTCATGTAACCTGTCCAGAGCCTTACTGCTAGTAAATGACAAAGCTGAGATACAAACCCAGGTCTGTCTACCTCCACCACGATTCTTGCTCTCAGACAATTTTCTATTTACAGTTTCTTACAGATCTTACTCCTACTTAATTCTCCTGCATAATTTGGGAAGGAGAGGAACTTTTTTTCCCCAGGGTGGTGAGAAGAGGGAGAGGCCTTGGAAAAAATAAGTCAGAGATGAACTTATTTTGAAAAAGGAGGGTTTGTGAGAGAAGTGTTGAGTTGGCCGGCAGAAAGGGAGAGGCTATTCTGGACTCGGCGTGTGTTATGGAAGAATGCATGGAAATGAGTGGGAGAAACAGAAAGTAAACCAGGATAGGGCAGGACCCAATAGAAGGAAATGTGATAGTCAGCAAAGAAAGGGGCAGCCCTGCCTTCAAAAGCAACGTGTTAATGATTAGCGCTCTGCGAACGTTTCAGGCCTCACGTGCTCTCCGAGGTATGCAGAACTCCCTTGTTTGGGGGAGAGTTTTGCTCTCCAAAAAACAAAAGCATGACATTTAATTCTGAGTTTCTGCAGGGACTGGATGAAATCACCACTGGAAAAACAAGAATGGCAGCACATGTTAATTATTTCAGGAACTCTTGGAGGGTGCAAATAAAACACCCGCCATCCCAAGGAGAGACGCTGCAGCTCTTCTCCACCCTCTCTCCTTGCTGTGAGCCCCCTGCCCCACCCTTTCTCGGTTGAAGATCCCACATCCTTTGAGTTTCTCTGAAGAAGAAAAAAATGCATAAAAGAGATTTTTGTAAAGCAGACTCCATCTTCCCAGAAGCCTATGGTATCCTCCCTGGCCTTCTCTGACCTTCCTGTGGCATCGATCTTTGATTGGCAACCCGCCTCCTCACACTACTTCCTCTGCCGCCGTTGTCTGAAAAGCCAGGGATTTCTTTATTGATCTTTAACCCACTCTTAAATACCCCTCTTCAGAAGCACCATTTTGCAAGCAGAAGAGTCCTTTGAAAATTGAACTGTAGTCCACTTTGCAGGTTTTCTCCCCGTTTTTTCCTCCCTAAAAGAAAGGCTCTTGGGCTTCCCTGGTGGTGCAGTGGTTAAGAATCCACCTGCCAGTGCAGGAGACACGGGTTTGATCCCTGGTCTGGGAAGATCCCACATGTCGTGGAGCAACTAAGCCCGTGGGCCACAACTACTGAAGCATGTGCGCCTAGAGCCCGTGCTCCACAACAAGAGAAGCCACCACCATGAGAAGCCCACGCACCGCAACGAAGAGCAGCCCCCGTTCGCCACAACTAGAGAAAGCCCACGCACAGCAACAAAGACCCAATGCAGCCCAAAAAAGAAAGAAGGAAGGAAGGAAGGAAGGAAGGAAGGAAGGAAGGAAGGAAGGAAGGAGAGAAGAGAGAGAGAAAGAAAGAAAAGAAAAGAAAAAGAAAGAAAGAAAAAAGAAAGAAAGAAAAAGAAAGAAAGGAAGAAAGAAAAGAGAGGAAGGAAGGATGGATGGAAGGAAGGAAGGAAGGAAGGAAGGGGACTCAATTGTCTCTGGTTTTAATATACCAAGTTCTGTAGTTATTTGTCTTTTGCAGATTAGGAGACTGAAACATTGCAGCCACTCTCCGAGGGATCCCACTTGGCCCCAGTGACTAAAACTATGCCCCACCATCCTTGTCCTCATGGCCAGAAGCCTCAAGTCCCACAATATCTCTGCCTTGGCACAGGGAGCCGACATTGTTTGCATAGCGTACATTCCTGGACAATTGAACTATCCAATTTAACCTTCAGAGCATCCCTGTCGGTTTGTGGGTGTTTGTTCCGGTGAGAGGGGGAGGAGATGGTGACTTTCATGGTTCACACATGATGCTACCCACACACACCCCAAATTCTAAATCTTTATTCTCTAGAGGTTAGCTGCAAATTGCATCTCTAAAATTCACAAGTGAAATCAAACATTTAATGTACTTAAGTCTTTTTGTCCAGAAGCAGATAGCATTAATACTTGCTTCTTTATAACACTCCCCGATCACGCCTGTCCCATTATATGAAAGTCTTTTAGAAATAACCCCATTTCAGTGAAATTAATCTTCATTAATTAAGATGCTATAATGACACATCGTTCTTGAAATATGTTCTGGTTATGATTGGTGCCTAATCAGGGAAACTTTAAAACTGTTACCCCCAAAACCAAATCTTGTACCACCCAATGTTTGGAACAATGTTTATGCTTTTAAAGGTGCATTTTTGCAGTTTTGTGTGCATGAAGTTTGGTTCCAGAAATGACGTTAGGAAAGGTATGAGTAAGTTGAAATTCACCAGTTTTTCTTCCATTTATTTTGAGTGAATTATAGGCCCTCCCCGCCCCTGCAAAAAAAAAAAAAAAAAAAAACTTTTAAAATATGTTATTTGCTTTAGGGTTATCCAGCTACCTTCTGCTTTCAAACTGGAATTTAAGCCTTCTACATCCTTATCACCTTCCTCTTATCTCCTTTCACCTTTGGATTCTAAGAGAAGAAATGTTTAGAACCTTGAAATCAAAATAAAATTGCAACCTCCCTGAATTACTTACCGGTACTCACTAGGGTTCAAGCATGATCCTCTGCACATAATTTAAAAATCAAAACACCAACTGGCGGATTTAAGCCAAACCCCCTATTTTTAGAACAGTATTAAAAAAAAAAACGGCAGATTTTATTTTCGGCCACACAGCCGAGTAGCAACGGAGGAGGCTCCTGGGCATTCCTCCATCCCTCAGTGCAGAGCTGGGCTGACCACCTCCTGGCCCGGGCAGCTGCCTCTCTCCGGATGCCTTCCCCAGCACAACTACTTCCGATCCTCGGTTGAACTGGTTACTGGGAAGAAAGGATGTTGCGGGCTTAATTTAAAAAAAAACAAACCAAGGGAAAAAAGTGTTCTGTAACTTTCCTTTTAGTTGTAGTGGATCTGTGTGCTCCTTGAGCTTAGGGGTAACATGGGACTTTTTTTTAATTAAGAATGGAGGAGAAAAGTTTCCTTCGGTATTCTTACAATTATGCCTTTGTCAGCAGGTAGTTTATAGGGGAGTCAATTTAAAAAAAAAAAAAAGGAGAAGGCTGTAGCCTTTAATTATCCCAGTTGGTATTCAGCTTTACAAAGTCAGTGTACCTGCTGAGTATGTTAATTTAACCACTTTATAGTATCTTAACTCTGCCAGTCTCTCCCACCCAAATCACCTCCTCAAAGAATTCAGAGGAGTCTGGAGATACATGAGAGCTTTGTACCTGTGTATCTTTCTTTCTGTTTCTCAGTACTTTGGGCTTTAATTAAAATCTTTAGGTCGGTATTTTTTCTTTTTTTTCTGCTCCTCATGCCACTTCAAAATCATTTATTCATTGATTCATATGTTCCCACTTTCTACAAATTCAATCAAATATTTCTTAAGTGCTTACAGGGATATTGACAGAGATGTCCTGCCTTCATGGACCTTAGATTCTAGGCTGACAGAGAGACAAGTAAACAAATAAGGTGGGTTTATTCCAGGTCGTGGTAAATGATAAAATTGTTTTCACAACTGTTTGTTAAGTGTCCATCTGCTAACCAGAAATGAGATGTTCTTGTAGAACCATCTATGGAGAGGGGCTCTCAAATTTGTTTTCTTATCTGTCTGTAACCCTGTAAAATATGGGGAACAGGTTCTGTTTTCTTCCTCTTAGAGGAAAGGAAATTGAAATTCAAAGAGATGAAGCTATATGTTGAAAGTTACAAAATTCCTATGCAGGAGAACCAGAACCTAGAGCTTGTGGACCCGTTTCTGTCCTCTCTCCCCTGTGACAGGTCACCTGGTCTCCATGGGAGGAACCGAGGCCCAGAAGAATGAAATGCCTTCTCCAAGTCACATAGCTGATTCATGTCCAATCTGGGACTAAAGACTAGGACTTTATTCCCAATGTATTCTTCAGTTCAGCAATTCAGATCAAAAGCCAGCCCCACAGCCAGTGTTTGTGGTGGGCTCGCTCTGTCGGCCACTGCGAGAACTAATTTAGATATTTCTTCCATTGATAATATATCCACCACCCCTGCCTGGTTTGTCATCTGTATATAGGTATTCACTTAAGAGAGAGATTTGTCTTTTTGTTTATGTCCCAAACACTTACGTAAATAAACATTCTACAAATATTAACTCATTCGTTCCTCAATACAACCCGAGAGGACACGTGCAATTATTATTCTCATCTTACAGATGAGGAGAGAGGCACAGAGAAAATGAGTGACTTACCCTCACTTATATAGCTAGTAGGTGGCAGATCAAGCCCTGACAGCCTGTGAATGTAGCCACTACTCCCTGCTGTCGTTTTAAATGGGATCACGTATTCCCTTAGGCGAAATGCTAGGAGGACAGAGTGTGATGCTAGAGAGGCCTAAATTCAAATCCTGGGTCTACCCCTAGCTAGGTGTGTGATTTTGCTGCAAGTGATTGAACCTCTCCAGGCCTCATTCTTCCATCTGTAACATTGGACTAATGCACACTTTGTAGGGTTGTAGCGAGGAAATGAGACAGCACTTACAGAGCCCCTCAAAGACACCTGGGTCCTCATAGCAGCTGCCCGTTGAGTAGCAGTTACACATTCGTGATTCTGGAACTGTGCCTTGCCTATCCGTTTCCATAAACCTGGACTAAGATATGTGGTCTCTCTCGGCAGACCACAGATTGGCCCCCCTTCTCACGAACATTCTTCACATGTCTGCAAATCAGTTATTTAGAGAGGTGCCTGCAAGGGTGTGGGACACAGTGAAGGAACACCACGGGTAACCCCGAGAATTTCAGCTCGGACCCTACACTTGCGTACAGCAGCTGGCAGTTGCAAAACCCTGCAGCTTAACCTGGACCCATCTTGCTTAGAAGGCAGCTAAGGGACCAGCGTTGAAGAGTGAAGGTTTGGAGTCATTCTGTCTAGGGTCAGATCCCAGCACTGTGGATTTCTAGCTCCAATCTACTTAGTTTGCCCATGCCTTAGTTTCTCCATACATCCAAGTGCAGATGGTCAAGGTTCCCCCCATGGGATTAGGGTGAAGAGTAAATGAGGTAGTCCTTGTACAGCACTTACAGTGCCTGCCACTTAGTAAGAACCCAGTAAACACTGTTCGGATTATTGTTAGTATTATTATCATTCAAGCAAAGCCCTTTGATGGTCCTCCACCTCCCTTCCCCACCTACACGCCTTTCTCTTTCTCCGGCCCACCACACACACACACACACACACACACACACACACACACACACACACACACACACACACACACACACACACACACACACACACACACACACACACACACACACACACACACACACACACACACACACACACACACACACACACACACACACACACACACACACACACACACACACACACACACACACCAAGTGGCTTCTGACATTATTATACTACTCACCGTTTTCAGTACTCTACTTACAGATAAATACCATTTTTTCCATCTTGATACATTTCCAGAAAATTATTTAGCACCTGACTGATGTTCCCATGCCTCTTTGGGACCAATACCTTTGAAAAAAGCTAAATGTCTGGCCTGCCTCCTAACTTATTAGCTCCTGTTTCCAAAAACAAAGAATTCAGTTTATTGATAAATAGAAATATAAAAATATCTTAAGCATCACAGCAGCCTTTATTCATTGCTCTTTGAGTTTTCTGAGTTTAAAAAAATATATGTCATACATTCAAATAGGGCTTTTTTGGGGGGTGGGGCGGGTGACAGGGTCAAAAAGCAAATTCAAACATAGGCAGATGTGAGGAAACCTAAATGTCTTCTTTCCCCCGGGCCTCACCTTGCAAAGTGTCTTTATATCCAAAGGCATTCTGGCCTGTTACCCTCCTTATCTAATCCAGCCATATCTAGGTTTCACTTTCATTCTGTTGCCTTAGGCCTTGTTAGCAGGAAAAAAAAACCCCAAAAAACAAAACTCTGGCATCTGCTATATAGAAACATTTGTGCCATGGGATTAGGTACAGTTTTATGGTTTGTTAACAAAAACTTGTTGCATTTTGTGTTATTTAGCTGTGTTTTGACATTGTTTTGCCTACCTAGCTGACATGGTCAAGAAGAACCTTGCTTCTGCTTCAGGTACTAAGTACAATACATATTAAATCTTGATGCTGCAAATCCAAGATTCAAATTCCTAAAATACTAGGCAGCATTTTGTTTTCACCCAGCTTCCCCCATTCCTTCCCTACTTCAGGTCCCAGAAAGTAGCTTCAGTGGTAATGCTCTACCCAGAGACGCTATTGTTAGTGAATCCCATGTGGCTGTGAATTTTGCACTAAGCAATCAGAGACCTTTGTTCTTCCTGATTAATAAATAGACAGCTTATATCTTTACTCTTCTAATGAATATAAAACACCAGTATTTTGCATACCACCATCAAGAGTATTTATCATACCTGTATATCATCTGACATCCTGTGTTTAATGTTTTTCTTTAAATCTATTTTTAAACTAACTCACTTTTTAGTCTTTTCTCAAACGATATCATCAGTAAAACCACTGGTCTGATGTATAATTATCTTTATTTTTTTCTAACAAACATTAAAATAAATACTAGCCATTATTATTAAAATGAAGAATGTATGTCTGCATACTACCAAACATTATTGTAAGTTCCAAAGAGTTGAAAATAGCGCTCTTTGATGTAGAGACTGATCAAATGGTATAATTCGCTAGCAATCTCACTGCAATGACTTTATTTATAATAAAAAATATATTTTTTTTAAGTAGTGTGTGTCACTTTGCACACACTGTTCTGCACTATTTTTCTTCATTCTCTTTGGACTCTACCTACCATTTAAGGCTCTAAAATGTATTCCTCTTTTGAGATAATAATCATACTTATCTCATAGAGTAATTGGAGGATGAAAGCTCTGAGCACAGTGCCTGGCACAGAGTTAGGGCTATTAGTTCCTCTCTGGTCTGTGTGGGTGTTTTCTTCCCAGCTGAATTTATCAAATCCTAGGGATCAAACAGTTCCTGAATTCTTTGTGAGTATATAGTATACTGGTTTGCCTTCAGTAAATACCCAGCACATATTTATCAAATGATTAAAAGTTGAGTAGTTGTAGACTAGTGGGGGAAATAAACAGACACTGGGGTCATGAGGATAACGCACTTCTTGATGTAGGTTTATTAACACACATTGTTGTGGATGAGTCTTTTTCTGTGACTACCCTTATTCAAGTCATCTCTGAAAGGGTATTAGAGAATCTGTCTCTGGCTAGTTCCCCCTCATTCATGCCGCCCCTAAGTGGAGAAGGAGAAAGAACTGAAATTCAGTCTCAGGACTTTGAGGTTTTTGATTCCTAAACTGTCATTGGTCCCATCACCCCTTGAAACATTGGAACAACTTTCCAAAAGGACGTTTACCCCACGGTCACAGACTCAGATACTGAAGGGGCCAGGCCGGCGTAGCAGTGAATGAGGCTGGGCTCTACCCCGAATCTGCATCCACATGGGAATGTGCTCTCTCTAAAAAAAGCCAGAAATCTGGATTTGTATGTGAAAACTCCCAATATCTAAATGTTGGCTCTGTTGCTGGTTTTGTTTTTGTTTTGTTTTGTTAAATAATTCTCTGTGAGCCAAATAAAACAGGTCTGCTGCCAGCTCCAGCTCTCCAGCTGCCAGTATGTGACTTTTGACTTAGATTTTGCTTCCTTGATTGATTTGAGGGTTTATCTATAGACATACAATATTTTTTTTCAGTAATTTATTCTCATGTCAAACAGCTAGTTTAATTATTTTAAACTCTTAAGAATGCTGGAATCAAAGGAGGATTTGTAACTTTGGTGGTCAGTTTCTGTGGGGGAATCCCAGCTCCTCCAAAACAGGAGAATAAGCTACTGACCCTGAAGCCTGGGGTCCAGTCTTTCCCCTCTTTGCAAACAAAGGAAACAGATGCCAGGCAGTTAACAGCACAGGTAACTTGGTGGGAACTTTGCTTATAATATGGTGAACGTTCTTCCAGGGTCAGTGCATTTTTATAGAGCAATAAGGAACAACTTGGAAGGAAAGTCCATGTTGGCTGCACGTGTCAATGACCTTACACCCAAGGTAGTGGCCTTGAAGTCCAGGTGTGCAATCAGTCGGAATAACCAGGAACTCTGACTTGTTTATTGTTCCCAAAAGCCAGAGAAGCTTTAAAAAGCAAACAAACAGCAAAAAAAATTTAAAGCATAAGAAACGCTTTTTCAGTTCTCAGCACTAATCTTTAACTTAAGATGCATTTCTCTGTCTCCTTTCCTCAGTGTGTATTTTTTTTTTCTCAGTGTGTATTTTATAAAAATGAATTGAAGTCCAAATTAGATAATAAACTATATGATTAATACAGGACCTTCTTATCCAAGTTGAAGCAGAAACAAACAGTAGGGAGAAGTATTTGGGGAGGTAGTTCATTTTATTTATTTATTTTTTTAAAGAACTAGTGGGTGAAAGTATAAAACAGGCAATTCCCTATTTATTTATCCATATTCATGGAGTACCTGTTAGGTTATATATGTGGTAGACTTGTGAATGGAGCCATGATTTTTCTTTACTCTAGATCAGAGGTTGACAAATATGTTCTATAAAAGGCCAGATAGTAACTATTTTAGGTTTGGTACATCATCCATTCTCTGTCACAGCTACTCAGTTCTACCATTGTAGCACAAAAGCAGCCATGGGTGATACATAAACAAGTGGGCGTGCCTATATTCCAATAAAACTTCACTTGCAAAAATTGTCAGCAGGCTGCATTTGTCCCATAGGCTGTAATTTGCAGACCCCTGTTCTAGGTAACTGAGGAAGAAGTATGGGAGGGATAATTTATTTGCTATATTCTTTTTTTTTTAACTTGGAAAAGTACTTTATTATTTTTAATCATTTTTTTATTAAAGTATAGTTGATTTACAATGTTGTATTAGTTTGGGTGTACAGCAAAGTGATTCAGTTATACATATATCTATATCTATTCTTTTTTAGATTCTTTTCTGTTATAGGTTGTTACATGGTATTGACTATAGTTCCCTTGTTGTAGGTCCTTCTTTTTTATCAATTTTATATATAATAGTGTATATATGTTAGTCCCAAACTCCTAATATATCTCTCCACCCCTGCTATCCCCTTTGGTAACCATAAGTTTGTTGCGTCTATAAGTGTATTTCTGTTTTGTAAATAAGTTTATTTGTATCATTTTTGTTTTTAGATTCCACATATAAGTGATATCATATGATATTTGTCTTTCTCTGACTTACTTCACTTAATATGATAATCTCTAGGTTCATCCATGTTGCTGCAAATGATATTATTTCATTCTTTTTATAGTTTTTGCATATATATATGTGGTGTGTGTGTGTATATATATGTACAGACACAAACACACACCACATCTTCTTAAGCCAGTTGTCTGTCAGTACACATATAGGTTGCTTCTATGTCTTGGCTATTGTAAATAGTGCTGCTATGAACATTGGGATGCATGTATCTTTTGGAATTAGACTTTTCTCCTGATATATGCCCAGGAGTGAGATTGCAGGATCATATGATAACTCTATTTTTAGTTTTTTAAGGAAGCTTCATACTGTTCTCCGTAGTGGCTGTACCAATTTACATTCCCACCAACAGTGTAGGAGGGTTCCTTTTTCTCCACACCCTCTCCAGCATTTATTATTTGTAGACTTTTTAATGATGGCCATTCAGACTGGTGTGAGGTGATACCTCATTGTAGTTTTGATTTGCATTTCTCTAATAACTAATGATATTGAGCATCTTTTCATGTGCTGGTTGGCCATCTATATGTCTTCTTTGGAGAAATGTCTATTTAGGTCTTCTGCCCATTTCTGGATTGGGTTGGATTTTTTCTTTTTTTAATATTAAGCTGTATGAGCTGTTTGTGTATTTTTGAAATTAATCCCTTGTTGGTTGCATCATTTGCAAATATTTTCTCCCATTCTGTAGGTTGTCTTTTCATTTTATTTATGGTTTCCTTTGCTGTGCAAAAGGTTTTAAGTTTAATCAGGTCCCATTTGTTTATTTTTGGTTTTATCTCCATTACTCTAGGAGACAGAAACAAAAAACTGTTGCTGCAATTTATGTCAGAGTATTCTGCCTGTGTTTTCCTCTAGGAGTTTTATAGTATCAGGTCTTACATTTAGATCTTTAATCCATTTTGAGTTTACTTTTGTATATGGTGTTAGAGAACGTTCTAATTTCATTCTTTTATGTGTACCTGTCCAGTTTTCCTAGCAACACTTATTAAGCATACGGTCTTTTCTTCATTGTATATTCTTGCCTCTTTTGTTGTATGTAGATTAGTTGACCATAAGTGCGTGGGTTTATTTCTGGGCTTTTTATCCTGTTCCATTGATCTATGTGTCTGTGTCTGTGCCAGTACCATACTGTTTTGATTACTGTAGCTTAGTAGTATAGTCTGAAGTTAGGGAGAATGATTCCTCCACCTCCGTTCTTCTTTCTCAAGATTGTTTTGGTTATTCGGGGTCTGTTTGTTTGTCTTACAAATTAAAAATTTTTTCTGTTCTAGTTCTGCAAAAAATGCCATTGGTACTTTGATAGGGATTGCATTGAATCTGTAGATTGCCTTGGGTAGTATAGTCATTCTAACATTATTGATTCTTCCAGTCCAGTGACATGGTATATCTTTCCATCTGTTTGTGTCATCTTCAATTTCTTTCATCAGTGTCTTAGAGTTTTCAGAGTACAGGTCTTTTGCCTCCTTAGCTAGGTTTATTCCTAGGTATTTTATTCTTTTTGATGCCATAGTAAATGGAATTGTTTCCTTAATTACTCTTTCTGATATTTTGTTGTTAATGTATAGAAATGCAACAGATTTCTATATATTAATTTTGTATCCAGCAACTTTACCAAATTCACTGATGAGCTCTAGTAGTTTTCTGGTAGTGTCTTTAGGATTTTCTATGTGTAGCATCATTTCATCTGCATACAGTGACAGTTTTACTTCTTCTTTTCCAATTTGGATTCCTTTTATTTCTTTTTCTTTTCTGATTGCTGTGGTTAGGACTTCCAAAACTATGTTGAATAAAAGTGTCGAAAGTGGGCATCTTTGTCTTGTTCCTGATCTTACAGGAAATGCTTTCAGCTTTTCACCATTGAGTATGATGTGAGCTGTGGGTTTGTCATATATGGCCTTTATTATGTTGAGGTAGCTTCCCTCTATGCCCACTTTCTGGAGAGTTTTTAATCATAAATGGATGTTGAATTTTATCAAAATCTTTTTCTACATCTATTGAGGTGATCATATAGTTTTTATTCTTTAGTTTGTTAATGTGGTGTATCACATTGATTTGCAGATATTAAAAAATCCTTGCATCCCTAGAATAAATCCCACTTGATCATGGTATATGACCCTTTTAAAGTATTGTTGGAGTTGGTTTGCAAGTATTTTGTTGAGGATTTTTACATCTATATTCATCAGTGATATTGGCCTGTAATTTTCTTTTTTTGTGATACCTTTATCTGGTTTTGGTGTCAGGGCGATGGTGGCCTCATAGAATGAGTTCAGAAGTGTTCCTTCCTCTGCAGTTTTATGGAGTAGTTTCAGAAGGATAGGTGTTAACTCTTCTCTAAATATTTCGTAGAATTCACCTGTGAAGCCATCTGGTCCTGGACTTTTGTTTGTTGGGAGTTTTTTTAAATTACTGGTTCAATTTAAGTACTGGTAATTGGTATGTTCATATTTTCTGTTTCTTATTTGCTATATTCTTAATTGTTCTTATTGCTCAAACAATAGCAAGAGTATTCATAGTCCTAGCTAGCAAATAAGTTCATCTTTCCATGTTCTGACCACTGATTTATGTACACAGACAGTTGACCCTTGAACCACATGGGTTTGAACTACACAGGTCCACTTCTTCACAGATTTTTTTCAATAGTAAACACTACAGTACCACATGATCTGCAGTTGTGCAGGGCAGAGACCTGCTGACCTGAGGTCACCGAAGAGGTGGACCTGCTGGAGGGACAGAGGTCTATGGGTCTTGCTGCAGCCCAGCTGAGCCGTCTCTCAGCTTTGCTTAGACTGTGTGCTCCCTACAAGGCCTTCCAGTGTCTCGTTTGGCACATTCCCTGAGACAGCTGATCCCATGGAGGGCTGCCCTGTGCGGTGAAGAGGGTCCTCACGGGTGTCTCTGTTTGTCTCTTTGAGCTTGATACGCATGTTTCATTCCTGAGAGGACCCCCTCAGGGGGCCCTGATGGTGGTTCAGAACCCGCCCAGCTGAGGCCTAGACCCGCTGGCAGGGTCCTTGCTGGGTGCTGCCCAGCCCAAGCACGCAGCAGGGTGGCTGGTCGTATTCCTTTGGGGCACTTCCTGTGACCCCTTCCACCTGCCTGAGGACTGTCACTCAGCCCTAAGGAGAGCTGGCCCTGTGGTCAGAGAATGGGCTGTGGAGTAAGGCAAACCCAGCGCCTCTTTATTAATAAGGGAGAAAGAAGCCATCGTGAGTGGGAGCTTGCAGGACAAGAAGACAGGACTTGCAGGAGAACCTGCGGATGAGTAGACTGGTCCAGCCACGGGGCAGCCAGGAATTCAGAGTTCCGGACCCCACAGTCACCACCAAGTCTATTTCAGGAGTTATTCCTACTTCTTCAGTAGCTGCCAGAATAATTGCTGTGATCTCCTTCTCACAGAACGCCAGGATCCCACTAACTGCAGGCCCACCCAGCAGAGTCACTGAACTACCCAGAAACACTGCCATTTCCTTGGCTTTCTTATCTCACACATGCAGCCTAAACCCTGGATCAACCCCTGCTTCACCGGTCGGTGCCTGAGATGCTGCAGACAGTTTACATACGCTTTCTGAGCACATTTCGTCATCTATGGAATGTTTGTATTATACACCTTGTCAGGTTAGTGTGAGGATTAGAGATAATGTGAAAACAGAAGCCGGCATATAAGACACAGTTAATGGTACTTAGAGTATTGTATCACCCAGTCCTTCATGCAACGTGTACATAGCAGGCCTTGTTCTAAGAGCTGGGCAGAGAGCATTGAAAAAGACAGACCTTGTCCTCATGGAGCTCAGATTCTGGGGGCAAAGACAGACCAAACACACGTAGACTATAATGTCATGAAGTGACCACCCCGGTTCAGAAGAAAATTGAAGCAGAATAAGGGGAAGGAAAGTGACAGGTAGAATAGGGTGTTGGCTGTTTCAGGCGTGGCAATCAAAGAATGTCTTCCTGAGCAGGTGATGTGAGCAGAAACCTAAAAAAAAACAACAAAGTATTCCGTATGCACATATCTAAGGGAGGAGTATTCCAGGCCAGGGGAACAGCAAATGCTAAGGCCCTGAGGTGGGAGCAGTCTGACATATTTATGAAAAAGCAAGTAGACCTTAAAGATTGGGAGAGAAGGGTGGGATATTGGCCAGGGGCTAGATCTAGGGTCTCCTAAACCATGCTAAGATTCTGGAATTATTCCAGGAAATGATGGAAAACCACCGAAGGGTTTGAGCAAAAAGAACAATGTAATCAGATTACATTTAGAAAGCTTCACTCCAGCTGCTAATTATAAAATAAACTGTAGGGTAGCAAAAAAGAAATAGGAAAGGACAGCAAAAAAGCTGTCTCAGGCATCTAGGAGAGAGATGAGGGTGGCCTGGACCATGCTGGGAGCATGGAGGTGATAAGAAGACACTGGACTCAGGATGTGTTTCTGTAGGTAAGGCCAGCAGAGCTTTCTCTGGGATTAACTGTTGGGTATGAGATGAGGAAAGGAGTTGATACTCCAGGTATTTTGGGTCTGAGCATTTGGATGTTGCCATTTCAGAGACAGCGAAGGCTGAGAAAAGATGGATTTTGGCAGGCAGGGGGACCTAAATCTAGAGGTTGCTTTACACATGTTAAGTTTGATATGCATTGTATCGATAGGTATCCAAGTGCAGATGTTGAGCAGGCAGGTGGATATTAAAATCCAGAAGTCCACGGGGAGGTTGAAGCTGGACATAAATAGAAGGAGGGCTCAGGATCATGGGAAAGACCTGACAGAGACCAAAGCTGTGTGAGGACAGGGACCGTGTCTGTTTCATTGAGCTCTGTATGCACAGCATGAATATTCAGTATGTGTCTGGTGAGTAAATTAATCTGTGGCTATTAACCTGTTACATGATGAATGTGGTTTCGTGCAAAACAAAAGCACTAACTGAAAATTTGCTTTATTATTCCAAACCAAAAAGAGAAATCTGGTGTGTAGTTTCTTAAGAAATAATTGGCATATGATAAAATCAAAGCTTGACATTGAAAGGAACCTTTGAGGCCATTTAATGCAAAAGTTCAAAATTTGTGGAGGAGAGGGTGGAAAGGGAAGTAGATGGTTTATTGCCAAGGGTGAGACAGTGTATAGGGCCCGCACACTGACAATAAACTGAATAAATAATGTCTTGACCATCAATGCACTACTCTTGTTCAAGCATATGAAGATGTTGCAATTAGTAAAATAAGAGAGAACAACATAAGCTCCCAAAGACCAACTGTCTTGGGAGGGGAGAGAATTTAGTGAGTGTTTGTACATTAGAAGGAGTCTTTGTCTTGAAATGGGTGGGAAACTCAGATCTAATCCAAGCCTTTTGTTTTACTGATACAGAAAGGGAAGGGGAGTGGGATTAAGTGATTTGCATAAATGACACAGCTAATTAATGACTGTGCCTAGATGGACTCCTAGGTCTCCTTAACCTGAGCCCAAAACTCCTTCCACCACACATGTGCTCTGAATTTCAGCACCAACTTTCTTCAGACCAGTAATTGAGGTATTGCCTTAGAACGGAACTCATTTATTTTGGGCCATGGAATTATTTTAGTGATCTATTTTGCAGGCAATTTAATATGAGAATTATAATTAGACTTTGTTTTAGCTAATTTCAAAATCCATCTACAATTCCCTAAGCATGTTCCTTTTGGCAATGCGAAAGAAATAAGTAGTCCAAGGAGGGTCGCTGAAAGTAAAATGTTTAATTTGCAATAGATAATTTACCAAGTGAGTAATTCTCGTGTCGAAAAATTAAAACTTGATTTGAGCTGCAAACATCATTTTAAGGAAGCTGAGAAGCCCATGTAGGCCTTCAGGAGGGGACACATCTGAATATCCACAACTCTCGGTTCAAATCCTGGCTCCACAGCTCAATTACCTGTACAGACCGTGTTGGCCAAGCTAACTCACTCCTCCAAGCCTCAGTTTACACATCTGCAAAATGGGGAGGGAGACACTTCCTTTCTAATGAGGACATTAGAAAGCACACCCATCTGATGCCTGCACGGACGAGGCCCTGGGGAAAGAGAGGAACCCTTCGAATCTTACATGTGGGGAAACTGAGGCCTGTTAGAAGTAACCCAAAGAAACCATTGTGAGTTGAGCCCGCAGTCCAATCCCCTAGCTTTTAACTAACTACCCTCCAGCTCAGTCACCGTCTCCTGATGTTCCTGGCTCCTGACTTCCTCAGGCTGCGTTTGCCAGGAAATTGCCCAGCCATACTGCCTGGACAGCTTCCCTGGCGGAGGAGTGCCCACTGGGGGCGCAGGCCCCCAGGGCTGGCATCACAGGCTGAGCCTGTGGGCTGCTCCAGCGGGTTCTGCTGAGAGCCTGCCCCGGTGGCTGCATTACTCACACATCCCTGCCACCCCGCGCAGCTGGCCCCGGCCTGAGCACAGGCTCGTTTACATTGTGGCACAACAGGAAGCAGGGCCGGTGTTCAGAGCCGCGTTGGCTCACGGAGAGCCATGGCTCCAGGTGCTCTGGGTCCTGCAGCTGTGGCTGTGTCCCTCGCCTCACGTTTGCCCCGGGGTGGGGGTGGGGGTAGCAGTCTTTCTGCGGCAGCTTGGTGGGGCTTTAGTGAGGGACGGTTGAGTGTTTTGGGGGGTGAGAGGTTGGTTTGCTTTTTGTCCGCTATCACGTGCTTGGCAGGCATGACCAGAAGGCGGGACGGGGGGGTACCTTTTGTGGAGTCAGGGTTCCTACACAGTTCTCCCACAGCGGCTGCAAGTGAAATGGCAGAGGCGTGAGTCACCCTGTGAGACGGGAACAGGAAGACATCCTGTTGATGCCAAAACATTTTCAGTTCAGTTATGAGAATTTACACCCTGCCCCCCCCCAAAAAAGACAAAAAATCAGCATTCGGCATGCGTCTCCCCGGGCACAGTGGTCCGGCACTGGCTGTGTTCCCTGTGAAGGACGGCCCGGGGCCCAGCTTGGTTTAGTGCTCAGGAAATTGGCCGTGTCCTTGGTCTGCTGTGTCTGTGACGGTATCAGAGAACCCTCTTTGCCAGAGAAACTTTCTGTCTGAGGTTTTGTTTGTTTGGTTTTTGATTCTTGTTTTTATTCAAATATTTTCCCTTGTTTCTCTTCTCGGGATGGTAATGCACTGTAT
Organism: Lagenorhynchus albirostris; assembly: GCF_949774975.1. NCBI lineage: Eukaryota > Metazoa > Chordata > Mammalia > Artiodactyla > Delphinidae > Lagenorhynchus > Lagenorhynchus albirostris. The sequence goes on from NC_083096.1 coordinate 128,044,656, forward strand.
GGTTTCTTAGGATTTTCTTTTGTGTAAACATTTTTCATGTTTTTCTGACAGGAACTGTTGCTTATGAAGATCAACTAAGAATTTATAATATTTGAGGGATCCTCTGCTCCTTTTAATGGAATTCTCATAACCCCCTTGTTCTTAAATTATCCTTATAATAATGTATTGAATGCTTAGAGGCAGGCACCCTTTAAAAAACTTCACATCTACATTAATCCTCACAAGAGCTCCATGAGGTAGAGGGACTGTTGTTATTCCCAGTGTGCTGGGACTGAGGCTTGGGTTGAGCAATTTCCAAAGTCACAACGTTAGTTGAATGGCAAGTGCCAGCCCTTAAGCCCCGTTTCTAATCACCCTCTTGGCCAGCACTTACTCAAAGTATGGTCAGCAGAGCACTGACCTCATGAGATGTTCCTAGAAAAATGTAACTGTGTTCAAATAATTGGAGGAAATGCTGCAAACCGTATGCTTCTTGCAGATCATAAACGTATCTTAGTGTGGGAAGACCCTGTGTAGTCCTATGTGAAAGAAGCCTACTTATCTTTGTTTCAACTAGGACTCTCCAAAATAGATGTGACATGGACCCTTATTTCCATGTATACCTATTAAGTTGTAATGCGTTTTGAGAAACACCACGCTAGCATACGAAAGCATATAGCCAGGTGATTGAGAGCTTTGGAGCCAAAGTACCTGGGTTGGAATACTGTATCTGCTACTTCCTCTTCCTCACTTTTCCCATCTGTACAATGGCAAAATATAATAGCACTCTCTCACAGGGTGATGGTGAGGACTAAATTAGTCAGTGCATCTAGAAGACCTAGGAGAGTGTTGTATACATGGAGAAGTACTCGATGTTCCAAATGTAGCAGGATGAATCAAAACATTTGCTACTACCTGTGGGGTCTGGCCGAAGCCAAAATGCTATTTCATGGTGCTTAGAAAACACATGAGACAGGAAGCATTGCCCTCCCTCTTTCCCTTGGTGCTCTCTCTAGCTTCCCTGGATTCTCTCTGCCTCTCACCATCTGGTTGGTCCAGATAGCTCAGAGCTGGGCTCAGGTCTCTGCCCTTGAGTCAGGATTAGCATGCACTCTTGCTGGGACAGGGGACAGCTATCGGCATTAACCACATGCCTGTGGGTAGCCCCAGCAGAATCTGCAGAGAGAATGTGCTGGTAAGAAAGGAACTCAGGTTCCCTGTGTTTAAACAAGGCAGCTGCCCTTGCACACTGTTGGCTCCTGGACTTCCAGAAGGGGAAACTGTTGCAAAGCATTGCACTTTCACTGAATTTGCTGCTCCCCCTGTCACCTGCCACTAACCAGAGCAGCTCCTCCAAGGGGGTCCAACGCTGGATGAGAAGCCTTGCAATTCTGCAGGCTCGGCTTCTGGTCCTGGTGTCTCAGCACCCAGCCAGCCTGAGCCGCCTCATGCAAAGTCCTGCAGCAGACAGATAGCACTTGGTGGGGCCCGGTTCTTCCCCTCCTCTGCATGTTCCAAAGTTGGTTGTGCATTGACTCCCGGCAAGGGTCAGAGAGAAGTCCACTGGAGAAAAGTAGAGCAATTACAGGAACTTACTAGTTTTTAAAATGAACGCCGTATGTTTACATTGCCCTTTGTGATTTTTCTCTAAATTTTATTTTATTATTTTTTTAGTATCTTTTATTTTATTACTTATTTATTTATTTTGGCTGCATTGGGTTTTCATTGCTGTGCGTGGGCCTTCTCTAGTTGCGGCGAGCGGGGGCTGCTGTTCGTTGCAGTGTGCGGGCTTCTCATTGTGGTGGCTTCTCTAGTTGCAGAGCACGGGCTCTAGGCACGCGGGCTTCAGTAGTTGTGGCACATGGGCTCAGTAGTTGTGGCTCGTGGGCTCTAGAGCGCAGGTTCAGTAGTTGTGGCGCACGGGCTTAGTTGCTCCGCGGTATGTAGGATCTTCCCGGACCAGGGCTCGAACCCGTGTCCCCTGCGTTGGCAGGCAGATTCTTAACCACTGCGCCACCAGGGAAGTCCTCTCTAAATTTTAAATGTCTCAAAATGAGAAATTCAAATTAGAAAAATGCACCAACCCTCTATGTGAGCAAGGCTGGTTGCCCGTAATATATTTATTATTGAGTGAAAAAATGAAATTTGCAGAACTATATGTAAATATGGCCCCATTTGTTTGAAAATCCACATATATGTGTATGATGTGTGTGTTTGGAAAGGCCAGAGGAAGGTGTGGAAGGAAGGAAAAAGACTAGGGACAGTAGTTACCCCTTTGCCCTTTCGAGGGAAATTAGAAGCAAAGAGTTTTAACTTTTTATTCGATTCACATGCCTATAGATTGAATTTTTCAGCATATTCCTTTTGTTATTAAAAAGAAGAAGAAAATAATAAAAGGGAAACACCCCGAGGTAGACTCCAAAAATAGGGCTAGACTAAATAGTAGTGGTTAATAATGGGTGTTGTCTGCCTAGGCTGGGAGGCTTTGCAGTGAGAAGGAAGGAAACAGACCAGACCAGAAAATGGGCCAATTCCAGTCCCAGTGAGTATGGTATAGGCTCGGCTCAGCAGTGCAGTGGGTGGCTTTGGAGCCTGTGCAGTTACAAGTGGTGCTAAGTTTTGTTTTCCCTTTCCCACGCCTTCCCTCCTGTAGGCCACCCAGGCTGCCCAGGTCCTCAGGGGTTCAGCTCCCCCTGTATTGCCCTTGGCCATTATAAAGCACTTTAATCACCCAGGCCCTGACCAAACGGAGGGGCCATTGCTATCACTGGGTCACCTCTGCAGAGTCCTCACTCCCCGTGAGAGTTCCACAGCCAAACTTTGGAGCCCTGCCCAGCGGGGAGAGATTCGAGTGGGGAGAGGACCTTGACTCAAAAGTCAGGAACTGGGGTCTTTTCCCAGTTCTGAGGGGTCTTAGACAAATCAAATTTCCTTCTGCCTCAGTTCTCTCAGATGCTAGACATACAAAGTAATTTAATTACAGGGTGGTTGTGAGATGTGATAATAGGAGTGAAAGAGCTTCAAAAGGTAAAAAGTGGTGATTTGAAAAGAAAAACTGGCCCCTGGATGTTATCATAAGCAGTACTATGCTGGGGGTGGGGCAGGCAGGGTACTCAGTGCCTGAGCTGATTTCTCTCCCAACACAGCATTCACTTTCTGCACTGACTTGGAGGCAGAGCCCCTTCCTTTGCAGTATTCAGAGTACTTGCTGTCCTAGGAATCCCCTCTTTGTTGATAAGAAACACACACGAGGAGGGCCTGAGAGGGTGAATGGTCTGTCTCTTTTTCCCACCTTCCCAGATCCCACCGGAAGCCAGGGAACAGGGCCCAGGGTGAGGCTGGACTCTCGGATTCCACATTCTAGGTGCTAAGCATTTAACTGGACTGTCCTGCTTCAACAGTCACTTTATGGTGAGGGCACCTCTAACTGACGGATGTCAGTGTTTGTTGAAGAATGACAGAGTGGGACCCCACTCCTCACATACACCTTCTCTAGGGTTTAAGGAACTTTAAACATTCTCCTTTGTGATGACAGGTTTTCCCTCCAGATGTCAGTCATTCAGTGTAGTGAACAGCTGGGCCCAGACATCAAATCGTACAGGTGAATGGCGCACCTGAACTTGTCCAGCTCATTTATGCTACGCCCTGTGGTTTTTTTCTGTCCCACCTTCCCACTCTCTTTCCTCACTCACTCAAAACCCATTTTAAGGAGACATTGCATATTCATTTATTAAGTAAATTTTTTTTTTTTTTTTTTTTTTTTTTGCGGTACGCGAGCCTCTTGCTGTGGCCTCTCCCGTTGCGGAGCGCAGGCTCCGGACGCGCAGGCTCAGCGGCCATGGCTCACAGGCCCAGCCGCTCCGCAGCATGTGGGATCTTTCCGGACCAGGGCACGAACCCGTGTCCCCTGCAGTGGCAGGCGGACTCTCAACCACTGCGCCACCAGGGAAGCCCTATTAAGTAAATATTTATTGAGTGCCACGTGAGTATGACAGTACGGTAGCACTGAAACCATATCTGTCTTTCGTTAGCTGAAGTCCAGTGGGGCGAGGAGCACCAGAAGATAAGCATGCAGATAACCGCATTACAAGACAAGAGGCAGTTAAGTGCCAGAGGCAGGACAATGTGTTCTAGACCCTCAAAGGAGAAACAGACCATCTCCATCCATCTGACCTACCAAGGAGGCACATCTCTGTTCATATCAGCCCCTGCTTAAAATTTTTCAGTGGCTCTCAGTTGCCTCCAGCATAAAATCCAAACTCCTGAGCCTGGCAGCCAACCTTTTGACTCTATTCCACACCCCTTCCAGCTCTTCTTCATGGTGTCTCTGCTCTGCCGAACCTAACCGCTACCTGCCTTTCCCTGCACAGCACCAGGGCTTTCATAGCCTTTGCCCCTCCACTTGGAATGCCCTACCCTCCCAGCTCCATAGCCTGCAGTGTGGTGCCGCCTCTCCCATAAAGCCTGCCCAGATTTCCCCCAGCCAGAAGGAATCACTCCGTCTTCTGAACTCCCCTTGTACTGACCTCTCTGTCTCTCCTGATGCAGCTTTTCTGCTTCAAGTTGTTTGTGGACGCACCAGTTTTCCCTCTGCTGGATGGAAAGCTCCCTGAGGGTTTGTTTATTTGTACATGCTCAGTGCCTACCAAAGCATTAGAGCAGCCTCCTGACAAACAGCTGTGGGATGGAGGTGGGGGCAGCTTTAGGTTGGAGGATAAACAGAGACTTGGTGATAGAGGCAACCTGACAGGACCTGGAAGCAGGGGTGGCATCTCAACGGGGGGCCTGGGAAGGGCAAGTCAGAGTTCAATTCCAGGGGCCATTTGAGGAGCTACAAGTCAGGTTATTTTCTCCTACCTCTTTTGGGTTGTGGGTCCCCTTCGATTAATGCTCTGGACCCGCTCCCCAGAAAATGTACATACCCACAGCATTTCATAGAGGGTACCTGGACCTTTTCAGGGGAAAGAATCCCAAAGCAAAAACATAGTTGACGACTGGAAATGTAGATTACAGCCATATTGTGAAGGGTTTCTGGGCCATAGTGAAAGTTGCGTTCACTTCAACAGTTAATCGGGAACAGTTGATGTTTTTTGTTTCTTACTTTCTTTTCAAGTGTTATATCTCTCAGCTGCTGACCCAGATCGTATGCATAATGATTTTTTTCACAAGCTAAACACACACATGTAGCCAGCACTTGGAAAAGTCCCTTTGTGTCCCCTTTGCCACCTTTCCCTTCAGGAGTAACCACTGGCCTGACATCCAACAGCATAGATTAGTTTCACCTGTTTCTGTGCTTAATGGCCTCGTACGGTAGGTACTTCTTTTGACTCTTTGTGTCTGGCTCCTTTCACTCAACATTATATTTGTGAGATTATCGATATTGTTATACAGTTCCCTGGCGGTCCAGTGGCTAGGATTCGGGGCTTTCATCCATACGGTTGCATGTATTTGGAGCTTGTCATTTGCTGTGGAATATTCCATCGAGTGAGATATTATTCTCCTGCTTGGGTCGTTGAGGCAGTTTCCATCTGGGGGCTGCTACGAACATTCTAATGCATGTCTTTTGGCCGATATAGGACTAGAATGGCACTATGTAAATGTTCTGCCCAAGTGACTATTGCCATATTTTGTGTTCCCTCCCCCCATCCAGTTGATGATTTTTGAGGGGCATCATAAGATTAGAGTTGAATTTTAGGAAGATTTATTTGGCTGTGGTATCTTTGATGTCTCTGAGCAGTGGTTTCAGAGAGCCCTGGGAATCTGCAGAGTCGCCTTAGGGGCTGCCCGGGCAGAGAGAAGGGAGGCTGAGTTTCTGGTAGTGCTCTGAGCTCCTCATTCACAGCCACCCTCCAGCAGAGCAGGCGCGCTCGTATCTGTTTCATTAGCTTTTGCCATTATCTAGGATTACTGGTCCATGGCCAGCAGTCTGACAAGTTGACAGCTGTTGGGGGAGAGCTCAGGGAAACCAAGAAAAGTGAGGCGGTTGTAGTCATCTCCAAACACATATCGAGGGAGGGCCTTAATAAGAGATTGATGGCAGGGGCACCAGAGAGGAAGGTGTGGATAGGAAAATAGAACCTGTAGGACTGGTCACCTCTTTGGATGTCAGGGAGCAAGGGGGTGGTCTCAGAAACAGAACTAATGTTTTGAATCTAAGTTACTGTAATAAAGGTTGCTTTCTTAGCAGAGAGTTTGAGAAGCCAAGTCCAGAGAAGGGCCCCCGGGGAGAAGAAGAGGGGGAGCCTGACTTCTGACAAGTTTAAGGAACAGGCAGGCTATGTGGATGAGAGGGTCCCGCAGACAGCTCCGGGACCAGACACAGGTGTAAGAATCCTCTGTAAGGGGCTTCCCTGGTGGCTCAGCGGTTAAGAATCTGCCTGCCAATGCAGGGGACCCGGGTTCAAGCCCTGGTCCAGGAGGATCCCACATGCTTCCGAGCAGCTAAGCCCATGTGCCACAACTACTGAGCCCACGCTCTAGAGCCCGTGAGCTACAACTAGCCCGCATGTGTAGAGCCCATGCTCTGCAACAAGAGAAGCCACCGCAAGGAAAAGTAGCCCCCACTCGCCACAACTAGAGAAAGCTTGCGAGCAGCAACGAAGACCCAACGCAGCCAAAAATAAATTAATGAGTGAATGAATTAAAAAAAAAAAAAGAATCCTCTGCAAGCCCTTGGAGGGAGATGGAAGGAGGGAGGACAGAGAGAGGAAAAATAAGCACGCAGGCCAAGACTTCAAGGACAGCTGAGCTTGGAGGACTCGGAGAGGGAAAGATGTCAGCCCGGGAGACAGAGCGGGACAGTCGGAGGCATGCAGACGCGCCCAGGGGAGGATCGGGGCTCAGAGACCGAGGGCAGAGTCAGGAGGGTGGGACAGTCCAGCAGTGTCAGTGTCAAAAACTGGATTTGTTCCAAGAGTTCTTCAGCTTTATCTGGAATCATGACATTTCACGGAAGTGCCTTCTTAACCATCAGTAATGTTCAGGGTTATGTGCGTCCTGTGCTGTTATCTCTGAAAACTGGCAACAGCGTGCCCTTGCACATGGTAACTCGCCCAGAAATTTCAATTCACTCTGATAGCCCTTCCCAGAACATTCTGGCTAAAAAAGCTTACTGTATTTGTGAGCATGGCTTTATTTTAAAACATCCATGAACAGTATTTTCTCCCCCATATGCTTGCTTGCTTCAGAACCCACTTGGTAAGGAAAGCTCCCCTGCCCATCCCTCCCCTATTTGGGCTGATCCCCACTTATAAAGTCTTCTGGGGATTCAGAAGCAGCTCTGTGCTGACCACACACCCCCCTCCCATGTGCGTAATTCTTTCAGGGCACTAGATTCACCTGTTCGTGTCCCTACACGGTTTACTTTAGTGACTTTGTCCCTGCCGTGATCATTATGACAATATATAAATATTAAGTGCTTAAACCAATGATCTGAGGAATTCTAAAGAGCAGGAAAGAGAGGACCACTCAGAGAGAAGCAAAGAAGAGGTGCAGAGCATGTACATTGTTGTCCTTTGCTAAGGATGAGGAAGCTGAGACCCAGAGAGGACAAATGACTGGCCACCAGTTCGGCACATGAGGAGTCAGGGAGTCCCAGGTGTTGTGCTGAGCAGCCCTGATGTATTCTAGTCCCTGCGGCTCTTTTATCCAAATGTACATCCAGATCACCCGGAACTTTTTCAGAATGTACTTTTCCCAGGACTTACCCTGATGTTCTGATTCTGGAGGTTTGGAGGTGAACTTCAGACCTGGGCGCACTGACAGAACTGCCCAGGTGATTCTGAAAGCAACCCTGTTAGGAGTCCAACGTCTAGTCACTTTGTGGTTTCTGTGTTTCACTCCACGCTACCTCTTAAGTGCAGGTATAATCTGCATCTAAGAAAATGTCATTAAACGGGTTGTGTCTCAGAGAGGAAAAATTTAAGAAGTATACGGGAGCTTCCCTGGTGGCGCAGTGGTTGAGAGTCCGCCTGCCGATGCAGGGGACGCGGGTTCGTGCCCCGGTCCGGGAAGATCCCACATGCCGCGGAGCGGCTGGGCCCGTGAGCCATGGCCGCTGAGCCTGCGCGGCGGAACGGGAGAGGCCACAACAATGAGAGGCCCGCGTACCACAAAAAAAAAAAAAAAAAGTATATGGAATTACTAAAAGTGAATGTTACACTAAATATTAAGAAGGGAAGCACCTGATAGGCTACTAAGAAATAAGAGTCTTGTAGGGCAAAGGATTCTGATACTTTTCCGGTTATCTGCAAAAGTATCTTACCTGTTGACCATATACATTTGCATGCTAAATTCAAGAAGTTCAACAAGTCCATAAGTAGAAATTAAAATGAAATTAAGTATTTAGTTGAAGCTGTCTGATATAGATGGTATATGAGAAAGCACTTCATAAATCGGGGGCATTATTGGGATACCAGGCTTACCCCATTAGAAATAGAATACCAGATTTCGACATTGGGTCGAGGCAGAAGTGACGTACAAACATATGGCAGCATCTGTATGTGACACATAGGTATGTTTCCCCAGAATTTAGCTGGGGATGGTTTTCATTTATAAATGAAGGCACAAGCATCCTGTGATCATGTGAGCACTGGGTCAGTTCATTTATCAATGTTGACACTGACAGGTCATGGCTGCTTATAAGACTTGAATATGTTTATTTTTTCAATCGACTAAAATCAGTCTCATAATTTCTACATGTAATATAAACACGTCATTTATTTTGGCTTATATTATACATAAAATTGTTCCGAAGAATCTCATGTGCTTCTGAAAATACCCCAAGGACAAACTTTTGATAGAATCTACTTCAACCTTCTGAAACTCGCATTTGGTCACAGACAACTAAGTGCTGATTTCTTATGATCTCTCCCAGGAATTTAGTCCCTGGACTCATTAAGTGTTAGAAAAGTTTAACTTTACAGTTAAATGCCTGAATAAATAATAGGCACTAATGTTGTCATATTGGTATTAGCATTTGCTGGAAGGTGTATGTTACTCCCAGTGCCACTCATAAGATGAATTACCCTTGGGAAGCAGCCCCCTTCCCTCCACGGTAAGCACCTGACCTGCAGAAGCAGACTTAAGCAATGGAGGCATCTGGGGGTAGTTCTTTCTTTCCACAGCTTGCAGCATCACAACTGTACTTTCCTATATTCATCCTTAATATAAGGGGAAAAGTGCCACCGAGGCCAGAGTCCAGATAAGGAGCTGCTTCTGAAACCAAGGGTAGCAGGTAGCCTAAAACCAACATCTATGTCACCCTCCTTTCATAAGTACAGGAATGAGGAAAGTATATGCCCTAGTGTTCACTTTGGAAACTCAAGTAAAACTGTGCTTAAGACATAAGAAGGAGTTGTGTAAAATGTTATACTTCAGAGATTTTTGTTACGGTTCCTAATTGATATATAATCAGAAACAGAGCTAATACAGTGAGTTTCTCTGACTTGACCTCTTCATCCGGAGGTAACGCATCTGGGAAAGTATTACCTGAAGGAATCCTTTTGTAATGTGACATGATCCCCATTTGTTTCAGAAATTCTGAGTTTTATACATTGGGTTCAGGCCCTTATCATCACTCATCTAAAATACTGCCACAGATCCCTGTGTCATAATTTTATTGGAGAAAGTATTGAGTTCCTGCCGTGTGTCCAGCCCCAGGAATATATTGCACCTTCTGTTTGCTGAATTAGGAAATGGAAAAATCGCGAAGCCATTGCTTCCTGCCAGGGCTATCCATGTGTCTCGTAACAAACCAAATCAGTATGTGTTTATCTTGTGTGTATTGTGTATGGAAGAAGTAGAGAACTGTGTAATATGGGGTGGCTGGCCTCAAGGGCCAGCCATCAGAGAGAGAATTAGACTTAAAGAAGGACTCTGGTGGGTGAAGTAGATGCAAAATATTTGTGAGAAGTATGATGACTGTAGTCGTAAAGCCAGCCCTTGGGACGTGTGGTCTGGTAAGTTACTAGAACACCAAGAGAAGCAGAATATTTGAAATAGTTCTGGCCTGGAAAATCTGGGGCTGAGAGTGGCCATAGAAATGCTTTATCTGGGCTTACAGGCAGCATCCTTTCCCACTGCATTCCATTTGATGTTCTCGTTTTGTGAAATTCTTGTGTTTAAGAGAACAAACCTTAACAAGCAAGCTGTTGGTAGTAACATGCTGTGTATTTAAATTGATGTCCTCTTTCCAGTGGTCTTGAGTGTCATTCTGTCATGATCGATCTTTGGCTTGATTCAGCCCTCTTTCTCAAAAGTTCTATATCTCATTGAAAGAAAAATTTTAATGGATTTGAATTAATTCATTTTTCTGAGGAATTTTATATCCCCTGTTAAGAGATATTCTGAAATTTTACAGAACTCAGTGAGCTGCAGTAGAAGTGTGCCTTTTGGGTGCCAAATTATTTAAATTGCATTGATGTTGCTGATGAGGTTTGGACCTTAAATGACTTGCCTTGGTTTCCTAGTCCATGTTTTCCCTCAAGTAACTTATTTTTTTTTTTTTTTTGGAAAAGGAGGAAATCAACAAATTTGCTTTGGAAGGGAGAGCTCTAATCGTTTTACATAGAGAATGAGTTAGAACTACAGGAAGCTTCCTTGGGGACCCCTTGTATCTTCAATTCTTTCCCTTTGAAAATATATGAACGTTTAGGTTCCATGAGTCTCAAAACAAACAGGTACTTTACCTGTGAGGGCCAGCATGGAAAGTTCATCTTGCTGGTCATTCCAGGAATTCGATAGACACTGCTTTTCCCCAATGCAGTTATCAAGTCCAGACATGTTGGAAAGGAGGTTGGGCATATTCCCTGGCTATCGTTTCATGGGAGAAGGTGAGATGAAGAAAGAAAGAAAAATTAAGTATCCTATTATGTAGTCGGTAGCATGTACGAGTTATGGGACCAGAGTTGGGCCTTTTTTTTTTTTTTTTTGGTCAGTGAATGCAAGGAGGGTGCGAAGCTTCCTGGCAAGTTAAACTTTGGCACCTGTGACTCAGGGCCTGAGTGCCACGTACAGTGGGCAGAGGGCCCAGATCATGGCTGTTTTAATCCTGTCTGTGCCTCCTAAAAAGGCAATTAAATTACTTCCTCTGTACTGTGGACATACTTGCTAGATGGTAACCTGGAAGAGGAAACAGTAGATAATAATTAACGTATCTTCCACTTTCATGACAGAGCTCATCTTATGGTGTTGGTCATTATCATGTTATAGGTTATGAAGTGTTTAGGGTCATAGAATTTTACTCAACTTTTTATCCTTGAAATTTTCAAACATACACAAAAGCAGGATGCACTCCGTGTACCTGCCACCGAGCTTCAACAATTAGCAACAAATTTCATAGCCAGTCTTGCTTCATCTACCTCTTCACCCACTCTCACTACCCTTCTCGTTTGGCACCATAGATTAGTTTTGCCTTGAACCGTAAGAAAATGGAATTAGTATGCACTCTTCTGTGACTGGTGTCCTTCGCTCAGCATGATGTCTAAGGGATTTGCCCACGTTGTTGGTGCGTCAGTAGTTGGTTTCCCTTTTTCCTCGCCTATTAGAAGGCTTTCAGCCACGTTTCTCTCATATTCCCCTGCGTTCACCATTCCTGAATCAGTGCTTCTCTCTTGGTCCCTTATCCTTCGACCTCCCTTCCCTTCACACGGTGGAAACCACTCACTCAGGGGCCCCCCCATCACCAAGTTCCATGAGCTATGCTTGCTCTCTCCTTCCTTTATCCCTGTAAAGTGACTAATAACTGCCCCGCCTCCTGGTTTTGTGAATAACAATTACTGGGATTTTTTTTTTTTTTTTTAATCATAAAAGCATCACTTGTGATTGAGAGTACAGACTCTGGAGCCAGGCTGCCGGGATCGCAGCGCTGGCTCCTGCACTTACCTTTGCTCTGACCTTGGCTGTGTTCTAAGCGTCTGCCTCCTTCAGTTCCTTTAATCCTAAACTGGGAAAAACAATAGTAACAACCTCATAGTGTTGTTTTGAGGATGAAGTAAGTTAATATCTGTAAAGCTCTTAGAACAATGCTTGGCAAGTGTAAGTGCTGTACAAGTATTAGCTATTAAGAGCAAAAAAATAAAAACGTACCCACTGCAGGAGTGCGTAAAAACACTGAAAATTCCCTAAAATTCTCACCACCTATCTATAGCTACATTGTGAACTATTCCAGTGTGTTATTTGGATATATTTTAAGTAAACATATTTATAACTAACTGACTAAACATATTTACACAGCATTAACGTGCCCTTCCTGCCTCTCTTCCCCTAGCTTTTGTGACGGTGTCGCCCTGCCCCTTCTCTGCTCCTTTGAAGCTGCCGTTATTGTCCCCCGATACACGGGGAAGGCCCAAGGGTGCGCCCTGCTCTTTTCTTCATGCTCTCCCTCCAAAGTCTAGCGCTCAGCCACCATTTCCGGGCTGTTGATCCCCATCCAGCCCAAAGAAAGAAGTCTTGTTCATTCTTACATTTCCTATCTCTTGCATCCAGCTTTTTCTTTACATTCCAATTGCCTCCATATATTTGAAACCTTATGCTCTAACTCCTAATGGCAGTAATGATGCTGATAGATAACATTGAGTGGTTTCCGTGTGCCAGGCTCTTTTCTATATGATCCCATTAAATCATTACAGTCCTATGAGGTAGGCACTCTTGTTACCCCATTTTACAGATAGAGCACCTCGGGGTTCAGTGAGGCTAAGTGGCTCATTCCACATACACACGAAGTGGCACAGCCCAGATTTGAACCCAGTTCCATCTGATCGTAAATATGACCTATACCAGGCTTCCCTGGTGGCGCAGTGTTTGAGAGTCCGCCTGCCGATGCAGGGGACACGGGTTCGTGCCGCGGTCCGAGAAGATCCCACATGCCACGGAGCGGCTGGGCCCATGAGCCATGGCCGCTGAGCCTGCGCGTCCGGAGCCTGTGCTCCGCAACGGGAGAGGCCACAACAGTGAGAGGCCCGCGTACCGCAAAAAAAAAAAAAAAAAAAAAATGACCTATACCGTATTGCCTGCCCTCTAGACCTTCCATGGAAATACTCTACTTGTCTCTCTCTGTCCCCCACTTCTATTCCATCCTACAAGAGGTTTTTGGGTTGTTTTTCTGATAACACTTCCTATGCCTGTCATTCTGGTCAGAAACCTTCAGTGGCTCCCGTTTTCACATAACAGAATCAGCTTTCATCCACTCTCTACTGCTCCCCTCAATAACCGTTTTAAATTCTCCCCAATCCTTTGCCACCACCTATCCAGTTCGTATCCTTAAGGGACTGATCCATTTAAGAACTGTATCCTTCGTGCATGTGTGCTTGCTCAAGCCCTCACTGACTCTGTCTTCTCTAAGCTCCTAATGCTTGCGCTTGGCCTGCCTTATGGGCCCACTGATATTCCTTATTCATATTCAGGGCTTAGTCCATCTTGTTGGAGTCACAAGCCCCTTAATCACCAGTGTAACAGCCCACATTCATTGTTTGTCGGCCATGCCCAGCCCAGCTGGTGACTGTAAATGTCAGTGTGCTGCACACACACGTCTCAGTCCTTCTCAGCCTTTCTCTCTCTCAAACCCCCCCCCCACTCCTACGCCTTCAAGCAGCTGTGCTGTTCAAAGCAGGAGAATGACTACTTAGTTGCTTCTTAATCGAAAATGGATGTAACGGCGTTTACCTGTTGCCTCACTTTCAGCTCTCCCGTTAGGTGTTCGGTTGTTTGTCTTAATTCGCTCTGGGCATTTAGGTGAGCTCCTCTCTGCTTAGCAGGATTAGAAAGCACGTCCTCTGCTCAAAGTCAGGGAGATGCTAGGCCTTTATGACCAGAATCCTAAATATCTCTGTTCTGCTGCTTTGTCAGCCCACTAGGAATGAGGGTGGAATGGCTGTGTTGGGGACAACAGCCCGGGTAAGGGATCTCATTGCAGACAGCATCCAGCCCTGCTAGGGGAGGTAGAGGGGGTGCAAGGCAGATCCCTCAGGAAGGCTGATGGGGAGGAGGGGGCTTCCTCACGTCATATAGCATCGTTTGCTCCCCAAAGCAGTGAGCCCTTTGAAGGCAGGAATTCAGTCTTCCGCTTCTCTGATCATTCCCACTTCCTCTCTCCAGCCCCAGCAAGCTTCTCCTGTAGAACCTGCAGACAGATGTGATGTGTGCAGTGATGGCTAGGAACACCAGGGTTGATTTCAGCCCTGGAGAGCTTCAGTTTCCTCATCTGGAAGATGGGCTAATAACACCACCTTCACCATAACCCCCAAATATATAGTTAAAATAAAAAAACAGGGTACAGAGCAATGCATGAGATGCTCCCATCTGTATTTTTTGGAACAGGTATGTGGGTAATCACGTTTGTGTATGCGTGTGATGTCTTCAGAAGGAAACACGAGAAACTGGTAACAGTGATTACCTTGGGAAGTCTAGACCAGAAGGACAGCTAGTTTTTGTTGCCTACGCCTTTCGACTGTTTAAAATTTTGACTATGCACATATATTCTTTTCAAAACTAGTTAATGAAATAATAGTAATTTCTTTTTCAGAGGTGCTGTGAAGAGTAAGTAAGATAACTTTACATAAAGCCCTGAACACAGTGCCTGGCACAGGAAAAGCACTCTGTTAGTGTCAGCCTTTGTCTTCAGTATTAAATAGTTGTGGAATTCATCCATTCATTTATTTATTCATTCATGAATAAACAAATGGGACATGCAGCTGTCCTCAACTAGCCACGCAGATATGAGCAAATCATTTCTCAGCCAGTCTCACTATGCTAGGTAGAGAGTAAAACTTGTTTGTAAAGGTCACTCTCAGTCTTGATGGTAAACACATGCCTCTGCATGGCTGGACCCTAGCTCGGCATACGCGGTGGGGGGAGCTGGACCCTGCACCTCTGCAGTGCCCGTCAGAGAGCTGCTCTCTCGTCCCGCCTCCACTGGCTGTGAACCCGTTTGGGGCACAGTATGGGGGTGCAGAGCAGCATTGCCCTCAGAACCTGGGCACCACGCAAGTGGCCAGCCCACGCTGGAGGTGAATGTTCACAGTCCCAGAAACTGGCCCTGATCAGGTGCATTGGAGTCCCAGGGACTCCAGCCCAGCTCTTCAGAGCTGTGAAGGGTAACCTTTGGCTTGGAACAGGCAGTCTTTTGCAGGGTACATGGGGGAAGGAGCAGCAAGATGTATCCTGTTTCTAAGAAGACAAACACTGTACACAATAACACCTCAGGGTAATAGGTTCACGCTGGCTGATGTGTTGTATTGGTTGCTATATTGAGTGTCTTAAGCTAACCCAGGTATTTATTGAGGCCCCATTCTCTGCATTAGTCACTATGAGAGAGAAGATGGCATGGATAACGCACCTGCCTGGTTAAGGGCGTGGCTTTGAAGTAGGAGAGTTCTGGGTTCAAATCCTGTTTCTACCACTTTCTAGCTGTCTGATCTTGGCAAATGATTTAACCTTCTTGAGCTTCAGTCCCAATAGGTATAATAAATGTGACCTCTTACAGTTGCAGGCAGTATTAAGTGAAGTATTATCTTTAGAGAGTACTTGACATAGTAGCTGGCACATAGTAAGTAATGAATAAATGGACTTGCTATACTATTATTATTGAGCTAAACTTCCCACAGTTTAGTGGGAAGACGATTTTCACACACAACGTCAGTTACATAACAATAAGCATTAAATAACATACAGTTAAGCATTGAAATAAATAAATGATGTTGCGGACCCTTTTTGAGCGCTTGATGATAGCTATAAATCCTCACTTCAGAAAAAATAAACATAGGCGCACAACCGAATTTTGCATGCAATTTTAGGGGCTTCCTTCACATCTCCCCCTGCCTCTCCATCTCATGCATGGGCCACCCCTTAGGGGTCCTTGAAACCCCTGAGCTTCAAGCATATAGCAAGAATTCGTAAGGGGAATTAGTCACTGTAAGCAAAAGTATTGATAGTTAGGGAGCCCTTCCTGGAAGAGTTAAAAATGTGAACTAGCCTAAAAGAAGAGAGAATTTAAATTGGCCAGGAGAAGCAGGCGGAGAACTTGGGTGGAGATTTGCAGATGGGACTTGAAAACGCAGCCCACAAAGCCAGAGGATGGGGTGACAGCCCCCTGAGGCTATAGCAGTATACAGCAGGTGAGGTTCCAGCTGGGCCCCTGGAGTCAGACTGCCTGGGCTCAAATCCCAGCCAAGCAGCCTGCTAGCTGTTTGACGCTAGGTACATAGTTAACCCCTCTGTGCCTCAGTTTCTTCATTTATAAAATGGGGGTGAAACTACATAGAATTTCTCACAGGGTGATTGTGAGGATGCAGTAGGATAATGTAATGACAGTGATTGGCATATAGGCTGGTGTCTGGTGTAAGCTCTGTGTAGCAATAAGCTGTTTTTATGAGTAGGATTTTTATCATGGGGCCAAAATACTAGGGAGGATCTTGACTGCAAAGCTGAGCGCTTTGGACTTTTTCTGGAGTTCCTGGCGAATCCCTGCAACTTTTTTGAGCCAGAGAGAAATAAACTGAAAATGGTACTTTATCTGAGCATATGCTGGTCAGGATAGATTAGACTGGAGGAAAATAAGGGACATAAGTGGTTATGAGACTGTTGCAATAGCCCTAACTTGAGGTGCTGGGAGCCAAGACCGGAAATTGGGGAGAAATTTCAATGCGGGGTTTGTCAGTGTCGGAATCAAAAGAATTTAGAAAGTGCCAGAGTCTAAGGTTACGCTGTTCAGTAAAGGCCGCTGTGACTGCTGAGCACTTGAAATGTGGCTCATCCACATCGAGATGTGCCGTAAGTGCAAAACGCACGCTGAGCTTCAAAGATTTAGAATAAAATATCTCGATTTTTTAACATTGATTTACGTTTTAATTTTGGTCACATTGGGCTAAATAAAATATATTAATTTTAATTTTTTTTTCATGTGGCTACTAGAAAAGTTAACCTCACATACGTGGCTCACATTTCTGTTGGACAAAGCTTGGTTTTAGGAATTGGAAGGAGGGCTAATGCAAAAGGATGCCTCGTGACCAGGACAACGGTGGTGTCACTCATTGAGAAAGGGACATGAGAAAGATTGGGGGCAGGCAGCTGTGTTGCATCGGGGTTTAGGTGTGTTGTGTTTGAAGCAGCTGTGCGGCATTTGAGTGTAAATTGAAATAGGCTTTTTTATTTAGACATTGGAATTAAGGTAAAGGGTCAGGGCTGTATGCACAAGAAATGTGTTGGTCTTAGCTAAAGTCCTTAATGGGTAAGGCATCTGCCGTCACTGAGGCCACTGCAGGTCAGGCAGGTGCTGAGTAATTTACGTATGTTCTCTCATATCCTCCTGGTACAACCCTGTTAGGTAGGTACTATTATTATCCCTTCCCATTTTACAGATGAGGGAACTGAAGGTCAGAGAAGTGAAACAACGTGGGGTAGTCCGTGATGAGCCAGGATTCGAATTTATCTGACTCTAAAGCCTCTTGTTCGCTCTGCTACACCAGCCCTCCAGGACTGGGCCCCTGAGAAAACCAAACTCAGAAGAAGGAACAAGAGCTGTAGAAAGGAAGAGCGTTAGACAGGCAAGAACATGATGGTCTGGCGTCTCGGAAGCCAGGGAGGAGACACTTTCCAAAAGGAAGTAGCTGTTAAGGAAAACAAATTTAGACTTGAGTTACAAAGGATGTTAAATGCTAAGAACTGTTTCAAACTGAAGGAGGGTTAATCCTGTAGGTTAAGGTCATTAGAAGGAGCTAGAATTTTCCAGGACTTGTCCAGAGCTTTGAAAAGTTAAGCATAGGTAGGAAGTGGCATTCTTTTAAACTGACCTGTTCTAAGACCCAGGCAGAAATAAACATGGGTCGAACCAAGAGACAGAGACTCTAATAATCATCACTGGTATTTCTCAGGAGGACCTGTATCGGAATCCTTTAGAAAGCTTGTAAATACAGATTCTTGGGCTCTGCATCAGATATAATGAATCAGATTTTCTTTAACAAATGCCCCAGGTGTTCTAGATACACAGTTAAGTTAGGAACCAGCTGCTCAGGCTATGCAGCTCTCTCCTCTGGATTTATTACCCAGGATTGCCTCATTCTCGTGGCTCCCTGCCAGCTTCGCTAGGGCACAGGAGGATGATGGGACCATCCTGCGTCTTTAGCAGTAGTCCTACCTGGAATCTGGGGCAGTCCTTCTTTTAAATAAGAGCAACCAGCTCTCCTTCGCTTAGATCTTCTCTCAAGGCCATTGAACTCCCCACTTCTACCGTCATTGCTATGGAAACCACCTATCTGAAGGAGCAACAGGCCCTAAAGGGAGGCCTTGTCTTCTTTGTCCAGTGCTTCTGGCTGACGCTTGGCCTTGCTTTCTCCCGATTCCTTCCTTGTGTCTTTGATGTTCAGAGGCCTGCAGTAGAGAGTGGCGATGGAGAGGATGACCTTGAGAGTCAGGTGGCCCTGAGTCCCAGCTCTGCTACGTAAATCAGCGTGATCTTCGGCAAGATCTTTTAACCTCTCTGTGCTTCATCTATAAAGCAGAAATGATAAAAGAATTCATCTCTAAGAAGATTAAATGAAATGATTCTTGGAATTTACTTACCTGGCACATACTAAGTACTCAGTAAGCGGTGGTGATTTTTTGAATTTTATCATCATAACGATAGCAATAACATCTTCATCACCATCATCGTTATTCAGTGACATGTGCCCTGGATGTCAGGTAAAATCTACTAATCAAAGATCCCAGACAAAGACTTCAAAGGGTTATTAGCAAGTTTAAAAGCATCTGCTTTTAGAGGAAGTGCTCTGTTGAGGTTTTGAGAGAGAATTGTTCTCTTTCTTTTTCACTGCTGATTCTGAGCCCACACATACTTCTCTTAGAAAGGAACATCACTGTCACTTCGCTGTCTCTTCCCCACCGCAAAGCACGTCTTCCACCGTTCTATGCAGCCCTCTCTCATCTGTCCGTCTTATTTTCCATCCCCCCTAGGCCAGCAACTTGTTCCTTGCGCTCTGTGTTCTCGGAACTGGACAGGAGCAGGGCAGGACATGCAGCCAGCCAGTCACAGGTTCAACTACCCTTGACCTCATTGCCTGCGAGCTTTGTTTGGGGTGGGGGTTAGGACTACACCTTGTGAATTCTGGGGGGATACAACTCAGCTGATAACACTGGGAGAGGCAGTTTACTTTCCCACTCCAGGTGGGGGGAACACGTCAGGGCCTGCGGGCGCTCAGAGGGCTTCCCACGGGCTGTGACCAGCGGATGCAGCTACCAAGCGCTCCGCAGGCGTGTCCTCTGTGTTTACTACACTCACATGCTTATTTTATCTGATGCCTTAACAGTCCTTTGAGATAGAAAAGTATTATTATCCCCATTTTTCCCATGAGGAAGTTGAGGCTTAGATAGGCTACAGGTCCCGCCCAGGGCGCCAAAGGTAAGAAGGGGCAGGGGCAGGGATGAGTCCAAGTCCCCTGGCCTAATCCTTGAGCATGTCGCAGGAACTAAATATCCGAGGCACAGTGTAAAGGCTGTGCCACAAGTTCAAATAGAGGCCCTGGCAGGTGTGCCTCTGCTCAGATCCAGCCCACTTGTGTAAGATTTTCTGATTTTTCCAGAAATTTTTCTTTTTAAGGTGAAATCTCTTCATTTTTCAAGTGTTGACAATTAAAACACACACACATTCTCTCTCTCTCTCTCTCTCCCCCCCATCCCCCTCTCTCCCTCTCTCCCTCCCTCCCTCCCTCCCTCCACACACACACACACACAATTTAGTTAACCCTCTGTGGGACCCAGCCAAACACGTCTGCAGTCTGCATTCAGCCTGCAGGCTCTGATAGAAAATAAGAAGTGTTCATGAGAATAGAAAACCGGTTCTTAGGGGCCTGACTGTCCACTCCCTGAACTCCTGCCAAGACCCTATCAGTAGATGTTGCTACCTGATCACATTACCTTGAAACTCTTCTTTTACTGTCTGAATTTTTCCCTTGTTTCCCACTGAACACGTGGTTTTCCGTATTAACCAGCCTGGGGGCCCAGCACTGGTTACGTGTCTGCGTGTACCGGGTGCACCAGTGCCAGGCGCTCCGGTTTGTCTTTCCAACAAGCCTGTGAGACAGACTGCTGTCCCCTTTGGCAGAGAGCTGGGGTAGGACATTGATGGTTGAAGGCAGGATCAGAGGGTAAGTGGTAGCCTGCTGGCTTTTTTTTTTTTTTTTTTTTTTTTTGCAGCCTGCTCTTTTATTACAGCCACAAGGGGTGTGTTTGCTCAGAAAGTTGGCGTCACTCCAGTGATTCAGTTACTGGCCAGGCCATGATGACTTGTGATTCAGATCCTGGGGCTTCCTGGTGCCTTCCCCGCAGAGTGTGCTCTGTGACACACTTTCCATCCCCACCCTCCTCTCCCTGCTTCAGGCCCCACTAGACAAAGATTAAAATGCCCACATTTCCCTAAAGTGACATCTTGTTCCTAGGAATTTCTAGGAAGCTGAGAATTCAGATGAATAATAGCATTAAAACCAATGCAAAGTATTTGAATAGCTAAATACTACTTATGTTTATTCAAACCTCTCAGCCACATGTAAAAGTGGAAACAAGGCTGCGGACGCAATAGCCAGAGTTTTATCAAACCTGGGTGTCTGCACAGGCAGGCACAGGCCTGGGCCCTTCTGGGTGGGTTATCCAGGGACTCCAGAAGTTGACCTCAGTCCTTGCCTAATAGCCACAGCGAGCACATTCTCACTTAGCTTATGGATGTGAGAGGGGAGACCTGTCTTCCAGGGCACTAGACAGACAAGCAGATGCCTTCTGCACCGGAAGGGGTGTTGCACAAACATGAAGCCATCGGCAAGGCCACAACCCCAGGTCATGGAGTGTCAAGGTCGCCCTTGATGAGAACCACATCGTAGACTGTTCAGTGATGTCCAGAGTGTTTGCAAATCAAATTAATTGGAATTGCATCCTTTCCTTGATACAATAGGAAGTGTGGCTTCTGGGGTGGAGAGGCTTAAAAGCTAGTTCAAGGCTCTGAGCTGGATTAACTTGGAGCAAGTTTTTCTAATTTTGGTTGCCTCATCTATAAAACAAGGATGAAAAAGTAATTTACCTTTCAGGCTGAGAGTGAGGCTTCACAGACGAATGCAGATGAAAGTATGTGTGTGCTCTAAGGTTCTATACATTGGGCGCTGTTTGTCTTGGAAGCTATTTTTGGAGTAAGAATAACGCAAGTTTTTTATCCAAGTAGTAGCACAAACAAACAGCCAGACATCCGTGCATTGAGGGAAGACCAAAGACACCCTCTGAGGGTGCAGAGAGGCTCAGAGATGTTTGTGTCCCAGCCTCTCGGTCTGGTTCTGCCCCAGCCCAGCTGTTGAGGCAATGCAGAGCAGCTGCAAGTGGGGAGGACGTCCTCAGCAAGACCTCCTGCTCCTGTAAACACCACCCACCGCTCAGACGTCAAGCAGCCGTGACCCTGCTTTCGTACACGTGAGGCAGCTCAGCCCACCGAGTTCCTTGAAGAGGTTCCTTAAGTTAAAACGACATGATTTTGATTTGACTTCTCCATTGGACGCGTGTTATCATAAGTTGTTTTTTTTTAATTAATTTATTTATTTATTTTTGCTGTGTTGGGTCTTCGTTTCTGCACGAGGGCCTTCTCCAGTTGTGGCAAGTGGGGGCCACTCTTCATCGCGGTGCGTGGGCCTCTCACTATCGCGATTTCTCTGGTTGGGGAGCACAGGCTCCAGACGCACAGGCTCAGTAGTTGTGGCTCACGGGCCCAGTTGCTCCGCGGCATGTGGGATCTTCCCAGACCAGGGCTCGAACCCGTGTCCCCTGCATCGGCAGGCAGATTCTCAACCACTGCGCCACCAGGGAAGCCCAAGAAATTACGTTCTTTACCAGTGGCCCAGTGTACAACTTCTTCTAGAGGGATCCCCAGCAGAAGGGAGCGGGAAGCTATCTGAGGGATAGGGAGGGGGCTCTCTGTGAAGGAGCAGGTCAGAACACAGATGTCAGAAGTGGGGAAAGCTGTAAGAGCCCCAAGCTGGCAAGCATGAACTGTGAACCGCTGGCTGTTCATAATCGTGACTATAATACAGTCAGGAAGTAAGTCGTCCGTGTACCAGATGCAAAGTTTCTCACCAATTTTAGGAGGACCTACCCAAGCATTTTATAACTAAAGCCAAATTGTGGTCTATTTCCTTACAGCTGTGTGGGTGGGAGGAGCCATGGCTGACCCAGTCCTGATACGTGTGTGAAATGTTCTGCAGTTACAGGAAAACTTGCTCAGGCCTTGGAAACTTTATGCCCTAGAGGTTGAGAAGAAGAGACTGCTTGGCGTTATTTTCCTGCAAAGGGAACATTTAGAAAGTCCTAAGGGTGCAGCCTGGAAACCACAGGCCACTCAGAAAGGGTGTCACGTTCGCATTCTGAAGGCTGGGGGCCAATCCTCAGAACCGGCGCCAGCTGGCAGGGGAGCCCAGTTTAACATGCTACAGGGAACAAAACGAGGACCAGCGCGCTGTGAATCAGGGCACTTCAAACTGTTCGCAGAAAGGCTGCCTGCTGCCTTAGACCCATTTCAAAGGCTCTGTTAACAGGTGCTTGCTGGGAGCGCAGAAGGGCTGGGCCAGACCGCTGGGTGTGTGCAAAGTCACCGGGAGGAGACCCTCAGCCTCTCCTTTGGGTGGGGCAGGATGAGTGTGGAATCTGAGGAGGAGGCAGCTTGTCTGGAAGTGTGTTGTAACCGGGTCGCCCAAGGCAAGGCCAGCGTGCCCTGCCACACACTATGGCTCCTCCCAGTTTCCTGCAGGGCTTGGGCTCCCTTATGCTAGGGGAATCCTCAGAGGGCTGTTTCCAGCCATTCTATTCTGCCCTGACACCAGAGTGCAGCAGAATTGCCTGGGGCCCATGCCCACAGCCCACCCAGACCCGTCGGTCAAGACGCCTGGAGGCCCATTGACCAGGTGGAGGCAGGTAGGTACACAGAGGATTCCCATTCATTGTGCTGGGTGTGACCCCCAAGGATAAATTCAATAGCAGCTGCTGTGTATGGAGTGCCTTGGTCCTATGCAAAACACTGCATGTGCACCAGTGAATTGAATCCTCAAAAACAGTAGTATCCCTATATGACAAATGAGAAAACATGGGCTCATAGAGGTTCAGTAACTGGAAGAGGTAGGGTCCAAACCAGGAACATGAAGCTTGCTGATTAGGCTGGACTTCAAAGTTCCGCACGCAGTTAAAAGCACAGTTTTATTTGGGCATTTGATCCAAAGCTGCCTCTGACTTAGAAGGTACAAGCCCTACCCGAGTCCTTGAACTCAGCATTCTGAGTGCAGTAGAACTCCGTGCACACCGCAGGCGCTGTGGGTGGCTGTTTTCGGCAGCCTTGTCTAACGTAAGCCTTTATGGCAGATATGCCTTGTGCACCCGCGGCCCCTCCAGAAGGTTGAGTCAGCCTGCGTTTGCTGCTGGTGCCACGGTGCCCTCAGACGTTGCTGAGTCCTTGCCTGGCGCCGGCGAGGCACACCTACTGTCCACCTGCTCTGACTCATAAAACTGCCGGGGCTGCCAGCTCTGCGATGTCTTCCGCCACCGTGCCGAGAGAGAACTTAGCCACATATGGCAGGGGCACCGGGCAGTGCTTTTCCCCAGCCCGCCTTCCCCTTGGACTATGCCATTGGGCAACTAGACCGGTCGAAGCTCAAGGTCCGGGATGTTTCCTTTGTTTTCACCGGGAGAGAGAGGCAGAGGGCAGGCCCACGAACATGTGATGGGGGTGTGGGATTAGCCAGTGCCCTGGCCACCAGGATGAAGCCAGAGAGGTCAACGGGGTGGGGCAGGGGGGGAGGTGCTGATGTAATTCCATTAAATATTTCAGGCTTGAGGCTGTAGCCTGTGTGACTTTTGCTGTGGATCTGTCATTGAGAGTCTTTCAGCTGAAAGGTTCCCACTTTTTCCTGAATAAAGGCTTCCTTATCTGCCTAACTTTCTCCAAACGACTGCAAATCTTGATAGCACCTAAAAATGCACCCTTTGTGCAGAGTTCTCCAGAAGCACTCTCTTCTGCCCTTTTCTGTTGCCAGGATTTGTATCAGTGTAATAGTTGGGTAAGAGAGCCAAAACGAAATGAAATCAAACCTTCTATTAATGTACAGGGCAGTAATGTTAACCTGCACGTGGAGCACGGCCCGCGTTGGCCGGAGGCCTGGTAACTACCACAGATGTGTGTGTGTGTGTGTTTGTTTCCCCTTAGAAAACGCTACTTTATGCTGTATATGGGGCGCATGGATTAAACTACTGGGTTTCTGCAGACGAAAGATTCATGAAGGTGCTCAAAAGGATTACAAGCTTAGAAACTGAGGCCGCCACTCCCATTGCGGAGGGGCTTTGTGGCAGCAGCCTCCAAGAGGCTGTGGTGACCGGGAATGCATCCTTTTCCCCTCAAAGCATGATGAAGGTCTAAGCAACTTAAAGATGACTGTTCTTCACCTTTGACAAGAAAGTTCTCTTCAGATTTCAGGTGAAACCGTAACTGAAGATGTCGACCAAGACAGCCAGCACCAACAACATCGCCCAGGCAAGAAGGACTGTGCAGCAGTTGAGAATGGAAGCCTCCATCGAAAGAATAAAGGTAAGAGCCTTGAGTGGGTCAGACGTGTTTTCTGACCGGCTCCCTCTGCCCTCCCAAGGCCGGGCCACATTTCTGAGAAGGTGGATGCCATGTAATTGGGCCAGGTGCCAGGCTGTTCCCTGAGCCAGCTGAGAGCCTCCGAATCTTAACTTTCATTTCAACGTAGCACTGGCGATACAAAGTGTCTGTGTGAGGCTCTCTGTGTGGACAGAAAACCTAAAGCCCGTGACAGGATTTCCTGAGGACCTGCCTTCCCTGAGCGCACATGGTCGAGCCCCCTCTGTCACCGTGTTCTCCCTCGGGACAGGGCTTCCAGGTGGACTTTATAAACACCCTCGTCATCCCTCTGGAATGTATGAAGTGTTCTAGAGTTATCAGTGCAGCCAAGGTGGCCTTGCATAAGTCAACACCCAGGTGTCCTTTTTAGGAGAAGGTGGGTTTTTCAGTGTGTGCAGACTTGGACAACCACAGTCTGCAACCCAGGGTAAGTATCGCCAGCCTTAGTTGAGATCTGGAGGAAACCAGAAGGCATTTGTTGGGTCACCTGACTTTGACGTCTTTTCCCCCCAGACCCTCAGAGAGGGCTAGGCGGTGAGTGCCTTGGAATGTTGTGAGTAATGGCCGTCTCCTAGATACTGAAGCAGTCCCCTGATAAATTCCTCTGGGCCTAGAGATAGTCACCTGTCTTCAAAACAGGAGGCTGAAAAAAAAACAAACAAAACAAAAAAAAAAACAAAAAAGCTTCCCTGGTGGCGCAGTGGTTAAGAATTTGCCTACAGGGCTTCCCTGGTGGCGCAGTGGTTGAGAGTCCGCCTGCCGATGCAGGGGACACGGGTTCGTGCCCCGGTCCGGGAAGATCCCACATGCCGCGGAGCAGCTGGGCCCATGAGCCATGACCGTTGAGCCTGCACGTCCGGAGCCTGTGCTCCGCCACGGGAGAGGCCACAACAGTGAGAGGCCCACGTACCGCCAAAAAAAAAAAAAAAACAGGAGGCTGCTTGTGCCCGTGGCCTGAGGACACTTATCTGATTATTCTAACGGGTCTCCCACTCAGACTTCTGAACAGGGTGTGGTATTTCCATTTTTAACTCATGCCGAAGTAAGGTACTGCATCTTCCCGTGCTGGCTTTGTCCCTCTTTTTATTCCCCAAAGTCCAGTCTTTAACAGTAAATCTTGAAGCTCTACTAGAATTTGGCTCTATTCTGAGTTTTGGCTCCGAGCCCATAATTCGGTTCTTTAACTCTGTTCTGCATTCTAATCGATTTGTTATTGGATAGAAACTAAGATACAACCTTCCTTTGAATCACAGACACTTTTCTTGTTCCCCTCCCCACCTCAGCTTTTTATTTTGAGAAATTTCAAACCTGTGGAAGAGTTGTAACAAACACCCATATACTGTTTACCAAGGTTCACCAATTATTAGCGTTTTACCCCACTTGTTTTCTCTGTCTCTACACACACACACACACACTCACAAAACTGACATAATTTTTTCTTTAAATTTGTTGCAAGTTATTTGCAAACATCGTGACGCATCACCCCTAATACTTCACCATCTGTCTCCTAAGTATAAGGGCATTCTTCTGCGTAACCACAGTACAGGGATTACATTCAGATCAGCTGCTCATAGTATCTAACACATAGTCCAGTTTCGAAGATTCCAGGCCACTCACTTTTCAGAATGGCCTTCACTTTAGATGGGATTGTTTGCTGACGATCAAATTCAGGCTAAAAGTTTGGGCAGAAATACTAGCTGGCTGGTGGCAAGTCTTCTGCACTCACTCCAAGAGACATCTGATGTCAGTTTGATCACTTGGTTAAGGAAGGCCTTATCTGCCAGATTTCTCCATTTAGAAGTACCTTTTCCCTCTTTAAGTAGCATAATCTGGGAGTGATACTTTGGTTATCCTGTTCTCCAACAGTCTTCCACCCAGTGGGTTAGCATTCAAATACCTTTCAAGTTTGTAAATATTTTTTAAAATTTTTTTTTATTGAAGCGTAGTTGATTTACAGTTTTGTGCCAATCTCTGCTCTACAGCAAAGTGACTCAGTTATACACATATATTCTTTTTTTATGTATTCTTTTCCATTATGGTTTATCACAGGATACTGAATATAGTCCCCTGTGCTATACAGTAGGACCTTGTTGTTTATCCAACCTATATAGTAGTTTACTTCTACCAACCCCAAACTCGCACTCCATCCCTCTCCCTCCCCCCCTCCCCCTTGACAACCACCAGTCTGTTCTCTATGTCTACGAGTCTGTTCGTTTTGTAGATAGGTTCATTTGTGCCATGTTTTAGATTCCACATATAAGTGACGTCATACGGTATGTGTCTGTCTGACTTACGTCACTTAGTATGATCATCTCTAGTTGTATCCTGTAAATATTTTCTTTGTTTGCTTTGGTCTGTCTGCGCACCAGGTTTCAAAGGCATCAGCGGACCTCATGTCCTACTGCGAGGAACATGCGAGGAATGACCCTCTGCTGATGGGGATACCAACTTCAGAAAACCCTTTCAAGGATAAAAAGACCTGCATCATCTTATAGAGGAGTAGTGAAGTGGTTCCTCCCCTCTTCTCAACAAAGCAAACGATGAGCAGCTCCTTGAAAAGATTTACCTTCGGCTTATTTGGTAACCACTGCTAATAACTAAAATGCTCTTAAGTAACTTGGAATCATGGACTCTGAAGTCTTTGTTTTCCAAGCTGTCCTCTCTCTAAAATGCCCTTTAATGAATTAATAGAGAATAACAATCTTGTTTTCCATTCGTTAACTCTGGTGTCATATTGGGTTACTGCTGAAGGAAAGTTGGTCTGGCCTTTTAAAAAAACAAATATGTGAATGATCCAGTTAAGACCTAAATTACCTAAGGACTCGTCTCGATTAAAATGCCAAGAATAACTTGTCCTAAAGCCTTTCTCTCATAGTATATTCTTAATAGGGTTGTGCCAATCTGTACAGTATAGGTGGGTGAGGAGTGTTTTGTGTATATATATATATGTGTTTGTATATACACATCTCAAAGCTTATTTCCCTATTAAAGTGTCTCTCTCTCCAGACCATCAGTTCAACTCCAGAAGAAGTTATACCTTTATCTTGAGCTGTGTGTGGGTAGAATTAAATTCTTTTCTCATAGTTATTGTACAAAAAGTAAAGAACACCCTGAAGACTGCATTCATTGTCATTGAGTAATGAAGGCATCTCTCTCCTCTTGAAATCGTGCTGACCTCTTAGGCTACAGTAAACTGTGCCAATTAAAATTTAAAAACTGAACTAAAAGCCCTTTTATGATATGACTATTAATTCACCAAGGGCTTTCGGGCTTCAGTGATCCTGCATCTAGAAAAGGGGAGGAGGCCCTTGGGGAGTACCCTGGGCAGCTGTGCCCCAGGGCTCACGTTCTCTGGAGCAGGGGTAGACACCTCTGAAATTTCCACTCTAACGATGGGAGCGAGACAGCAGCCGTGAGCCGGACCAAGAGAAGAGCAGGAATGCGTGAAAAACAGCTGCTCTCCTTGGCCCAACTTTGTGATTTAGCTCACTTTCTCTGCCTCCCCTCTATCTTTCCTCTGCCACCAGAGCACGTCCTCAGAGGTAATGTTCACCTCCCAGCCCCAAGTGGGCAGATCATGATGGGGAAGAAACATACATACAGAAAGAACGTAAAGGTATCAGACACTTACTTACTTAAGCTCTTTTCAAATACCTGCAGCGTCATCGTCATCCCTAGCTTGTCCTCACACCATCTGAGAGAGGCTAGGATCCAGTGGTTCGCTACCTGGGCCCACGGTTCCAGCAGCTGGGTGTTGGGCTCATTGATTTTCCTCTGGGCATGATGGTCCTGCCACACATCCTCAGAATTTCCGGTGGGGATGCCAAAAGAAGGCATCTCCTGTGGCCAGTGGGTATGTTAACTTTATCAAAGAGGAAGAGAGGGTCTTTTAAAATGCTTATTTATGGGCCCAAAGCATACATTAGACCTTTGATATTTTAATTCAGCTTCAGTTCATTAAAAACAACTACTAATGAACGATTTAAAATATTCTCAGAAAGGATCCCTCCCCAAGAAGGAATTATTTACAACGGTTTTCCCTAGTTCTGTACAGTCCTGCCCTGTAGTGCAAGCCCCTTCTTTTAAAATCTGATGTCTGAGCTTTGAGTATTATGCTGATTGTGGGTGAACAAATGCAGTACTGTTTCCAAACTGCTCAAATATATTCCGTATTTCTCCAAGTCACCTGCCTATTCAGCATTGTGAACGGCCCTCACTCTTCCAGGACCATGTGGAAATCATGCCACCGCTGTTACCCTCTTGTCATCTATGCTTAGTTCTGCAAAACGCCCAGTTTCCAAGTAAATTATAGGCACCTGTTGGAGAGAGAACAGTTTTTCCTTTCAAAAGGTGATATTTGAAATGTACATTAATAAGACAACTTTACATTTACAGCTTCACTTAATGAGACATTCTTTTTTTATAAGTATATTTTTCTACTGATAGTTTCAGAACACTAATCTTATTTTCACTCTGATTTTTACCATGTTTCTTTAAATATTTATAATGTAGCTTGTTACAAAATATTTTCATGAAATTACTTTTATTATACTGCTATGTACACATTTTTGGTAGCAAGCGTAGTTTATGCTTTAGTACTAAAACATGTTCTTTTACCTAACAGAAAACAAATATGGTTTGCTGTATATTTGTTAACATGCCTGTAGTGGTAAGGAATGGACTTGAGGTCCCAGGAGATTTCATTTTTATTTTTGCTGGCCAGATATCATAAAGGCTACGAGTATGAAAATCATGTAACTTCCTAACCAGGTATAGGGTATGTTTAAGAAAAGTGATATCAAATCCTTTGATGCTGGACCCGAGGGGGAGAAAAATTGTAGCTAAATGTTGATTTACTTATAACTAGACATCTATGTGAGAAAAATATAATATATGTATACATATATATGATATGCAGAAGTCACTTTTATTTATCAGGCTTTATTCTACTTGTAAAGCCACAGTTTATTCGGCAGCAACTGGTTTTTGATAATGACAGACAAATGCCCAGTGTGTGTTATTTTTTCCAGCTACCACTATAATGACACACCTAATCACTTACGTGCATGCAACTCCTTGCCTTCATATCTATGAAGCTATTTAAATATGTTCACTCTACTTTGTCTGTAATGCTGCTTCTGTTAACAGTGATCTCTTCTTCCATGCTTATATCTTCATTAGCGCATCGTAAATCTGTCCAATTGAGGCCTCAGGACCATGGCAAGATATGCTAGACAGAATTTCATGACTCCAAAGTATTTTACAGAAACACTTTTATTTAACTAGAGAAACACTTTCTATACCGGGTGGTTCACAAGCTATAGGTTTTTTTCTAAATAAGAATCAGGTTTTTACATTTCTTTACCTTATTATTAAAATGAAAAGTGCCATGCTTACCCTTTAAAGGAAAGACCTGATTTGCTTTCTCTCTATTGGGACTACTTCTGTGCTTTACTAATCTTTCAACTATCAGAAAAAAAAATTATACCAACAATTTAGTAATTTTGAGGCATAAGTTAGTTAGTTTAGGTAGTGCAGGATGTGCCAAACTTTCCCTTCAGATTCCTTCTTCTCAGTCAGTTTGCACCTAAGAGAGTGTCATCTGAGTGATTGATTACTCCGAATTTTAACAGCTATATAGTCCCAAGAAGTAAATCACAGTACATGTCAGTCCTTTCTCAATAAACATAATACCAGAGTGTGTTAGGACTTGTATTGACCTTTTATGGTAGATCTGTTAATAGGAAAAAAAATACATTGAATCAAGTAGAATTATCTGTATGTTAAAATAGAACACTTACCTAGAGCTGGGTGGCCTGGATCATTCGTTGTCTAGCCAATCCTGTGTCCCTGTGTTGTGTGACTTTGAACAAGGCACTCCATCTCTCTGGGCCTCCATTTCACCATCTGTAAAACGGGGCTTGAAGTAGATGATGGCGGAGAGTCCCCCTGTTCCATCCAGCAGCCTATTACCCCTCTACTGGTCCTGCCAACATGTTGGTGCTATATGCTGCTTCAAATATAGAATTGGTTTGTCTATTGTGTGTGCTCATTTAATAGCTTATGAAAGGCCTTTTTGTTATATGGCTTTTTTTTCTAGTTTTATGGACTTGATTACTGTAATAATGTCTTGTTTATAGCCATGTAACTATAAACATACATTCTCTTGATGTCTCAGTAAATTTGCATTTGGTATATAGTTGATGGAATTGTTGTTTTATAACATTCTTTGACTACTCATCTGTCCAGCATCTTATTAACCTAAACATTGTGATTATTCTTTGGAAATCTGTTCTGCAGAAAGAATAAAAGCATTTACTTGATAGCTAACGTGTTCACAGATTTGAAAGAAGTTTCATTAAAGCACTGTTGCTCTCTTTACTGGATCAGTGCCTCCTTGAATCTTCCTACTGTATTTTGCTCAGTAAATTAACAGAAGACCAATTCTCTTCCCCTTTTCCTGCATTCATTCAGTTAACATTTTCTGAGCACCTGCTGAGAGCCAGGTATGGAACTCAGGCTCTGATTACACTCAGATGAATAAGGCTCACACCAGCCCGTGAGAAGCTCACAGTCTAGGGCAAGGAAGGGTGGGAATAACCAATATATAAACTATTATAGTACCGTGTGCAAAGTGCCTGAACTCAGGTGAACACACAGTGCCGCAAGAGCCCAGGGGAAGGAGGGCTACCTCCGTATCAGCAAAGTCTGAGAAGGCTTCCAAGGGAGGTGGTGTTTGAACTAGGTCTTGAGAGACGAAGAAACCCTGTATGTGTTGGAATGAAGTCTTGGGAGGGAATGACAGGAGGAGGAGAAAAGTGAGCTCAAAGCTAGTGTGCAGAGCATCTCCCATACCACTTACCCTGCAAGCAGCCGGAA
This sequence comes from Lagenorhynchus albirostris, assembly GCF_949774975.1. Taxonomy (NCBI): domain Eukaryota; kingdom Metazoa; phylum Chordata; class Mammalia; order Artiodactyla; family Delphinidae; genus Lagenorhynchus; species Lagenorhynchus albirostris. Next base: position 128,076,160 of record NC_083096.1, read on the forward strand.
GGCAGTGGAAGTTGTTAAGGAGGAGTGGCGTAGTGATTCACAATGTGTGGAAGGCTCTTTCCCATCCTGAGACCCGGCTGTGACCACAGAAACAGACAACAAATGGAAAGGTCATCAGACTTGCAGACTCATATTCACCAAGTGTTTGTTGAAGGTACCCTGCCTCCTGCCCAGTCCCTTCCTCCAGAGCTGGGATTCCCACAGAGATCAAGGGAGGGACAACGTCATCCAGAAAGCCAGGGAGAAGGCAGCCAACAAGGTTATGGGCCGGGCAAGCTAAAGAGCTGCCCCCTGCTTCCGAAAACCAGCACACACACACTACAAAGGGTAGGGGCAAAAGATAGACAGCCACTCAGCCCTTCCTAGGAAAGGACTGAAGCATTTAGACACGTTGGTCATGAAAAACAGGCAGCAGCAACTGACCAGGACTTTCACTGGCTCAGACCAAATTACCAGAAGTCCCTGTGACTTTCAGTGGAAGACGGGCTTGGGGGTGGTAGATGGGACCTGGGTAGGGATAAGGGGATGGAGGACAGTGAAGCTGAAATGGGTAGACTAAGTAAACGTGGCAGATGAAATGGTATGCAACCTTAATGGTGTGAAACAAAGAACTCAAGCCTGCTGGTAATGTGGGAGCTAAATGTGGAGATGCAGGTCCAGCTCTCCTGGACATGTGCTGTGACCAGCTTCTCATCGGCAATGTTACACATACACATAAGGACATTCACCATAAGCCTTCTTACTTGGGGCTAGGTGGACAGTCTTTTGAGTCCCTATGTCTACATTTATAAACTTTGGGCTCACGGCTCTGACTGTGTAGAACCTGTCCTGCCATCAGCTCTAAGCCATCTTTGCACAACCTGACATGACTATTGCCTATAGCTTGCTTTCAGAGCATGGCCCTGCTTGCTACTCTACCCCTTTGCCGCTGTGAGCAGCAAATAACGTTTCCCTTCAGATGCTTCCCCCATTGCTGTTTCCTTATCTGAGTCAATCATATCTATTAAAGGCCATTTAGCTATAGGCCAGTCCTGGGCAAACATATATATATATATACAGTTGGTCTCAGGAACCCTCACCTCAACGATTAATTTTTTAAGAAACCAATATTTTCTCTGCACTGGAAGAAAATGCAGTCCAAATAAATGTATCCTGAAATGCTGTATGACTTAATATATTAATCTGTAGAAGACAACTGATGCTATAAAATAGAACTATGGAGAGAGCAATGCTTAGCACAAAGGAGCAGAAGTTAAAGTTTGAGGTGTATTGAGAATTAATTTTACATACAAAGCATTTTTATACCCTATAAATCCTCCTAGGTAATCTATTCAATAATGAAAGCAAGTAATTGGACTGGCCGAGATATATAATGGTAAGGTCTCGAATTTGCACGTTAAATCTGCAGCTGAGACATCTACGTGCAAATTGCTACTCCTGGTCTCTAGATCCAATCATGCCATCTTCACACACACACACACACACACAGCTTAGTGATAGAAGAGACAGCTCCAGCCACAAAAGACCTGAAATCTGGTCCTGACATAGGACATTAACCATGTGACATCACAAAGACCCTGTGGATCTGTAAGTTGATATGCTGGGGGCAGGGGAAAAGCAGTCACTCACGGAGCAAGTTGTGATATAAAGTTCCCTTCTAAAACAGATTTAAGTAAAAAGTAAGCCAATTTATATTTTCAAAAATGTGGGTATATAATAGCACAGCTTGTACTTGGATGTGGCAAAAATGGTAAAGAAGCTTCACAGTATATCTAAAGACAAGCATCCCTTTGGAGAATCGTCCATGTGCAGCAGATCCTTCCTACTTTTAACCTTGAGACATTTTCCCATGGCCAACGCATTAGAATTGCTTTATTGTAGATAAACCCTTGTAGATCTGACATCAATGAAGTACATTTCAATATAGCTCATACATCTGTCGATATTTACAGACATCTGTGTGAGGCCCTGGGGAAAGGAGGGACCAAACACTGACACTGGGCTGGACACTCCACATGTATCCTCCCATTTAAGCCTCACAACAACTCTTGAAAAAGTAGACTTTATTTAACTGTATGCTACAGATGAGGAACTGAGGCTCAGAGAAGTCAGGTGAGTAATGCAGGATCCAACAACTAAGAAGTACAGACCCTAATTCCACACACCCGCGTCAGCTAGATTCTACAGCCCATAGTCTGTCTTCATAACTGTAGCATGGTTTGAATGGGGGGGGGCAGCAGGGAGGCAAAATAACTTCGGGAATTTTAAAATCAATCAAGTGAGAAATAAAACTACCATATGACCCAGCAATTCCACTCCTGGGTATGTATCTGAAAAGAACAAAAATACTAATTTGAAAAGATACACGCACCCCAATGTTCATAGCAGCATTATTTACAATAGCCAAGATATGGAATTAACCTTAGTGTCCATCAACAGACAAATGGATAAAGAAGATGTGGTATATAAATATAGTCAATGGAATACTACTCAACCGTAAAAAAGAATGAAATTTTGCCATTTGCAAGAACATGGATGGGATTTGGAGGGTATTATGCTAAGTGCATTTAGAGAAAAACAAATACTGTATGATATCGCTTATATGAGGGGTCAAACTAGTGAATATAACAAAAATGAAACAGACTCACAGATATAGAGAACAAACTAGTGATTGAGGGGGAGAGGCAATATAGGAGTAGGGAATTAAGAAGTACAAACTACTATGTATAAAATAAGCTACAAGTATATATTGTACAGCACAGAGAATATAGCCATATTTTATAACAACTATAAATGGAGTATAACCTTTAAAATTGTGAATCACTATGTGGTACACCTGAAACATAATATTGCATGTGAACTCAATAAACAAAAAAATTTTTTTTAATTTAAATAAACTTAAGTAATGTAAAGTGAGCAAACTGGTTCCTTAGTAATCAAGAGCCTAATGTACTGGACCTTAAATAAAAATAAACAATACTAGACTCCAGGCACTTACTATGGGCAGGTACTATTCTCAGCATTTTGCATCTCTTAATTCATTTAATTCTCACAACAAACCCATGAGGTCGCTACTATTATTATCCCTACTTTACATATGAGAAAATGGAATTTCGCAGAGATCCAAAAGTGCATTCGATATGCTTTTTTTAAAAAACTGCATTTTTTCATGAGTTGTCAGTATGAAGTAAGAGAAAAAACATCTTAGACTCAGGAAATGTGGGTTCTAGTTGGACTGCCACTAATTTGCTGTGCAACCTTAAGACTTTTATGACTCCTGTTCCTGTTTCCAGAAAAAAAAAAAAAGGAACTTTTTAAAGAAGGATTTAGGCTAGGTAATTGTTAACATTTCTTCTAGCTTTAAATCTTATACAAATATGGGAGAGGAGAGCAATTCACTTTGGGTCACTTTTTTGCCATCTTTACCCCCAGTCATTTTACATTTTCCTCCTTGAATCGAAAATCAGGAGGAAAAGAACCAAAGTCTAGAGTATGGGGTCAGAGAAGGGTATGTGGGTTTGCCGAGTATAATTATAGATATTTAAAAGATATTTTAAAAATCACTTCCTGATACTTCAGCTACTGACTCATCATCAGGAAAGGAAAGAATTTTTAAGGAAAAATGAATTGTAGAAAGGTATTTTGTATATAAGCAATTAATAGAATTAAATGAGCAAAGTTCTTCAACAAAGTATCAACAATGTCTCATGAGTTATAACTACAAAAAGAAAAATACCCTACTCGACATTAAATGTGAATAACACAGCATTTGATTTTTAGAAGCAGGACAAAGAGGAATTCATTCATTTGTTGAGCTCCTCCTGGGAATATGGTAGCTCCTACTAGCTAAGTATGTCCTAGGATAAACCCAGAAAAGACTAGGATCTCCCAAGATAGTGAGGGTGGGGATTGGGGTGGGCATTACTGTGCAATGTGATCAATGCTATTATAAGAAGTCGCCCTGCCTAAATGAGTCAAAAAAGGTTTCACAGAGGCGGCACTGTATCAGTTGGGCCTTGAAGGATGAGTAGGAGTTTGTTAGTGAAGAATAGGGAAAGGTTATTCTCAGCAGCACAAAAAGTGTGTACAAACGCTAGGTTCTAAAGAAGTCTGGGTTATCAGATAACAGATCTCTGTGGCAGGAGTATGGGGAGAAGAATGTTGATGAGGCTGGGAAGGAAGTTTGAGTAAAGTCAACAAAGGCTAAGAGTTTCTACTGATTATAAAAGGCAAGGGGAGGGAGTTGGTAGAGTGGTTTAAGCAGGGTCTTGACATGATAAGCCTTGTTTTCTTAAAGACAGAGTGAAGAAGGAGAATGAACTAGTGGAGAAAAAGTGGCAGTAGTGTTTCTAACCTCTGCTGAGCCTCCAGCAGCATTTTATAATTCTTTTATTGGTCCTTGTTCAACTCCTCCATTCCAAACCTTTAACACCCTACTCAAACCCCCCTATTTATCTCCTTCCCATCAAGCAAATAATCCTGCCTTCCCCATCAAAAACATGCTGGGGCCATTTGGCCTGAGTTCTTAAAACTTCCTACCTTTCCACATCCAAATGTCTCCATCACACCCAAGCAAATAACTTCCATCAGTCTCACAGGTGAGCAGCAAGTCCTCCAGCTATTCCTGAAGCCGCTTATCCTCTTTTCTCCTTTCTTATCAAAATGTCCCAAGAGTAGTCCACCTTCCCTGTCTTCTCTTCCTCACCTCCCATCTTCTCAATCGACTGCAGTGTGGCTTTACTCACACCAACAGAGTGAAACTGATGTCATCCAAAAAAACGGCCAGTGAACTCTTTTTTTTTTTTTTTTGGAGGGGAGCTGTGTTGGATCTTCGTTGCTGCACACAGGCTTTCTCTAGTTATGGTGAGCAGGGGCTACTCTTTGTTGTGGTGCGCAGGTTTCTCATTGCAGTGGCTTCTCTTGTTGCGGAGCTCGGGCTCTAGGTGCACGGGCTTCAGTAGTTGCAGCACACAGGCTCAGTTAGTTGTGGTGCTCAGGCTCTAGGGTGCACGGACTTCAGCAGTTGTGGCACACGGGCTCACTAGTTGTGGCCCATGGGCTTAGTTGCTCCACAGCATGTGGGATCCTCCCGGACCAGGGATCGAACCCATGTCCTCTGCATTGGCAGGCAGTTTCCCAACCACTGTGCCACCAGGGAAGTCCCAGCCAGTGAACTCTTAATTTCGAAATTCAGTGGAACATTTCAATCTCTGCTTCAGGGACCCCTCTAACAGTGGGAATTATTCTCTCCTGTAAACTCACCATTCTGCCCCACTAGCTTCTGTGACATCAGACTCATTTTTCCCCTCTGTCTCCTCTTCCTATGTCTGCCTTCTAAAATCCCACCCTCAGTCCCAGGTTTCTATCCTTGACCCACTGCTCTCTTCTTGGAGAGCTCATCCACTCTCACTGTTAGTATACACTGAGGATTCCCAAATCCAAACATCCAGCCCACCTTTTATCCAAGCATCCAACTTACCTATTCTACTGGACATTTTTAACAGATAGTCACACAAGGACTTGAAACAAAATGTGTCCAAGACTAAAGCCATCTCCCCTTGCAAAACTTTAACTGACATCAGTATCATCGTTAAATTGCCCCAGCTGGAATCCTGAGAGTCATTCAAGAATTCCCCTTCATTCCTTACATCTGATCACCCAGTCTTGCCTATTTCATTTCCCAAATATTTCTAAAATCCACCCCTGACTTTCCTCATCAACTGCAAGTTCAGGCATGTATCACCCCTTGACTGAACTACTGGAAAACGTCCCATCTAGACTCCAGCCTCTGTGGTTGCCCCTGGTATTAGGATAGCCAACTGTTTCTGTTTACTTGGGACTGTCTCAGTTTTGGCCCTGAAAGTCTCGCATCCAGGAAATCCCTCAGTCCTACTTCTAGTTGCAAATAAAACTAAAACCCAAGTTTTAGTTGAAAATTAAATTACGCATAATAAAAAATCCATGGGGCTCCCTTCAGGTACAGCTGGATTTAGCTCTGCTTTCAAGTGTCACCTCTGCCCTTTACTCTTTAATTGACTTACTCTCCGCAGCAGGCAAGCGGCTGCCAGCAAGCCTAGACTCATCCATTAGCTTGGTGGCACTGCAAAGAGACTACAGACTTTTCTACTCTGGCAGAAAATTCTCAGGAAGATTTCTGATTGGCCCAGCTGAGTCACATTATCTATCCCCACACCAATCACCATGGCCAGGAAGATGAGCCAGGCCTATATTCCAAATCTATTTTTGAGGCTGGGGTGAGGGGTGCTAACAAGAAAGAAGGTTCATGGAAGGAAGGAGGGGAGCAGGACAGACACGAACAATGAACAGTTGTCCCTTTACATTACACTCCCCTCAAATCCCATTGCACTGATCTGGGCAATTAAATGCCTCTGAGAAGAGTAAACCATAGACGACTGTTAGCCCATTTTACTTTTCTATATAAAATCCTCGGCGTCCCCTCATTGCCTGCAGGGCAAAGCCATGCTCCTTAGAAGGACATACAAGACCTTCTATGAGCTGGTCTCTGTCTACCTTTTCAGCCTACCTTTCTCCACTCCCTTCCTTAACAGTTAATCCTGTAGCAAACACCACAGACTGAAAGAATCCCTCGTGCACCACATTTTTCTCCCCTCTCTTCTAACCGTGCTTCAGGATTCAGGTCAAGCATCACCCTTTCCTGGAAGGCTTCCTCACCACCACCACCCTAAACACACACACACACCATGCCCAAAATGCCAAGGTACCACACCACCTTAAATTCTCTGTGTCTGTCAGCTCCCTACACTAGACTGCAGGTAGAAACTGCACCATAATCATCTTTCTATAGTAAGTTCCAGCACAGAAGTTGGCACACAGTTGAGCTCAATGTTTGATTTTGAACAGAAACTGCTCTGATAATCCAAATGGGTGATAAAGGACCAAATTAAGTTAATGGTAATGGAGAGGAGAAACTGGATTCGTGGAAATTAACAATTTAATTGGATAATGTCTTTCCATATTCAGTTCTGTTCAGCTATGTAGTTGGCTGGAGGGTTTCTTTTTCACTTAAGTCACCCTCTAATTTACAAACCTAGAATAATGATACAAAATACATACATAACATACATGCATAGAAAATTACCCACTCGTGGGAGATGTAATTATCATGGGAGATGCAATTATCGTTAGGTTACATATATCCAGTACTTCCAGGAACTGAGCCGAGTGCTTTGCTTTCTCTGCATTGTTTCCTTTAATCCCCACAAAAAATCAATGATATAAGCCTTGTTTATTTTCCCATTTTCTGGGAGAAATAACTGAGGCTGAGAGAAGTTACACTACTTTCCCAAGCCCTAGCTGGGATCCAGGACCCAAGCTCAGCTCTTTCTGGCTAGAAAAGCCTATTGTCTTAACTGCTGAACTCTTATTCTTGATCTTTTGCCAGCTCTGTCCTTAACAGTTATACAAAGAAGCAAAAAAATCAGAAGGCTCTTCTGCAGATGAGCCGTTTTGCAGAGTGCTTATTTTGATGGTTGCAGTGTGATTACAGTGTGGTGATGTAATCAGGTATTAAGTGGGGATACTAGGGAACTTTGCAGCTTTTCTGCATAATAAGTTCTCAGACACTTATTTGTAGAAAATACGTTAGCATAAAGTACCCAAGGACACAAAAATCACTTCTTCTGTGATGAGGTTACAGGATGAAAGAGAACGATTCTTAGAATTCTCTCCTTTAGTTTTCCGAGGGCTCTCTCCCATTTATCGGGTAAGTAAAAGATTAGATGCAATTAGTTTCAGCCTCCCGGGTTAACCTGTGCTGTCTGGTTGGTGTCTTTGAGAGATGGAGTTCACAGTAGAATTTTGATTTTCACCTTCCTCCCCATGTGGCTCTGGACGGGTCTCTTGGCTTCTCTGAGCCTCAGGTGCTTTGGCAAGGAATCAAATGGATTAATAAATGTGAAAGCAGGGCTTCCCTGGTGGCACAGTGGTTGAGAGTCCGCCTGCCGATGCAGGGGACACAGGTTCGTGCCCCGGTCCGGTAGGATCCCACATGCCGCGGAGCGGCTGGGCCCGTGAGCCATGGCCGCTGAACCTGCGCGTCCGGAGCCTGTGCTCCGCAACGGGAGACGCCACAACAGTGAGAGGCCCGCGTACCGCAAAAAAGAAAATAAATAAATAAATAAATGTGAAAGCACATTATAAGCCGGAAAGTGCTAATGGCTATAACAAAAATAGGAAATCCACTCACTCTCCGAGCTCCTTACCTTGTGCCTGATGCCGAGCAACACTCTGTACAACAGGTTGTTTTTATCATGCTGTCAGCTCCTTGTCCAAGTGCCCAGTGCTGTGTCGGGCCCATAACAGGTCTGTTGATCGGTCAGTTCAAGGCAGTGCTAAGAGCCAACCTGTTTGTGGACCTCCCACCTTTTGTAGTTCTTGTAATTTGTACAGTAATCACCTTAGTAAACTAGTAAATTCTAACTCTGTCCACACGTAGCAAATTGTTCTGGTTATACCTCTTCCCTGAGAATCTCTTCAACCTTTGCAGAGAAACATGTATCCCTCAGCTCCTGGTGGGCTAACATCAGGGAGACTGGAAACTGATGTGAAAGCTGCTCGCTGCTCCCTGCCCCTGCCCCCGCACCAAACTTGTTAAGCGTGATTCTGCTCAATTTCAGCTGGAAGAACTCCAAGAAAGCAGGCAGTGTTTCTCTTCCCTGATAATAAGAATTACCTGAATTTACTTGTTAAAAAAATAAATTCTGAGAATTTTCCCAGCCCCACTTAATCTGAAGCTCCTGGGAAAGGGTCTTAAAGGTGTATTTTTAACACTATCAAAAATGCTAGGTCTTCATTATGATCGGAACAATGTGAGAAATTCTGGAGGGCAAATCCCTCACTTTACACAGGAAGAATCTGAGCCCCAGACTGAGAGATATTTGTCATTGGGGGGTGAAGTGTGGACCTCACATGCCTAAAAGGATTAGGAAGGAAAGCCTAAGTGAGTCCAGCAGGCTTAAGTTAACAATAGGGAGGGGTGAGGTCTGTGGCAAACTGGAAATCTTTGTCTAAAAGGGAGGAGCCTCCCTCAGCTGCAGCCAATTGCTGCCATGCAGAATGTGGGCCCACTGTTGCCACATACAGCAAATTTCCAAGCGACAACAGAAATAAAGATTTTTCGAAGAAATTTCTCCATGTTTAAACGTTGGCAAGTGATTCCTCCCCAAAATTGTTTTTAAACATCACGTGAGCCAAATTTCTCTTGGCTACCAGTTTCCAACCTCACATTAGGACTTTGTGAGCCACAGTTTCATCTTTTCCTAGCCCCTGTCATGGTGGTAATAGCACCCTGCCTATTTTCTCAGTTTTAAGTTTTTAAATGGCTTTCTATCACCTAATGAAAAAAAGGCTGGCTTGCAGGGCCCTTCATGGTCCTCCCTACCACCTTTTCCCACATTATCACCTGTCATTGGAGAATATGGATTCCAGGACCAGACTTCTTCAGCGTGCATCCTGGACTTGCCACTTACTAACAAACTCTGGGCAGATTTCTCTCTGTGTGTATCAGTCTCTTCACCTTCAAAATAGAGGCAATAATAGTACTGATACTTACGTCCATAGAGTTGTTGTGAGGCTAATGAGTTACCATAAGGTTCTTAGAGCTGTGCTCAGCGTGTAGTAAGCCCTATGTGAGTGGTGTGGTTGCCTCAGAAACTCGCCCCAAACATGCCTCAAACATACACTCGAGAGCTGCAGTTCCTGTCCGGGAAGATGTGCCCTTCACAGTCCCCTGGCAGATCTCTTCATCCTTTGGGTTGCACTGGTTGCACTGGATCTGGCAAACCTTCCCAACCCCCAGGAACACTTAGGCCTTGAACATAGCACATCATCGCTGATCACCCTGCATCACAGGTGTCAGTCTTCTACACTAAACTGCACACATCCTTGAAGGCAGAGATCTTATTTTTTCACTTCTGTAGCCCCGGGACCTAACACAGTGTCAGGTACATGATGGGCTTTCAATAAATAGCATTAAAGAAGTGAATGTGCTAACCTTCACAATGTCCTTATTTGATGATAAACTTCTTAAGGACAAGTGCTCTTATAGGCTACATCTGTGTATTCCCCACAGCACTTAGCAGAATTACATTCAATATTCAATCAATTAAGTAATTTGTGTGGTTGCAAAAGACGATGCTAGCTTCTGATCAAAGAACTTACAGACTTTTGGGCTTCCCTGGTGGCGCAGTGGTTGAGAGTCCGCCTGCCGATGTAGGGGACGCGGGCTCGTGCCCCTGTCCAGGAGGATCCCACATGCTGCGGAGCGGCTGGGCCCGTGAGCCATGGCTGCTGAGCCTGCGCATCCGGAGCCTGTGCACTTAACAGACTTTTTCTACTTGTCATCCCCATGTGCCCTCCAGAAATCTCTACCCTTTGAATTCTCATAGCATTTCTCTGGGCCTTTCTTATGTTACTGGGCACTTTTGCTTTGGATTACATCTATTGATGTGCATGCCCGAGTTACTTCACTAGGTTGGGAACTCCTTGAGGCCAGAGGAAGTGTCTGATTTTTCTTAGATTTCAATATAACCAGCATAGCCCCTTGCCCATAATAAGTTCTCACTAAGTACTTCTTGGTGATCTTCATGACTATAACGTTTTACACAGTTTCTTATGTTTATCTAGGTATTGTTAAAAAGGAACAAAAAAAGATTCAACTCAACTTGAGGGACACTGGCTTGGTGTTAAATCATGCCATTGAGAGTTTTGTTCATTTAAAGGAAACGCACCTCACTGCTTACAGCCTTCTACCACATATCAAAGAATAAAATTTAACCCATATAGTTGAAAATTGGGAAACTGATTTTAGAAGGGTTACAGTAAGGCAGCTCAAAACAAGCTTTGAAAATACTTCCTATTAACAATATACAAACAGCTCTTTCCTAGTCATGACCCTTTTTTCTTTATTTGGGAAATAAAACATATATTATGGAAGATTAGTTACCTTCATGAGTCCTTTCATTATATAAGTTTAACTTACTGAGGGCCCTGGTGAACTGTAGGCAGGAGAAGTCAATGCTATTTACAACACTGAGGTGAAGCTGCCAGTGGAAAAAAATAGGTATTTTCCACAAACAACACACCGTAGGTAGACGAGGGGATTTTTGTCCCTGTTGTAACATTTTCACCTATTCGCAATAAGTAGGCATTTAAAGCACAACTGAAAAGTATTAGCATCATTTAGAGGCAGAATCTGCCCTGGTAATTGCACACTTGTTTACAATTAACTCAATTGTTTCAGATTGGATTTTTCAATGCCTTGTTACTTTTGGGTTATGTTCAATCAGGAGCAAATAACAATAGTTAAAACTTGAAAACCAAAACAACAACACTGAATTAATTGTTGAGATTTTTCTGAAACCAAACAACCTGAAGGATGCATACTACCACTTCATATCTCTAAGTACTATGAATTGAGAATACAGATTCAAAACACTTTTCTTAAAATATATATACCATGTTATAAGCAACAGATTTCTCTGATGCCTTAAAAGTTTTTCTATTGCTATCGCCTAAGTTTTAGTAATAGACACACTGTATTGGCACCTATCAGATGCCAGGTAGTTTGCATCTATTATTTCTAAATCATTTAGTCAACAAATTTTTTTTTTTGCCACGCTATGTGGGATCTTAGTTCCCTGAGCAGGGATCGAACCCACACCCCCTACATTGGAAGGGTGGAGTCTTAACCACGGGACAGCCAGGGAAGTCCCTAGTCAACAAATATTAATTCAACACCTACTGCTTGCTGAGAAGTGTGCTAAGTACTGGGCTACAATTATGAACCAGACATTGTTTCTTACCTTCAGGGAAGTTACAGTCCTGTAGGAGCGAAACAACCCTGCAAGATGGTTAATTTTATCTCCATTCTGCTGATGAGGAAAACGGGATGCACTGGGACTGATCCTGGCTGTACCCCATGCTCTTTCCGCCAAGCAATGCTGCTTCTCCCCACTCTGCCTTCCTACTTTAATTCACTCATCTTTGCAGAAGCGTTTTTAATCAAGTAGTTGTGGGAAAGAATTGAAAATATTTTTACTTTAGTGGGAACGAAAAGAAATTCTGTTTAAAACTCACTGCTCTCAATCTTTTGATAATGTAAGAAACAAATATTAAATACCAGTTATGTTTTGGACCAGGCACTAGCTTAAATAAGATACAAGTCTAAACAAGGCCTAAAAACCCACATTTCTAGGAGATGTGAAAAACAGAAACTTAATTGCAAGGTGAAGGGCTCATGGGCCTATGTTATTCCTAAAATATGCAGAAATGTGGAGCTTTTAGTTAGCTGGTTTTCTCTCCTCTGACTTCTACTTTTTCCTGATTGTATGTAGTCATGACAAGGGTGGGAGACAGATGGCAGGGGAGCCATGGGGGCTTATGGTTTGAGAAGGAGGCAAAGAAAAATCATGTAGACCAAAGCTATATTAGGCTTCGCCTCAGTAGGCATTTTTGCTTTCTTTGGCTGTATCTACAGGAGGTTATTGCAGTTAATTATCAAGTGACTGTTCCAAGTAAAAGATGACTGTTCTGCTGAAGCCTTTCATTTCTTTTGCTCTTTTCCTCCACCTCTCCCATCTAATTTAACCAAACCCCTCAGAACCATAGCAGACATGTTCAGCTGGAAGGCACACAGCTCTAGAAAGAGAATAAGGGTACCAGAGTATTTAGCAGGCCACTTTCCTGTTTGTTCCCTGAATATGCTTCTGCAAAATGCACAGCCTTGGACTGTTCCAGTCACTTTCTAATTGGCCTTGTTACCTACAGCCGATTATCCCAATAACCCGTCTTTCAGTCTCCAGTGTTATCTTCCTAGAACACTGATCACGTCACTCCCTGCGTGAAGGCCTCTGCAGACTGGCCAAAGTTTACAGAAGGAAGCCCAAAAGCTAAGGGTGACACAGAATGCCCTTTACAGTCTGGGCCTAATCGCCACTTACCTTTCAGCCTTTTCTCTCCCTTATCTTTCTACACCAGAGGCACACACAGAATCACTTTGTTCCCTGAACAGGTTTTGGTCTTTCGGGCCTCCACACCTTTTCAGAAACTAGTGTGCTGCTGCTAGCAATATCCTCTTCCTGTTTTAAGATCCAAATAAAATAATCTCTCTCCAGGAAAAACTTCACTGGTCTTACAGGTACCTTTGGTCACTCTCTCCCCTCTGCTTCCTTAATATGTTGCATATAATCTTATTACAGCACTAGTATCATTGAACTATAAATATTTATTCAGGTTTTGCAAGTGCAATTTCTAACACTCCTGTTCCCTAACTCTAACCCCAACTCCTCTTAAATCTTCGTTTTTCTGACTTTGGATGTAGGCTAGAGCAGGGCATCACTAAAATGTCCACTAAAGAATGAATGAAAAGCAATATTATGCCCCCATGTCTGGCCCAAATGTTTAAGAGTGGAAAAGAATTATATATACATACACACACACATCTATATATACAGACACATATACTATATGTATATAATTTCACAAGGGTTTTAATTTTTCCATATTAAAAAGAAACTTCTTTAAAAGAAAGTCCAAGTTAAAAGAAACAAAACACACATAAAGAAATGATGCAATTATTCCATACCAGTTTATTGTTAAGTATTGTGTTTCAAAAAATTTATAGCATAAATAACCTTTCATGTCATAAAATAACTTAGTACAATTTATAATAAAACTTTGAGAATTTAACATCTCATCAAAATACAATAAAATATGGTTTTAAAATATGATTAACCCTTTCTGCTTTTTTCTTTTTTACTTGAGGGCATATAAACCAAAATTACCCAAACTACTGCCGCACATTTAAACTTCAACAAAGCATATTTGGTTTATTTAAATGTAACTCAACCATCCTAAATTAATACATAGTTTTGTTTTCCTTCCTGCGTGGTTCTTTGTAATTTTTGTTCCTTTTGACTTGTATTTCTGTTTCCACACAGCTTCCTTCTTCATTTTCACCTCTTTCCATCTGCAAAGTCATCTATCTCCGGGCTCCCAGAACATGTAGTTGAACTCACTCAGCCCCTTGACATCAGTTTCTGTAATCCTTGCATCAGTGTAGGGAGTAACTGCTTGAGTAACTACAAAGGTATTTCAAAACTTCAGTGCAATTTGGTTCAGTTATTTTCATTCAGATGCCATCACCGTTCAGGGAGATTAATCACTGGAACCCACTGATCCATGTAGCGACTTTCCCGGCAAAAACAAATAAGTTGACTTAAGGCAGGATCCTTCCACTGTGATGAATGTGGATTCTGGGAACAAATTTAGAAAAAATAAATTTACTATTAAAAAAGTCAGCCTTTGCTACTTATTACACCACTTTTGAGGGGAAGACACTCGAACATTCTATACTTTGGCTGTGTGACACAGAGACCTGTTACAACCATAAGAAATAAAATTTCTTCTAGGTAGTTGGGTTTCCTGCAAAATCATTCAGGGTAATTCTCTACTAAGCTGTACTCTTCAAAGTCTGAGTATAGTCTGAGTACATGAAACCCACTGAGCCATATACATATATATATGTTTTCATAATATTTATTCAGTTTTGCATGAAAGTATTATTCACAGGCTTGCCCTACCAAACTTGTACCTTGGCAGAGACCTGAGTGAAACAACTGTGAGAAATATTTCCATGCTGGGCTACCAGGAGGTGAGAGCTGCATAGCAGTTAACTAGAACTGCCACCTGTTATCCTCCCAAAAGAGACAGTAGTATTTTTTCAGGAGTAGCAAAATAATTAGGCTGCCACTTAAAGAGATCAGTCAAAAAGTAGTAAAATGTAAAAGACAAAACGATCACATTTACCTCTGTAAACACAAGTTATCTACCTACCAAAGGTTTTTATGGGGGTGGGGGGAGCTCCATTTTAAAATATGCAAGATTGCAAAGAAAAAATTTCCACTCTATCCTCTCAATACATTTCTAGGGAATTAATAAGGTCTGTCTCCCACACCATTTCTATTTTTAGCTCTGACTGGCAGAGAATGAAGCTGACTCCTTAATGAGGGTGAGCCAGGAATTTATTTGGCTTTATCTAATCTGCCCTGCTAAAGGAATTAGTCACGGGAGGTAGTGCAGATGTAGGTAGGGAGTAGCTGGGCTGACAATGCTGACTCACAAGGATCTCTTCCGCTTCTGGCAGCCTCCAACGTGCTTAGACACGTTCCGTACCAGAGAAAATCCCAAGGATGAAACTAGCACATCTCGGCTGAAAGTCCAGCCACACTCTTTGATGGGGCAAAGGCGCCCAGTTCTTGACCCTCAGCCATTCCAGGTCTGGAGTGAGGCGACTTTCAGCCGTTGCGGACTTCCTGCCAGGACTCTAATCACGTCCTGCCCGCAGTCCCCTTCTCCCTTACCGTCACCAGCACGCAGTGCAAGTCCGGGGGCTGCTCCGCGCCCTCGCTCAACGCGGGGCCCGCGTCACTCTCCAGGAGCAGGAGCTCGGCCAGCCGGCCAGGGTTGCTGACGCGCAGGATGTCGATGTCGTTCTCGCAGCAGAACGCCTGGATCAGGGTGAAGTGGATCTGCAGAGCCACGTCCCTGTCGTCGTCCTCGTCCGCCGCCAGCAGGCATAGCACCACGTTGTCGGGGTCGCTGCGTGCGGGCAGGGACGGGGCTGATGAGCCCAAAGGCAAGACCCGCCGCGTGGGCGCCCGCATGCCGCGCCCACGTCCCGGGGGTCGCGCCCCGGCCCGCTTGCTCCCCTTGGGACAAGCAACCTCAGGGCAGATGGAAAGCGGCAGGAAGTGGCACTGCTGGCCGAGGGGGCGCCCCTGGAAGGCGACCTCTCCGGGCTGGGGCGGGAAGAGAAACCACGAGGGACACGCGAGGGTTCCACTTACACGTTGAGCAGCTTGGCCGCCTCGTACACCCCGACGGTGATGGTGCGCTGACTCAGGGCTTTGCTGAGCACTTCCTCGAGGGCATCCCCCACCTTATCCATCCTACACGCAGGCAGAGCAAGGGGATCCCGTCAGCCCGCCGCCCCTCGGGGCCGTCGCGGCCCCCTCGCCCTGCGCCGCGACCCTCCCTCCCGAGTGCACGCGCCACGGCGCACCTGGGCCTTTGCAAACCCGGGGTTCCCGGCCTGTCACCCCCCCCCCCCGCCGTAACCCCTCGCACGCCCAGAGGCCGGGCGTCCAGTGAGAAGCCCCGAGAGTGCCATCCGCCACCCTCTCCCGAGGGCACTGCCAGTCCCCGGCGCTGGGCGAAGCCACAGGCTGCCGGCCGCAGGAGCCGCACCGGCAGGGACGGTCACTTCTGCCCTTTGCAAAGGCTCGAGGGGCTCGACCGGCGTGGGAGGCACGCTCTTTCTGTCCACGCACGCCTCTAGTGTCCCGAGGAAGAAAGGCGGGATAGGAAGTACCCTCTGCAAACTTTTAACCGCTCGCTCCCCGCAAACCTTGCACAGCCTGGCAGCACTGGGGTGCGCGCAGTGGGCAAGCAGAGTTCAGGGAGAAGCTCCGGCTGACTTGCCTTTCGGTCTTCTGCTCTCCAGCCGAGAATTCCTCCAAAGTCATATTGCAACTGCAGGTGCCCTACAGAGAGAGAGCGGCTTGCGGGCTGCTCCTGCTACCGTGGGCGCGCGGGTGCCTGCTTTCTGCACTCCTTCTCAGGCTCCTCCAGCGCCCGCCGCCGCCGCGCCGTCCGCCCCTCCTGCCCCCTCGCTCGCTCGCCCGCCGGCTCTCGGCGCCCCGCCTCGCCACAGTCCACTATAGCGACGCGGCAGCTGCCTCACAGCCACTGAAGGACAAAGGCCCCCCTCGCCGGAGTTATCCTGCCAACCCCCAGCCAACCACCACCCGCCTCATTTGCATGCGCGCAGCCATTGGGCTATGCAAATCAGCCTGCTCCGACAATTTGACCTCAGCTCCTGGAACCCGGCTGAGAGGAGCGGAAGAGGGAGGGGCCACGAGGAAGGCGAGCCTGGGGCGGGGGCGGGGATGGGGGGCGGGGTCCCGAGCCTACTCTCATCCTGCTTGCAGGGCGGGTAGGAGAGGAGGTCTTTGTGCGGGGAGTGGAGGGTGTCTTAGCTTGGGCTGGAGCTGGCTGCCAAGTGTTTTTCTAGTTGGTGCACGTTTGTTTTTTTTAATTGTCGTTTCATGTCTTTTGTTTTGGGGGCCTGCTATTAAAATCTATTTTCAGGGTTAATGCACCCAAGTCTAGTAATTATTAGTAAGCTGGTTACATAAAAAGAGTGTGTCCAGACCTCTGGGGCAAAGTTTACCTCAAAAGTGTTGTTTATGTAAGTCTAGGCAAAGCTGCTTATTAGTAGTAGTATTATTTCGGTCCCCTGATGGCTGGTTTGATTTATTTTTGGAAGGTTGCAAGGGTTGGGAGCTCAAAAAAAGAAAAATCAACACATTTGTGTTTGGTGGTGGCAGGGAACCAACTTGGAATCTCTTCCACAGAAAGCAGAAAGGCTTCCCACCTGCCCAGGGTAACTCTGGAAAACCGTGTGCACCAGGAGCTGGTTACCACATGTGTGTATCCTAGTGTATCCTAGCCATACAAGCCCAGTTCACCTTTCTCAGACAGCCTTTCCCGAAGGACGATCCTTCTGCATGGCACCAGCTAAGAGACAATTGTCTGACAC
The DNA here is from genome assembly GCF_949774975.1 of Lagenorhynchus albirostris. Lineage (NCBI taxonomy): Eukaryota > Metazoa > Chordata > Mammalia > Artiodactyla > Delphinidae > Lagenorhynchus > Lagenorhynchus albirostris. The sequence goes on from NC_083096.1 coordinate 128,093,801, forward strand.
CCACACAAGCTACATATCTAAATTCAAAATGCTCTCAATATGCCCTCAGCTTCCTTTCATAAGGCAAGTATGTCACTACCTTCCACAGGGGGCCTGTGATCTCACTGTGAATTATTAATGTTAGATGCTGAATCATGAAGCAGCAGCTATCGGACCTTTTAGTCATATGCTAAAATTTCAGCTTTGAGATAACGGCAACTTGTGGGTGTAAAGAAAGCAGTAGTTATGCATTTTTGAAAAGCAAACTTCAATGCATAGACTTTCACTGAATAGGTTGAAAGTTCTTTCCTTTGTTTCATGAGTTTATGCAATAAATGCAAAAATATGTGTTAAACCTACTGAAGTCACCAGAAATGGTAAACATGCTCCCATATGCTTGCATTCAAAACAATGCTTGCATTATTAAGGTTACTGTACAGACAAAGGTCACAGAAGTAATTTTTTGCTAAGCTACCTGGGAGTTTTTGCAAACTCCCATATGTTTGTATCATTCTAGACCAAATATTCTCCAGCTCTCTTGATCTTAATTTAGTGGAAAAGAAAAGTGATAGGTCAGTTTTCTGGCTCATTTATTTGAGCTGCCATTTTGCACTTAATCCCTAACTGCGTTGTCAGCAAGGGACAAGGTTTGAGTAAAGGAATGGTGCTTGTCAATGCATAACTTACCCAGGAGTGTAAGGTATGTTTCATATCTATATCTTAAATTCTAACATGTAGTGTCTTTGTTAAAGAATTCCTTTACATTGAAATTTAGGGAGATGCTGAAGCCCGTTCAACTTTGCAAACAAAACCTGAATTATGCAATCTGGCCTGAGTCATCATTTGGAGATTGTTGAACTGTGTTCTGTGGAACTCCAAGGTTCTATCCACTAGGTATTTCTTAGAAGCTCTTTGGAAGGAAGTGTGATCACAGCAAGCTGACGATGAATTAGGGAATCAAGTGAGTTTCTTGACAACAGGGACTGTGACTTCATCAACTTGGTGTTCTTGGCACGTAGCACCATTTCTGCATTTAGTAGAAGCACAGTCAATGTTCACTGAGTTAAACAGAATCTGAGGGTTGAACAAAAAGATCTCCGAATCCTGCAGTCCTGTGTAATGATTGAATTCTCTCTAAGGTATTCCATATTTAAATTTAATTCAAAGAAAAAACTTCTTTGATGTCCTACAATATACCAAGAATGGTACAATTCCTGGTCCTTTGCCTTTAAAGTGCTTACCATCTAATTGGTATGTCCATGCTTGAACTGGATTTTGGGACAAAATAGTATGCACTGTCATCAGCCAGCTATGCTGAAAGTCCCATGACTTTGGTCATCTGAACAGAAACTGTAGGACAGTAGAACCCCTGTATTGTTTTTCCAATTCAAACGAACCACAGCCCTAATAATGCCCCACCCAGGTCAACTACATGCAGTAAAAATGCAGTATAAAAGGATTACTTCTTAATATAGGCCTGGTCCCTCACTCGAAAATTATACTGAATTCTATATTTGATCTATAGGGAAAGTGATTTGTTCATGTGTTGTTCGGTTGTTCCCTATGAGATAAGCCTAGCCTTCCAGTATTCAAAAATATTCATTTGTCATACTTTCTGACTCAGATATGTTACACCATTTTGCCTCATTGCTGAGTCTACCTAGACGGTTTCATCAGTGATTATTTTCAAAGCTGGTGTTTCCAACTGGAAGTAGAAGCTGAATTTAGCTACAGCTAGATTACAGTTATACAATAGGATGATCGTAGATGATACATTTCATAAGTGCTTATTAGTCCTAGGAGAGGATGGTATCCAATGATAAATCAGAGGAATATCCCTAGATCAGTATATATGTGTATATATACTTTTTTCATGTGTTTTAATATATTTGTATTTTAAAAAATAATTCCAGCATATAAAATCATTTTTAAAACTATCCCCGGTAACTCCAGGTACTTCAACTGCACAGGACTGGAATGACCTTCTAGTAACATTTATAAGGATGCTAAATGGTTATATTTGGAAATCAGATGAAAATATATACTCAGAAATTGTTAAATTATTTTAGCACTGCTACCTGCTTTGCATATTAAAAGGCTTTTTTGATATTTTCTTCACTATTATCATACATATATTCCTACTACTGGTTCTATAGTTTAGAATGATAACTTTTCTTTCTTTCAAAAATTAGTCAATCCTTTAACATCTGAAAGAAGTATGATGCTTATTATTACAGCATTAAACAGATCATTGTTCACATTGAAGGAGATCAATTAGTCTATGATGGGTGTACTAACTACCTATCTAGAACTGTATTATATTTTATTGTTAAAGATCATAAGGTTCCTGATGTATCTTTTGTGTAAGTCTGGTGAAGTTAGTTTCTAAAGGCAGGCTCTAAATTTCCCTCAGTTTTTTTCTCAGAGAAGATCATTCAGACAAGATTGACTTTACACCTAAAAACGTGTCATTTCTTAGGATCAATACTTCCATTTTGGAATTTAACTAAACGTTTAGTTTCTTGGACTGTCTGGTGGGCACATTCTGAGATGGCCTCAATGATATGTAAACCCAGGTGTTAAGCTCTGTATAATCCTCCTTCTTTGAGTATAGGCAGAACCCATTCCTTGTTTTTAACCAATAGACTATGGTAATGGTTTTGGGCTATCACACGCATGATTATGTTACATTCTATGGCAAAGATAAAAGGACTTTGCAGGCGTAATTAAGGCCCCTATTTCATTGACTTTGAGTTACTCAAAAGGGAGATTAGGCTTGGTGGGCCTGACCTAATCAGGTGAGCCCTTTAAAAGAGGGTCTTCTCTGAAGAGAGACTGGAAGCATCAGAGACTTTCTCCATTGCTGGTTTTGAAGAAGCCAACCACCATGAAGCTGCAAGGAAATGGATTTTACCAACAACCTGAGGGAGCTTAGAAGTAGATCCTTCCCCACTCAAGCCTTCAGATGAGAATATAGCCTGGGAAACATTGATTTTAACCTTGGAGACCCTGAGAAGAGAGCCCAACTAAGCCACTCCCAGACATCTGACCTGCAGAAACTGTGAGATAATAAATAAGTGTTGTTTGTTTGTTTGTTTTTGCAGTACGCGGGCCTCTCACTGTCGTGGCCTCTCCCGTTGCGGAGCACAGGCTCCGGATGCGCAGGCTCAGCGGCCATGGCTCACGGGCCCAGCCACTCCGCGGCATGTGGGATCCTCCCAGACCGGGGCACGAACCTGTGTCCCCTAGCATTGGCAGGTGGACTCTCAACCACTGTGCCACCAGGGAAGCCCAAGTAAGTGTTGTTTTAAACCACTAAGTAATTTGTTATTTGTACTTTGTTTCATAGCATCAAGGCCTAATACAATACCCTTAATGCCATCTTGTTGTGTGTTCAATAACTTCTTACCCTAAGGAAATTTTCTTTAGCTATTAATATTCATGGCAATAGCTGTGTGTTGTTGCTTTGAGCTTTAGGCTGACCTCCTTGTGTTGCCATCAGCTGTTCACATTTCACCAGCCATGCAGGGGCCAGCTAGTTGAGGTGTCAGATAAAGAGACTCACTAGGGCACTTTTCAAGGACCCCCTCACTCCATTTCCCCACCTCCCCACTGAGTTAAGTGTGTGTCAGGAGGTTTCTATTGTTGTAGGAATGTTCTCTCTGTGAATGTCTCTTCTTGGTGGGCTAATCAAAGGTGAAAAAGGGCTTCCCTGGTGGCGCAGTGGTTGAGAGTCCGCCTGCCAATGCAGGGGACATGGGTTCGTACCCCGGTCCGGGAAGATCCCACATGCTGTGGAGCGGCTGGGCCTGTGAGCCATGGCTGCTGAGCCTGCGTGTCCGGAGCCTGTGCTCCGCAACGCGAGAGGCCGCAGCAGTGAGAGGCCCGCGTACCGCAAAAAAAAAAAAAAGGTGAAAAAGATAGGTGTTTGGGGTTGGTAATTGGCCCTTTGTAGTTTGTTCTGGTACCTTGACCAGGTTTCTAAATTTTCTATCTCTGAAATAGAAGAGGTGATTCTTTTCACCCATCTACTTCATTGTAAAGTTCTCTTCTTCCTAACTCTTAACAGCTTAGTTCTTCTCTATCTACACTCACTCTCTTGGTGACTTCATCCAGTCCCATGGCCTTAAATATTTATATGCTGATGACTCCCAAATATACTTCCAATCTGGTCAGTCATCTCTTCTGAATCTCAGGTTTACTCATCATCTTTGTGTTGATATACAATAAGCATCTCAAACTTAAAATGACAAAGGTGGCCTCCTGATTGTCCTCCTATAGGTCAATGGCAACTCCATTCTTCCCATTGCGCAGCCCCCAAGCCACGGTGCATCCTTGACTTCTTTTCTTCACAACCCACATCCAGTCCATCAGCAAACACTATTGGCTTACTTCAAAATGTAAAATAATTCAACCATTTCTCAGGGCTGCCAACACCACCACCATCATCATCTCCCACTTGGATAGCCGCAACAGCTGGTTTCTCTCTCTCTGCTTTTGTCCTTCCTCTAATCACCTCCAGCAGACAAAGTATTCTATACATTATAAAATATTATAGTACTTTATATACTATAGAGTACTATAGATACTATATAGTGCTATATATACTATTTATACTATTTCTATAAAAAGCAAGTCAAATCATAGTCACTTTTCTGACCCAAACTTACTAATGGTTCCTCTTTTCACTTAGAGTAAAAGCCAACATCCTTACTAAGGTTTAAGAGACCCTGCAAAAATCTGTTCACTGGGCTTCCCTGGTGGCACAGTGGTTGAGAGTCCGCCTGCCGATGCGGGGGACGCGGATTCGTGCCCCGGTCTGGGAGGATCCCACATGCCGCGGAGCGGCTGGGCTCGTGAGCCATGGCCGCTGAGCCTGCGCGTCCGGAGCCTGTGCTCCGCGGCGGGAGAGGCCACAGCAGTGAGAGGCCCATGTACCGCAAAAAAAAAAAAAAAAATCTGTTCACCATGATGAAAAGGTTCTAATATTGATGGTGGTGATAACTGCACAACTCTATTAAATATACTAAAAACCACTGAATAGTACATGTAGGGTGAATTGTAGAGAATGTGAATTATATCTCAATAAACCTGTTATTAAAAAAATATTGAATCCCTAATCCAATCTCTTCTTTTACTATCCTCTGCCATGCGTATTACTCTCAAGCCACATTGGCTTTCCTTTTGCCTCTGGGCCTTTTTACTAACTGAAAGCCAGGAATAATCTTTCTCCTGATCACCACATTGCTCGCTCCCTTCAAGTTCCCTTCTCAATGAGGCCTACCCTGCCTACTCCTGGCATTACTGATCCCCTAAACCCTGTTCTTTCTCTTTTTTAAAAACTTTCTAACATACATATTTTATATATATATATATATATATATATATATATATATATATATATATATATATATAGTCTGCATTATCTGGCTCCCCTATCCTACCCACTCTACTCTGCAAGTATAAGTTCAATGGAGTAGGATTTGTTTTGGTCACTGGTTGATCCCCAGTAGTTAGAAGGGTGCCCTGCACAGGGTAGACACTCCATATTTATTGAGTCAGATATTGTTGAACGAATAAGTTGTACAGATTTAGAGACGTAATTAATGAACTAGAACATAAAACTGTACATCTTCTGGTCTCTTATATAGAAGAGAATAGAAACCATTATATAGAAACCATTTTTGATTGAATCATAGTTTTGTTGGTTGTACTTTTTTAATTACAGAGGGTTATACACCCTTATCTACATATTATATTCTTCTTTGTACACCTTTCACACCCACCCCAATGATTTTTTTTTTTTTTCCAGTACGCAGGCCTCTCACTGTTGTGGCCTCTCTCGTTGTGGAGCACAGGCTCCCGACGCCCAGGCTCAGCGGCCATGGCTTACGGGCCCAGCCGCTCCAAGGTATGTGGGATCTTCCCGGACCGGGGCACGAACCCGTGTCCCCTGCATCGGCAGTTGGACTCTCAACCACTGCGCCACCGGGTAAGCCCCCAATGATTTTTTATATATTATTTTCAGGAGCTATAAAATGGCCCATTGTGTAACTACGGATTTGTGACCTCTACCAGTCTGTACTGTATACACCTATAAAACCCAACAGATGTAAAGGTGCTTAATTGCCAAGCTTCAAGTCTTGTTCTTTGGATGTAGCATAAAAAGATTATAAGGATGAGGGAAACAACCTTGAAAGGTTTTTATGAAGGTGAGTTTTGAAGTGGGAGATTTAAAAGAGCAGAGATGGGGTGTTTTGTTATAGAAGCAACATATAAGAAACACAAATGGAGATGAAATTGAAAACATTGAGTAATATTTAGGATACTGCAAACAAAAGAAATAAGGCACAAAGGAAAATAAAAGCCTTCTTTACTAGTATTTGAACTTTTACCTCTTTCTCTGGCTTTAGTGCTTATAAGCATTTAATCTCTGTTCACTGGAAATTTCTGCCAGGAGAGCTTATACTCTGAAATTGCTTGTAAGATCTATTCTGTGAATAATATGCATTCTTATATTTTGCTTTGGTCCTCCTTTCCTTTGGCAATGAAATGTCAGTCTCCAGGTCTGGAAGATATTAAATATTAAAAAAGGATAATTTACGATTAAACCCTATAAGGCCATGATCTTTTGAAGAGGGTATGGGACACAGTCTTTTGAAACACCTATTTCTGTGGGCTGGTCTGGAGGATGTCTGACAGTACTCTGTCTGGCTACTGTTTGACTTTATATTCTAAAGGTCCAAAGTAGCCTCATTTTTAGTAACCAAAGAATGCAGTAAGCACATTGTTATCTGACTGTCCATTATGAACACTTTACTCTTGTGCTTCATGGACCATATCAGTTTGTGGCAAAGTGATGGATTGTGTTTAACATTCTGTTGTTGACCTATAAGGATTTTTGCCATATGTTGTAGCTCATCCCCTTTAAGATAGAGGAGGGGGAGGCCCTATTAGTATCACTGGCCACTAAGCAGAAATGTGTCCGGGATTTTGCTTTCTCAGCTGGAATATCACCCTTGGCAAGCCGTCCTCCCTATTTTAGGGAAGTGTCACCACCAAATATAAGTCCTGTGTATAGATTCATTTGACTGTTCATATTTTATGTCTGTATCTTAGGGATGTTTTGAAGTGATGCTATAAAATTAAGATCTATGTGGCTACTTTGCATGCATAGCCAGCATGATAAATCTAACTTGATGTCCTTCTAAGAATGTGGACTGAATGCTGAATGATCTGAGGCAGGTGGTTTACCCTTTTTGTACCTCAGTTTCCTCATTTATCAAATTTTTTTTGTGGAAGAGAACTGCCTTTTCCGCAAAGTAGTAGGTATAATCCTACACATAGATAAATAAAAGCAGAAGTGTTCTGGCTGACATGGCCAGATGGGGGTGGGGCTGAGGGACAGAGGACTGCAAGTTTAGGCCTCCTCTTACTAAGGCCCCAACACCCCAGCTCAACTCACAGTCTTGGAGACACACACTGGTCACAACTGGAAACTGAAAACTTTGTTCTATAAGACCCTTCCAACCCTGACATTTTTTGCTTAATAATTTTTGTATTCTAATAATCATTCTATAATTTTCAGCAGCCACCAAAAAACGTTTAATATCTTATTTTACCACACAAAAACACGTTATTTTTCTGGGCCTTAAAAGCTTAGTCACCGGATAATCTGTCTAAAGAATTAAAAACACATTCATATCCCTCTGCTGTGGTGTCAATTTTTAAAAATCTCAATTCATTTCAATAGGTTAGTCGAGATTATGTTACAGCTTGCCTTATTAACCTTAATATATTGCCCAGTTACCAAGTGCTAACTAACCAAATGGAGTATGATTTGACACTGTGTCTTAATAAACAGGTCGCACCTGGGAGCTAGTGGGAACTCTCCCATCTGAGAAGAAACAGCCACAGCAGATGGTAAAACGACTGAAAACCAGGTGGGGTCATTGTTTAATGACCATCTGAATTAAGTTTGGTTAATTTGGCGTGTCTCTCATTATCCCTAGCAACTGGACCCTCTACTCCATTTTATAAGTTTGGGTTTATATCTTTTACATAAACTATCAAAACAGGTCCATCTGTGATCCGGAAGCTATACTCGCCCTAAATCCAACCACAATGTAAATCCTAAAGTCTTTGGGTCTGGCTGTGGGAGCTCTTAAACGCAGGCCTTTGGCAGTACTCTGCAATTAACTTTTTCTCAAATGCCTTCTTGTCATCCATGACATGGATAAATATCCCTTTACTGTTTTCTGAGTGTTTATTGAGAAAAAGAACCTCCTCGTAACCTAAAACACTTATTAGCAAGAATTTCCAACAATCTGAGATGTCAAGATTTCAACCCATGTGCAATGCTTTAGAATTTCTCCTAAACTCTGGATGTGACAGCAAGTTGGCTTCCAGGGATGTTTCAGAAGATTTCTAACTAGACTTGTGATTTATTAATAAAAAGAGCTGCTTCGTTAAATGCTTGTCATTTGCTTGGCACTTTTTATTTATATGATATCACTTGACTCTCACGACCATCTTTGAGGTGGATACTGTCATCTTTACGTTATTGCTGAAGAAGCTTTGGCCTATTGGAGGAGAGTTAAGCTAGTTACTAGCTCAGAGGACACACAGCTAAGGGGCAGAGTCAGGATGCAAATGCACGTCTGCGAGACTCCAGATCTCACCTCCTTAGCAGCGGATCATCTTCCTCTAGAACAGCTCTCAGCATCAGAGCATGGTATTCAGAATGCAGACTCTTGAGTCAGGCTTGGGCAAATCACCTAACCTGTTTTGTCTCTTTCCTGAGTAATCATAGTACCTATTTCATGAGTTTATTATTATGATGAAGTGAGATAATATAGACACAGCACTTATAGTGTGCAGCACAGAGAATACCATAAGTGTTAATTATTTGCCACCCATTTTCCAATTCCTTCATCAAAGTAAAATGTTGTATTTTCATTTTCTCTAAACTTTGGGGCATCGTTGCTGATGGTAAAAGTACTGGGCTTCCTGGTCTTCAACTAATGCTGTGAAAAATTTCACTGAATTTTATTGTAATACAGTCACAGATGAATCCAACATACGTGTTCCTCTCTAGCTACAGAGGAAGCAAACTTTCCCCGTTTGTGCACTTTAGATCTTTATGCAGTTTTGATAGCCTGAATGATGTATTTCTGTGTGCTAAGGAACAGGGCTTGATGTTCAAAACCCTCCTCGTGTGTGTGTGTATGTGTGTGCATGTGTGTGTTTTAATACAGAACAATGTGTTCTCAAACTATAGAATACTCTTAATGTTTCTTTTATCCTCTGAGAGCTTCCTGTATTTGTGAACTCCTTTCAAATCAGCAAGTGCAGCCCCAACACCTGGCTCCTTCCTGCTGCAGGGAACATAAATTAACTGGTAGCGTCCTGTAAATGTTATGAGCGGGAGCTCGGGGAGCACACAGAGGCAGGCCAGGGTGCTTTCAGTATCTAGCAGTTGGTCCTGATGTAGTGCCTCAGAACTGGTTTTAGTTGACGTCAGATAACGCTGATATGCACCAGATTGACTTGTAGTACCAGTAAAGCTGATCCCTCCCACTTCCCCTACTGCCCCTGTGCTTGCCAGGACGCTGGAGACCATTATGAACTCACAGTTGTCATTTGATCTCCATCTGGCTGCTGTCACTAAAGCTGCCTTTTATCGCTTGCCAAAAGTGTAACGCTAACAACATTTCTCTTTCTCACAGATCTTTGCTTCTAGTCCTTGCTTTTCTAATTTTCTGGGTAGTTCCAAATAATTCTCCTTCTGTCTACTATGCACCACCATCAGGAAACTAACAAAGGACACACCAGAATATTTACCCAGATGTCTTCTTGGTGAACAAGATTTAGCAATAGATTTTTTAGGAAGTGTTAGAGGTGGGCTGTGGCTTTGTTGACTTCAGATATTATGTCTTAAGTTTGATGTGGTTTGAATTTCTGATATAAATGTGAGGTTTGTGTGTATGATCTCATCCTGTGGTAAATTTTATGGAGCTGTAGATCACAACAGTCTAGCCATACAATTATATGGGTCCCTGTATTGGATTAGAATCTATACAAATTAAACAATAGATATGAGTAACATGCCATAAATTGGATCTTGTAACAGCTTAATAATCTGAGGAGGATAGAAGAATGGATCCTGAGGTGATGTTTAATGTACTTAGTTACTAGACTGTTCTTAGTTAAAGCTGATCATAAATTTGGAACCAGCTTAAAGATTTACTGTTAGTGATCGTCTAGCAGCTAAGATTTAGCAATCTTAGCACCACAGACTGAAGAACATTCTTGGTCAAGAAACCTCTTTAGGGATGGCCTTTCACATTCAGTAAGTGTTGTTGTTGGTGATGATGATGGAGTATCATAGGCTTTAAAAGTTTTGAAAACAAATTTAGGACCCTGATTTTTACTTAGTTTAGCAAATTAATCCTGTAAGAAGTAAATATAAAGAATCTTTTGTTTGTTCTCAGTATACTGTTCATTAAAAAAAAAACAAATTAGGAGGCACTACATTCTGTATGAATCCATCTTGTGTGTTGATGTGTAAAAAAATGAAATAATTTGGAAGGACATATATCACAATGTAAACACTGTTCCTCTTTGAGTGATATGATTACAGGTCATTTTGATTTTCTTATTTTTGCTTACTTTTATATGATAATGTTTCATATAATAAGCATGTGTTACTTTTTAAAAGTATTTTTAATAGAAGTAAAATTTACCTTCAGTGAAAGACACAGATCATACAACTTGATGAGTTTTGGCAAACGTACACACTCATACAGCCCAAGCAACGTATAAAGTCCAATCAAGATATAACCTCAGGGCTTCCCTGGTGGCGCAGTGGTTGAGAGTCCGCCTGCTGATGCAGGAGACGTGGGTTCGTGCCCCGGTCCGGGAAGATGCCACATGCCGGGGAGCGGCTGGGCCTGTGAGCCATGGCCGCTGGGCCTGCGTGTCTGGAGCCTGTGCTCCGCAACGGGAGAGGGCGCAACAGTGAGAGGCCCGCATACCGCAAAAAAAAAAAAAAAAAAAGATATAACCCCAGTCAAGATATGTAACATTTCCATTGCCCCAGAAAGCTCCCTTCTAACCCTCTTCCAGTCAATCTCTGTATCCCATAAGCAACCATTGTTCTGATTTCTATCATCATAGATGTACCTGTCACTTTTAAATTAAAAAAACAGCATAATTATTTTTGTTTCTGTTTTTTAAAGAAACTTCTGTATAAACTGAGATAGAACCCCAAGAAAAGTTGACACTGTCCCCTACCTTGTCAGTGAGGAGATAAGAAAAATAATAGAGCGAGAGCTTAGGAGGGAGAATTTAAGAGTGAAATCATGTAGCTCAAGAAATCTCAGAGAAGAGGAAGATTGTATAAGATTTTATAAGATCTTAGATCCATTATTTCATTCAAGTAGACAAAGGGAGAAAGTCTACTGGACTATAAGCTCTAAGAGGTCAGGGACTATATTTATTTTGTTTTGTGTATCCTCACTGCTTTACCCATTACCTGGCAGAGCTACTGACTCAAGAAATATCTGTGAGCTGAATAAGTGGATACTATTATTCAGTTAGTCAACAAATATTTACTTACTCTTCCAACAAATATTTATTGACCTCTTGCTATGTGTCATGGATTGTGCTAAGCTCTGGAGATAGAACGGTAGACAATGGCCCTTAAAAATGGTAGAGATGGTCCCTAACTTCACAGAGCTTACAACGTGTCTTGCCAGGAAGACTGATATTAACAGAGTTCTAGAGGCAGAGAAAATGACACAAGTGAGGGATTAGAAAAAAAGGAGCTTGGTAAGCTTGGAGACTGAGAGAAGGCCGTACAGTGAGGGGTGAGGAGGCAGGAGGTGGGGCTGCAGAGTTAGCCAAGGACCAGATGATACAGATAGGACCTTGCTGGTTGTCAGATGGATTGGGGATTTTATCCCAGGAAAAACAGGGAGCCATTGAAGGATTTTAATCAGGGGATGGACCTGATCGATTTTGTGTTTTAAAATATTATTCTGGGGACTTCCTTGGTGGTGCAGTGGATGAGAATCCGCCTGCCAGTGCAGGGGACACGGGTTTGATCCTTGATCTGGGAAGATCCCACATGCCGTGGAGCAACTAAGCCCGTGTGCCACAACTAGTGAGCCTGCGCTCTAGAGCCCATGAGCCACAACTACTGAGCCCACGTGCCACAAAACTGAAATCTGCACGCCTAGAGCCTGTGCTCCGCAACAAGAGAAGCCACCGCAAGGAGAAGCCTGCGCACCGCAACGAAGAGAGTAGCCCCCACTCATCGCAACTAGAGAAAGCCCGTGCACAGCAACGAAGACCCAATGCAGCCACAAATAAAAAATTAAATTAAATCTTTAAAAAATATATTACTCTGGATCTTGAACAGAGAGAGGATAGCTTGGACAGAGGCAACAGTAGACAATCAAGAGGCTGTTATAATGTTGTAAGAGGGAGTTGAGGGCCTTGGGGAGGGCGGCAGTAGAGGAAGTGAAAAGAAATGGAGTGAAGGCCTATTCAGAGACAAAACTGAGCCTTAACAAGTGATTGGCTGTGATGAATAAGTGAGTAGAGGTGTCAAGAGTGACTCCAGGTCCTGGTATGAGCACCATCTTGGTTGATGGTGGAACCATTTACTTTTTTTCTCTCGGATCATTATGCAAAAGGTACCATGGTGAGGGTCAGACCTCTGTTGAGCAGAGCTCAGACCATGCATCTAAAATGTGTCCATTGCAGACCTGAGGCGCACAAGTAGTGATTTGGAATGGCTGGTGCAGGCAAAATGGTGATGGTGGAAGGATTTTGATGCCCACAACCTGTTCTCTTGGGTATCTTTTCTTGATCTTGTCCACATTCCTCCTTTTCTTTTACCAATCCTCATATCCTTTTCAGATATCTGATAATTCATCCCTGCTAAGGTGACTTCTGATAATTGTGGCTCTAAGGTGGGCCGCCTTTGTACCACCTCTTAAACTGCACATACCTTGAGTTTTTGCCTTATAAGAGTAGTGGGGAGATCGGACGGGTCACAGTGTCAGTTGTTGCCATTGTAATTTCTTAGAAAAACGAGGCTGCCCTTAGCCTGTGTAGGCTGGGCCCATCCTATTTCTCTCTATTTCCCCTATTATTTTCTTCCTTGTCCTTTTCCAGTAATTCTTTGCACTCCCTGTCTATCAGTTGTCTTTATTTTAGATCCTAGCTCTGTGTCTTTGGAAAGTTTACTTAAGATCTCTGAACCTCAGTCTCTTCAACTCTAATTGGGGGATAATATCAATGGCAGTGGATTCAGTGTCTTCTACATGGCAATTTCTCACTGCTAATTGCTTTCCTCCACCACCCACTCATTGGCTCCATTGCTGGGAGCCATCAGGAAGTCACTCTCCGGTGTACTCAATTTTAATAGGCAAGCTTAAAGGTGCCACCACAGTGCATTTGGAAGGTCTTTCTTTCATTTCTATTCCCCTCCTCGCTTGCCCATTACATGAGGACATGCCAGATTTGTGAGATAGTCATTTGTCTCACCAACTTGTTAAGTGTAAGCCACTGGACACTACAGTTATTAAGGGGGAGAGTATAGCTGGAACTGCACAAATACATCCCCACCATGAGAAAAGCAATTCAATAAGTGCACTGTACTGGCTGCCGCTCACAAACGTCCTTAGGTATGAAGCCTAGTCCTCTGTTCAAGGTGTACACATACGAATCAAGCAAACTAACCCATATCATGTATAACTATGAATACTATTTGTGTTTATCAGTTAACAAGGACCCAACACCCACTCATTCATTTAGTCATACGTGGTTGTTAAGCACCTACTATGTGCAAGAGGGTGCACTGGGAGCGGGCCCACAAGTGATGAACAAAACAGAGTTCCAGTGGAATCCATGTGCTGTTGAAGGAAATGCACATGAAACAACTAATTACAGGATTAATTGCTCAATTATAATTGTGCTAAGTTCTACAAAGAACCATTTACAGGTTGCTAGGTGAGCTTATAGCAGGGGATCTGATGCAGTAGAGAGGTCAGGGAGGTGGGGGGAGACTTCTGGGGAAATTAATGAGCACTGAATGTGAAGGCTAAAAAGCAGTTCCTGGTAAGGAAAAAGAAGAGTTCCCAGCTGTTTGGAGGATAAAGATTCTGAGTTTCCCAGTGCTGCTGGTGGGTTGCCTCAGGTTCCACCCTGGCAGTGTATTCCAGCCTTGGTGACTGGTTGGTGTTCTGAAGCTGGGATCTGTAAGGATCTTCCCACTTGGTTACACCCAAAGGAAAAAAACCTACTCAGGTATCCTCAGAACCAATCAATTAAAACTGGGTAGAGAGGGAGTTCCCTGGTGGCCTAGTGGTTAGGATTCCGGGCTTTTACTGCCGTGACCCAGGGTTAATCCCTGGTCGGGGAACTGAGATCCCACAAGCCATGGGGCACAGCCAAAAATAAATAAATAAATTTAAACAAAAATAAATAAAATTGGGTAGAGAATAAAGAGATATTAAATATCACTTAATTTCCCTTACCAAACACAGATACAGGCCACTCAGGAACCTCACTTTATTGAAGGTCTCTTTTGGGACAACCAATTTATACCTCCATGAGATCACTCAGTCCTCTATTAAGCTTGCAATGCAAATATAAACTCCACTTTACACCCCAGGTAACACCCAGGGTCAGGGAGATTAAATAACTTGTCTAAGATCCCACCTGTACCAACCCTTGTCCCACGAAAGCCCATGTCCTTTCAGCTACACCAAGCTCCCCAATTGTTGGCATATTGTCAGACGATTGCTGTCCTCTCTAGGGGCACTTAGATCGTTAAAGAAACATTTTAAGTGACAGTCCTGGAACTAGAGAGTAAACCCAAGTACAATCTGCAATGTTGCCATTTTAAAAACTTGTTATTTAACAAAGAGGATTATGACTCGTGAGCAGGTCCATGTTTTGGCTACTTCAGTTTGTGTCTGCTGATAGTACGGTTCGCTAATTTTTATCAGCAAAGAGGTGAAAAGGAAGTTAACATGATTAGGAGAATTTCCACAAATGGGCTGAAAAACTGAATAAAAGAAAAGAGGCTCAGAGGATTCAGGAGAAGTAGTGTGAACACATTAGTTCTGTGAAGCACCACCATCGTCCCAGGATCTGGGTGTTTTACTGTCTTCGCGTAAATGAAACTGATATTGCTGTGTTTACATTGACCTTCTATTTCCAAATACTAATGTGTTATTTAATTTTATCCTTATTGTATTGGAGATCACATTCCAATAGTGCCAGAAAACCAAAGAGAACTCAGGAAGATTTGGGGAACAGTTTGGCAGTTGAGAAATCACATCAGCAGGGTTCAAGGATCATTTCTTTTAGTATTTCATAGGAAAAACTTGAGTGACCCAGAAAAGCCATGGTTCTTTGGAAGGAGATCAAGAAACAAATAAATAGACTCTTCATGTGCCTCTTTGCTTGTGGGAGTTGCAGAAGTGGAAATCTGCGCAAGGATTTCATTCCTTACAGTTTGTACAAGGGTTGGGGGTGTCCCTGATATAAATGATGCAAAATAATTATATGAAGCACGGCTTTCAGTGGGTCTGGTAGGCCCAAGCACAACAGTGATGTGTTCTCTTGAACCCCACTCACTTGGTTGAGCCTTTGGTCCACTCCTCTTTCCTTACAGGCTCCTTGTGCACCGGGAGTGTTAACTCCGGCCAGCTGTACCTCCTACTCATCTCTCAGATCTACCTTTCTCAGACATCCCCACTGGAAAGGCCAAGTTCAAGACCTGAGCCTCTCAGGCCCCGTATAATTGCTACTGTTGCCATGCTTTTCCTCTCATCCTCCATCTGCTCCCAATAGGAGGGCCAGAAGAATCTTTTTGCAAATGAATCCAATCTGGTGGCATCAGTGCTGAGAAGCCTTCTCTGGCCTCTTGCTAATTATGGGGCAAAGTCCAGGGTGCTTAGCAGGGCATACCGTCTGACCTCTGCTGACCTCAGTAGTGTCATTTCCTGCCTCATAAAGTACTTCTGCCCCAGGTACTTCTTGTTCCAGCAAAGTTGAAGCATTTATGGTGCCCAGCAGTCTGGCTTCATGGGCAGGCAACCTGTGCCCTGCATTTACAAGGGCTGTTTGATTTAATGCTCTGCTATAACCATTTTGAAATTCTTAATAATTTGTGAACGAGGGGCCCTGCATTTCCATTTTGCTCTGGGCTCAGCAAATTACATAGCTGGTCCCGGCACCCAAACATCACATTGCTTCCCACCTCTGGGTGTTGCATGTACTCTTCTCTCTGCCTAGCATATCCTTCCCTTCATCTCCATCTCCTGTGCTCTTCTTAGTCTTTCAAAGCTAATTTGAGGGCTTCCCTGGTGGCGCAGTGGTTCAGAGTCTGCCTGCCGATGTAGGGGACACGGGTTCATGCCACGGTCGGGGAAGAAGATCCCACATGCCGTGGAGCGGCTGGGCCCGTGAGCCATGGCTGCTAAGCCTGCGCGTCCGGAGCCTGTGCTCCGCGATGGGAGAGGCCACAGCAGTGAGAAGCCCACGTACTACAAAAAAAAAAAAAAAAAAAAAAAAAAAAAGCTAATTTGAATACCACTTCTTTAGTGAAACCTTCCCTGAACACCTGTCCCTCTACCCTGACCACATTAACCCCTCCCTCCTCTGTGCTACCCCTTTATGTTACACAAACGTCTATTATAATCCTTCCAAGCTATATGGTGATGAGTCACCTATCTGCCTGTCTCTCTACCAATCTTTGAACTCCTTGAGGACAGAGTCCATGCAGGGCCCAGGCAGTGGAACATAATGGTTAGGAACTCTGGAACCAGACTGTCTGGCTGGGGATCACCTTGGAGAGGTCAGCTCCAAGGTGATCCCTTGGAGGGAGGGATCTCTGTGTCTTAGTTTCCTCATTTCACAACAGGAGGATACTCATAATACCTACCTTGAAGGGTTGTTGCTGTGAAGTTTGAATAAGATAATCCACATAAAGTGCTTGGAACAGGACCTGGCGTATAATGATATTCAATAAATGTTTCTATTCTCATACCTTATTCTCTTTTGTGTTCCTGGAACCTGGTACAGTGGCTAGAATATTTGTTCTTTGAACATTTATTGAATATCTAGCGTGCACCAGGCACCAGGCTCTGTGCTGGCTGCCTGAGATACAAAGTGAAATAAATCATGACCTCTGCTCTCAAAGAATTTAATTTTAGTCAGGGAGAGACACAAGCAATTAACAATCACGGTCCAACATGATAAAATCCTAGGTGAAAGTTACTTTAAGAGCACAGAAGAAAGGCAACCAGATCTTGACGTGAAGCTTGATCTGAATTGCGCAGAATGGGTAGGAGTTAGCAAACACTGAAAAAGAGAAGATTATTCTAGGGAGAGGGAATAGCACACGCAAAGACACCCAAGTGTGGAAGTCTCACATGTTTAAGGAGCTACATGTCATGCGATGTGGCTGAAGCAAACGGTGTTTGGTGATATTTTGGGAGACTAGAGGGATAGATTGGTAGGACTAGCAAATAGATTTCAACTCTGGTCTATTGGTAGTGGCTGCCTGGAACATTGTATTAAGAAGGATTCTGAAGCCGTGCCCAATCTCTGTGGGAAAAAGTGATGGGATACAGTAGCTCTGTGTTATGGGAGCAGACGAGGGGAGTAGGGAGCCTGCATGTCACATATCTGCCATTGTTGATAGATTAGGGAGGGCCTCATATGCTGTATTAGGAGGTTGAATTTTATCCTGAAAACTATAGGGAATAATTGAAAGATTTTAAGTATGGGAGTGACATGATCGGATTACATAATAGGTGTTCCATAAGTGCTGGTTGAATTGAACTGACTACGAGCCCCACTTCACTTATTAATGATTTAGTGGATCAAATGCACTGAAATGATTGGAACCCAGCAAATAAAACATGTATAACTGAGCTGATCGTGTTTGGAGGCACTGTGCTAAGTGCTGAAAGAATTGGAGCAGCATCTAAAGGTGCTTAACGTGCTCCTATGGTATGGTTTACACAGTAAAACGGTCTGGTTCACACTGTAGTTTCAACAGAGGATTCAAGTGGTATTAATAATTTATGCAGCTATAATATTTCATGCTATAAGCTGGACGTTTCCCAAAAGAAAGACCTCCAGCGGGCTTTTTGCACCTTTAACCATCCTGCTGGTTACAAATCAAACAGTACAGAAATGATTGGAACAGATTGGAATGTTTTAAAATATAAATCTACTGATATATGTTTTTATACATTTTTCTAATAGGTGTTTATTTGTAGCCAGGTGAAAAGGGCTCTGAAATTTGGGTTACTGTAAAAAATAAATTCCCTGACCTATTAGTCTTATTAAGAAAATAAATTAAAATTCTATAAAGTTAGCATTTGTTATTGCAATCATTGTCTTTTAACTGTGACAGGTGAAGAAAATCTTGCGACAAGAATACACAAAGAGGGGGGTTATCATCTACAAAGATAGTATAGTAGCCAAAGGCACGTATTTCTATTTATTTTTCCTTGATTCCAAAGGGGTTTAAGGTAGCATAGAATAATGCAAACAATATAGCAAGGAAAATGAATTTAAAATAACTACGAAATATAGGGCAAAGGGAATTTGAATGATTTGAATGCAACAAGATCCAATGGAGTCCACCTGTGGGATCAGAGCACAACACAAGAAAGTGTATGTATCTCAACACACTCAAACTGAGCAAAACTGGGGTTCTTATCATGGACCAAAAAGAAAACAGAAGTAAGTGACATTTCTGATTTAATGATTATAAGCAAAAAGACAAAAAGTAGATTTTTCAGATACTGCCTAGAAACGATGAAAAGAATCGATGAAGATATCGAGATTAAGAGGAAAATTTGTACCACGTTGACTCACCACGTCACTCCTTCTTGTGTGTCTATTTGTTTTGTCTTTGTAGCTTTCTGGTGTTTCCTCCCTTTGACTTCCTATCATTATAAAGGCTGACAATGGTCAGAGATCAGTACGGGAGAGTTTTGTCTTTGTATAAATATTCTTCTCTGCAGTCACATTTCAGGGGTTGAGGGTAAGAGGAAAGGAGTTGGGCTGCAAACAAACTGAACATGCAGTGTTATGTCTATATTAGTGGGATCTAGGATAGTTACTAATATATAATTGATACTCTATAACTGTGAGTTGAAAGAAGAAATGAAGCTTCCCAGAATTTATCAATCCTTACAAAAATGTATAACCACTAAAGGTGTATGCCTATATGATACCTTTATCATAGCTTCCAAAACTCAGTTTTTAGTTTGTATGGTCATGTTACCTGGACATTTTGTTCTAAAAGTCTAGGCTACAATGAAGGCTTAAGAAGAAGGTACATTAGGAAGACAGAAATGGAAGAAAAAAAAAATCAAAGAGAGGGCACACAGCAATTAGTCTTCCTTGCTACTCCGTTATTTGTTGCTTCCTTTTTTCATGCTTTTGTAAAAACAGGAAGACCTTCAGGGCCTCAGACAACACTCTCCCACTCCCACCCAGCTGCCCCTTATTCTCAAAAAGGATTTTTTTTAGCTTCCTTTCACTGAGACTTTAGAACACTTGAGAGATTTGGGAAGGAAAGAAGAGATCACTTTTTTTTTTTTTTGGTAGCTACTTTGTGCCAGGTGCTCCACTAAGCAATTTAGCAGTGATTATACTGTTTAATGCTCACAGAAATTTTTATAGGCAGGTATATTCTCACTTTATCAATGAAGAAACTACTGCTCACAGAGCTGTCTAGCTTCAAGCATCATAAATAATGGGATGGAGCTAGGATTCAACCACATGTCTACCCAACATCTTCCCCCTTTACTGTGCAGAAGTGCTTCTCCCACTCTCAAAACTTTCTCAGGGTCTTTGTTTTAATTGTTGATCAAGATCCTCTATGCTCCATGATCATGAGGACGTAGTATTCTTCCCCTGGAATGGGCCTTAATGTTGTTTGTATTTCTAATACATTTGGCATTAACTGTTAACATAACAGATTAATCCAGTTAGCCAGGTGCTTTACAATGATCTATTGTTTGAGTAGAGGAAAAGGAGGCCGTGGCAAGTATATAGAAAAAATACTTTCTGTACTGTCACTAACACAGTAGATCTCCCGTTCCATGAGTTGACCAGTAGAGTGTGTTACTCAAATTACCAATATGTTATAATGATGATGATGAGAATGATGGTGATGATAGTAACACTCTTATTTACTGAGCATTTAACATGTGTCAGGGATTGTTTTAAACACTACTACTGTGTCATTTAACTTTAACAATAATCCTACAAAGTAGGTGTTATTGTCCTCAGTTTACAGAGGAGAAAAATGAAGCTCAGAGTTGTGACTTGCTGAGTTCTTACAGTACTAAATGGCAGAGCTGGGTTTGAACCCAGATTTGATGTTCATGCCCCTATTTTTAGTCATGAAGCCAAATAGCCTTCTACAATAACAACTGGCACTATGTTGCTATCCTTAGATTTTAGTTTTGCTTTCGTGTCTCTACCGAAATCGCATTTGCAGGACTTTTTTTCAAGTATACTTTGTGTGTGTGCATGTGTGTGTGTGTGTGTGTGTGTGTGTTGTGCGTGTGTGCACGTGTAGTATGTGGTAGTAGTTAATTCTGCCATAATGGATAATTTACTAACATTTCCACAGCTTCAAGAGTCTTCTTGGCCAGGATATGCTGGTTTTGTCAAGTAGCTTAATTTTACTATAATTTATAATTCTTATTTCCTATAATAGTAACAGTCTTCAGAACATGCTATTATATTACTTTACTTTCATACATATGTATATATATACACTCATATACAGACACACCTCATTTTATTGTGCTTCACTTTATTGCACTTCATAGATACTGTTTTTTACAAATTGAAGGCTTGCAACAACCCTGCATTGAGCAAGTCTATAGGCACCATTTTCCCAACAGTATTTGCTTACTTTGTGTCTCTGTGTAACACTGGTAATTCTCAAAATATTTCAAACTTCCTCCTTATTATTATATTTGTTATGGTGATCTGTGATAAGTTATCTTTGATGTTACTACTATGACTCACTGAAGGCTCAGATGTTTATTAGCATGTTTTAGCAATAAAGTATTTTTAAATTAAGATATGTACATTTTTTAGACATAATGTTATTACACACTTATAGATTACAGTATAGTATAAACATAACTTTTATATGCACTGGGAAACTAATTGTATGTGACTCACTTTATTATGATATACTCTTTGTTATAGTGATCTGGAATCGAGCCTGCAGCATCTCTGAGGTATGCTTGTATACAATATGAAAGACCTGTGCGTAAATCTCAGTGACATTATTTTGCCCTTAAGGTAAAATGATGTCCCCTCTCACAACCCAGCTTCTTCCACTTCTCACTCATCTAATATGTATTGAGTACCTACCGTAAGTTTGTTACTCTGCTCTATATCCAGGACGCAGAGATCAAAGGGCATGTTCCTCTACTCAAGGAATCCATAAAAATTTATTCTAGTTTATGTTTAAAGCACAGATAAGGTTGATCTTAAGTCAGTGGAATAGTCCAAGTATAATTAGTGAAATATATCCTGGTTGTCCCTCTCCCCACTCTCCACAGAAACTCTTTCATGATACGGCAACAATTTATAAGGTATCTCTCTTCAGTGTGCAGAGTAAGAGATGCCCAGTAGCCTATGGATACATTCTAGTTAGTTCCTGCTCCAGAAGTTCCCCCAAAGTCCTGGAACACTAGATAGTGAAGGGGTTCCAGGAACTGAGAGATCACCTTCATAACTATTGGAAGATTCTGTTATTTTAACTCTGTTATCCAAAGCCTTGAAAAACATGCCCTATAGTTGAATACTGGCTTCTTCATCCACTCTCTGTCTCATGTTGCTGTGTTACGTAAGCCTTCCTGAGCCTCTCCATCCTTATTTGTAAAACAGATAATAATGTCTTTTTTTTTGGTTTGCTTATATATTCATTCATCCAGAAAACATTTTAAAAAATATCCAGTTGAGCTAGGCACTAGATAAACAATGTCCAGCACGATAGATGCTGTTCCTGCCCTCGTGAACCTTACGGCCTGGTGAGAGAAAGAGGCAATAAATGAACTGGGTGCTATGATAGAGAATAAAGAGAGGAAACATGCTTTGGAGTGGGTGGTCAGAGAAGGCCTCTCTGCAGAGGTGACACTTAGGCTGACATCTAAAGCATACAAAGGGCATGCTTTGTAAATGGCAAGTGGCAAAACTGTCTTGGGTAAGGGAAGTAATTTGTGCAAAGGCTCTGATTTGATAAAGAGGAGTTGAGAAACTGAAAGTAGCCTAGTAGTTCGAAAAATACAAAGGAGGGCATTATCCTAAAAAGTGGATATTGTCTACCTCCAAACCCAGTAATTCTACTCCTGGGTATATATCCTAGAGAAATTCTTGCATTTTTCTACTAGGAGACACATATAAGAATACTCCTAAAAAAAAAAAAAAAGAATACTCCTATTAGCACTAACCTTTGTGATAGTACAAAACTAAAGCCATCAAAACATTGACAGAAGGAAAGAGAAGTAAATCTTGGTACAGTCCCATGATGGAATGTTATACAGTGGTGAAAATAAGTGAATTGTAGCTACTCAAACCAATAAAGATATATCTTATAAACCCTACTTTGAATGGAGAAAACAAATCATTAAAAAATAGCTTACCGTATTATTTATTTAAATAATCTTAGAATACCCAAAATATTTAAAAAATTTTATATACATATTATATTGTAAAAGTATTTTTAAAAAGCAAGGAAATTGAAACTTTTGTTTCTAGCCAAGGTGTTGGAATGGAGAGTAAATTTACCTTTCTGCCTTAAACAACTAGGAAACTAGAAAATTATATGAAACAATGGTTTTCAGAAATTGGACAACAGCAAAGCAGGGCTGTAATGCTTGAATGAAGGAAAACAAACAAGGTGAGCTCTGTAATTGTACCAGCTATCCCCTGGAAGGAATTGCCATGTGGTAGCACAGAAAGGGGAAACCCAAGCAGAGCCTTGTTGAATGGGAAGCAGAGACTGGAGTTAGGGGAGAGCAAGGCAGCCACAACTTGCTGGGCAGAGTACTGCAGAGGAGGGAGCTGTGCAGAAAGAGAGCTCCAGAGATCTGTAGAAGGGTCAGCTAAATGTCTATGGCTGAGTACTTACCTACGCTTGAGTGAGACAGACTTATCTGAGGCCAGGGAAAGACCACTCAGAAAAGAATAGGCAGAGCAATTCCTGAACCTAACAGGACTGAGAAAAGTTCTTGCTCCCACAAGTAAGAGTGGAAAGATCTCATAATATGTGGGGCATCAGGTAGGAACCTTAAAGATCAAACATCTTAGTAATGGGTCTAAAACTATACTAAAGGCTGCTGTGGACCCATAATAAGAAGCTTAAAAGCAAGCTTGGAGAGATCCAGGTGTGATCCAATAACCTAACTGTGTGTCAGAAAAAATATAATAGTACTTAAAGCAGTACAAGAAAATCTAGCAACCAACAACATAAATTCACAATATCTAGTATCTAATAAAAACAAAAAACACTATAAGACATGCAAGACAAAAAAAAACCAATCAATAGAAACATAGACAAAAATGATCTCAATGATTGAACTAATAGATAAGAACATTAAAACAGCTACTATAAATATGCTCCAAATGTTCAGAAGGTAGAAGAAAAGCCATGTAGCCATAATGAGAAGAGAATTTGAAGATATGAAAAAACCCCAAACAGAACTTCTGGAGATGAAAATTATAATATCCAAAGTGAAAAATCCCCTGGATAGCATTTGTGTCATTGAATTTAAAGTGCATCTCTGGTAGAAAACAGATACTGAATCTTGCTTTTTAAAGTATTATCTGGCAATCTCTGACTTTTGGTTGGGGTATTTAGTCCATTTATATTAAATGTAATTATCAATATGGTTGGATGAGGTAGGCCATTTTGCTATTTTTTTCTATTCATCTCATCTTTTTTTTTGTTTTTGTTGCTCTTCTGTTCCTCCTTTACTACTTTTTATGCTTAAAAAATATTTTTTGTATTCCATTTTAATCCCTGTTAACTTAATAGCTATATTTCTTTGCCTTATTTTTCAGTAGTTCCTCTAAAGATATAATATATATATATATAAAGATATGATATGCATCTTTAACTTAGCCTAATCTACCTCAAATAAACACTTACGTACTTATGAACTACTGATAAAATATAAGAACTTATCACAAGTCTAGTAGCATGCCCCTCCCTTTTGTGCTATTGTTGCTATATATATCACATTTATATATGTTGTGAACCCTACAATAAAGTGTTAAAATGTTTGCTTTAAAGAGTCATATGACTTTTAAAGAAACCAAGAGAATAAAACAGAAAATATATAAATATGTATAATCTTTCATATATGTCCAAATATTTACCAATTCCCATGTTTTTCATTCTTTCCTGTGGATCTGAGTTACCATCTGGTGTCATTTCCCTTTAGCCCAATGGACTTCCTTTAGCATTTCTTATAGTGCAGATATGCTAGCAACAAATTCCGTCAGATTGTTTACTTGGAATTGTCTTTATTTTGTCTTCATTTCTGAAAAATAGTCTAGATATAGAATTCTTGGTTGAGAGATTTTTCTCTTAGCTTCTGAATCATCATTCCAATGTTTTCTGACTTTTATTGTTTCTGAGGAGAAGTCAACCATTAATTGCATTGTTTTCACCCTTTATTTATTTATATATGTTTCCTACCCCTTTCTCTTTCTTCTCCTGGAATTTCAACTACACGTAGGATAGACTGCTTCACATGATCCACACAACTCTGAGATTCTGTTCAATTTTTATTTATTTTTGTTTATCTATTTTTTATTTTTGATTGCGTTGGATCTTGGTTGCTGCGCACGGGCTTTCTCTAGTTACGGCGAGCAAGGGCTACTCTTCGTTGCGGTGTGTGGGCTTCTCATTGTGGTGGCTTCTCTTGTTGTGGAGCACGGGCTCTAGGCACGTGGGCTCAGTAGTTGTGGCTCACAGGCTCTAGAGCGCAGGCTCAGTAGTTGTGGCACAGGGGCTTAGTCGCTCCGCGGCATGTGGGATCTTCCTGGACCAGGGCTCGAACCTGTGTCCCCTGCTTTGGCAGGTGGATTCTTAACCACTGCGCCACCAGGGAAGCCCTCAATTTTCTTTCAATCTTTTTCTCTCTCTATTCTTCAGACTTATAATTTCTATTTTAAAGCTTGCTGACTTTCTTCTGTCAGGTCAAATCTTCTGTTGAGCGCATCTAATAAATATTTCCTTTCAGTATGATACTTCTTTGCATTTCTCTAGAATTTCAGCATTCTTTAGAATTCCCACTTGGATCTTTTTTATAGGGTCTGTTTCTCTGGTGTGTTTCCCTATTTTTTCACCCTTTTTTTGTTTGTTTGTTGTTTTTTTTTTTGTGGTACACGGGCCTCTCACTGTTGTGGCCTCTCCCGTTGCGGAGCACAGGCTCCGGATGCGCAGGCTCAGCGGCCATGGCTCATGGGCCTAACCACTCCGCGGCATGTGGGATCTTCCCAGACCAGGGCACGAACCCGTGTCCCCTGCATTG
Source organism: Lagenorhynchus albirostris (assembly GCF_949774975.1). NCBI lineage: Eukaryota > Metazoa > Chordata > Mammalia > Artiodactyla > Delphinidae > Lagenorhynchus > Lagenorhynchus albirostris. The sequence continues at coordinate 128,119,396 of NC_083096.1, forward strand.
GCAGGCGGACTCTCAACCACTGTGCCACCAGGGAAGCCACACCCTTTTTTTTTTCTTTAGCATATTTTCTCTTAATTATTTGAATACAAATATTTTAAAAATCCTTAGACATATTTACATAGCGGCTTTGAAATTTGTGTGTGTGTGCTAAATCTAACACCCAGGGCAATTTGGAATGATTTTTTATTGACTGGTTTTCATTTCCTGTGCATGGATCATACTTTTATGTTTCTTTGCATATCTCATAATTTTTTGTTGTTGTTAAAAAGCAAAGATTGTAGATAATATGTGTAGTGATTTCAGATTTTGTTTTATTCTTCTTATGATTGTTATTTTTGGTTTCAGTAGGTAACTAACTTGTCTGCCCTCAAAATTGCAAAGTCCACTTCCTTAAAGTGTGCAGCTGTTGATGGCTCTGCTCAGTTTTGCTGTTTTGTTTTGCTTCCTGGAGGAGGACTACTGGCTCCCGAATGTCTCTCCCACACCTACATAACTTATTGGTACACCAGTGATTTGGGCAGAGGTTATGTTTAGATACCTCAAGCCAGCAAGGCCTTCACTCTCTGCTGTCTGAGTTGTGGGTAGGCCAAGGAGCACATTTAAAGGTACAGCAAATTCACAGATTTCTCCAGACTTTCCATTTTCACTGGGTTCTTTGGGGTGCACATGTAGTTTGGCACCCATCCAGACTTATGTGATTTTATTATGTCAGCCCTTCTATGGCTCTCTCGCTTCTAAAATTTCCCCATATTAGTCCTTCTGCCATCCTCCCTAAACCAAGACAACCATTTTATCCAGCAGATAAAACTGTAGGCTTTTGCTACTCAACACGGGAGTGGTGCATGGGAATGCCTCCTGCCCCCTGACCAGCATGAAGGCCACAAACTTGTTCTTATTTAATATGGTGAAGTTTTCGTTAGCAAGACTTCTTAACATTGCTGCCTGAGTTTGGTCATCTTCCAGGGCTATGAAGTGTTTGTTAATCATTTTGTTCAGTTTTATATACTTGTTCTCTCTGGAGAGGAACTTCTCTAACTCTTCTTCATGCCACAATTATAGAAAGTAGAGTCTCCAAACTGGCTTTTTTAAAAAATAGAAATTGATAAGTTGATTCTAAGATTCATATGGAAATGCAAAGGACCTAAAATAGTTAAATAATTTTTAAAAAGTCAAAGAAACCTACTCTATATGACTCTGAGACTTATTATACAACTCATGTGGTATTAGCACAAGAAGAGGAATATAGATCAGTAGAAAATAGACCCGCTCATATATGGTCAATTTGTCTTTGACAAGCGTGCTGAAGGAAGGGACCCGACAAATGTGCTACAATATTTGGCTGTTACCTCACAACACACACAAAAATTAACATGAAATGTGTCATAGACCTAAATGTAAGAGCAAAAACTATTAAACTTAGGAGAAAATCCTTGCGACTCCAGAGCAGGAAAAGAATTTTTAGATAGGACACAAAAAGTATAAACCATAAAAGAAGAAAATTGGTAAATCGGATTTCATCAAAATTAAAAACATTTGCCCTCTGAAAGACATTGTTAAGAAAATGCAAAGGCAAGTCACCAACTTGGAGAAAATTTTGCAAAGCATATATTTGATCAAAGACTTGTATCCAGGATATATAAAGAATTCTTACAACTTAATAATTAGAAGACAAAACCAATTTAAAAAATGGGCAAGCAATATGAATAGATATTTCACCTAAGAAAAGATATGGGTGACAAACACATAAAAAGATGTTCAACATCATTAGTCAGTGGAGAAATGCAAATTAAAACCACAAGATACCACTAAATACCCACTGGAATGGCTAAAGTTAAAAAGATAGGTCATACCAAGTGTTAATGATGATACGGAGCAACTGGACTCTCACATAGTACTGGTGGTGATGAAAAAGTGGTGCAACTTCTTTGGAAAAAGCTGGGCAGTTTCTTATAAAGTTAAACGTGTACTTTCCGTAGAATCCAGAAATTCCATCCCCGGGTATTTACCCAAGAGAACTGAAAATGTATGTTCACACAAAAAAACCTGTACCTGAATGTGCAAAGCAGCATTAATCACAGTAGCCAAAACCTGGAAACCACACAAATGTTCCTCCACTGGTGAATGGATAAACACATCGAAGTATAGCCATACAATGAAATACTATGCAGCACAGGAAATAAACAATTTATATATATATATATATATATATAACAACATGGATGAATCTCAAAAGTATTATTCTAACTGCCAAACACAGAAGACTACATATTGTAGGATTCCATTTACATAAAATTCTAGAAAAGACAAGACTGTATTACAGAAATAAGTGGCTGGTAGAGGCTGAGGGTTGTGGTGGAGGTTGACTGCAAAGGGAAAAGAGAGACCTTTGGGGGTTAAAAAGTGTGTAGATCATGATTATGGTGGTGGTTACATGACAGTATATATTAAGCAAAATGCACTGAATTGTACTCTTAAATTATGTGAACTTCATTGCACAAATTATTTGACAGCATATCCGATAAAGAAAAAAGCAAGGGAAGGATAAAAACAAAATTCAGATAGTGGTTACCTTTGAAAGGGATGCAGGGAGATGGAATATGAGAGGTGCACATAAGAACACTGAATGGTGGTGATTTTTTAATAGTTCTTCTGTATATTAAGTTAAAATTAAAAACAATAGGGGGGATGAGTGAATAGGGGAGAAGAAACGTGGACACATATGCAGACAACTTTAGAGAATTAAAGCAGTGGCTACAGAAGAATGTGATGTCAAAGCTTTTTGGTTGTTGTTTATTTTTAAATATATGACACACTAGAGCATGTTTTTACACCAGTGAGAATGACTCACTAGAAAGGGGGAGAATAATGATGCAAGAAGAAGGGAACAAAGAAGGAGCAAAGTCCTAAGGGGAGGGCAAGATGGGACGGCTTCTGGAGCCAAGTGGAAGGATTGGCCTTTGGTCATGGAAAGGTCTCTTCCTCCATGGTAACAAGAGGGAAGAAGATGGGTACAGATTCAGCTAGGCTTAGGAACTTAGTGGTGGAAAGATGAAGCGATTTTCTTCTGAAAATGTCTATTTTCTCAATGAAGTATGGTTAAGACCGTCAGCAGAAGTGGGGAGGAGCAGGAAATTTGAGGACAGCGTTTGAAATGGCCAACTGGAGAGTGCACTGAGGATCCCACCATGAAGTATATGTTTAATGCCTGCTATATACACCTCTTCCTGCTGCATCGTGTACCCACTTTGGCTAGACTCTGTGCCTCCATTGGGTGAGGGATATTTACTCCTGTGACTGTGGTCTGGAGGAGAGAAGTGCTCAGTAATGAGTAAGAGTCAGCAGAGGAAGCAGCTGCCCTCCTGGCACCCTCCTTGTCCTGGATCTGTAGTCGAAAACATTGCTAGAGATCTGTTTACAGCCTTTTGCAATCCATGGAGGGTGAGGGAGTCCTCTTCTGAATGTTTTGCTTGCTAATCTAATGTTTCCAGCTAGGCCCCTGCTAAACAGAATGTTTTCTAGGGTAGTTTTTGTTTTGGGCGTTTGTACATGGTATTTTTGCTGTGTACTGAATCAATCAGGTGATTTCTCCTTCTGTTATGTTCCCACTCTCCATATTATACTATAATATAGATTATACATATGTGTGTATATATGTTGTATGATATACTATAATAGTATTTCCTACTTAGGATATAACTTGCACTTTGCCTTTCTGCCTGTCTGACACTGTACACATTCAATAAACGGGGAATGGACTAATCAATCAATCAAAATGTATTTATTGAATATTTATTGCAGTGCCCTGCGAGACAGGCTCTAGTAAAAAATGCAGACAGACACTGCCCTTATGTCACCTACAATCCGGTTGGTAAGACATATACTTGTTAAGGCGATGGCATAATATAATATCAAGGTACAGAATTTGGAGTTGAAGTCTACAGAAACCAACTAAATTTATGATTTGGGGAAAGTTGCTCTACTTTCTGGGTGTCAGTTTCCTTGTTTATAAAAAATGGGGACTTGGATTTTTGTGAGAAATAAATAAGATAATGTAGGTAAACTGACCAGCGTGGTACCTGAGTGTAGTCAGAACTCAATAAAACTAACCCTGCCATGGTGGGGCTCATATATCTAAGGCCTTAGAAGGGACAACTGGGCTGATTCGGCTCAGCTTCACACGGTCTCTCATCCTCCAAGAGGCTAGCTTATGCTTATTGGCATGACAGAAGTAGGCGTTTCAAGTAAGAGTAAAGGAACATAAAGTCTGTTGAGGACCAGGCCCATTACTAGTCCACCATCACTTCCGCATTTTAGGTGGTAAGGCCAGCCCAGATTTAAGAGGTGGGTATATAGGCACCATGTCTTGAATAGAGGAGCTGTTGAGTCACATTTTTAAAAATGTGGACTCAGAGGGGCTTCCCTGGTGGCACAGTGGTTGGGAGTCCGCCTGCCGATGCAGGGGACACGGGTTTGTGCCCTGGTCTGGGAGGATCCCACATGCCGCGGAGCGGCTGGGCCCGTGAGCCTTGGACGCTGAGCCTGCGCGTCCGGAGCCTGTGCTCTGAAACGGGAGAGGCCACAACAGTGAGAGGCCCGTGTATCACAAAAAAAAAAAAAAAAAAAAAAAAAAAATGTGGACTCAGAGAATGGGACATTTGTGGCCACTTCTGTAAACAGTCTACTACAAAGTATTACAACCATTCATCCTACACTTCCTTGTTTTTTTAGGACCTTTTTCTATTTTAACACTAGTTAATTTAAAAATATATATGTAAATTGTGTTCCTGTTTATTCAGATTTGAGAAATGGATCTAAGTGCCAAGAAGTCTATTAAAAGCCAGATTTTTTTATTGCTAAAAAAAAGCAAAAAAACTAACCCTGCTGCATGAAATTATCTTGTTAATTAAACGCCACCTTAAAGGGCAGACAGTTGTTTTCTCATCTGTAAAATGGAGACTATAGCAGCATATACTTCTCAGGGTCATTATGGGAATTGTGCTACAACAATACGGAGTAGATTACCTGTAGCATTGCATTTGGTTCTTCATAGTAACCCTATGAGGTGGGAGGATTCTTATGACTACTTTACAGATAAGGAACTAAAATATAGAGAGATTAATTAATTTTCCAAAGAACATACAACTAATACATGGTAGAATCAAGGGACACAAACCCAGGCACTCTTTTAACTACAGGCTAATAACAGTAATGGTAAGGGACTTCCTTAGTGGCGCAGTGGTTAAGAATCCATCTGCCAATGCAAGGGACACGGGTTTGAGCCCTGGTCCAGGAAGATCCCACATGCCACGGAGCAACTAAGCCCGTGTGCCACAACTACTGAGCCTGCACTCTAGAGCCCGCGAGCCACAACTAGAGAAAGCCTGTGCACAGCAACAAAGACCCAACACAGCCAAAAATAAATAAATTTATTAAAAAAAAAGAAAGAAAAACAGTAATGGTAATATTAGAACGAGCAGTACTATCAGTAGGAGTAGTAGAAGTAAGAGTAAAGAGAGATCACTTTGAAGGGAGTGGGCACAAAAGACCTCTTGGCAGTGGGATCTGAGATTGGCTTTTAAATATGGCAAGATTTCTACAGGCAGAGAGGGATAAAGTCTTCCCAAAGCAGAGGGCAATTGCCAGCAAAAGCTTAGAGTCTGGGCAGGAGCAGACTGGCTCGTGAAATTAGGCCCTTTTGACCCCTGCAAAGGGTCTGCCTTACAGGAAAGTAGTGTGAAGTGAGGCCAGAAAAGATGGTTAGGGTCCGATATGGAGAGAACTCAATACTGAAATAAGACATTTGCTGGTCAGTTTCTGTGTGTGCCAGCCTGGAATTCCGGACACAGGCTAGGGGAGAAATAAGGACTTGGGATTTGTGTGCCCAAAAGTGGTAAAACTATAGCTTACATTTTCACAGAGCTTTAGAGTTTGCCTAGTGCTTTCACACCCCAGGTATTTGCTAATGCTCACAATAACCTTATCCTTGGGGTGGGCAGATAACTGCCATTAAGTGCATTACCATGTATGAAATGCCTACTTTAAAGTGGGTGCTTAATTAAGGTCACTTCCTTTTTTTTCTTTCAACATCTTTATTGGAGTATAATTGCTTTACAATGGTGTGTTAGTTTCTGCTTTATAACAAAGTGAATCAGCTATAGGTATACATATATCCCCATATCCCCTCCCTCTTGCTTCTCCCTCCCACCCTCCCTATCCCACCCCTCTAGATGGTCACAAAGCACCAAACTGATCTCCCTGTGTTATGCGGCTGCTTCCCACTAGCTATCTATTTTACGTTTGGTAGTGTATATATAGCCAGGCCACTCTCACTTTGTCACAGCTTACCCTAGGGGTAAGACAGGAATAAAGGTCACTTCCTTTTGATAGATAAGACAATGAGGGTCAAAGATGTTAAGCAACTTGCCCAAGTTCACAGAGCTAGTACTGTTGGAGCTAGGACTGGAACACAACTTCTTTCTCCCAGCTTATTCAGTTTTCCAGTTCACGTTGTCAGCCCAGTTATCAGTTCTGTATAATTCATCCGACAAACAGTTGAGCACCTATTGTATGTCTCATAAAGTATCAAGCTATAGAGATGCAAAGACAAATATGTGTCATGCTCGCAAACCATTGGGGAAAATAGACTTAAATTTTTTTTAAAAAGCAATTTGACAAGTGCTGAGATGGCAGTGGGTGCACAAGTGTTACGGAAGGGGTTGCATGGGGGAGAATGGCCTCACAGAGAAGACCAAGTTTGCGCTGAGCCACATATCCAAATTATGCTCTCACAGATGGTCTGAGTCTTGCACTTAACCCTCGTAGAATGTCAAGTGCTAGTGGACCCGCCAGAACCAGGGAGCCTCCAAGGGGAGGGACAAGAGAGAGTAGAGGATGTAGCAGCCAAGGGAGTGCACCCTCAGATCTCCCTCCAAGAGAACAGGATGTGAGGACAACACAGCCGACAGCTCCCAGCTGCTGCATCCCTGTCCCCCGGGGGTGCACGCAGCATTCACATGGAGGTGACATTTCCCGGGCTGCTCCCTGCTACTGTCAGAGTATGGCAAAGGTACTACAGCCAGGACATTCCTGCCCAACACAGCAATCCTCCAACAAATCCTCCAGAGCTCAGAGCTGCACAGCAGCAGCCCGGTCTTCCTTCCTTCCTCTCTGCCTTTACAGGTGTCAGACCTGCATCGTGCTATGTGCTACGAGGCTCTCCCACCTGATCCTGTTCCCTCTCCTTGAACTGACACACTGAGTTAGACAGGAAGAGACACCAAGGGCAAAACGATTGGGAAAGGCCTTCATCTTGAGTAAAGAGAGGAGGAGAATGAAGGAGACCATGGAAATAAGAGGAAACCCAGCAGAAAGCCCTGTGACCAAGCCTCAGAGAGCAAATGTCAAGAGGATGATCCCCAGTTGTATCCTGAAGAAAAAATAAGACTAGTGAGAAGACTCATAGCTGCCTGCCTGGTACAACAGTCTAGAAGAGTGTTGACTGAGGGCTTCCCTTCCCTGGTGGCGCAGTGGTTGAGAATCCGCCTGCCGATGCAGGGGACACGGGTTCGTGCCCCGGTCCGGGAGGATCCCACATGTCGCGGAGCGGCTGAGCCCGTGAACCATGGCCGCTGAGCCTGTGCGTCTGGAGCCTGTGCTCCACAACGGGAGAGGCCACAACAGTGAGAGGCCCGCGTACCAGGGAAAAAATAAAAAAAGTGTTGACTGAACTTAGTGAATAGAAACGGAGAACTATCAAGGTATTTAAAGTCAGCAGCTGCAACAGAAAAATCCCCAATTCTCAGTTGGTTTAACCCCATAAAGGTTTGTTTTTCACTCACAGCAAGACGGGTGCTGTGGTTTGTCCACGTAAGGCAGGAGTTGCTGGTGATGCCAAGAAAGGTGGGGTGGGGGGATTTTTGAGGGTCTGACTTCGGAGTGGCTGGCGTCACTTCTTCTTATACCCCGTTTGCCAGAGCCCAGGTGCACGGCCCCAACCTAACAGGAAGCGGGGGGCGGCGGGGGCGGGGGGTGGAAGATCTGTTCCTGAGTGCCTGGGCAAACCCATAGCGTGATCCAGAGATGATTCCACGTGGAATATGCCAGTGTTTGTCAGTTAGGAGCTCACCAGAAACCTTCAGAAACGTGAGTGCATACACGAGGGGCGGGGCACGAAGTGCCCGGGGCATTTAAACCTGTGAAAGGTTTTAGCAGAGTGAGCAGACAGTCCAATTGCAAGGAGTGAGTGAAAGGGGGGATGGGTGTGAGGAAGTGGAGGTAACTCAGTGCTGCCTCCCAGAATACTTCTGCTCACCTCCACCCTCCCACCCCAGGGTTGAGAGCTGCCCTCTCATCTCCCACGCACGTTTTGCATCTGCCCATCCTGCAGGAATTCACTTAAATGGGCCGAGAGCTCTGTAAGGAGCGGTGGTGTGTGCTGCGTGTCTGGACTCGCAGCCCCTAGCACGGTGCCTGGCACAGAGTCACTGTCTGTCGGATGAATGAGAAGTGTTCTCCACCTGGAGATTCTGACATCGGGCATCTGGGCTGGAGAAACGGCATCCTTCCTTTCATTATTATTATTTTTTAAATTGTGGTGAAATATACATAAAATTTACCATTTTAACCATTTTTAAGTGTACAGCTCTGTGGCATTAAGTACATTCCCACTGTTGGGCATCCATCACCCCCAGCCATCTCCAGAACTCCTTTCATCTTGCGAAACTAAAACTCAATACCCATCGAACAATAACTCTTCCCCCTCCCCGCTTCCCCTGACAACCAGCATTCTACTTTCCGTTTCTATGACTTTGACTATGCTAAGTACCTCATATAAGCAGATTCATACAGTATTTGTCCTTCTGTGGCTGGCTTATTTCACTTAGTGTAATATCCTCAAGGTCCATCCATGTTATACAGCTTATGTCAGAATTTCCTTCCTTTCTAAGGCTGAGTAATATTCCATTGTATGCATATAGCACATTTTGTTTGTCCACTCAGCTGTAGACGGACTCTTAGGTTGCTTTGACCTTTACTATTGTGAATAATGCCGTTATGAACATAGGTGTACAAATATCTCTTCAAGATCCTGTTTTCAATTCTTTTGGATATATCTACACTTTTTTAAGGTGGTTCGGGTGATCTGAAGTACAGCCAAGGTGGAAAACCTTTCTTTCATGCAAAAGAGGAGAAGAGGGTTAAAGAGAATGATGAGGAATGTAGGAGTTTGGGAGAATGAGTGACCATGCAAGAGTCAGGAGGAGATGGGCACGGGTAGGATCCTGGCTACAGCGGAGGAGTTTATGTGGCCAGGAACCATGGGAAGACAAGGAGGAGAGTCACAGGACTCTGGAGAGGAGAGGATGTCAGATGACCTAATTCCTTAAGTACAGGTGATGTCATTTGCCGACTAGAGCAGGAACGGGGAGTGAAAGTGAGGCTGGGGCTGGAGGAAAGAAAAGATTCATAGCCATCGTGGAGAGGAGTGCAACTGGGAGATGATACAGGAAGATGAACAAAGGCCAGAGACAAGGAAAGGACCCAATGGCGTGTGTGTTGGAGGAGAGGGGCTGCAAGTATCAGGAATTCCTTTTTATTAAAGGCAGGGAGTGAAGAAAGTTGGTGGCGAGTGTGCTCAGAAACAGAGGGGAAATCTTTAGAAGGATGGCAGGATGTCTGTGAGGCAGATGGACATATGGCAGGCCAGGTCACATGGTAGGCTCAGGGATCCAGGGCAAGGTGGAGAAAATGGATCATGGAAACCATCCAGGTTTGGAACCCGGCCAGAGGATGTGGCAGAAGGTCAAGGGAGGCTACATGCCAAAGAAGTGCTGAGCACTGCATACCTAAACAGGCCCATGCTCTTACAGAGGCTTCCTGGTACAAATAAGGAGAGTCACTGTCACACACACAGACAATATTATTTAATCTTATCCCATCAGATCTGTTGCAATGCCCCGCAGAGCCTGCCTTTGAGGAGAGCCCTCTCTACCCCTAGACCGACCGTCTTCCTAAGCAGTGAAAACTTGTCGCATAGATCAAGATCCTCCTGGCTGCATTCGGGAACCAGAGTTCTCCCCTTGTGCCTGCCTCATTGCTCCGTCACTGCAGCCAGTGGCCTAATCTGGGGCCACCAGCAGTAGATATCTAAGACCTCAGGGAGTCCCCTCAGTGAGTCAAGACAGTGACTTTGCACTTCTAGAAGCCCTTGTCCTTTTACTATGGCAGCTGTGGGCTGCTGTGACAATGTCCCCAGTGATCTCATTTTGAGCTCATCGTTGTAAAAAGGAAAAAAGTCAGAAGTTTTCTAAGCAATTGTACTAGAAAATCCATTCCCACCCTCCTCCCTTCCTCCCCCTCCCTTCCTCCTAGAGGACCCAATCTATCTTTTTGATCTGGAACTTTCTTTATCTGGTATCCTATGGCACATAGGAAGCTTTGTTCATATTTCCCTCTGGTGCCCCCATTTACCCCCACGTCTTTGTCGGCATTGTTCCATCTCTTTCCCTGCTCTGTGGGTCTCCGCTTCATCCCTGTGTAATTGCTCAGACTTCCCCCCTGCCTGCCCCGAGAAACCGTCAGTTGCTGCCTGCTGCTTGCTGTCTGTTATCTTTTACTTGCTCCACTGGGCTTCTGGCTGCCCTCTGGACATGGCCGCTGTTCTAGGATCAGATATGGATGTTTGTTTTTCTAAGCAGTCTCTTATATGAGCATTTTGCTGTCCACATTTTATAGCCTTTCTCCCTTTTTTTCCCCCCCCTCCTTGCCTATTTCCTGTTGAGAGCAGGCATGTAAGAGGCTCTCCGGGAGGCAGGCAGCCTCGGGAAAACACTGTCCTACTGAAGTCCTTGGACGTGTCCAAAGGGACAGCGTCCTTCAATTGCAAATGTGTAGGCAGCCTGGCAAGTGTCCTGTCGACTCTGGTCCAACCCAATCATCAGAGGGTATGGAGGGAATAAACATTGTTTAATAAATAGAATAGCCAGACAAAGTTACCTCTAAAAGATGTGAGGCTGGGAAAGGAAAAAGATGAAAAGGAAGTGTCCCTTCATTCTTCTGTGTGTAGCATGAGGCTTCTGATTGATAATGGGAAATGAGGCCCCTCCAGGCTCTCTTTGAAATGCCCAGGACCCTCTGCTCCATTTCTAGCTTGCTTCTACTTCTTTCCAGCTCCAGCAGAGCTGCTGAAATTTGACCTTTCTGTTTGCCTCTAGAAACTAGCGCTGGCCCTTGGCTTCCTGTGTTTGTACCGACAGCATGCCCTGGGGATTTAGGCTGTTTCAATTCTTGATTCTTCAGGCAGAACATCCCACACTAATTTTGGTCCCATTCTAACCTAACACCAGGTGTTAGAGTCGGGCTTTCCCTCTCTGTCCAGGCCTTCAGAGGCTGTCAAGTTCGGGAAGCGGACGGGGTGGTGGAACACAGTTCACAAGGAAAATATTTTTTTAATAATTAAAAAATATATATTTATTTATTTTATTATTTTTTTGGCTGTGTTGGGTCTTCGTTGCTGCACGCAGGCTCTTCTCTAGTTGTGGCAAGCGGGAGCTACTCTTTGTTGCGGTGCACAGGCTTCTCATTGCGGTGGCTTCTCTTGTTGTGGAGCACGGGCTCTAGGTGCACAGGCTTCAGTAATTGTGGCATGCAGTCTCAGTAGTTGTGGTGCACGGGCTCAGTAGTTGTGGCACGCAGGCCCTAGAGTGTGCGGGCTTCAGTAGTTGTGGCTCATGGGCTCTAGAGCGCAGGCTCAGTAGTTGTGGCGCACGGGCTTAGTTGCTCCGTGGCATGTGGGATCTCCTCGGACCAGGGATTGAACCTGTGTCCCCTGCATTGGCAGGCGGAGTCTTAAACACTGTGCCACCAGGGAAACCCCCAAAAGGAATATTTGAAGGATGCCCTGGGTGGCAGAAATGTGAGAGGAGAGAGTTTCAAGAAAGGAGTGGAAAGAGGTTTAGGATAAGTTCTTTGCAATATGAGTAAAAGAAATATAGTGGAAAAAATTAGAGCATCAGTCAAGTGGTTAAGAATATCATGAATACAAAATTGGCAAAGGCCTTAAGAAACAGGGATAAATATTAAGTCAAACATTTGAGTTAAATGTAAGAATCTGTATAAGAATCAGATCTGTGTAAAATGTAGTAATAATCATCTAGACCATCAATTCACAACTGGCTTACACTATTTAAGTTAATTACTGTACCACTCCACGATCAACAAAGTGAGGATACCTGGCTTTGCTCTTTTGTTCTTTCACTGACCTATTCTACAGATTTTTTTCTGAACACCAGCCAAGTGCCTGCCTGGTACTAGATGCTATGAGAGATACAAGAAGTATAACACCTATAACACCATGCCCTTAAGATAGCTAGATGCATATAAATTTAAGATAAAAAAAACAAAAGGTGCTGCAAGAGAATATAATTATCTATTGGATAAGTACCATAAGTCCTCATAAGGAAGCATCCCTGGGGGTTGGATGGAATCACAGAGGTTTCCTGGAGAAGGTGAGCCTCAAGGGACCTTGATGAATAGGACTGATAAAGGAAAAGCGGAATCCTCATGCTTGGTGATGATTTACTGAGTTCTCATGATATATGACAAACTATAGAAGAGCTGTCTCAGGTTAAAATCAACAAAGGACATCTTTACTATCTCCCAAGACCTAGAATAAGAGAAGGCGAAGAAAACTCAATGGCGAACACCTGCTATCTGGTTGTTGGGGTGACTGGTCGGGCGTGTGTTTCAGAGGCTGTATGGTATCTTCACCATGGTACACACCTGGAAAGCACGTTCTGTAATGTGGAGAATACATGTTTAGAATGCATTCAGCTTCCAGTAACAGGATGCTTGATTAACAGTGGCTTCAATAATAAAGATGTTTAATTATCACACAAAACAAGAGGTCCACAGTTGCTATAGCTGCCCACATATACCCCGAGGGGCCCAAGGTTTTTTTTTTCTTACTCTGCCATCCTCAGTGAAATTGTTTTGCATGTCCTTAGGCTAATTTCCCTATGGTCACACGATGACAGCTGTGACTCCCACAGAACTTTATTCCAAGCGTGAAGAAAGGGGCAAGCGCCAAGGATGTTCTCCTCCTGAGGCTTCATCTTTCCAAGAAAAAAGTCTTTGATAGAAGCTCTTCAGCAGATTTTCCCTGAAATCTCCTTGGCCAGAGCTGAACCATATGGCTATCTCTGTAGCCACTTACTGGCAAAGATTTAAGCCACTCATGATTCATCTCCTTGGTCTGGGGTAGACGCCCGTCTTCCATGAGATTAAGAGATCTCTACTCACTTTCTGAATAGACACAGACTTCTCTTTGGCAGAGAAGGGAATGAAGATGGTGTATAAACAGATAGTCATTCAGCAGCATTAAGGGTCTCTGGCCCAAGTGTCTGCTCCAGTGGCTACGGCCAGCTTCCTGCTTTGCTAACAGCCAGACTTTGACCTTGGCCTTCATTCACAACTCTGAATTTTTTCCCACTTGTTGAAAATTATTGTTCTTGCACAATAGATCTGACTGATCACCACCAACAGGGGTGGTAACTCAAAACTCCAAGCAGCAAACCCTTATTCAGAGAAAACCTCTTGACCATACCCCATAAAATTGCTGAATGAATGTACTTTCATATGTTTTAAATTTAAGAAATGTTAAAGTTAGGTAACACTCTCACAACTCCCTCCTTTCCTAGACTGGCTACAACGGAACCAGCCAGTCTCTAGACCCAACTGCTTTAGATAACAGGGCTTCTCATATTGTAATTATTAGGGGTTTTTTTGCCTGAATTCCCTACCGGATTGAAATCTAGAGGACAGGATTCAACGTCAAACAAGTCTGCACCCCGAACCCTAGAACTCTGTAGTCCAATAGAGTAGCCACTAGGCACACATTTGAAATATGACTAGTTTGAAATGAGACAGAGGAACTGAATGTTTAATTATATTAGACTCTAATTAATTTAAATTTAAAACTGAATTCAGTAACTGGAGAACTTTTAAAAATGCTGGGAACAATTCAGGAATGTGAATCTACTTTTGCAACTATAAATTTTATGAAATCTAGATATAGATTGACTACTTCCAATGAGAACATAGCATCTGAATTGAGAGGTGCCCTACTATAAGACATATACCATATTTTGAAGACTTAATATGGAAAAAAGGATGAAAAAATGTCACAAATAATTTTTATATTGATTGTGCAATACAATGGTAATATTTTGAACATACTGGGTTAAGTAAAATACGTTGAAATTCATGTCACCTCTTCTTTTTACTTTCCTATATTCACAGCTAGAAAATTTTAAATTACATGTGTGACTTCCTTTAGATTTCTCTTCGACAGTGCTGCTCTAGGACACAGGGATCATTCGAATGTTCCCCGAGTGAATACATGAGTTCAGTGACTTGACCAAGGTCACTCAGAAAGACTGAGAGTGGAGTCTTGGGTTCCCTGGATCCCCACTCCCTCTTTCTTCCTACCGCTCGCTGTAGCCTCCTTTTTCCCACTCCGTGCTTGTGGCTCACGTTCTCATGCCACCTGTAGGACAGAAACTTTCCTCGTGGGACTGAACTTTGCAAACTCTGAGGACGGGGAGGAGCATCTGTGTTGAGGTCCTGTAAAGGCAACAGCTTATGGGAAGCGGAGCCCTCTCTGATGGAGAGAGGTCAGTGATCTAGGACGCCAAATCTAGGAGAACCCTTTTGTTTCATATTGTGCCGTTTCTAGCTATCTTTTCTGAGGTCGCCAGGCATCTCAAGGTACCTTCTCATTCTGAAATTTCTTTCAGTAGAAGGACGGCTTTATACTTCTGGGCAGATCGCTTGCCATCCCCAGGGCTCTGGTGACACAAAACAGGCAGGAGTAACATAGGCTGTGTGCACACAACTGGAGAAGACCAAGAACTTCGGCCATCCACCCTGCTCGCCAGAGAAGCTCAGCACTGCCGTGGGTGGGAGAGCGGGGCTTTCTCAGACTCTGCGCCAGATGATTGGCTCCAGCTCCTCTGAGTCCAGTCCATCCTCCCAGACTGCAGTCGCTACGGAACGGCGCTTCTCCCGCAAAACATGCACAAAGCCGCCTGGGCCTGCGAATCATACACTGAAGTGAGAGCACTGTAATTCCACATTTTCAGTTTTACGTCCTCATGTTCATGCTGGAAATATCTTTATTTATAGAAGATTTCATTCAGTAGACATTCATCCAACAAATATTTATTGAATACCTGCTATGTGCCAGGCAATGTGAGTTGCTGAGATAAAATAACACATACGGATTTACTGGTCGGAACTATACAAAAATTACTTATTTAGCTGAACTATAAATAAATTGTGTATAAATTTATGTGAGCTATCAGAGGCACAGATAATTTTTAAGGGCATAATCCAAAGATGCATCTTTACATAAAATAGTATACTCTTCATCCTGATTCAAAACCAGAATCTCTCTGAATGAATTTTTTGTCTCTGACAGTGACATTAAAACATTTGGTGCACTCCTAGGAATCTATTCTAATGAAATAATTAGATACATGGTCGAGATTTATATACATGGGTGGATATTACACTGTTATTTAAAGGAGAAAAAAATGCAAACCCTCTAAATGTTGAATAAGAGAGGTTTGATAAAATTTGGGCCTATCTATATCATGACAAGTCATTACAGATCAAGTTTTAAAGAATATTTAGTGATGTGAGAAAATGTTTCCCTTATATACTAAGATTTAAAACTCAGGATATTAAAATATACATGTTAGGGCTTCCCTGGTGGTGCAGTGGTTAAGAGTCCGCCTGCCGATGCAGGGGACACGGGTTCGTGCCCTGGTCCGGGAAGATCCCACATGCTGTGCAGCGGCTGGGCCTGTGAGCCATGGCCGCTGAGCCCGCGCGTCCGGAGCCTGTGCTCCGCAACGGGAGAGGCCACAACAGTGAGAGCCCCGCGTACCGCAAAAATAAATAAATAAATTAATTAAATATACATGGTAAATGTTTTCAGTTTGGAGGAAGATCTATAAACCCAGGGAAAAATAAAAGACTGGAAAGATATATACTGAAATTAACAGGGTATCCCTGGGGGTGAGATTATGCATGGATTTTATTTTCTTCTTTACACTCTATATTTTTAAACTAGTCTACATAATTGTTTATTATTTTTGTAATGAGAAAAAAGTAAACTTTTAAAAGAAATTTGGTGTAGTAACATTATTTTCCTCTATGGAATTAATTTTTAAATATAAGAAAAAATACTATCCCTCTAACAGTTCTACATTTTCTTAAATATTCATTCTGGATCTGGCATGCTTATCTCTATTAAAACTTTTGAGTCAATTTGTAACACTGTGACAAATTGTGTTTATGACACATCCTACGTCAATTAACTCCATAAATTTACTTCTTGCTATCACATGGTATAATACCAATTACCTCCCTGGGCTATTGGGAAGACTGGATGATACAAAGAATGTGTGGAACCTCATCCAGTGTCAGCGCATAATGAGCCCTCACCACTGGTTCCATCCCCCTCTGCCTGGATTTATTCCCCTCACTACTCTCTGCCTTGTACAGTGTTAATTTTTTAATAATGACTAATTCACTTCTTTTATCATTGTGGTAAAATGTACATAAAATAAAATTTACCACTGTAATCGTTTTCTAAGTATACAGTCTGAGGCATTAAGTACATTCACATTGTTTTACAACAATCACCGTCATCCATCTCCAGAACTTTTTTCATTTCCCCAAACTACAACTCTGGACCCATAAAACAAATAAATAAATAACTTCCTACCCCCTTCTCTCCCCAGTCCCCAACAACCACCGTTCTACTTCCTGTCTCTATGAATTTGACTACTGTAGGTACCATATATAAGCAGAATCATAGAGTACTTGTCCTTCTGTGACTATTTCACTTAGCATAATGTCCTCCAGGTCCACCCATGTTACAGAGTGTGTGTCAGAATCTCCCTCCTTTTTAAGGCTGAGCAATGTTCTACTGAATGTACATAGCACATTTTCTTTATCCATTCATCCTTTGATGGACACCTGGGTTGCCTCCACTTTTTGGCTCTTGTGAATAATGCTGCTATGAACATGGGTGTGCAAATATCTGTTTGAGCAATTCTTTCGCTTGAAGTAGAGATTGCTGGTATGGCATTTTAAAATTCCATTTAAAATTTTTCATGGAATGGCAAACTGTTTAGTTTTGTTAGTGGCTGCGCCGTTTTACGTTTTCTAGTGTCATTTTTATTCATGTTTCTTCCTCAGATTAGGTTGATATCATCCTGCGATCAAGTGCATTCACATCCAAACCACCAGGAGCAACTAAAAAATTGCCTCGAGCTTTGTAGATACTCAATAACTACTTGATGGGCTCACAGATACAAAGAACAAACTAGTGGTTACCAGTGGGGAGAGGGAAGGGGGAGGGGCAAGATAGGGGTAGGGGATTAAGAGGTACAAAGTTCTATGTATAAAATAAATAAGCTACAAGGATAAATTATACAGCAAGGGAATATAGCCGATATTTTATAATAACTTTAAATGGAGTATAATCTATAAAAATATTGAATCACTCTGTTGTACACCTGAAACTAATATAATATTGTGAATCAACTGTATTTCAAAAACAACTTATCATTAAAAAAGCTTTTTTTCTAACTTCTAGAAACTCATTTCCATTCTTAATGTGTTCCTTCTTCTCTTCCTCATCCTTCCGTCAGCTCTCACGTACTGTGATTGAGTAGATCTCTGCTAATAATTTCCATATCCTTAATGATTTATAAACTTTGGTCATGTTGCTCCTTCTTTTAGTATCATTCAGCCTTTAAAACCTCAGACAAAGGAGTGAGAAAGACCCGGCCGCAAGTCCTGGCCTTCCCACTTACTTATAAGTTACATGACCTTGGACAAGATGATAACCTCTTGTTTCAGATATTTATTGCTGTGTAACAAAACACTCTTAAGCCTTAGTGGTTTGAAACAGTAACCATTTTATTATTCATTTCAATTCTGTGGGTCAAATTGGTCAATTCTTGTACAACACGGTGGTGTCTGCTAGGATCACTCAAACGGCTGCATTCATCAGTGAGCTTGGCTTGGGTTCAAGTGACCAAGAGCGCCTCACTCAGATGTCTGGCACCTCAGCTGGGGTGGCTAGAATCGCTGGGGGCTTGGCTGGGCCTTTCTTTCTTCATAGCTTCTCATAAAAACTGGCCCCTTTTTCTATGAGGCCTTTCTCTCTCAACAGGGCAGTTAGACTTCTTTCCATGGCAACTGGCTTCCAAAAGAACGACGACACACATTGCCAGCTGTCTTAGAACATGGGCCAGAATCAGTCCATTGTCACCTCCAATGTATTCTAGCCATGACGATAGCCATGAGCCAGCCGAGACTCAAGGGGAGGGGAAATAACGCTTGGTGGGAGGAGGGCCAAGTGTGTCCTGGGAGGGGAGGAATTGGTGGCCATATTGGCAAAAACCCATCTCTAAGTCTCTGTTTCCCCATCTGTAAAACCGAAGATACTAATAGATGCTATCATCATAAGATCATAGTGAAGATTCAACGTGATAATTCATGCAAGATGTACACTAATCATGACTCCAGTCATTATTATTATTATTGCTATTTTATTCCAATCAGGGTGGAAGTTGTTCAGGCTCATTCTGAAATTCACTTCTCTTTCTTTAATAAGATCAACACCATACTAACCATCACCACAAAGAGAACTGAAACCAACATAAAAACCTCTATCCTCCCTGGCACAAGTCAGACCTCCCTGGGAATCTTCAGCGTTTTCCAGTCTCCACGCCTGCTCCCCACTTCCCTCTTGCAGTGTGGCTCCTGGAGTGAAAGGTCATCAACATTTTGGGGGCCCACTTTCAAAATGCAACAGCTTCTGCCATTTATTTTTATGAAATCAGCATTTTGCTTCTTGGAAGATCTTAATGCCTTTCTCTCTTCGAACTCTGAGATTTCATTATGTACTTTCATGAAAGAAAAATAAAAAGCAGAGGGTAGCACAAAATGCACTGACTTCATAACTCAAATATGCAAAGAAACATGTCATTTCCATGCTGATTTGGTGTTCCTCACCAAATCGTATCCATTGGTGAGTGGGAGGAAAGATTCACTCAAGAGTGGATCTGAATTGAAGAGTAGTCTAGTATGATCATTTAAACAGTTCCTTTTAGATGGGGTACCATGTCTCTTAGACACTCTTTCCCGCCTCCTGGTTTCTTCCCTAAACTGATCCCATATAGATATTGAGCCTTCCTGGACAAATGGAAGAGCCAAGGAAAAGAACTTGCCCATAAGCTTTTTGAGCCTGATGCCCTTTGCGGGGGCTGGAAGAAGGTACATTTTGAAACAAATATTTATTTATTTACTTATTTGACTGTGTCGGGTCTTAGATGCGGCATGAGGGATCTTCGTTGTGGCACGAGGGATCCTTCGTCATGGAGCAGGCTTCTCTAGTTGCAGTGTGTGGGCTTCTCTCTAGTTGTAGTGCATGGGCTCCAGAGTGTGGGCTCAGTAGTTGCAGCACGCAGGCTTAGTTGCCCCATGGCATGTGGGATCTTAGTTCCCCAACCAGCGATCGAACCCGCGTCCCCTGCATTGGAAGATGGATTCTTAACCACTGGACCACCAGGGAAGTCCCAAAAGGTACATTTTTAATAGTTCAATTTCTCCCATGGTTATAGGTTTACTGTTTCGACTTCTTCTTGGACAAATTTTGGTTACTTATATTTTCCTAGAAAATCATCCATTTCATGTGGGTCTCATATTCATTGGTATAAGTTGTTCATAAATGTTCCCTTTAAAAAGTATCCTCTATATGTGTACATTTCATATCTTTTCATGGCTGATGTTACCTATCAAGTATTTTCTCTTTTTTATCAATCATTCTAGCCAAATAATTTTTAACCTTAAAAAAGCAAACCTGTGGCTTTATTGATCAAGTTTGCTGAGTTTTCTCCATTTCATTATTTCTTCTTCTATATTCATTAATTCATTTCTGACCACTTACTTTGGCTTCATTTTGTTTTTCTTTTCAATCTTTTTTTTATGTTCTAATAAATAAATGTAGGGCTAGCGTTTTCTTCTGAAAATTGCTTTGGCCATATCCCATTGGTTTTGATGTGTGTTTTCATTGTGGACCAGTTCCAAGCAGTTTACTTCCTCTTTAAACCAAGAGATCTTTAGAAGTGTGTTTTTATATTTCAGGAGTATAGATTTTTTGTTGTTGTTGTTGTTCCCTGTTTGTTAATCTCTAAATTTATTGAATTCTGGTCAATGAATGTGGCCTGGATAATAACAGTTTTTAAAAGTGTGTTGTTATTTCTTTTGGGCAAAGAACAGAGTCAATTTTGGTGAGCTCAGCATGTGTGCTTTTAACTAAAAAAAAGGGCTTAATATTGCATTATTTTTACCTTCCATTATTGTCATAACTTCTGAGAAAGGCAACAATTTAGTTGCGTTGATAGCATTGGACTCATTTGTTCAACAGATCTTCACTGAGTGCCTGCATATTCTAGGCACCATAGGCTTTGGGAGACAGAAAGATGAGCAAAAACAGACGCAGTCCACCCTTGTGAGTTCATGGTGTAGTGGGAGAAGCAGGTATGAACCACAGAGTCCCTTTAGTGAAACAGTGAGCCAAAGAAAAAGACATTTGGTTCTGTGAATGCATATCACAAAAGATCCCATCCTAGGGAAAGCTCTCCTGATATTTGAACAGAGAGCCAAAAGGGGAGTGGAAACTAACAAGGATAAGGACTGGGGAACGGAGAGGAAGAAGAGTGTGTCACAACGCTCCCTGTGGAATGTGATCAGGTATATGTGGTGGGGACCTGGGAGTAGGCCAGGGTGGCTGCAGCACCCATGGTGCAACGCAGTGGCCGAAGCTGAGAAGTGGCATGTGTGTGTGTGTGTGTGTGTGTGTGTGTGTCTGTGTGTGTGTGTGTTTGTGTGTGTGTGTGTGTGTGCACATGCGCTGGCAGGAGGGGGTGCAGACCATATAAGGCCTAATAAAGAATATTTATCCTAAGGGACTTCCCTGGTGGCGCAGTGGTTAAGAATCCGCCTGCCAATGCAGAGGACATGGGTTCGATCCCTGGTCCGGGAGGATCCCACATGCCACGGAGCATCTAAGCCCATGCACCACAACTACTGAGCCTGCACTCTAGAGCCCGTGTGCCACAACTACTGAGCCTGTGTGCCACAACTACTGAGCCCATGTGCCTAGAGCCCACAACAAGAGAAGCCACGGCAATGAGAAGCCCACTCACCGCTACAAAGAGTAGCCCCTGCTCGCCACAACTAGAGAAAGCCCATGCGCAGCAACAAAGACCCAACGCAGCCAAAAATTTTTTTTAAAAAAAGAATATTTATCCTTAAGAAAAATGGGAGGTCAGTAAAAGAATTTAGATAGGCTTATGGGACCTTATTTGTGGTTTTAAGAGATATTTTGTAATGTTTGCTCCAGGAGTTATTTATTCCTTGATGTTGTGCATATAGGGGTCCCACTTCCCTTCTTGCCCTTTAGCAAGATTGATCTAAATATAGTTAAGAAAACTAATCCCCAGGTGCATTTTCTATTAGAGGCCTGCAAGTTACCCTGTACCTTGGGAAACAAGTCTGTACTGCTAGTATAATAGATTATAATAATCATAACAATAAGAATCATATAATAATAGCTACCGTTTTTTGAGCATTTGGTCTGTGCCCTAGTTCTGTGCTAGGTCCTCTACAAGTTTTATCTCATTTGATTCTCACAACAACCTTATGAGCTATTTTTTTTTTAATCACATATGTTAATCACCATGTCTGTCACCCTTTTTAAGGGGAACTCCCTGCCTACAACCTTCCTTGAATGGGGGATGCCCTCAGTGGTTTTGATTTATCTGATGTGATTATCCTCAAACACACACACACACACACACACACACACACACACACACACACACACACTCATTTCTGATTGGATCAGGGGTGAGCCTGGGACCCAACAGCAACAAATCCAGTGGCCAGCCAGCAGTTTTTAGGCCTTATCCAAATAGATTCTTGCTTTTAGACATTTCAAGTTGGGATGTATAAAGCAAATCAGTTAATTGCAGAAACTGAAGTTGAAAGATGAAAGGCCAGCGAGGCCATGATGGGCCTGAGTAAATTGAGGGCATAAGTAATTCAAAGGTACAAAGAAGCAGAAGCTGGAAAAACTGGTTCATAGAGGGAAGAGAAGTAGATTCAAGAAGAAGCCAACTCTTGGACAACAGTTGAGCCACGTGAATGACGGGCACTAGAGAAAAGATCCACACATTCCTGTCTTGGCATCCAATTCCAGTCTCTGAAGCCCAGCTGCAGTGTGGTTCCTCCTCCCAGCTGTTCATGAGATACCTGCCTCCCCTGTCAGGCATCCCCAGAAGCTCATTACCAGAGTGCACCTGGAGGAATCTCCGCTCCATGAAACACGAGAAACTCAGCATTCTCGGGTGCAGATGAAGAAACAGAGGCTCAGAGAGGTTAAGTAACTATCCCAAATTGCCACAGCACATTGGCAGAGCAGAAATTCGAACTGAAATGAGCGTGACTGTAAAGCCCTCATGCTTAAGCATAGTACTGTTAATATTATAGCAGCAGGAATTATCTGCTTAAAAATATTTGCTCAGACCTTTAGCTGTTTACCTTGACAATAAACACCGGGGGTACACTACTCCCAAATTAGTAAACTAAGTGACCTGGCATTATTGGCCTATTGTTAAGTACCACAGCTTAATAATATTTAACATGAGATGATCATTGCTTTTGAGTGGACTACACAAAAGCAGTGTTTTGACCTAGTCAGCTATTTGGAGAGTGGGGGCTGGGGGTGGGGGAAGGGACACATCAAAAGATGGGTTTATAATTTCTCTTCCAAGAACTGTTTAGAGTCTTGCAGGTCTGAGACCTGATGATCCATTTAACTGGGGAGTGGCCATGTAGAACTGGATCATGTGAAAGAAACTTCTAGCAATCACTGAGAAGCAGACAGCTGCTAATCCAGTTTTTGGTTGTGGAGGAACAGAGCTGGGCACCCAATCAATCCTATTTGTGGTCCTCTAAGTGGAATGTCCTCTTCCTTGTAAAAGGGTTTCCAGGTGAAGTGGCAAGGGGAGTGAGTCCACAATGAATTTACTGAGCGCCTAGTAAGGATGAGGCGTTGTCTTCAAGGAAAAGTTCAGAGTCATAGGTCTGCAAAGCCTTAAGTAGGTCACCTTTGCTGTGACACAGCAGGAACTCTCTGAGATTGCAGCCTTCTGGTAAACCACCAACACTTTCTCTCCCAAGACTCTTCTCGCATGTGTGCACTGACCCAATTGCCTCTCCAGATGGTCCCAGGTCCCGTGCTGAGGGCCGTGGAGATCTTCCTCTTTGGTGTCCCTTCTCAGCAAGACCTTATGTGTCCTGAGTTAATTGCAGTTGAAAACATTTCCTTTTCTGACCTTTGCCAAACCACCTTTTACCTAATTCCTGGTGTTTACCCTGTCGAGAGGGGGTGTGGCCAGAACCCAGAGACCAGACAGACCCACAGAGGCAAGAGAGATTAGGAAAGTCCCAGTGGGATGCCGCAAGCCCCAGCTACAGGTCCCATGAGTGTCAGCCAACAAACTGAGTCACAGAATCCAGTGGCAAAGATCAAAACCAAGCCTTGAGGGCAGCCACCGGATTCCACAGATTGTCCCTCGGGTCCACCTTCACTCATCTTTCCTTCTCCATATACCAACTATTACTCACCAAATGTTTTTCTTTTTAAAATTCATCTTCATCTTTTATTTTTTTAAATAGGCAATCACTTTTATTTATTTTTTTAATAAATTTATTTTTTTTTATTTTTGGCTGTGTTGGGTCTTCGTTGCTGCATGCAGGCTTTCTCTAGTTGTGGAGAGCAGGGGTTACTCTTTGTTGCGGTGCACGGGCTTCTCATTACGGTGGCTTCTCTTGCTGCGGAGCACTGGGTCTAGTCGCGCAGGCTTCAGTAGTTGTGGCACTCGAGCTCAGTAGTTGTGGCACACAGGCTTAGTTGCTCCGCAGCATGTGGGATCTTCCCAGACCAGGGCTTGAACCCGTGCCCCCTGCATTGGCAGGCAGGTTCTTAACCACTGCACCACGAGAGAAGCCCCTAAAAGTCATTTTTAAACTTAAATAAGTAAAACTGTATATCAGTAGGATAAATGAAGAATGAAGGTCACTTGTCAAAAATAAAAAAGGAAGCCTTAAAAACAGATTTAACTATCAAGGTAGAAATCATCTGTCCACATTTTACCTAAAATTGTAGGTCATGGCCATGGCAGAGTGCCTGCCTCACCTTGGCCTGCCTTGGGCTGGAGTGTCCAGGCCTGACCCAGAGTCAGCCTTGCACATGGGGCCTGTTTCCACCACCTGTGGTTGACAGACTGAAGTGACTTCAGCTAGCTGGACCTGTTTCCTTCCCCATCAATGGGGGACCACAATAGTACCTGCTTTGTAGGGCTATTGCAAAGATTAAATGAAATAATGCAACGAAAGCTCTTAGCACAAGGCCTGGCACACATTATACACTCCACAAATGCTGTCTATCTTTTCCAGAGCTCTCCCTATAAGTGCACTTGTGATTTTCAGACCGTTCATCCCAATGTTTGTTTGGGAAGCATGGTTTTTAATCAGTAAGACCAAAGTTCAACTTGAAATAGAAGGCATCTAAGTTATGAAACAGCGAGAAAAGTGTAATTATAGTGCTATTATTGCTCAGGATGAGAAACAGTAAACTAGAACAATGGCTCACGAGGAGCAATTGGCCAAGATTAAACGCATCTTTATGAAGGCGGTCAGGACAGCCTCCAACAGAAGGGGCTGGCCCCGCCCCCTGGCTCCACCCCCTCACCCAAACAGCCCTGTGGCGGAACCTAACCCTGGTTTCTTGGCAGCACTGGGAGCGAATCAGGTCAGCCTGAGTCCAGAGTCCTGAGCCCCACTTGGCACAGCTTCAACCACAGGTCTGGGGTCACAGTCGTGCCCACTCCAGGCTAGAGGCGCGGCTCCCTGCACTCAAGGTGCCTCTCAGCTCGGAGCAAAGGGGCACAGCTGCGGCTAGTTCCCAGCCTCCAGCACAGCAGCTTCCAGACATTCTGCCACAGAATTTTCCCAAATGAAACTTCCCCCCTTCCTGTACAGCTTGGCTCTGGCCACCTTGAACTCCTCTCACTTTCAACCACTTCCTTTCTTTCTCAACACGAGCTTCCCTCCACATGCCCTGAGTTTCTTCATCATGTCACTTCACCCACCTTCCAGGACACTAATCTACCTTCCTCCCCTCCTCTCCTCTCTCCCCTCTCATTCTCTTATTCTTTCTTTTTCACCCTACCTTCTCCTCCCCTCCCTTTCTTCTTTCCCAAATGTTTTGAGAGCATTTACTAATGGGCTAGGTATCGTGTTAGCGATTACTGTGGTAACAGGATCCTTGTCCTTATGGGATGCTTTCTCTAAAAGGAAAGACTAACACTAACAAATAATTTCTTGAATAATTATTTAATTACACCCATAATAATGCTGAAGATAAGGGATCCAAGTGGACCAGATCGTACAGACCTGACTTGACATTGTCCACAGCCAGCTGGCATATCTAACGTGCTAGACGGGGACTGCCCTGTAGGGCAAAGATTATGTCTGCTTCACATTGTATCTCCAGGGTCTAGTACAGAGCCTGGCACGAACATAGTAGACACTCAACAATTACTTGTGGAATCAATGAATAAAGTGCTTTTAAGTATAACCTGTTAGTGCTCATTTAGACATGGGAATCATGAGGGAAAGTCCCCTTTCTCAATCCCATCTCCTCTCCTCACCCTATCAACAGACAAGTAATTAATAGCCAATTTGATGCTAAAGGACTGAGGTGTCAAGGAATAGAGGAAGGCCAAGTGTTCTCCTAGATTCTCTGCCCTCAGCTCTCCCACTGAGGAAAAGGTACCCAGAACCTCCCTTCCAGGAACCCCCAGCTTTGGGGACACAAAAAGGGCAATGCCTCTGCCTGGCTTCACAACTTCTTTGGTGTGGAGTCATTTCGACTACCCTCACCATGGCCAAAAAAGTGTCTTTCAATTCACATCCGCTTTGGGACTTGTTATTCGACTGCCTCAATTATGTAGGAAGCAGTGGGTTACTGAAAATCATGCTAATGTGAACAGCTATGAAAAGATATTAATCCAAAATGAGGGGCAGGGTACAACTTCCAGTAATAAGTGAAAGGAGAAAATATCCAGAACACGTCTACTCCATCACAGTTTCACTTCAAAGTGGAAAATAATAATAAGGTGTTAAAAGATGGGAGGAAAGAAACTGACGAAGTAAACAAACCGTCCAATTACAGCACAGGCACCACTGAGAGGAGGGCAGAGTACCACTGTGAGCCTCAGGCCCTCAGGGAGATGTGTGGAGGTCACGATGTGTGAGAAGGGAGGAGATGGGTCATGGGGCAAGAAATAACCAGCCTTGGGCTTGACCCG
This sequence comes from Lagenorhynchus albirostris, assembly GCF_949774975.1. Taxonomy (NCBI): domain Eukaryota; kingdom Metazoa; phylum Chordata; class Mammalia; order Artiodactyla; family Delphinidae; genus Lagenorhynchus; species Lagenorhynchus albirostris. The sequence continues at coordinate 128,145,915 of NC_083096.1, forward strand.
AACTTGACCTGGCTCTGATAGGAATCTGTCCAACTTGGCAGTGATGTGACAGTAAATTCCATGGATTTGAAAGCACAATTCACAGCAAAAAACTTGATTGCATTTTGTACAGAATTATCCTCATTGTTACTGAGCTGGACAAAAAAAAATGTGCAAGAGATGCAGCATCTCTAACTGTCTGGCCTGGGACACAATTGGTCCCTTTCTCGCTGGTACCCAGGGGAAGTAGGCTGATATAAGGGCTGGTGAGGTCACCTTCAACGCACCGTGTGTGTGCCGACAGGCACGTCAGTGCGGAAGAGAGACGGATGCTCAGCCTGCCTGCTTCATAAACTCAGAATTTAATAGCTGTAAAGGATGTTAGAAACTGCCCAGTCCAAAAGTCCTGAAGAAGTTCAACCCCATTGTTTCCAGGGTGAGACTGAGGTCAAGACACAGGAAATGACTTACTCAGAGAGCATTGCTAAATTGGTAGCAGAGCCAAGACCTGCTCACAAGGTGCCTTCTTCTACTTCAATTTCCTCATGTGGTAGAGGTCAGTAAATGTTAGCCATCATCACCTCTGTTACTATTATATGCACTTTGCACACCCTGTGGCAATTAGACTGTATCTTCCTGCCTTGTGAAGGCAGAAACTGAGAGGCACACAGCTACCGAGGAGCAGCCCTGGAACCCTGGTGTTCGGATTCCACTGCTGTGCTCCCCCTGGTCCTCACACTGTCTCCGTGCACGCTGTGTCCCGTGATCCGTAAACTGCGAAGCTCTGAGTCTAGAGAGACCCTGTGATTGTTGGTTCTAGAAAATCGCTCTGCTAACTTTGTCTGCACAGTGGCTGGGCTGTTGGGATGCTCCCCAATGGGGACAAACAAACAACCTCTTCAGGATGACTCTTTTCTTTCTGGTGAGTGTACAACTGGGGACCGTGCCAGAAAGCAGAAGCAGTTCAGACAGGATGCTGGAGAGGCAGACAAGCAGTAGATCCCAGAAGGGCCCTGTCCAGCTTAGGGTGCTTGGATTTTAGTTTACCTATGGATACGCTGGTGCGGTTTAGCGATCAGATGCCGTGGCAAGATCTGTGCTCAAGGTATTTCGTGATGGCGGTTGGGCGAAGGATGATTTTGAGAGGGTTGGGGGAGCGGTGGGGAGATGATGGTTGTAGGGGAGCAGTGGAGGGGCAGACTGAGGCCAAAAAGGCTGGAGTCGGGGTGAGCCTCCAGTTTGCAGCTTTGATGGCTGAGTGGGATGAGGGAGGAAGACACATGGCACCGGGGGGAAGACTAAAAGTTCGGATTTAGACAGTTTGAGATAAAGATGCCCAAAGGATATCTGCGCCTGGATTCCTCCAAAGCAAGGCCTGGCACACAGATTTATGCACTGGTTGTTTATTTCAGAAGTGATCCCAGGGAACAGGAGTGAGAGACCGGGGAGGCTAATATAAGACAGGATGGAAAGTCAATCAAGGATGTGTATCGTGTTGGCCCCTCCATGGGACACTAGCACTGGATCCTCCCAGGGCTTCCTGGGGGAACTTACACTACATCTCAGGATTGGCCACCAAAGAGACAAAAGGGAGAAGCATTATCCACTGGTTCTTGTACCTCATTGGTCCAGGGCTTCTCCATGGAATGTTAATGCCCGCCCTCTGCCCCCATATCTGAGTTGCACATGTGTAAAGGTCAAGCACTTCCACAGGTGGCCGGGATGAATGAATAGGTGTCCAGGGGCATCAGAGAGGCTCCAAGGCAGGAAGCAAGGTGTAAGCTACTTGCTGAGGTCAGTCACTATGTGAACTAAATCAAAGCCAGGGCAGACTGCCTGCCAGAGCTGCTTCTAGACTTGGAGGTGAGACCAAGGGTCTGTGAGATGGTGCACAAGAGGCATCCAATTCATGAGACATCTAGGTGGGACTGTCCAGTGGGCAGATGCATAAATCATCTAACCACTTCCCTGGTGGTTAAGAATCCGCCTGCCAATGCAGGCGACACAGGTTCAAGCCCTGGTCTGGGAAGATCCCACATGCCGCGGAGTGGCTGGGCCCGTGAGCCATGGCCGCTGAGCCTGCGTGTCCGGAGCCTGTGCTCCGCAACGGGAGAGGCCACAGCAGTGAGAGGCCCACATACTGCAAAAAAAAAAAAAAAAAAAAAAAAAAGCGATGCACTTTTAGACTGGGGGAGCACATGAGCTAGAACTGGCCATTTTTCTTTTCCGACTGTGATCTTCACACCTGAGGATCACAGGAAGAGTCTGCTCTAGCACTTAGTTATTGCTATTAGTCAGTTAGTATTTATGAAGCCTCGTGAAAGTAACTGAGGACAATACAAGAGTGACTGTGATCCCGTCCCTGCTTGTCAGGAGCACTCAAGCTTAGAGCGTGGGAATTAGCTACACTCCAGAGGAAGTTAGAAACTGATCTGGGGTCCAGGAGTCTATTCATTCTTTCAACAAATTTGCTGAGGGTCTACGATTGGCCAGGCCTGATCTAGGTGCTGAGAATACATCAGACAACAAAACAGACCAAAATCTTGCTCTCGTGGACCTTATATCTTAACAAGATGTATTAGTCAGAAGGGTCTGCAAAGCATCAGGGGCTTAATCAAGCAATGCTTCATTTATTTCTCCTTCACACGAAGTCCACTGTGATTTTCCAGGGCAACTGTCCTCCAGGCAGTGATTCAGGGGCCCAGAAGGCTTCACCAACTCAGTCTGAGGTTCCTTGGTTGCTACGGCAGAGGAACAGAGGAGAGACGGGAACCTGCCATGGGCTGGTCAGTACAGCAGGAAACACCCACCACACTTTCCTTCAGGACTCGTCACATGGCCTCACCTAATGACACACAGGCAAGAAATCTGGAGGAGCAAATGGAATAATTGGTGAGCCCTATCATTTCTGCTCCTTGCGAGGAGACAGCCTATAGACATAATAAATAAAGAAGTTATACACTATATAAGAAGGTGGTTAAGTACCATGGGAGGAGAGCAGGGTAAGGTGGATGGGCAATGTCTGGGCTGGGGGGGAGCATTTTTAAAGAGGGTATTCATGGTAGGTTTCATTGAGAAGGTGGCATTTGAGCAAAGCCTTAAAGGAGGTGAGGGAGCCATTTGAATATCTGGGAGAAGAGTGGCCTCAGCAGAGGGAACAGTCTGTACAATGGCCCTAAGGCGGGAAGATGTCTTGGGGAGGAGACAGCAGTAGTAGGAAGTGAGGTCAGATGGGTAAGGGGTGGGGGGCGGACGGAGGAGAGGAACAGTGTACAGATTGGGTAGGGCCTTAGAGGCCATTTGTCAAAACTTCGAGGGGAAAGGAAGCTACTTACAGGATTGGAGCAAAAGAGCGTGAAGCTTTAACGTGACCCCTCTGGCTGCTCTTTGGAGAATAGGCTGTAGGGCAGGGAGGCTTCCGGGAAACAAGATAGAAGGCCGTGCTAGTCACCCAAGCGGGAGACAATGGTGGCTGGGGCCAGGAGGGTAGCACCGATGAGAAGCAGTTCAATCCTGGACATATTTGGAAGTCCGAGCCATGGGGCGGAGTTTCCGGAGCTTTTGTGCTTCATCAGCTCTGACTGTGTACGTCACAACAATCCAGAGTCCCCGAGGTGAAAGTGAGTCCGGGGGCGGGGAGAGCGAAGGTGGAGGGAGGGGTTAGGTAGGGAGTCCAGTGACAAGGCTGAGAACTAACTGGACTCTAAGCCACGCCCTTCCCTGCGCAGCGAGCCTGCGGAGGGATTTGCCTTACGAGCTCACGGAACCTGCTGACTGGATGGTCATGTCCATTTCCCACGAGATCCCAGCCCTGCAGTCTGGCCGCTTGTCAGTTATCACAGATACACGTTAAAGAGCAAGGCGAAGAGCCTGAGGTCTGCACAGTCAAGATGACCTTAAAAGCCAGGGTCAGAGTCAGAAAAGGAACGCTGGTGCCCTGCCTCCGGGCTTAGTGCAGCTGCTTCCTTCTCCTGCTCTTTTCTCTTTTACCCATTTTTACCAAGGTCAGAAGAATTGGGGCAGCGGGGAGAGACGATCAGAGCGAGTCTTTCCGACCTATCCTCTCATCCCACCTCACTCCTCTGCACTTGGCACAGGCTTTGGGAGTCCCCGCACCAGCAGAATGTTCAAGTCTAGCCCTGTGAGGTGGATGGAATGTATCAGGAAACACAGCAAAACAGCCGCAGTCTATGTAGTGGTTGGAGGTGAAAAGCAAAACTCTGGTATTAGAACTGGTTCCAGTCCTAGTTTTGTCACCAGTTATGGTACCTGGGACAGTTACTTTAGCTTCAGTAAGGTTCAGTTTCCCTATCTGAGAAATGGGGATAAAAGCTATGTCATAGAATTGTTATAACAGACATTATTATATGTAAAGTGTCTGGCTCAGAATAGGAGGATATGACAGATCCAGTACGTTGGTTCACTCAAAATCTTTTCTCAAACATCTTCTGCCTTCCTCTACTAGAGAGGGTAGAAGAGGGACAATACTCAAACTCCCAGCTCTTCTGTAGCTAGGGGTGGCCATAAAACCCAGTTATGGCCAATGGGATGTAGGTAGAAGTCCTTGACTTTTCCAAATAAAAAGTCAGGGCTTCCACGCAGCAAGTCCTTACTCTTCTCTCCACCTCCCTCCCCAACCTTCTTGCCTGGAACTCAACTGTGAGAGTGGAGGTACAGCAGCCATCTTGCAGTCATGAGGTAACAAGACAAGAATCATAAGCAAATGATGATGGGGTGGCAAGACAGAAAGCACTGGGTACTTGATGACATCGTGGAGCTTCTATTTTAGTCCATGGCTACCTGCCCAGAAATTTATTGTTGTGCGAGACAAATACCTCCTCACTGGTATTCACCAGTGTTTGGTGGGGTTTCTGCTATGTGAAGCAAACACAATATCAATAGCTATCATCATTATCATCTCTGTTCTCCTGCGTCTATCACAACTTCCAGTCACAGATTTAGATTTTATTATCTAATTGGGGAGTCAATTAGGGTTTATTAAATGAACCTCTAAGGTATCATTTCCCAGGGAGTATTCCAAGAAACATTGGTTCTTCCAGATATTAATAGGTGTTCTGAGAAAAGAAAACTCTCTACTGTCAAGTGAACAAATGGTGGTACCTGTCAGAGATATTTTAACAGTGATTTCAAGTCGATGTACTATCTGAGGGCTTTCCAAAGGATATGTGTAAAAAAAAATTATTTTAGAGAATCAGGTTCAGATCCTCAACTACCATAAGTACTCTTTGCAAAAATTAATATGTCTAAAGACTCCTTATTAGGGTTCCTCTCTCCCTCCTGTCTTTTCATCACGTCCATCTTCCCACCTTACAAGAGAAAGGTGCATCTCCCGCCCAGCCAGAAACTACCCTGTTGCATTGCACTAAAGTTGTAGAAAGCTCTGTGCCACAAAGAGACGATTCCGAATATTGCTACTTAACTGGATTCTAATGGCCAGGTCATCCTTTTGCAAGCCTTGTGGTTCCCAATTCTTTGCTTTCAACAGAATTGAAGGACACCCTAATTGAATTGTCAGCTGATAAATCATTAAAATCTTTTCTTAATGATGAATCACCATGTGATCTTCATTTTATATCTTTGAAATAGTGCAGACGTGAGTGGCAATGCTATTAAATCTATTTTCACCTACTTATTTATGTGAACACAGTTTCTCAATGCCTATATCTGTAAAAATAATAAATAGGAATAGAATGGATGCTGCACCCTGTCTCATTCTAGCAATAAATAACTCACCCATGGATACAAAAAACAATTGAGAAAAAGGGATACTCAGCTTATTAATGAATGCAATTCCAATAAAAATTTATTTTTACGTTTAATAATTTTGTATCATAATGAATTGTAATATTTGTCTGTTGTTTTGACTAATTCTGTGCTAATGATAACTAAGTCCAGAAGAAAAACTTTTACAACACTTTGTAGCCCTCGACTTACATTTGTGTGTGTGTGTGTGTGTGTATGTAGGTACAGAAGTATGGTAGAGTGACCAGTAAAGGCCTTTAAACATTTAAACATTATTTTAGAATAAAATTCTGTGGGGGGGACTTCCCTGGTGGTGCAGTGGTGAAGAATCTGCCTGCCAATGCAGGGGACATGGGTTCGAGCCCTGGCCCGGGAAGATCCGACAAGCCGCGGAGCAACGAAGCCCGTGCGCCACAACTACTGAGCCCGCGTGCCACAACTACTGAAGCCCACGCACCTAGAGCCCGTGCTCTGCAACAAGAGAAGCAACCACAGTGAGAAGCCTGCGAACCTCAACGAAGAGTAGCCCCCACTCGCTGCAACTAGAGAAAGCCCGCGTGCAGCAACCAAGACCCAATGCAGCCAAAAAATAAATAAATGAATGAATAAAAATTAAAAAAAAAATTCTGTGGGAAAAGTGGAAAGGAGAAAAATGGTGACCATGTGTATTAAAGAAAAGCTTGTTCATGTACTTTTAAACTAGATGGTGGTGGATATCAAATTCTCGTAGCCGGTGTCAAATTGCTGTGGTATTTAGAATTCCTTGGAAAATATTTAAGAGAGCAATGTAAGAGCTTTATTTTTAAATGGCAATATTTATAATGTCAGAAATCATATCCTTTGCAACTATTTAAACTTATTGTGAAACTTTTTAGATGTTTATTTTTAAAATGGATGGGGGTATACAGTTTTCAAAATTTTGGAGGAGTATACAGGCAAAAATTTGAAGATCACTGCCTTAGAGGATCTGCTTTCATGGATAGATTAAAATGCCAAGTATTAAGAATGATATTGTGGAACTAGTGCTTCTACAATCATTTATTCTTCTGAAAAAGGCTAATTATAATCACTGCCTTGCATATTATACTGTACCCAGCATCCTTTACACATAGATAATGCAAAGCTAAACTTTACTCCTCTCTCTCTCCCACTTAATCACAAAAGACAGCTGTTTGGAATCCAAAGTTATTAATCTATTAATAAGATTTCATCTAAATTGTGAGGACAAGAATGTAGTCTACAATCAAGTAGCTTAAAAGAGAAATACATTTGGAGGACAAAATACCAAAAAAAAAAAAAAGAAGATAGGATTCATAACAAAAAGCAAATTAAATATGTTGTCAGTGAGAGCTGAGTAGGAAAAATAGGCAGTGCCAAGGGGTGAGAGTTAACTGCTCTGCCCCAGCTGTCTTTTGAAGAATGTATTGTCTACTTTTATGGGATGCATATGTTGGGACCCAGTAGATCTAGAAAGAGATGGAAAAGGCAAAGAATAGCAATCAAGGACAATAAAGATCTGATTTTATTGAAAGGTCTAGATTCACTTTAAAGTAGTTAACTTATTAAAAGATTTATGTTTCTGTCTAAATAGAACAGGAAGTCAAATGGTAACCCAGGGGATGTTTTAGAGTCAAACCTCTCAGAAGAAGGGAATTACTTAGGGTGTATTAAGCATACATTAATATTTTTTTGAAGGGATATTTGTTTTGGTAAAGAATCTTTGGTGATCAAAATTCCTGCTTAGATTTCTTCCACTGTATAAAAGGAAAAATGGGATAAAAGTGAAGAAAATAAAACTTCAGATTATCACAACTATTGTAAGATGATAGAATTGTAGCTTGAATCAATTCTAATAACTAAAGCCAACTTTTGGTTAATAATCATAAGAGATGCTATGAATAATATTAACTCAATTTATTGGTTATTAACTAGTACTTATAACTGAATAAATTATTGTTTCATAACTAATTGTCAAGCTTCATTTAAGCCAAAAGTCCTAACATCTCCTCTGGTAGAGGTGTCAAAATGATCTAAAGACAGGAGAGATGTAGAAAAGACCTGACTGATTCACAGTAGGGACTCTTGACATCTGAAAATAAGGAGCCAAGAGAACAGGGCTGTTCTTGCCAGCCCACCCAGGAGAGAACAGAAGACCTGCTTTTAAGAAATCAAAACAACAACAAAACAATTCTCTCATTTTCAGTCCACTCCAACATCACATATCAAGTGTTAGTTATTTTGGTATGAAGAATAAGACTTTTCCCCAGTGAATTTGCTCCTTCTCCTGCATTGCCTTGCTCATTGTGAGTCCACAACCTGTACACCTGCACATGGCAGCCTTGATTCACCATCTACCATTCTCCCACACTAGAAACCTGGGAATCGTCCTTGGTTTCCTCTAATATTTCCTTCATCCACTTCTCTCCATCTATCTGTCTCCTAGCAAAGAACTCAAATATGTATGGAATAAATGACCTGATTTAATATGATCTATGATTGATCTCTTTCTTCAAGGAGTGCTCTGTGAAAAATGAGGAGATGGATACAAAAACCCCTTGCCCTTTAGCTCTTTGGGTGCCACCTCCTCCAGGAAGCCTTCCAGATCCCCTTCCACCAATCAGACTCGGGTATGTGACCCTCCTCTGATCTCCCAAAGCACCCTGTGCTTACATTTGCCGAAGAACTTATAATTCTGTTTTGCAACCATTAATTTACTTGCCTGAGTCCCCCACTAGTTAGGAACTTTTATACCTGGATCCCCAGTGCCTAGAAGAGTATCTGGTACAAAATACAAAGACAATGAATGTTGTTGAATGAATGAATGAATGATACAAGGAATAAGTGCAATAAGAGGTAGCCACAAATCAGTCCTATGGGGAGACATAGGAAAGAGCAGCTAATTCTGCTATTAGGGTGAGTCAAAATATGAGTTGGAGTTTCCCTAGTGAATAAGGCAAGGAAAGGTGTTATAAGCAGAAAGAATAGCATGAACAAAAGCATGTGGGCAAGAAAGCACATGAAATATTTAAGAAAATGGGAGCCTGGCAAAGCTCAAGAACAGCTTTGAGTGGGAGGAAATGGGGCAGATGTGGCTAGAAAAGTTGTTTTAAACAAGTTGTAAAAGATCTGGAAGAGATATCAAGGGGATTGAAAATTATAAAGTAGAAAGTCACTGAAGTTTTTAAGCAGAGTAATAACATGATCAGATCTCTAAAAGAGAAAAAAATACTTTGTTTCCTTTTTGGTAACTAAAAGCCATAGATCTACCTTCCTCCATCTTTATATTTCTTGCTACTTCATGAAAGTAAAAAAACAAAGCCCAGCTGAAGCAATTCCTTGCCTGGTCTGAACTAGGCACTTTTTTTTCTTTTCCTTGTTTTCTGACCAGTTGCTTGGTGAAGTGAGTGCATCATACAGCTGGGAAAACACGAGCTTCTCGAGTTTGTTTGGCTTCAGAGCTATGTGGGTGAGCGTGAGTCTGGGCAGTGTGTCAGCTCCTTCCTGAAAGTCTGGGTCAAGGAAGTCCACGACACAACCTTGTTTACTTGATTTTGCTTTCAGTGTTGAGAACACTGGTTCTGATGACTACAAAGGTGTATGTGGTCCCTGTTGGCTCACAAGCCTGCAATTCCTTTGAAAAGATGATCTGATTGGGACAACTGTGACCTTATTTTAATACCTCAGTTCCTTTTGAAATGCCCAGATGGAACTCGATGCTTTATTTTCCTAGTGGATTTTGTTCCTGGCTAACCATCATAGTTCAGTGGGTCATTGGGAATAATTCTTCGGGACTGAATAGCTGGGCTTGCAGATTTGGAGGTGGGGGACTCCCACTTTGAGGGACCAGTCTGCTAGCCCAGATATACGGAGTTACAGTTAATTGACAAATGTTCACTGAGTGCCTGCTTTGTGCCAAGCACTGGGATCCCAAGACAATGAAACAGTTTCTACCAGAGTCCAGTAACTAGACTGAAAACTCATCAAAGGTAAAGCCAATTCTTATTTCTCTTATATCTCCCAAACTGCCTAGTGCAGTTAACTCAAGGCAGAGCCTCAGTAGAAATGAAGGTCTTAAATAAACAGGTATATTTCAATTTTTCCCAAAAAATATTTACTAAGAACCTACTGTGGGCGAATATCATGTTAGGTAGTGGAGAGACAAAGATGCCTTTACCCCCAAACTGCTCCCGGTCTGGCGGGGAAGACAGACATTAAAACAATTATTCAGCCTATTTGAATCTGAGCCTCCAAGGAACCCCAAGGCCCCTAAAGAACCTTTTGCCACCTTGTCCCTCCTCTGGAACCCCCAGGCCTCCCTACAAAAAGGCTGGCCGGGATGCTGCCCAGCATAATGTCCAGTCTGATACTTTTGCCTTTTCAGCTGTTATTTTACTATCATTCCTACAGGCAGTAAATAGAGGCACAAGCCTCTCTTACTTGGGGCTCAGAGGAGGGAACAACTTGACAACATGACATGAGACGAGAGTCTGATTAGATCTAGAAGGGGATTATGCAATCTCCAGCAAAACCCAACACAGCAGGTGATGTTTTGTTTCAAGGAGTCTACTCAAACCAAAAAAAACCCCTACTCCCCCAAGCATGGGTTGTGCAATCCAGATAGAAGGGCACCTGACCATTATTTCATGTTGGAAATGATGGATTCCAGATACAGAAAATCATTTTGCAATGGTATTATAAACATTTTAATTTAAAAAGTTAATTTAAATAGTCATTTCTTCCGATTCTACACCCAACATTATCCACAAGCCTGGTTTTGTAGCCATCTTGGTTCAAATAATCTTGTTACCTGCTGAATCCTTACACTCACTCATGAGCCACAGTGATCCAGAAAACCTTCCAAGGACCAGTTTAAGAATCTCTAGAGCTAATCCTCCAGGCAGAGGAGAAAGGAATGCTTTTGTTTCCTTTTCATCCCTTGCAAAGCTGATATTTAGAGCCTAGAAATGGGGAACCTTCAACATTCTGAAAAACGGAAAAGAAAGAGATGGAGGGAGAGTGAGAAGGAGAAAGGAGGGAAAGAAAAAAGGAACGAAAGGGGGAGGGAGGGAAGAAAAGAGAAAGGGAGAGAAAAGAAGGAAAACCATTTACCCAATCCTCTCCTCAGATTTTCAAAATATAAATTCATAAAATCCTAAAGCTGAAAGGGCCAATTTCCCACTTGTAAAAGCATCAAACATCACCTGAGCCGGTTTTTCAGTAAGAACCACAATTATTCTACAGAAACATGTCAACAGTTCTCTGCTCAATTTTATGAGCAAAAAGCAATGAAGCAAATTACACTTGTCTGTGTTCTATAGAATTTGGCTTCTTAAAATTCAGGTGTTGGGGGCTTCCCTGGTGGCGCGGTGGTTGAGAGTCCACCTGCCGATGCAGGGGACATGGGTTAGTGCCCCGGTCCAGGAAGACCCCACATGCCGCGGAGCGGCTGGGCCCGTGAGCCATGGCCGCTCAGCCTGCACGTCTGGATCCTGTGCTCCGCAATGGGAGAGGCCACAACAGTGAGAGGCCCGTGTACCGCAAAAAAAAAAAAAAAAAAAAAATTCAGGTGTTGGACTGTTGAGCAGAACATGCTAGTTCCTTTGTTAATGCTTTTGTTTTTACCTCCTTTCACCCAAAGCAAGATTTCATAATTGGATTATTTAAAAATAAATTACTGGCACAAGACCAGACTAGTCTCTCGTCACTTTTCCAGCTTCATCTTTCTCCACTTCTTGCTGTGCCCACAAACTAGAGCTCTCGATTCCCATGCAGACACCACACCATTTCACCTCCAGGCATTACCCACATCCCCTCTCCACGGAATGGCCTCTCCTGCAGTTCTCCCTGCACGCATGGGCTTCTCCAGGATGACCTTCCTCCTTGCCCTTCCTTTGCGCTCCTCTCTCACGCTTAGTGCATCTTCACCATCCCACTTACCATCTGGCATTGTAAGGACCACATTGGTGCACACACCCCTCTCCCCCTCTCCCCATAGTCACCCAAACACGGTGACTATGCATCACTTATTTTTCACGCTCTTATGGCCTAGCATACTATCTGAAAATAGTAGGTACTGGTATCAGTTCTTTATTGCTGCCTAACAAATTGCCTCCAAACTTAGCAGCTTAAAGCAACAATATTGATAATCTCACTTTCTGTGGGTTAGGAATTCAGGTGCAGTTGCAGCTTAGTTGGGTGATTGTGGCCCAGGGTCGCTCACGAGGCCACAATCAAGGTGTCAGCCAGGCTGCCATCATCACAGGGGTTACTGCAGGAGGGCTCCGCTGCCTAACTTGCTCCTCAGGCTGTTGGCAGTCCTCAGAAGACCGACTTCCAAGCCAATCACATGGCTGTCCTGCAGGCTTTAGGTCCCTCTGGGCTGTCAACTGAAGATAGTATTTCCTTATCACATGAGGCTCTTCGCACAGTTACTCAAAACATGGCAGCTGGACACCCCCAGAGTAATGGCTGAGAGAGAGACAGAGACAGACAGAAAGACAGAGAGACAGAGAGTTCACGTGCGTTAGAGCACCTGAGCAAAATGGGAGTCTCTGTCTCTTTGTAACCTAATCTCAGAAGAGACATTCCATCACTTCTGCTGTGTTCTATTTGTTAGAGCCCAGTCACTAGGTCTAGCCCACGCTCAAGGGGAGTGGATTGAACAAAGACGTGAATACCAGGAGGTATCAGGGCCGACCATAGTGCTTAGTAAATATGTTGAACAAATAGATGCATCTCTCTAGTCAGAATGAGTTTTTCCCTCCCTGGAGATGTACAGCATTGAATCTGTTTATTAAGGAACACAGCACAATGTGTGTGACTTTTTAGCTGAGCATACGCTCATACGCATCAGTGGATTATAAGCAACTGCATAAAAACAGTGCCAAATATATGGCTGAAATGAAATAAATAATTATTGATCGGGTGAGTAAGGGCAAGAAAGGTTGACAGAGACTAGTATGTGTCCACCAATATTTGTTCTTCAGTAAAGGAATTGTCTTCCTTTTAGCTGGGCACATAGGTGTTCCACCGGAGACTATATTTCCCAGTGTACCTCACAACTAGAGATTGGCCATGTTACCAGTTTTTGGCAAGTGGGATATGAGTGGAAGACTGGGTGAGCACTTTTCTTCCTTTCTTCCCCTGCTGACTGGGGAAGACAGAGGTTTGGGTGGGTTCCTAAGAAAGAAGATAAACAATGAGGGTGGCAGGACCACCCTATCAGATAATTTCCCTATGGACTAATACCTGAAGCAGAACTAAACTTTTACCTTATAAAAGCTATGTGCTTTATACATATATATATTACTCAGCCATAAAAAAGAATGAAATAATGCCATTTGCAGCAACATGGATGGACCTAGAGATTATCATACTAAGTGAAGTAAGTCAGACAAAGACAAATATCATATGATATTACTTATACATGGAATCTAAAAAAAGTGATAAAAATGAACTTATTTACAAAACAGAAACAGACTCACAGACTTAGAAAACAAACTTATGGGTACCAAAGGGGAAAGGTGGTGGCAGGGGGAGAGATAAATTAGAAGGTTGGGATTAACACACACACATTACTATATAAAAAATAGATAATCAACAAGGACCTACTGTATAATACAGGGAACTCAATACTCTGTAATAACCTACATGGGAAAAGAATCTGAAAAAGAATAGATATATGTATATGTATAACTAAGTCACTCTGCTGTACACCTGAAAGTAACACAACATTGTAAATCAACTATACTCCAATATAAAATAAAAATAAAATAAAAACAATGTACTTTAGGGTCTTGCTGTTATATCAGTACAGGCTATTACCTGTCTGGTACAGAGTCTTTAAAAAATCCAAAAAGAAGTCTCCCACGACCCCGTCCCCTACCCCAGAGCTTGCCCCATGCTTTAAGCATGCTCTAGGAACTCCACAAATATTTCTTAGATCAAATTGTGCCCGAAGGCCCACTGGGCTGTGCTGGTGAATAAGAGAGGAGTGTTAAGGTCACCACCTTTCCCTATAGTCAGGCAAGTACAGGCTTCTTGGGTCAACTCTTGTAAAATCCAGGGGCTATGAGGCTTCTCAGTGAAGCAGCTAGAGCAGCATGGAGTAGCCTGAACTTTCAAAGGTCGGAGGCAGAAAGCCAGCAGGGAGAGGCTTACGTCAAAATGGATTCTTCTCAAGGAAAATCTGTCCAGATTGAGGTTTCCTCACAGGATGTTGATTTGCTTTCCCCAAAAGGAGAAGAGTTCTCAGCCCAGCTCCTGCAGAGGGCCAGGCCAGCAGCTCCTCCAAACCCCACAGCCATCAAGGGCAGGTGTCCCACTGGGTAGCAGCGGCACTGTCAGCCTTGCTCCCCCCTCTGCTCTTGGAGAGCCAGCCAGCTCTCCCATCCTGGAGGAACAGGGCCTCTGCCTTAATCTGGAGCTGGAAAGGATCCGTGGCCTCGAACTGAATGTTTTTGTTCGGTTTGTGTTCTTTTACAGTATATGGACAGAAGGCTCCAACCAACACCATCCGCAGATGCCAAAATAAAATGCTCACCTAGCCAAATCATCTCTGCTGAGGCTGGCTCAGGGAGATGACAAACCCTTGTTAAAATACAGGAAGGGGAGAGGAAGGAAGTGGGATACACTTGCCTGGATTGAAAATCTGTTAATAAGATAGCTGTGTGCCAAGCGTAGAGTAATTTGAAGCTATTTCTCTTTTATGGGAAGGCAAATTGGAGAAACCAGAAGAGGAAGAAGGGCTGAGGAACTTCAGGTTGAAGTCTACAGATTCAATGGTCTTGGAACATGGGGAAGCCTTAAAGAAGCATTCAGGGTGCTAAAGATGAGGACCAGGTCCATTACCGAAGGTGATTCCGAGTGGGCAGATGTTTTCATGCTGTTGTTCTCAGAGGACGGAGACAGTCAATCCGACCGAAGGGTGGTTTTATGCAAGGGGACTGAAGGGACTCACCCTTGAAGGATGATTAAGGTTCTCCAGGTGGTCACTGGCATGCAGTGGAGGGCATGTCAGGCAGGGAGAGGCTTGAACCACACTCCAGAGGTCTCAAAGGGCAAGGTGTGTTTCTGGAATTCCCCATAACCTAAGAAGGTAGAATCATAGGACACCTGAAGTAAGTCTTTGATAAGAAAGAATAGAGATGACTTCAATTAAAAATATGGAGACTATATATAAAATAGATAATGAATAAGGACCTACTGTATAGCACAGGGAATTCTACTCAATACTCTGTAATGACCTACGTGGGAAAAGAATCTAAAAGAAAAGAGTGGATATATGTGTATGTATAGGTATAGGTATAACTGATTCACTTTGCTGTACAGCAGAAACTAACACAACATTGTAAATCAACTATATTCCAATAAAATTTTTTTAATGTTAAAAAATATGGAGAAAATAGTGCAAAGGAGATGGGAGGGGATGAGGAAGGGTTAATAGAGCAGAGAGAAAAGAGAGACGGAATCCATTCCCTAGGATCCAGCTATAACAGGAGTAGGTTCAGCAAAATGGTTGTAAAACTTGGTGGTTTAAAAGTCACAGGCTCTTGAGTCAGCCACTGCATTAGTGTCCTTGGGCTGCTGTAACTACGTACCACACACTGGTGGCTTAACCATCAGAAACTTATTTTCTCGCCGTTCCAGAGGCTAGAAGTCCAAGATCAAAGTGTTGGCAAGGTTGGTTCCTTTTCAGGCCTGTGAGGGAGAATCTGTTCCATGTCCCTCTCCTAGTGGTGGTTGGCTGTCAATCTTTGGTGTCTCTTGGCTTGCAGCACCCTGTTCCCTGTCTTCACTGTCACACAGCATTCTCCGGGTGTCCATGCCTGTGTTTGTGTCCAAATTTCCCCCTTTATAAGGACACAGGCATTTGGATCAGGCCCACCTTAATGACCTCATTTTAACTTGATTACCTCTGTAGAGACACTCTCTCCAAATCAGGTAACATTCACAGGTACTGGGAGTTAGGACTTCAACATCTTTGCAGGGATGGGGCACTCAATTTAGCCTATCACAGCCATCTAGGTTTGAATCCCAATTCTGACACCTCACTGGCCGGGTGGTCTTACAGAAACTCTTATTAGCCCCACTTTATGGGACTGAGAGCATCCTCGGTGCAAAGATGAGCACGAAGTAAGCGCCTGACCAGCATCAGTGGTTACCACTGCACGCCCTGAAGGACCACATACGCAAGTCAAGCCCTGGCATCCTTCTACTTCAGGAATGGAGACTGAGGGGCCACAGACAGGCCCCTATTTTACTCAGTACTTCCCCTCCACCTCCACTGCCTATCCTAGTGCCTGGAATCTTAGGGGCTCAGTAAATACTTTCTGCAGTTTATGACTCTCTAACTCAGTTTAAATTTTGAGCCACTGTACCCCCAGGGTGACAGTAACAGAACCGATCAATCTGGGGTTTCCCTCTCCTTTTTCTTGGGATTGTGGCTCCATTTCAGTGAATCCCATGGTGCCGGGACTCAGGACAGAGGCGTGGGAGCTCGTTGTTGTCTCACTGGTCCACCAGGCCTCTGAAGAGGCTCGGTTGGTCCTGGTTGGTCCTACAGCAGCAGTCTGCACAGGCCTTGGTCCCATCTGAACACCCCGGCCTCTCCCATGCCCGGCCACCATGTTTCCTCCATACCAGCCCAGAACACAGAAGTCTTTCTGAGTCTGTCTGAGGCTTCATCTCTGCAGCCACCCACTCATGGGGACTCCGTTTCCCCCAGGCAGAGCACTCCTGCCCCTGGGCTCCCCAAAGTTTCCTGAGGACATGCAGCCCCCCGACTCTGCCTCCTGGGAACCCCCCCCACCAAGACCCTCATTAACCCTCCCTCTACCGTCCCAAAACCAGCTGGACTGGAGGAATCTTTCCTCTCTCTTTACTGTATTGTCCACAGGCATTTTGGGGATAGCCCCCCATCTTCTCTGTCCACTGAAGAACTCGGGTTTGGAAAGCAAAGCCAGGAAGAGACCTGCAGCCTTCCTCCCCACTCACCCTCCCAGGCATGGACCCAGACCAGTCTATTGACTCAAGGGGGAAATACCAGGAAAGGGGGAAAAAAATAAGTTAAGATTGAAAAAATATTATCCAAGCTTGTTTGGGTGAATCAATAAATGAATACATGGCACGGGCCCACAGAGCTTGGGGGAGATCCTAGGCCAGCTTCATGAAAATCCTCTCTCCTGAGGCTCCACTGAGGCCTCTGTTCCCAACGAGAGGGCCCAAACCCCCTCACAACTCTCCCACCCAGAGGTCTCAGCTCAGGGCTGAAGCTTCTACGGTTGAGGTGCTGCCTGGCCACGTGCCTCAGGTGGAATCACAGGTTTCTTCCCCGCTGTGCCCAAGTGTGGCTGGCAGTTCTGATGAGCACTTAGCCCTGCTGCCTGGTATTATTACAGTTAATATTTGACATGGCTGACCTCCCTGCTACCTGGAACCGGTTCTTACTCAACCTATGCAGCCAAGTGAAAGTCTTGCCACTTGCTACCCAGGTGACCCTCTCCCAGCCTCATTTTCCTCATAGGTAAAATGGGGATAAGAACTCCCACCTGCTGGATTGCTGTGAGGATTAAGTAACGTTACCTAAATAAAGCCCCAAGCCCATGGCCCTCTAGGCGATGTCTGCTGCTGCGAATCACTGTGGTTGTGGCTATGGCTGGCTTGACCGGGCTCTCCTGTACCTCACCTG
Organism: Lagenorhynchus albirostris; assembly: GCF_949774975.1. Lineage (NCBI taxonomy): Eukaryota > Metazoa > Chordata > Mammalia > Artiodactyla > Delphinidae > Lagenorhynchus > Lagenorhynchus albirostris. The sequence goes on from NC_083096.1 coordinate 128,163,346, forward strand.
TGCGGAGAGCGAGGGACGGTCAGGCTACCAGTGTTACCACAGCACAAGGGGCCCTGCCTGTGGACTTCACCCAACAGAAGGGCCATCCCTAAAACCCACTCATGCCTTAAACCACCCCAGATTAAGATCAGCGTTGATCCACTCAATAGCTAAGCCCTTATGAAACATCAACTATGAGCCTGGCACTTGCATACATCTGAAAAAGGGCTCCACAGGGAGATAGATACACATGGGCAGAATAATAATGAAATGAGCTAAAACAACTGGGTTTAAATGGAGGGAAATGATTTGTTTGCTTGTGGTCATTGATTTATTCATACCACCTTCGGAGCCTCTTGTGTTTCCAAAAAGGATGTAAGGAGGCCTGGGAGAAATAAGGAACTTTACCCAGGAAGTCGTCTGTGAGCTTGGCCTGGAAGATTGTCACTGGATAGCAGTGAGAACAGAGATACTCTGGAAGCAGCAAGTGCAGGGACGTGGCTGTGTGGACACGCCAGGCCCAAGATGCTACTTTTCCCGGGAAGGAAGCAGAGTGCTCATCCTCAGATATCCACACGCCTTCTCCCTCACCTCCTTCAGGTTTCTGCTCAAATGTCACGTTCTCTACCAGGCCTTCCGAAATCACCAGTGGCATGCTGGAGCCGGCAAGTACCAGCTCAGAAGAGCTGACTTAAATATTCAGGAAACTTGCAAGCTGGTTAGTATACACGGTGATTAATGAGAATTAAATTATGTAGATGTATAATTAAATGAATTGTATTCGAAATCAAGATTTAAAATATCCAAACTCATCACTTCTTAATATTTTTTGGCTCATTTATGCCAACAAACAGTATTCTTTACATATATATATATATATATATATACATATATATATTCTTTTTCAGATTCTTTTCCATTATATTGAATATAGTTGCCTGTGCTATACAGAGGCCCTTGTTGTTCATCTATTTTGTATAGAGGAGTCATCACTTATTAACTATTTTACTATTATCTCTACTCAAAGTTATTTATATCTACTATATTGGTTTGGTAGAAATTGTGTATAATATTGTACTACTGTGCACTTCTTCCCAATTTCGTGTTTAATGATGTCACATTCATAGCATGCAATCTGCCATGACAAGAATATTTACACCAATGAAATTGGCCATCGCTACAAATCAGGACTTTTTCCACCCGGAAAGCCAGGTATTAGACATTTCCCAGCACCCCGCTGCTGGCCACCTTCCCGCTTCCCACTCCCAGCCGCATTTGCTCTGATTTGTTGTTTCCATAGCCCGTACTACTTTTTAACATGTTGCACAATTTGCTCGGTATCATTATTTTCTATCTCACCACGTCAGAAGTAACCTCCATGAGGGCAAGGATTTTTCTTCTATTGTGTCCTTCACGTATTTCCACACCCAAAGGGTGCCTGCCACCTGGCTGGTGCTCACTAAATCTGTATTAAATAATGCTGGTGAATGCTGGACTCACCGTGGGGTAAGATGGGTGGGCATGGGGCTGTGGATGGGGCAGGAGCCCCTTCTACCTCTCTGCCTTCGCCCAGCAGCACACAGCCAGCTGTTTTCCTGAAACTCAGGCTGACCTGAGTTTCGGAAGCTCTCTTTCCCTCCCTCCATCCCTGCAGTCCCTGTGCTGCCTGCAGCCTGAGGTGTGTCTTATGTAAATGTGTCCCCCAAGGGCCCAAGTCTGAGGATTCCCCCCCCCCCCCCCCCCCCCCCCCCCCCCCCGCCAGCTCTAGTCACAGGCCAGAAGGTGCTCAGCACATGTTCCTTAGTGCTCTGGAGACCAGCGCTTTGCTATCTCTAGGGCCGTGGTTCCCAAGTGGCCCCAGGCCAGCAGCATCAGTAGCACCTCATTGGAAATGCAAATTCTGGGGCCCCACCCCAGACATTTTGAGTCAGAAGTTCTGGGGATGTGGCTGTCTTAGTTCGTCCAGGCTGCTAGAGCAAAATACCACAGCCTGGGTGGCTTATGAACAACAGGAATTTATTTCTTAGTTCTGGAGGCTGGAAGTCTGAGATCAGGGTGCCAGCGTGGTGGGGTGAGGTCACAGACATTTCACTGCATCCTCATGTGATGGAAGTGGCAAGGGAGCTCTCTGGGGTCTCTTTTATGAAAGCACGAATCCCATTCATGATGGCTCTGCTCTCAGGACCTAATTGCCTCCCAAAGGCCCCACCTCCTGATACCAAGAGGGTTAGGTTTCAACATATGAACTTTGGGGAAACACATTCCAACCCTAGCAGAGGCCCAGCGATTTGTGTTTCCAAGATTCCAATGCAGTGGCTTGAGGACCACTGATCTAAGCCTGAGTTCTCTAAAGCAGTGGTTTTCAAATGGAGCTATGTTTTCATCTGCCCTCCTCCCCACCGAGGGGACATTAGGCGTGTCTGGAGACATGTTTGGTCAACAAACTCTGAGGGTCGGGGTTCTACTGGCATCCAGTGGGTAGAAGCCAGGGATGCTGCCCACCCTCCTACAATGCACAGGCCAGTCCTCCACAACAAGAATTATCTGCCCAAAAGGTCAATTGTGCGGGGGTGGAGAACACTGCTCTAAGGTAGCCTCACTCCCCCATATCCATCCAGCCCTCCTTTGCTTCTTTCCTATCACATGTTCCTAGCACCCAGCAGCTGATTAAAACCAAGATGCCAGCCTCTGACAGGCATCTGTGAGGAAGACAGATGGGACTGGGGACCTGCTTCATGCAGAGTCCCTGCACCAAGGAATACAAGCACTGCAGCTGACCTTTACAACCCAGCATGTAAGTGTTATGATCAGAGAACTATCAAGGAGATGCTCCCAACCCGAGCTTGGAGCATCAGGGAGGACTTCCTGGAGAAAGTGGCTTCTGTGCTGAGACTTAGAGTTAGGATTCATCAGGGAGGGATGGATGGGGGATAGCTTTCCTTACGGAGAACTTACTATGTTTCAGTCACTATGCTGTGTGTTTTATTATCTCATTTCATCCCTGAAACACTCTCCAAGGTTGATACTATTATTATCTCCATTTTATAGATGGGGACACTGAGGTCCAGCTACACTAAATAACTTGCCTAAAGCCACAGAGCTGGGAAACATTGAAGCAGGGATTTGAATCCAGGTCTGTAGATTTTAAAGCCTGATAGGAGGTGATTGCCTGACAGAGGGCAAAGAAGGTAGACTGGAAATTTTTTAAAAAAACACCACTAACTCTCGTGTTAAGGGGTGAACTGTGTCCCTCCCACTGCCCCAAATTCATATGCTGAGGTCCCAACGACCTCTAGTACCTAGAGAATGTGACTGTATTTGGAGATAAGGTCTTTAAAGAGGTGATTTAGCTAAAATGTGACCATTAAGGTGGGCCCTAATCCAATATGACGGGTGTCCTTATAAGAAGTAGAAACCTGGACACAGAAAGGGACATCAGGGACATGCATGCACAGGAAAGACCCCGTGAGGACACAGCAAGGCAGTCGTGCACAAGCCAAGGAGAGAGACCTCAGAAGAAACCAAACCTGCTGACACCTTGATCTTGGACTTCCAGAACTGTGAGAAAATGAATTCTTTTGTTTAGGCCCCCCAGTCTTCTGTGCCGGCAGCCCGAGCAAACTAATACACCTTGTTTCCTCTCTGGGGACATTGCTTTGAGGGTGAGAAAACTTAAGGCATGTTAAATCTTTTTGTGTTTTCTGTTGTAAGATAAAAGAGAATGAGAAATCTAGGTCTGTGTCCCCTTCTCTTCCCAACCTGACCCATGCGTCCCCTGCCACAGGGACATCTGTTCAACCAAAGCGGCTAGGAGACACTTTCTCTCCCTGGCTTTTGTTAAGAGCCAACATTCATTCATTGAGGAGATTGTGCAGAGCGTCCTAGCAGGGGAGGAGAGCTGGGAGGGTCTTAAGTGGCAGAGGCAGATTCTCTGAGGTGAAGAGGTGATAGAGATCTGAGGGTGCCACCCAGGGGGACCCAAGCCCATTTCCTTGCAGTACCACAGGGAGTGGCCATTGGGCAGCTGACACGGCAGACCAGGCCTAAATTCTCATGCAACAGAGCACTGGCACCTCAAGGCATAGATCACGGACGTCTCAGCCGCAGCCAGGGTAGACCCAAGACTGTAGACAGGGACCGCTAGGAAGTTTTCTTTCCGGTTGTGAGCCCTAGAACTTATACTGCTTCTGAAGGATGTGGGGTGCAGTCAGCACCAACACAAGCTGAGATCGAGTCTTCCATCAGCCCAGAGGGATGGAGGGCCCGAGTTAGACTGAGATGAACTTAAATGTGATATTTTTGCACATCCAAACTTGTGCGTTAAGATCCAAACCGACTAAGCTTTATTTTCAGAATTGGGATAGAGAAAAGCAGGGCAGAAGCCAATTCAAGGCAAACTGAAAACACTTCTGTCAGCAGGAGAGACAGTGAGCCAGAGGGGAGGAGTAAGCGACCCAGTGTTTTTCTTCTGGCTCTGCCGCTGTCTCCTGGCTCTGTTTTGTCTCCTGACTAGACCTAATTACGCTTGTCATCCGCATCAGAAGGATGGGGCTAAGATTAACAAGTTAATGTGGGTAAAAGCTCTTGGAGCTCAGTAGATGAAAGGAGATCTAATTAGCAAGGCCAGCAATGACCGCAGGCAGGCTGGCCAGGGTGGGCTCCACCCCTGTACTCACCAGAGAGCTGGTTATAGCTCCTGGGAGGGGCTTCTGCAAATTCCACCCAAGCCTTCAGCACTGAGAGAACTTTCTGCACTTTCTTTTCTTTTCTTTTTTTTTTTTTGAATTTTATTTACTTTTTTTATACAGCAGTTTCTTATTAGTTACCTATTTTATACATATTAGTGTATACGTGTCAATCCCAATCTCCTAAATCATCCCACCCCCACCTCCCCACCACTTTCCCCCCTTGGTGTCCATACGTTTGTTCTCTACATCTGTGTCTCTATTTCTGCCTTGCAAACCGGTTCATCTGTACCATTCACACTTTCCTTCAGCCCTAGAATTCTGTGACTCTTCATGGGTAGAGGCAAAAATGTGTGCACCTCTCTAAACTGACTGAGACCAGGAAAAGGTACAACTCTCATCCTTTTTTTCCCTCAACATGGGCTGATCTGCCTGAACAGGCGTTAATGATTGCAGAGAGGTCGAGTGAGTTCTGTGAGGGGCATCAGAGGGGTGTGGGTTCAATCCCCATTGCCATTTACTAGATACGAGCATTTTGGCAAAACACTCAATACCCTCGAGGCTCCGGTTCTTCCCTTGCCCAAATGAGGATAATACTTCCTACCTCAGAGTTGCGAGGCTTAGATTTGTTCATGCTGGACCCAAATAAGTGCATTTTAAAAAATTAAAGTTAATAATAGTGGTGCCTGGAACATAATAGCTGCTTGAAATATTGGTTGGAGTTAACTCTTTCATTCAACAAAAACTTGTTGAATTATCTATTACGGGCCAGGGAGAATGGGCATTGTATATCCTGGGTGTACAATGATGAGCCCCAGAGACGACTCTGCCCTCACAGAGCGGATGTGTGTATCAGACAGTAACCTCCATAAACTCTCAAATCTTCCCCCAGTGCCTTGCTTCTACTCTTAAAAGGCATCACTTGAGAACTTTTTTAAATTAAAAAAAAATCCTAAAACCGGCTCACAGGTATATCTGCCTGAAAGAAAAAGACAATTGATTCTACCCTAAGAATTAAAGGGGACGATTACTTTAAAATACCCCAAATTACCCAAGAATTTTTAAGTGCAAATGCTGGAGCAAACCTTGTAACCTTTCCCCTTCAGCTGCATGATGTGTTACCCAGAGTTTCACCTGTTATGTAAATGGAAGCCTGGCAGGCTTGGAAATGGGGGAAGAGTTTGTCCTTTGACTGTGAAAAGGACTGGTTCCCACTGGTCTCTCTCCTTCTGGGCACTCACTTATCACCATTGCTGCAGAGCACAGGTCTGTGTAAATATTTAGTTAATGGCTATCTCCCCCACTGGCCAGTGACCTGCAGGAGGGTAGTGACCCTGATTGGGGTTCCTGGTTGAACCTCCTGGGCCTGGTGCTACCTTGTACACCTGGGCTCGGGGCAGGCAGTATTCCCTGAAGTTCTCCTGCAGGATCCTTATGAACTGGTACTCTTATCAGGTACTTTTTGCACATATAGAGTAATGTGGCATGGGAGGATTGCTGACTTGCTAGCAATTCTACAGCTAGGGAGGGGCAGAGCCACGAATCAGAGCATACAGGCACGCTCACCCACTCCACCATGCTGACAGATATTAGGTGGACATGTGTAGGATGGGAGGAGGGGTGTGAGGGCTGTCTGGAGAGCTGGGTGCTCAGGTGCAGCAGGGCCCAAGAACATTATGTGGTGCAGGCTAGTCTCTACCCATTAGCTGAACAACCTTAGGAAAGTTACCTCGTATTTCGAAGCCTCAGTTTCCTGTTTGCATAATGGCAATTTAAAAACACAAACCAGGGGCTTCCCTGGTGGCGCAGTTGTTGAGAATCTGCCTGCTAATGCAGGGGACACGGGTTCGAGCCCTGGTCTGGGAAGATCCCACTTGCCGCAGAGCAACTAGGCCCGTGAGCCACAATTACTGAGCCTGCGCTCCGCAACAAGAGAGGCCACGACAGTGAGAGGCCCGCGCACCGTGATGAAGAGTGGCCCCCGCTTGCCACAACTAGAGAAAACCCTCGCACAGAAACGAAGACCCAACACAGCCAAAAATAAATAAATAAATAATTTTTTAAAAAAACAAAAAAAACCCCCAGCAAATCACAAGCAAATGAGATACTACCTCACATTCTTTGGGATGACTACTATTAAAAAAAAAAAAAGGACAAAGAAAAAGTATTGGCAAGGATGTGGAGAACTTGGAAATTTTGTGCACTGCCAGTGGGAATGGTGCAGCCACTATGGAAAACAGTTTGGCATTTCCTCAAAAAATTAAAAATAGAATGACCATATGATCCAGCATTTCCACTTCTGAGTATATACCCAAAAGAATTGAAAGCAGGCTCTCAAAAAGATATCTGTACACCTATGTTCATAGCAGCATTATTCACAAGAGCCAAGAGGTAAAAGCAACCCAAGCGTCCATCAAAGATGAGTGGATAAACAAGATGTGGTCTATACATACAATGGAATATCATTCAGCCTTACAAAGGAAAGAAATTCTGACACACACTACAACATGGATGAAAACTCAGTACACTATGCTAATTGAAATAAGCCGGTCACAAAAAACTAATACCATATCATCCCATTTATATAAGGTACATATAGTAGTCAAATTCATAGAGACAGAAAGTAGAAGAGTGGTTGCCAGGGGCAGGGGACAGAGGATGGGGCATTGTTTAGTGGGTACAGAGGTTCCGTTTTGCAAGATGAAAAGAGTCCTGGACATCTACAGTGTGAGTGTCCTTAACACTACTGGTCTGTACACGTAAAAATGGTCAAGAAGGTAAATTTTATTTTATGTGTATCTTACCACAATTTTAAAAAGAAAGAAAGAAAACAGAAACAAGCCTGGGAATCTACCTGGGAGGAGTAGATGAGATAGAGTCTAGCACGTCAACCATCTGGAATGAAGAGGTTAAGGGCCCAGATACCTTAGGATCTCCCTCAGACTGCATTTTAAGAGAGAGTTTCTATACTTTTAGCCCTAAAGAAGTGACGAGCACTGCAAGACTTTCATCCGGTGTGGCGGGCCACACAGAGAGGTTTATTGTTGGTGGTTGTTTGGTTGTTTTTTTTAAAGCAGAGAGGACTTTGGGGGCAACTGCCAATTACAAAGCAGACACCTCTCACCATCCGCAGCCCACAGGCCTAGGGCGGGTTTGGAACTAGCCTCCAGACAGGGTAGGGCAAGCACAGGGCCTGACGGGGTGAGGTCCCATTTTTATGTCTCTGCCAGACACTGGTGCCAGGTTGCTACCAGCTGCCGGCATCTTTCAGTGCTGCCAATAAAAGTTTCAGCAACACTCACCGAGCCAGAACTGCCAGGCCTAGTGCCCCGGTCAGCACCCAGCACAGCCGTCTGCACTGACGCTGCACTGTCTCTCTCTGCAGAGCAGGAACAATAGATTCCATTTACAGAGCCCTGGTGTTTTGCATATATGATCTCATTTAATCTTTACAGCAACTCAATAGGGTGTTATTATATTCACTTTTTAGGTGTGCAAACTGAAGTTCAGAGAGGTAAAGTGACTTGCCCAAACTAGTAGGTGGAAGAAACTAGACTTAAACTTAGGTCTAGGGACTTCCCTGGTAGCGCAGTGGTTAAGAATCCGCCTGCCAATGCAGGGAACACGGGTTCGAAGCCTGGTCCGGGAAGATCCCACATGCAGCGGAGCAACTAAGCCCGTGCGCCACAACTACTGAGCCTGCACTGTAGAGCCCGTGAGCACCACTACTGAGCTCACGTGCCGCAACTACTGAAGCCCGTGCGCCTAGAGCCCATGCTCCACAACAAAAGAAGCCACTGCAATGAGAAGCCCATGCACGACAACGAAGAGTAGCCCCCGCTTGCCGCAACTAGAGAAAGCCCACGTGCAGCAATGACCCAACGCAGCCAAAAATAAATAAATAAATAAATTTTTAAAAAGCTAAAGAAATGGCCAAAAAAAAAAAGAATCCTAACCAGTTTCACTGCTTTCAGTCTAAATCCTCTCCACAACAACACCTACAAATCTATTCTTTTAGATTGACTAAATAGTTTTAAAAATTATTTTTATCTCTTTACTAGATAGGAAATTATGCACTTTTTGTTTTAATGGTTATCTTTAAAATTTTAACATGCTTACTTAACAGTGTCTAAAGTTTATTAATATTTTTAACTTCTCAATATTAAAAAAACTTAAAATGCTTATATTTAATCACTCCCCTTCCATCTTGATATTGTTACCAATATTTTATTTCACCTTGTTTTGCTACCAGAAATTAGTAATTACTCATTTTTTAAAATATATATCCAAAAAAGATAAATAAATTAAATAATTAATTTAAAAAACTAAACTTAGGTCTGTCCAAAGCTGCCATCCATTTCATTATGCTACATTGGAACAGTGTGAATGAATGGATGGATGAGTGAATGAATAGATGAATGAAAGAAAACTGTAGGGGTTATTTCCAAATGTCTTTCAGCTGAGGATTTCAAAGCACTTCTCAAGAATTCAACAGTGATTTGTTGAATATCTACTCTGCAGGCACCTCAGAGCGCTGGATTTATAAAGTCAGGCCATGGTTGTCCTTGTCCTCAGGGAGCTTGCAGCCAGCTAGAGAGACAAACGTGTGATAACTAGTAATAGCTAATATTTATCGACATTGCTGGGCTAGCTTTCACAGGGGTTATTTTATTCAATCCATACCAAAAATAGCCTATGAAGGAGGAACTGTTATAACTCCATTTTTCAGATGAGGAGACTGAGGCTTTGATGGGCTAATAAACTTATTTCTGGTCCTATAACTCAAGGCTACTCAAACGATTGTCCTTGGCCCCAACTGCTTATCAGTGATCAGCTACAAAATTAGTACAGAAATAGAGTATTAGTGTATTTTATCAATCTAATAGAGCAATTTTATGTCTGCTGAATAAAATACTTTTTAAAAGTTGGTCTTGTATTTCATATATTCATTTCTTTTTATTTCATCTCATTTGTAATGAATTCCCCTCAGTATTTGAGGAGAATTGGCTCTATGACCCCCAAAGATACCAAAATCCACAGTTGCTCAAGTGCCTTATATAAAATGGTGTAGTATTTGCATATAACCTACACACAACCTCCCATAAATCATTTCTAGACACCTAATACATGTAAATGCTATGTAAGTAGTTGTAAATACAATGTAAATGCTATGTAAATACTTGCTGGCATGTTGTAAATTCAAGTTTTGCTTTTCGGAAATTTCTGGAATTTTTTTTCAAATATATTTGATTCACAGTTGGTTGAAACTACAGATGCAGAACCCACAAATACAGAGGGCCAACTGTACTTCATTTCATTCTATTTTACAAAAGCACTGATCTACTATGCACTGAGAAAAAACAACTGCTCCTTTGCCAGAGGTAGCTGGAGAAGCAATGAAACAGTTAAGCAGTAGCAGACGTGGGATTTGACTTGTGCGGTCTAACTTCATAGCCTATGCTTGTCCTCAGGGTTGAAAGATGGCTGCCGCGCCTCCAGGCTCTGTATCTGCATTCCAAGGAAGAGAAAGGAAAGAGAAAGGGAAAAGGCACATGCCAGCTAAGTCACATGGCTCCTTATCGTTTGTCTGTCAGGCCAAATTTATTCCCTAACTCATGGCCTTTGTTCTTCGTATTTCTCCTCTCCAGATATCCACATGGCTTGCTCCTTCACTTCATTTCCCATCTGCATTTGAATGTCACCTCCTAAGAGAAGAGGCTGTCTCTGGCCGACCTGTCTAAAATAAGGCCACTGTCCATTCACTCCCTAGCTCTGTGCTGTCCAATACCATAACCACCTGTGCCTAGTGAGCACTTGAAATGTGGTTGGTCCAAACTGAGATGAGCTGGAAGTGTAAAATACACACCGGATTCAAAGGCTGTTTAAAAAATAGAATTTAAGAATCTCATTAATAACTTTCATGTTTACTACATGCTGAAATTATAATATTTTGAACATACTGTACTAGGTTAAATAAAATATGTCATTAAAAATGAATATCAGGGCTTCCCTGGGGGCGCAGTGGTTGAGAGTTCACCTGCCGATGCAGGGGACACGGGTTCGTGCCCCGGTCCGGGAGGATCCCACATGCCGTGGAGCGGCTGGGCCCGTGAGCCATGGCCGCTGAGCCTGCGCATCCGGAGCCTGTGCTCCGCAATGGGAGAGGCCACAGCAGTGAGAGGCCCGTGTAACGCAAAAAAAAAAAAAAAAAAAAAAAATGAATATCACCTGTTTCTCTTTACTCTTTTAAATGTGACTACTAGGAAATTTGAAATTGCAAATTGTAAACATGTGGCTTTCATTATATTTCTATTGGACGGAGCTGTTCTAGCCCCATGCTGCTTTATTTCCCTTCATAGGCGTTATTACCACCAGACGTTAGATGACGTATTTCTACTTCGTTTATTGTTAGTCTCTCCCACTGGAATGTAAGCTCCGTGATGTCAGTGACCTTATTTCCTGTTCATCACTCTAACCCCAGTGCCCAGAACAGTGCCTGGTGCAGAACAGTTACTCCAGATCTGTTATATGAATGGATGAGAAATGAACAAAACCAACTAGACTAGAGAGTCTCTCAGGCCCTTTCATCTTTGTGATTGTATCATTTGTATGTCTGACAATTGCTTAAAAATATGTTTTTGTAAAAAGTGGAATCCATGTGTGTATTCTAACTTTAATCTATACCCTCCAAGTGGTTAGATAATATTCAGTGTCCTACTTAGAAATCCACACTCTAGTGGAGACTGCTTAAGCTTTTCAAATACAGAAATCTGTATCAGGGGTTTCTTAATTAGCATCAGGAATGTCAAAGATAATTATTCATTGTTGGAGAAAGAGCAGCGCTCCAAGTAGCTTATCTAGAAAGACTATACAGTCCAACTTGCTTGCAGAACAAAGTAGAAGAATCAGCAAGTTTGGCAGCATTGTACCATGCAGCGTGCTTGTGGGATTCACCCCTCCTACCTCTCAGAAGAGTTGATTGTGCCTAACTTGCTAATAAATACAAGTCTGGCAGAATTTGGTCTCAGACCTGCTTTCATAATAGCATACCCCTTGGTAGCAAGGTAAGGGGGATCAAGAGTATGCCCCCAATCCCACCCCGTCTACCTCTGATCCCTGGGGGCAGCTGACATTTATGAAAAGAAACTGACGGTCGTTAAACCAACAGACTGGCTTGGGCCTGGTAGTCAGAGACTGTTAGCCCTCATCCCAGATGCTTCATCTTCAAGCTCTCCCTCTGAGTAACAGAGCCCTGACCCTAGCTCAGACCATGCCTATCTGCACTTTGGCTGCAGTGCTTCTGGTCTCTTCCATGCCTGTTGCAACAAGCTGCTGCCAGGGTGGCAGGCAGCACGTCCACAGCATCAGAGGTCAGGGTGAGTTTCTCAATCTGAGCTAAGTGTTTAAAGGCAGCCGACATTCACACGGCCAGGCCTCTGGAATTAGCTGTGGGCCTTTATTCCCCCTTTGGTGAACACAGCTTCAATCTGTATTAACTCGGGGTAGGCCTGGCTCCAGGTTCCCAGCCCATCTCAGGGTGTTGCAGGTGGGCTGTGAATACACACACACACACACACACACACAGAGCATTGTCCAGGGGCTAAAGAAAACAATATGTTTCTCCCAAGCATTTACCATATTTTGTATGCATATAGATAAATACGTTTCCTTTTGATTGTGTTACTGACTTCATAAAAATTTCTCATCAATATCTAATCCATAGATCCTAAAGGAACAAATGCTATCCCTCAGGGTCCCCAGTACTCAAAGGCCGGGTGCTACTGAACTAATGATAAACTTTTGAGCTGGAGGAGAGTTTAAAGAGCGAAAAAGTCAGTGATTTTCAAAACTGGGGGGCGGGGGGCGTGGGGGTGGGAGGGAGGCATCATCTTTTTTAAAAAAACTAAAATACAATTTTAAAAAGAGAGAGAGAGCAATGAAAGTCCCAGAAGTCTCCTACACAAGCAGGTATATAGGGGACGGGCTTACCCCAGATGTACCCTTGCAGATCTGAGCTGAGATGTCCTGTCACTCATGCACCACAAATGTCTGTGAACCCTGCACCCCTTCAACATGAGGTCCGCTACCTATCGCTCTGGAGGAGCCATCGTTCATTCCATCACTCCACCAACATTCATGAGCACCTGTGTGTGCCAGGCAGAATGGTGGGCCCCGAGAAGAGACTGGCGTACAAGTCAGCAAGGTTCATCAGACAAGGGCACAGTGGTGTCATGGTGGAACAGGCAGCCATAGGAGTCCAGCGACAGAGCCTGTGACCCCTCAAGGGAGGCGATTTCTTAGGTCACCCTGGAAGGTGGATGAAGGGAGAGGAAAGAGTGGGGATGGGGGCAGCAAGGATGGTGTGAGCTCTCCAGGCCAAGGGAATCACATGCAGAGGAAATAGTTATTACAACTAATCCATGTGACAGAGATCTAAGTGCTTTTGCATGTATACAACCCACTAAGGTAGGTACTATTATTTGCTCCATCTTGCAGATGAGAAAATGAAGGCACAGAGCAGTTAAATAACTTGTCCAAGGTCACAGAGCTAGGAAGAGGTGGAGCCAGGATTTGAGCCCAGATTGTCTAGAACTAGAGTCTTTGTGCAGAACCACTGTATTGTGCTGCCTAAGAGTTCAGAAGAGCAGAAAAAACAAGTCAGTCGGGTTCAGTCAGGTTCAGTCCAGTGCTGCAGCAGACTCAGAGGTAAGGCTGGGGAGGTAGGACTTTGCTTTTAGTGCTGAGGAGCCAGAACTTGATCCTAAGGGCGATGAGAGCCCTTAAAGTGTTTTAATCAGAGAAGTGAAATGAATAGATTTCACTAAATTTCCTGCTACAAAACCAGATTCTTATAAGATCATCAACACTGCTCCCACAATCTCCCACCTCCTTGTTCACCTCAGTCACTTCCAGAAGGTCAAGGCCCCTTCTACGTCAACCACCAACACCCTAACCCTTACCTCCATGGCGCTCTGCACATCTATTAATCTGACCAGTTGCCACCCTGCCCGTCCTTTCAGCAGCCTCCCCTCCTATATCCTTAATCCCTTCTCAGAAGGCTTCTCTCACCTCTGGCCCTGTCTAGTGCCTGAATTTGCCTGAAAACTTTGCTTCCATTGCTGCTACTTGAAAGTAGTTGGCTTTTTTCTTTCTCTCATACCCTGCCCATGCCACACAACCCGGAGATGGGATGGGTATGTGCCTTGCTTCCCGTGGCCACTTCCAAATCATTTTATCCCCTTCTCCTTCAACCCTTCTTCCCTGGAAGCTTATTTCATTAGACTTTGCCCCACCTCTTCTGGACTGCCACCCTCTCCGGTCCATCCTGTTTCACCCTTTCTACTAATGACTTTTAGCATCTTTTCATTTCCTTCAATTGCAGCCATCCTTGGTTACTTCAGAATTCCAATGGCTTATCCATCTAATACCTTGGCTGCTTGTTCTTCAGCCAACTCCTGCTAATGACCCTTTCCTCCATCCTACCTAGCTATCCTCTTCCTTGGTCTTATCCTTTCATGTTGCAAACCCCACTCACTGTACCACCTCTGAAATTTCAACCTCAAATATCCTAGTCTCTGTGCTTCTAGCTCACTTTCTCTGATCCTCCAGTCCTGTAAGTCCTGAAGGTCATAAAGACCTTCAATGATTATTCACTTCAGAACTTTCTCATCAGTCACCTCACTCTCACCTCGCTCAGCTTAGATTCATGGTTCTTTCACTTCCCTGCAAACTCCCTCCCACAGCCTTACCTGCCAAGTTCCAACTTGGAACTCCCATCTCAGGTCAGGCAATCCCTCCCCTCATGCCCATGTGGAATCCCCTCTCGCCTTCTCTTGGACAGCACATCTGTAAGTATCTCCTCTCTTTCCTGCATCACTTTCTCCCTTTCTACCGGCTCACTCCACTTGCCCTTCCTCCCCTCCACAGAGGGTCAAAAATCAAGGTTCTCAAAAAATAAAAGGAAAAGCACAACAACAAACTTTTCTGAGCTCCCCATTCCCCTCCAACTATGGTCTAAAGCTCTATTCTCCTTTACTGCAAAACATCTTAGACGTGGTTCTCTACAGCTGCTGTCTCCTCTCTCCTACTTCAAATGTTCTACGCCACCCATTCCTTCTGAGGTTCTATCTCTCCACCTTGGTTGAGATGGCAAGTGGCTGGTGACCTCTGGATGACCAACCCAATGGTCCCTTTGCCATTCTTACTAGAACTCTGCAGCAACATTTCACAGTTTACCAGGCCCTCCTTCCTGGAAATGCTTTTTCTTTTGGTTTCTGTGACACCAGATTTTCCTGGTTTTACCCCCACTTCACTGGCAGCTCCTTCTTCATTTCCTTTGCTGGCTTTCTTCTCTTTGATTTTAAATACTGGAGCTCTTTTCTATATTCATTCTCCCCTTTGGTGACCTAATTCAACCCCATAGTTCAAATACCAATTTAAGACCATGTTTCCTGAATCTCTGTCTCTAGAACCAACCTCTCAGCTGATTCTGAGACTCATATCCAGCTGCTCTTTTGACACCTCCATGTGGATAACAAATAGACCTTTCAAATTTGATGTGGTCAGAGCACGACTCTTCATCGCCTGCCACCCTGAGCTTCACCAGGCTTCTCAACCATGGTAAATGACACCGCCACCCACTTAGTTACTCAAACCAGAAACCTAGGAGTTATCTTGATTTCCTCCCCCTCCTTCATTCTCATGAGCCAATGCTCTTCACCCTCTTCTCCAAAATATTTCCAGTACCCATTCACTTTTTGTTCTCTCTACTATTACCATCCCCAACCAAGTCTGCAGTTATCTTTGAACTTGACTACAGCAAAAACATTCCTAATTATGCTCTCTGCCTCTTCTCTTGCCCCTCCCCTATAACCTATTCTCCACACTTCTGCCAAATTATCATTCTGAAAAGTAAAGCATAATATGTCTCTTTGCTCCTTAAATCTTCCAATGTCTTCCCATCTGACTTAGAATAAAAGCAATACTTCCTGTTCCAGCTCACAGAGTCCTCCATGACCTGTTCCCCACCCACTCTCCCCTTTGCTCACTCTGCACTACTTGGTGACCTTTGTGCTCTGGACTTGGAAGGTTGTTCCAGTCTTAGGACCTTAGCTCTAGCTCTACTCTGCCTAGAATGTTCTTCCTCTAGATCTCTGTATGCACGGATCCTTCTCAAGTCTCAGCTGAAGTGTAGCATCCTCAGAGAGAATTTCCGCATCATCCAACCTAAAGAATCACCCCACCACCATATACATGTCATTTCTCTCACGCTATCTTGTTATATTTTTATCATAGCTGGTGAAGGAAAAAATAACACCACTTGACATTTTTATATTTATTTGTTTGCTTATCTAGTGTCTGTCTACTTCCATCTCCTCACCCCTGTCACACACACACTCTAGACTGTAATCTACACCTTTTCCTGTTCACTAACCTAGAAGAGTACCTGCACTGGTTGAATGAATGAGTTATAAACTATGTGTTTTACATTCCAAAGTCCAGAATCTGCACCTGTAGCTAGATGTACTGTGAGAAGGAAGCATGAGCAATCAAGAGAAAAATTTTCAGGTAAAATATGAAAAGGCCTGCAAATAAGTAATTTAAAACCTCCCAACAAACAAAAGTCCAGGACTAGACAGCTTTACTGGTGAATTCTACCAAACATTTACCTTAATACCAATCCTAAAACTACTGCAAAAAATAGAAGAGGAGGGAACACTTCCAAACTCATTTTATGAGGCCAGTATTACCCTGATAACAAAACCAGTTAAGGACACCACAAGAAAAGAAATTTTCTGGCCAGTATTCCAGATGAACATAGACACAAAAATCCTCAACAAAATATTAGCAAAACAAATTCAACAGTACATAAAAAGATCATAACCATGACTAAGTGGGATTTATTCCAGGGATGAAAATATGGTTCAAAATAGATAAATTAATCAACTTGATATACCACATTAACAAAATGAAGGATAAAAATCATATGACCGTCTCAATAGATGCAAAAAAAGCATTTGACAAAACTCACCATTTGTTCATGATTAAAAACTCTCAACAAAGTGGGTACTGAGGGAATGTACCTCAATATAATAAAGACCATATATAATAAGCCCACAGCTAACATCATACTCAACAGTGAAAAGCTGAAAGCTTTTCCTCTAAGATCAGGAACAAGACAAGGATGCTCACTCTCACCACTTTTATTCAACATAGTACTGGAAGTCCTAGCCAGAGCAATTTGGCAAGAAAAAGAAATAAAAGGCATTCAAATTGGAAAGGAAGAAGTAAAACTCACTATTTGCAGATGACATGATACTATGTAGAAAAGCACAAAGACTCCACCAAAAACTTGTTAAAACTAATAAAATCAATATATGGAAATTTGTTGTGTTTCTATACACCACTTCAGAAGGAGAACTATCAGAAGGAGAAATTAAGAAAACAATCCAATTTACAATTGCATCAAAAAGAATAAAACAGCTAAGTATAAATTTAAACAATGAAGTGAAAGACCTGTACACTAAAAACTATGACATTTTGAAATAAATTGAAAAAGACACAAATAAATGAAAAGATATTCCATGCTCATGGATTGAAAGAATTAATATGTTAAAATGCCCATACTACCCAAAGCAATCTACAATTCATTGCAATCCCTATCAAAATTCCAATGGCATTTTCCAGAGACAGAACAAACAATTCTAAAATTTGCATGGTACCACAAAAGACCCTGAATTGCCAAAGCAATCTTGAGAAAGAAGAACAAAGCTGGAGGTATCATGTGCCCTGACTTCAAACTATATTACAAAGCTATAGTAATCAAAAATGTATGGTGTTGGCATAAAAATAGACACTTAGGTCAATGAAACAGAAACAAGCCCAGAAGTAAATCCATGCATATATGGTCAATTAATTTACAACAAAGAAGCTAAGAACATACAATGGGGAAAGGGCAGTTTCCTCAATAAATGGTGTTGGGAAAACTGGGCAGCTATATGTAAACGGATGAAACCAGATCACTATCTTACACCATACACAAAAATTAACTCAAAATGGATTAAAGGCTGGAATATAAGACCTGAAACAATAAAACTCCTGAAAGAAAACAAAATAGGTAAGCCCTTTGACATTGGTCTTGGCAATGATATTTGGGGTTTGACATCCAAAGCAAAGGCATTAAAAGCAAAAATAAACAAGTGGGACACATAAAACTGAAAAGTTTCTGCATATCAAAGGAAACCATGAACAAAATGAAAAGTACACCTACTGAATGGGAGAAAAAAATTGCAGAGCATATGTCTGATAAGGTGTTAATATCCAAAATACATAAAGAACTCATACAATTCAATAGCAAGAAAACCAAACAGTCCAATTAAAAATGGGCAGAGGATCTAAATAGACATTTTTCCAAAGAGGTACAGATGGTCAACAGGTATGTGAAAAAAGTGTTCAACACTAGTAATCATCAGGGAAATGCAAATAAAAAACACAGTGATATATCACCTCACACCTGTTAGAATGGCTATCATCAAAAAGATACGGAATAACAAGTGTCTATGAGGATGTGGAGAAAAGAGAAGGCTTGTACACTGTTAGTGGGAATGTAAATTGGTGCAGCCTCTATGGAAAATGGTATGGAGTTTCCTCAAATTATTAAAAATAGAACTACTATACGATACAGTAATTCCACTTCTGGGTATTTATCTAAAGAAAATGAAAACAGTAACTTGGAAAGATATATGCACCCCCATGTTCATTGCAGCATTATTTACAATAGTCAAGATATCCTAAGTGTACATTGATGGATGCATGGATAAGGAAAATGTGGCATATATATATATATATATATATATATATATATATATATAATTCAGCCATTAAAAAGAATAAAATCTTGCCATTTGTGACAACATGGATGGACTTGGAGGGCATTATGTTAACTGAAATAAGTCAGACAGAAAGACAAATATTATATTATCTTCCTTATATGTGGAATCTAAGAACAAAAACCCAAAATGCAAGCTCATAGATACAGAGAACAGATAGGTGGTTGCCAGAGGTGGGGGTCAGGGGTTGGTAAAATGGGAGTCAAATGGTACCACTTCTAATTATGATATAAATGTCATGGGGATATATATATATATGTATAGCCCGGTGACTACAGTTAATAATACTGTATTGCATATTTGAAAGTGGCTAAGAAAGTAAATCCTAAAAGTTCTCATTACAAGGAAAATAAATTCTGTAACTATGTATGGTGACAGACGTTAACTAGACATTTATTGTGGTGATCATTCCACGATATATACAAATATAGAATCATTATATTGTACACCTGAAACTAATATAATGTTGTATGTCAATTATACCTCAATAAAAATACATAGAAGAATATTTATTGCAATAAGAAAATATACTACTTATAATATAATTAAAAATCAGTGCATATAATGGCAGTGCAAATAATGGCACAATGGTATGGTAACTATCATTTTGTAAGAAAAACAATATGTAAGAAAATATTGTCAATTGTTACTATGTTTCAGATTTTAAAATATTTTTAGGGCTTCCCTGGTGGCACAGTGGTTGAGAGTCCGCCTGTCAATGCAGGGGACACGGGTTCGTGCCCCCGTCCGGGAAGATCCCACATGCCGTGGAGCGGCTAGGCCCGTGAGCCATGGCTGCTGAGCCTGTGCGTCCAGAGCCTGTGCTCCGCAACGGGAGAGGCCACAACAGTGAGAGGCCCGTGTACCGAAAAAAAAAAAAAAAAATTTAGTTTATTGTTTTCCTGTGTTCCTGCATCAAACTTAGATTCTCAGTGTAATAAGGGAAAAACGGTATTTTTTGAATGTTAAAAAAAAGCCTTTTCAAATAATTAGAGCTAAAAGGATTGGGCTCTTCTAGAAAGTGGAAAAGTTTCAAGGAACAATTATTTAGTACCTATCACAAAAGTTTCTCTCATTCTCACAAGAATGCCTTGAGGTACATATCATTATGTACCCCATTTACTTATGGAAAAACAGGTTCAGAGAGGTTAACTGGCCCAAAGTCACACAGAAGGAAGCAGGAGCTGAACCACGGATGTTTAATTCCATAGCCTATGCTTTTGACTACCACACTACTTTATCTCCTGGCCCCCTTACTTTATCTCCTCAAGTCTCAGGGTCCTCAAGTGCAAAATGATGACAATGACATGCTTCACAGGTTGTCGAGTATTACAGAAGATAATGCATTGAGAAGAGTTTAGTCAGTGTCTGGCACATGAAGTACACTCATTACCTATTCGTTATTATCAGTATCAGTGTTGTCTAATATTACAGAATTAGTGGATGGGAGAGCTAAGAGGTGAAACCAGTCCTAGCTAATTCCAAAGCCTGTGATTTTCCCATGGAGTTGGGTGGGAACTAGTCAGATCTGCTATAGAATGAAAGGTATTCAAGGATAGATGATCTACATAGTCCCACCTGATTCCAGGAGTGTATAGTTTCTGCCTTTATTTTCATGGGCCAATAGCAGTTAGAGTTAGGCTGGATAGGAAAGACATTCCTTCATCCTTCCCTACTTCCAAGTGGCCATGGCATTATGGGAGCACAGGTGAGGTCCCTTGGCTTCATCTCACTAGTCAAACCCAGCTGGGTGTGGATACCACTCCTATATCAATTTGGGTGAGCAGGCAAGTTCCCTTGTCACCTAAGGCCTTGGTTCTTTTATCTATAAAATGGGGATAATAATAGGAGTTAGCCTCATGGATGGTAAGGATTTAAAGGGTTAATACACGTAGAGCACCTGTCTCCATGCCCACAGAACCTGGCTAAAGTTCAGAGCGGCCTCCTCTAGCTGGTGGCTCTGTTTATTATTCTCATCCGGGAACCGAGGGTGAGCAGGGCATTGTTTAAGGACCCGGGAAGCCATGTTTTGCAAAATTCACTTCCTATTGTTGGACCTGTCCGACTTGTAACCGGCTGATTTAGCATTTGCTCACATGTGTAAAAGCCAGGACGTGAAAGGGCTTGGATCCCTGTACAGAACACATAATAAGGCAAACAAGTTTTGCTGTTCCTGTTTTTGAGCTGCAGGGAAAGACCAAGGGCTATTTTTAGCTGTGGTAGATGTGGGTTCTGGGGAGGGCACTGGGGCCGTGTTTGTTACATTACGTTTTAACATAATACAGAGTCACCAGGCTGAAGGGATCTGTTACGAGTTGTTTTTATTAATCAAAGAGTGGTTCCCCCCCACCCCGAGTTGAGATGTTCAGACTTAATGGGCAGCAAGCAAACAGTGCCTGATACACAGATTTAACCTAACAAAAATAAATCCTTTGTTCTATCAAGTTTCCATGAGGTATCCTAAAAACAGGAAAAAGAAATATGTCATAAACACAGCATTGCCTTCATTTGAGTAAGTTGTTCTCTCAGTAAAAAAATATTTTGTAATTATACTATTGTATATCTCACACAAATAAACTTTGGAAGAGGGTTCTGTGATTCAGGAACGAAGCACGAGCAAGACCTTCCCTTGGAATTTTCTTGAGCTCTTTCAGGTACAGACAACACATCTATCCTTCTCCTGAGATGAGAACCAGCACAAAGTGGGGGAGGTGGGAAATAATTACATCAAGTACAGATAATTTGGGTTTGAGATATTAGAAACAAAATGCATATTGCTGGGGTATAATAAATGATGTCCTCCAAAATCAGACATCACGAATTCACTTAAGAAACATTAGCTGAGTGCCTGGGATGGGCATGCCGCGCGAGATGCAAAAAAGAACAAGACAGGGCTTCCCTGGTGGCACAGTGGTTGGGAGTCCGCCTGCCGATGCAGGGGACACGGGTTCGTGCCCCGGTCCGGGAAGATCCCACATGCCGTGGAGCAACTGGGCCCGTGAGCCATGGCCGCTGAGCCTGCGCGTCCAGAGCCTGTGCTCCACAACGGGAGAGGCCACAACAGTGAGAGGCCCGCGTACCACAAAAAAAAAAAAAAAAAAGAACAAGCCAGATTTGGTTCTTGCCTTAAGGGAGCCCGCAGTTCAGAAGGGAAAATATTATAGATAAGAAAACGGCGTGACAGGTGCTCTCACAGGGGAGATACCCTGCTAGACTGACTGGACCATTTCCAAGTTGCTTAATATTCCTGAATTTCAATTGCTTCATCTCTGACACGAGGCTAAGAATTCCTGTGAAAGACGGAAAGTTTGTGCGTATGTGGTTAAAGCAAACAAAAAAACGCCCGTGTCCTCTTTCCCACACCACAAAATGAAACATTAAGAAAGAGGTAAGCACAGGACACAGAAATAAGGAGTTTTAACCTAAGAGAGAGGCACAAGGAAGGCCCAGGATGACAGTGAAGGATCCTGGGATGACAGCTGTATACTAGGCCCAGGGGCTACCTGTCCAGGTCAGAGCCCGTCAGAAGGTGCCCAGAGGGATTGCTTCAAAAAGATAACACTGATAGAATCCCAAATGTATTTGAAATTTTTCAGAAAAGATTTATGCAACTGCAGACAAGTTTGAGGTTGAATTAGAGCTAAGTACACAGAAAATTAAGCAAGCTTAAATAAACAGGAAAATGACTCCATGGGAAATTAAAAATTGTGCAGGAAAAGTAAAACATCTAGTGTGCTAGATGACACAGTTGTGAAAATGCTGATCTGGCTCAGATTAAATTACCTATACTGGGAAGATAGGAAAACTGGGAAAAGTGTGTGTATGTGTGTTGCACGTGGAGTGGTGGGTTGATGTCAGATAAATCCTCATCTTCCCATGGTGGAAAGCCAATAAATAATGCCTAAAACAGAGAAATCACCAATTAGCAACATAAGCATGTTATAGAGAGATATGGAGTTGAATAACAAAAAAGTCAGCTGAGGTGTTCAAAGTGGTTGCCTCTGAACCATGGGAAACTGCACTGTGTGGGTTTGGGGAGAGAGGGGAACAGGAGGTAATTACCATCTCTTGTATCAAAGCATGCAGAACTTTTTGACTCATTAACTACCTGCACATATAACTAAATTATCCAAAAACTAAAATTTAAATTATAAACTGAATTTTAAATTATAGCTACACAAGAACAGAAAGTGCTGGAATTCCTTGCTGTGTTTGTTGACAATCATAAAAGTCATGTGCACATCTCATGAAAACTTTTCTGAGAAAGAACTGTCATCACATGGTGTACCAGGCTGACTGGGCCTTCATATTATTTCTCAGATTTGCAAAGTCGGCGTGTTGATAAAACATCATTTGCTTAAAAACAGGAGGGAGGATAATAACATTATTTACCCTCATAAGGTAGCTGACAGGGTCAAATAAGAAAAGGCAGTGACTTAGCCCAGCACTCTGTAAATATTGGCAAGTTATCCTATCTGTCCTCCTCCTCTCTGTTCTAATTATATAATTATCCCCACGTGATGCCCTTAGAGCCAGGGGGAGAAGGGGCTTGCTCTCTCCCCCTTGTACTCATCTCTGGCTGCCATAAGAGAATGCCAAGGGCTGGGTGGGTTAACAATGTCTTTATTTCTCACAGCTCTGGAGCCTGGAAGCATGAAATCAGGAGGCCAGCATGGTCAGGTTCTTGGTGAAGACCCTCTTCCTGGTTTACAGGTGGTCAACCATCTTCTCATTGTATCCTTACATAGTAAGGTAAGTGGGGATAGGAGAGAGTGGGAAGGGTGGTGGTAGAGAGAAAGCGCTCTCATTTTTATTCTTATAAAGTCACTAATCCCAACATGAGGGCTCTACTTTCATGACCTAATCACCTCCCAAAAGCTCCATCTCCAAATGCCATCACATTGTGGATTAGGGTTTCAACATACAAATTTGGGAGGACACAAAGATTCAGTCTATAGCAACCACCATACTGGCTGGATAGCTGGAATGTCAGGTGTGGTGGTGAGCCAACTGGGACCATGCCAACAAGGGTCACCACGCTGAGGATGGTGAAACAACAAAATAGAAGGAGACATGACCTGTTGCCCAGTCCCCAACCTCCACTCTAATAATGAGAAAGAGATACACTTCTATCTTGTTTAAGCTCCAGGCAGCTGTCATATTCTAATACTCATCTTAATTTCATTCATATTAACAGTAGGAGTTCTAGTAGTAGCAGTTACTTACGGTGTTCTAAGGAGGGACACCTAGCTCAGACTGGAGACCTGAAGTGCTGATATGTATACAAAACTGAATGAACTATTAAGCAATCAGGCAAAAAGAAAGGCAAGAATATTCTGGGCAGAAAAAACAACATAGACACAGCACTGAAGATGAGAGACACATAGTGTTTGGGGAACAGAAAGTGGTTGAGGTTGGAGTGGGAGAGGGAGGATGCAAGAAGCAAGGCCAATGAAGTAACAACGTTATGCCCTCATATGTCTTACTGAGGAGTTTCAGTTATCAATCAGGGACAACAGGGAGCCACGGAAGGAAAGTTGATGTGATTCGATTTTTTTTTTCCCTGTGGACTAGCACTCACTGATCTTATTTATTTTTTTTTTTTGAAAATTTTATTTATTTTATGTATTTATTTTTGGTTGCGCTGGGTCTTCATTGCTGCGTGCGGGCTTTCTCTAGCTGTGGCGAGCGGGGGCTACTCTTCATTGCGGTGCACGGGCTTCTCATTGCAGTGGCTTCTCTTGTTGCGGAGCATGGGCTCTAGGTGTGTGGGCTCAGTAGTTGCGGCTCGTGGGCTCAGTAGTTGTGGCTCACGGGCTCTAGAGCTCAGGCTCAGTAATTGTGGCGCACGGGCTTCGTTGCTCTGCAGCATGTGGGATCTTCCCGGACCAGGGGTCAGACTCATGTCCCCTGCACTAGCAGGCAGATTCTTAACCACTGCACCACCAGGGAAGTCCCTGTGATTCAAATTTTAGTTGATGTGTTTGCAGTATGGAGAATGGATTGGAGTCAGACAGGATGGAGGCAAGGAGACTGTTTCAGTAATTAAAGCAAGAAATAAAAGGGGCCTGAACTGTGGTGGGGTACCAGGGGTGGAGACACGAAGGCAGATTTGGACAGATTCAAATGACAGGAGGTAGAATCTGACTCAACACGAAGGTAGAGGGGGAAATGGGTATTGAGAATTAGGACCAGATTTCTGTCTATTTCCCTGGAAGGATGACTGGGCCATTCATGGAGACAGGCAACAAAGGAGGAGGAGTGGTTTTGAGGAGGAACACAGAAGATGCTGATCTTGGTTGCAGGAACCTGCAAACATCCAAATGCTGAAGTTCCAGGGGCTACTAGATATTCAAGAGAGAGTCTGGGGCTACCCATGGATTTGGACGTAATCCAGAATTAGTCTTTTCAAGCATTTTTGAAAAGTGAATTAGGAAGGTGATAGGGTAATCACCACCACCAGCAGAGGAAACTGAAGCCCAGAAACATCCAAAACCTGCAGCCAAGAAGGTTAATCCCCTAGTTTTGCTGAAAGGAAGGAAGGGAGGAAGGGAGGGAGGGAAGAAACCTAGACCGTACAATTAAATACAACATATAACCCTGGATCTTTGCAAAACTTCTACTCGGTACTACCAATCACTTCTCTCACTAAGTCAATTATTTATTCACCAAACAATAACTGAGGACCCAGCTGTGCTTTGCGCAGAACTAGGAGTTGCAAATATATAAGGTGAACGAGACAAAGTCCCACTTGAATGACTTCTTTTATTGAAGAGGCTATTCTGACTGGGGAAGACAGAAATTCAGCCAACAACAACCAGAGAATGTCAGGTAGCGAATGGTGAATACTACGATGAAAAGAAAGCAAGACGGGCTTCCCTGGTGGCGCAGTGGTTGAGAGTCCGCCTGCCGATGCAAGGGACACGGGTTCGGGCCCCAGTCTGGGAAGATCCCACATGCCGCGGAGCGGCTGGGCCCGTGAGCCATGGCCGCTGAGCCTGCATGTCCAGAGCCTGTGCTCCGCAACAGGAGAGGCCACAACAGTGAGAGGACCGCGTACCGCAAAAAAAAAAAAAAAAAGCAAGACAAGTATGATCAAGAGTGATGGGAGATACTTTAAACTGGGAGATCATAAAGACCTCTCTGAGGATGTGTTGTGAATAACAAGATGAGCCAGCCATGCAAAGAAATTCTAGGAAAAAAGGGACCTGCCCGTGCAAAGGCCCTAAGGTGAGAAGGGGCTTAGTGTGAAGGTGCAGTTAGAGGCCCGTGTGGCCAGGGTGTGGTGAGCCCAGGGAAGAGTCCCAGGAGATGGGGTCAGGGAGGTGGGTGGGGGCCAGATCAGGGGGCTTGTAAGTTAGAGTTTGGATTTTATTCTAAGTACAATGGGGAGTCATCAGAGGGTTTTAGCAGCAGAGTGACCTCAATGAACCTACATGACCAATGGTCCTGGCCGCTGTGTGGAGGGCAGACTTTGGCAGGAGTGGGAACAGGGATGAAAAGCCATAGCCCGCTCCTGTTCTAGCTCCACTTCTATGCTGTCTGTCATCACAATCTTCAGTTCCTCACCATGACTGGGAGAGGTGGGAGTTACACCCCAGTTTTCAATGAGGATTTTAGCTTTATATCCTTCCACAAAGCCAAGTTCAGTTTGGGGCATGTAGCTGTCTCTTTAATAATATTGGATGTCTGATTAATAAGTTAAACAACCCATTGATTCCATTTATTCCAAGAATCAGACAAAGCAATTAAAAGGCCTAAAAACAAAGGCCAGACATAGCAGCTGTTTGCTGGCCCTGGTCAGTTGCTTGACCGAGAAGCCCTGTCAAGCTCAATCAACAGGGTGAAGGCAAGAGTTCACAATGACACAGGGTTCCCAAGTCTGCCATTGTTCTCTCTCCCCAGTGTTGAGCTGTGTCTCTGTGCCTCCAGGAATCTGCAGGAAAACAAAAACATTCTTCCTAAACCTGGTGTTTTCAAGTCTCCAGTGGTGTGTCATTCTCTAGCCATCCTAGGAGCACCCCAGGTTCGGGTGTGAAGCAGCACACACCGGGCAGAGCGTGGCTCACACTTTATCTTCTTCCTCCCAGATTCACTAGTTAACACAGAATCTTGGGGCTTTCCTCGCAAACAAGGGCCTGAATCACCACAGAAGCCCGGGAAAGGCATGGTCATACTTCCTGCCCTAGCTATGCAGTTCCTGGGCCAGGCCAAGGCATCAACACCAACCATTGGATCACTGCCATTCTCACATAAAAGGCGCAGGGCACTAGAGCCGCCTACCCGACACAGCCCCTCCTGGGGAGCCCCACCCCGCCCCTGCTGAGAAGATTCCATGACCTGATGGTCAGGAGTGAACCTTTGACCCAAAAGAGTTTCCAACATAGAGTAGCCTTTATCTTGCGTCCTGGCATGACAAGATGAATGAAGGCAATCAAATTACTCTCCTAGGATGTAAAACCAAAAAAACAGAGGCTTGATAGTCAGAAGTGGGCCCTGGGCTGAGAGGTGAGGCAGTAAAAGTAGAGCTAGTAACCGTGGTTGGCCACGTGTAAAGGATGAAGAGGAAGCCAGGGTAGAGTGTTTGTGCCCATGCACA
Organism: Lagenorhynchus albirostris; assembly: GCF_949774975.1. Lineage (NCBI taxonomy): Eukaryota > Metazoa > Chordata > Mammalia > Artiodactyla > Delphinidae > Lagenorhynchus > Lagenorhynchus albirostris. Next base: position 128,190,498 of record NC_083096.1, read on the forward strand.
TTTGAGAGACAGAGAGACAGAGAGGGAGAGAGGGAGGGAAGCAAAGTCAAGAACCGTGCTGTACAGTACTGTAGCTGCATATGGCTATTCAATTTTATTTATTTGTTTGTTTGTTTATTTATTTATTTATTTGGCTGCGTTGGGTCTTCGCTGCTGCTTGTGGGCTTTTCTCTAGCTGCGGCGATCGGGGGCTACTCTTCGTGGTGGTGTGCGGGCTTCTCACTGCGGGGGCTTCTCTTGTTGTGAAGCACGGGCTCTAGGTGTGCAGGTTTCAGTAGTTGTAGCACGCGGACTCAGTAGTTGTGGCTCACGGGATTTGTTGCTCCGTGGCATGTGGGATCTTCCCAGACCAGGACTTGAACCCGTGTTCCCTGCATTGGTGGGCGGATTCTTAACCACTGTGCCACCAGGGAAGTCCCTCAATTCTAGTTAAATAATAATTTTAATTGATTTAAGTTAATTTGTTTAAATTTAAATTAATTTCTTTAAATAATGTTAGAAATTAAAGATTCAGTTTCTCAGTTGAACTACACAGATATAGAACATTTCTATTATCGCAGACAGCTCTATTGGACGGCACTGGTCTGTAAGATCCACTAGGATAAAGAATAAAAGATCTTAGTGCCAGGTTTTCAATTCCTGATTCCAATTGACATGAAGCTCAACTACATATACCTCCTGCCCTGTATTCCATGAGATCCTTTGTATCCTTATAATTTGCATCTACCACCCTACCTCTCCCATCACTACCTTTTACTTGAGCTAGATTTTAGTTCTTATTATATTCAAAAGAATCTTAATTAAGAACATATTTTTGACTGATATTACTAATAGAAATAATAACAACCAGTACAATTTATTGAGTGCTTCCATGTATGAACACCATGCCTTAGCATTTTACATGCATGTTTTTATTTAATCTTCACAGGAACCTTATAAGATAGATTTTTATCTCTATTCAACAGCTGAAGGAGCCAAGGCACAGAGAGGTTAAGCAAGTTATCCAAGGTCACAGAGCTCACAGGTGGTAAAGTAGGAATGGAATCGATCTTCCATCTTCAATGATTGATGCATAGGTACCTGGCTTGACTTTTAACCATGGAAGCAGACTGCAAAAAGTGGCAGGTACCCCATCCTGGGACATCGTAAATAGGAACTAGAAGTCTGAGACTTCTTTAGAGATCTGTGGATTCTGGGACACCTACTTAGGGCAGCTGGTCTGGTTCCAATCATCTCTCTGCCTAGCATTTTTTTCTTCCACTAAAGAACAGGAAGTTTGAGAAGTGATAGGCCATGGGCACAGGCTGACCCTGCTGCAAAATAGCCCCTCAGGAGCAAACTGCATGTCCTGTGAACCCGGGGACTGGCCAGCGAAATTCCCTGATGCTAGAACTTTGGTCAGAGGACCTAAGTTGTATGCTGATTGGTGCTGGAAGCCAAGTTTGGTGGGGGGAGGGAGTCAGCACGTACTTCTCTGCTGAACTCCGTTTCCCATTTGGTCTGGCAGCTTGTTTTTAACGAGGCCAATCCAAAAATTCCGTGTCAACATTGCTCCTTTTACTGGAACCGCAAATGCAGCCCCCTGGGACCTGGCTCTATCTCTGGGCAGACATCAAAAACAACTCCTTTTTACTTTGAAATCATAACAGTCTTCTAAGAGCTACCCACTTCCTTACTTTCTTTCCCCTCTCTGAGAAAGAAAGAAAGGGCCAGGCTTTGCGGGGTGCAGCACCCCAGGATTTACGGTCGGCAGAGAAAGCCTCAGGGCTGGCCAGGCTGAGGGGGTTTTCCTGGACCCTGCTGTCAGTTTTCCCTTTCTTGTGTTTCCAAGTCCTCGCGGTTCCTGCCTGCCTGCTTGTCTCCTGTCCAGGACCAGCCTGATGAGTAGGCGTGGCTTTCCCAACCCCCTCTTCACCCTGCCACAGCTGCCTTCACGTTGTGACTTCTGGGGGTTGTAAAAGATGCTGCCACAACCAAAATCCTCTCTCCGTGGGTGACCGAAGCATGATGCATCCGTCAAACTTCCGTAGCTCCCCGGGGTTCCTCTGCTTTGGGGAGAGGGGCCACTTTTTAGCCGCTTCAACACTTGAGATCCCAGCAGGAGGTGGGAGGTGGGGAAGGGTATGGGGGTAGGAGGAAAGAAGACACGTTTTGGGAAGGAGAACACTAGTGATTAGTGGACAGTTAAAGGTGGATTTGTTGGCAAGTGGTACGTACTGACGGGGCATGTCAACGGTGGGGTTTGCTGCATATAAGGTTCTCTCCAGGAGAGAGAAGGTGAGAGAAAGGCTTTTCATGCCCTGTCCCCTCGGCATGACCTGGCTCCAGGTCTCCTTTCTCTAGGAAGGCTTCTGCAACTCCTGACTCGCCCAAACGTGGATATGTAGTCCTCCTCTGTGTCCTCATAACATCCTGTGTTTCCCTCCTTTGTGGCGCTAGCCACTCATTCATCACCTCTCCACTTTCCTGCCATTCCTCTTCACTGTTTCCTGTGGTGTTCCCAGCACCCCTGCATCTACGTAGTGAGGTTAGCAGACACCTCCACTATTTTGAGTGAATGAAGGAATACTAGCTTGTCCTTGCAGAGCTAGGAGAGGAGCAGCTGAGGGAGTGGTGGGAGATTGGTGCTCTAACCAAAGTTGAGGCTGTGATGCACGAAGAACGTGGTGGTTAAGCGGCGTGCGTCGAGTGTGAACCTGCGCTCCATCACCTACTAGCTGTGTGCTTGGGCAGGCTGTTTCATCTCTCTGTGCCTCAGTTTTCTCATTCATAAACTAGGGATGATAATAATACCTATCTAATTTTTTGTGTGAGAAATAAATGAATTAATATATTTAAAGTCCTTATAGTTTAACACATTGTAAGCTCTTAATAAATGTCAGCTTAAGAAAATTTTAAAAAACCCTAGAAGAGTCAGCTCTTTAAGCTGTCATCATTCGTTGCTGACTTGCTTTATTCCCACCTCGCTGACCTCTTCCTGTTGCTTTAACATGCTGGCCCATTCTTGCCTCAGAAGCTTTTCTTTGGGACTCTATCTGAAAGAGCCCACCCCTTGCCCTCTTTGGGTTTCATCATGAAGCACTTACAGTATAGTGCCAGACACCGCATCTGGGCATTACTTTGAGTTTTGTTTGTGTCCACATAAAAAAGTAAGCTCCATGAAGGCAGAGGCTTTGTTTTATTCACTGTATCATTCCTTGTGCCCAGTATACTGTCTGCCACATAGGAGGTGCTTAGCAACAGTTGTTGGATGGATGGATGGATGGATGGGTAGATGGATGGGTAGGTGGATGGATCCACTGACCTCCTTTGGGAGACTTCTGGGACCATTTCTCCCGTCCTTCCCCTCCTCAATCTCCCAATCACACACCCTCACGTGCAGCCCTTTCTCCGACTCCCATTCTACCAAACTTGCTCTCTGGGTCCCTTTCCCCTCAAATGGCCATTTGCCCAAGCCATGCACTGTCTCAGGTGGTGGGGTTCCCACACAAGCAGTTTGGAATTTGCTGACTAGTCCAGAGAGGTCAGCTGCCCAGTGTCAGCTGTTAAGGGGACACAGTGAACAAGACAGTCCAATGGGAGAGGCAAATGAATGGAGAGATGATTACATCTGCATTGAAGCTGTTTCAGAGAGAAACCCAGGGAGTACAGGGCCACTGAGGAGGGGCCCATAACCTACACCCAGGCAGGAGTTCCCCTTAGACCCAAAGCTAGGCTCGACCATAGAGCCTCATCCTAAATAAAGCACGTGAATAGATGACACACAGCTAGTCTGTTGGATTTCTCCTGAGCTGAAAAAATACCTGGAGGACCAAAGTGAAACCGAAAGCTTTTATCAGTCACAGGAGCGCAGATTTGATATCATCAAAGAAATACTTTCAAGACGTGGGGAAGGGCAGACAGTGTAATTAGCTGTGAGTAGAATACTTCCCGCTTTTGAGGGTGGAGAGAACTTGGGCTCCAGATGCTGTGGGCCCAGAATGGGGGGAGGAGTGACCCAACTCGACTCGCAAATCCCTGCTGGGAAGGGAACATTTCACCAGCCTCCGTCATCTGTAAATCACAGACTCAAAGACGGTTTTGGTATTTTTTAAATTAATTTTTATAGTCCCAGAAGATTCCTGCTGATCACAGTTCCTTGATATGATTTTTAAAATAGTTTTCAAAATTAGAGTGTTATGGGTTGAATTTTATCTCCCCCCCCCCCGCCAAATTTATATGCTGAAGTCCTAACCCTTAGTACCTCAGAATGTGACCTTATTTGGAGATGGCATCTTTACAGAGGTAATCAAGTTAAAATGAGGTCATTAAGGTGGGTACTAATCCAGTATGTCTAGTGTCCTTCTAAGAAGGGAAATTTTGGACACAGAAAGGCCTTGAGGGAAGAAAATGTGAAAAGACATAGAAGACAGTCATCTACAAGCCAAGGAGAGAGACCTGGAACAGATTCTTCTGTCCTCAGAAGGAGTCAAGCCTGCAATACCTTGATTTTGAACTTCTAGCCTCTAGAACTGTGAGATAAATTTCCGGTGTTTCAGCCACCCAGACTATGGTACTCTGTTACAGCAGCCCTAGGAAACTAATACAGAGAGTAAATAGCAATTCTTCTTCAGACTGAGACAAAAAAGGACCCCATCCATGTCTTTCCTAATCACTGGTAAATTCAAGTATTTCACAGGATAGTTTAGTTTCTCAATGAGAGTATATATGTTATATGTATATCATACCTATGGTTTGGTACAAGACAGAGAGTAACCAAGCCTTTACATTCCTGGAGGGGCTAGTTGAGTGTTAGGCACATAGATTCAACTCAGTTTAACAAATATTTATTGATCCTTCCATGTGCCAGGTGCTGGGCTGGAGACGCAGAAAATATAGTCCCTGCTTTTAAGGAGCTCACAATCTGGTAGAAAAAGCGCAAGTGTATAAACAACTATACCTCAGAATGATAAGCACAATGATTGAAATGCATAAAATGACACAAGGAAGAAGTGCGTATCTCAAGGAACGGGGGCTGGTCAGAGAAGCTTCTCAGAGGAGGGTCTGATCTGAGTTAAACTTGCCATCTTCTCTATGAGGTTACAAATCAGGGAAACAGATTGCACTAATACATGCTACCAGTCTGAATATGTTTTCAGAAGCAGAAAAACCATTTGTGAATCATTGCAGCATTGTTTATAATAGCCAAAAGAACTGGAAGCCTCCCAAATCTTTATTAATAGACAGTGTTAAGTAAATTATGCTATATTCATAAAATGGCCACCCTATAGCAATTATGCAACTGTTAAAAATGAGGTAGAGTTAAATATACTGGAAAAGCATATATACTTTTATATACTTTATATATACTTTCCAAGTTATATATACTTGGAAAGATCTCCAAGACATTAAGTGAACAAATTAAATGGTAGAATAATGTACATAATATGATACCATTCATGTTATAAGTAAAAGGATATATGAATAGTTACCCAGATTTATGAATGCGTGGAAAGAATCTGGAAGAATACATAAAAACTGGTAATATTAGTTACCTGAAAGGATGGGAGAGGAGAGGCAGGGATATTTTATATATATGTATATATTCATTTAATCTTTTAAAATAAAAAGGTTTTAAGGCAAAAACAAATTTTAAAAGTATTTCCTGGGAACTTGCTCTGATGCCTGAGCTGACTGCTGGAGAATTCACGTCCCAGACAACTCAGCTCTGCTCTCTCTCCTCATGCTGCATCCACCCAGCCAGCATGTCCATTTACACAGTGGCCCTGTCCCCAGATCCTCAGTCATGTGCACACTGTTTGCTTTGCTAGACTTATAGCTAAGAGCTGTGAATTTAACAGCAGGCAGAACTGGCTTCAAATCCCCAAATTTTCACTCACTAGCTGTGTGACCTTGAAAAAATTACCTTTATCCTCTGAGCCTCAGTTCTCTCATCACAGGGTGATTGTATGAATTTAAAAGGCAATCCCCATTGAGGGCTCAATGAATCGTTGCTTAAAAAAAGATAAATAATAGGAATCAGCCAATGTTCAATTGATCCCCACTGAATTCAGACCACCCCCGAGGTTGTACTTACCTGTGGCCAACTGGACTGTCTACCTCATCTTAGGTGACTGAACTTCTCCAGTTTTAGTGAAAAATTATATCATATCAAACCAAAAGGAAGTAAATAATGGGATTTGAAGATCTGATCAAGAGTGTTCATCTTCAGTAAAAACAGATTCTACCTTCTCCCTCTGTCCTCTCTATTCCCACTCCCTCTGACACACACACCCACACCTCCCCACACACACCTCAAAACCACTAGAAGTTTGGGCAGAACTGTTCCCATGGGAAGAAAACCCAGTATGACACAATCCAAATGTGCAGATTTGCTCTATCCATCAAGAAGTTTCTTTAAAATAATGCTTGCCCTGCAGCATTTAGCATATGTTTATAGAATAAATGCAATTCACTAGATATTTATTCAGTCATCATAATATTAAAAATAATAGTGGGACTTCCCTGGTGGCACAGTGGTTAAGAATCCGCCTGCCAATGCAGAGGACACGGGTTCGAGCCCTGGTCCAGGATGATCCCACATGCCACGGAGAAACTAAGCCTGTGGGCCACAACTACTGAGCCTGCACTCTAGAGGTCACGAGCCACAACTACTGAAGCCTGTGCGCCTAGAGCCCATGCTCTGCGACAAGAGAAGCCACCACAATGAGAAGCCCGCGCACTCCCCGCTCGCCGCAACTAGAGAAAACCTGCGTGCAGCAACGAAGACCCAACGCAGCCAAAGATAAATAAATAAATAAATAAATCTAATCCTTAAAGAATAAATAAATAAATAACTGTGCAAATAACAATCTAGAAACGCTAGCAGAGTATTTCAAATAATGCCTTTAGAAAGTAAACCCACCTAAAATAATAATGCACAAATTGGTGCTATTTAAAGGCAAAATAGCTGTACTATAAAAAGTGACACTAATACTACAGTCTCAGTGTCTACATGTCTTTCACATGTCTTTCAAACAGTATGAAAAGCTGTAACTTCAGGGTCTACCTCAAATAAAAGCAAAAACAAGTAAAATAAAATAATAGTGTAGTGAATTCTTGTCATTTTCAGCTATGTAGCACCTGAGCCTCCTTCTTATGTTAGGGAATTCTCTCATTCTGTGGGTTTAGGGAAGAAGCAGATACCTTCCTCCTTCAACAGAAGCTGAAAGAAAACAGGCATCTTTTCATCCCATTCCCTGGCAGCCAGAGCTCTGGTCTGTACACTGGACTCAGCCATTTGGATGTCTCCATCTGGAACTTTAAATCTGGAGCAAGGAATATAAAGACAGGGGGAAGTCTTGAGGTGATCACAGCCTCACAGTGAGTCTCACAACCAGACAGTTCCGGGGTCCAGGCCTGGGCTGTGTTCTCAGCTGCCCAATCTACCTTAGTTCCTGCCCATTTTCCACGCCTGGTTCTCCAGCCTTCCTGTTGATCCTGTGAACTACCCCAAATCCTTTCAATAGCTTCCTATTCTCTTTAAGTTAACCAGAGTTGGTACCTATTTATTTGTAACAAAGAACCCTGACTGGAACTAATCACTGAAAATTATTGAGCAGCTACAAGCCAGGAATTATTCTAAGCTCTTACTGGAGTACTTCACTTAACCTTCATAACAACCCTGGGAGAATGTAACCGTTTACTCCCATTTGAAAAGTGAGAACACTGAGGGTTGTTGAGGTTAAATAGCTAACACAACGTCAACAGCTAGAAAAAAGGCAGAGTCAGGATTCAAATCCAGATCCATCTGACTGAAATCCATTTAGCTCTCTCCTACTCAGCTCCCCACATATTTGTAGATTAGTTTACCAGTTACTCAAAGTGTCTTATACCTTACCTCATGTAATCCTGACAGCTCCTTGAGGTTGGAATTTTTAATCCCTTTTTTTACAAATGAGGAAACTGAGCCTCAGCAAGATTAAAAGCAACTTGATCAAATATTTATCATAAGCCTTAAAACTGCACATACTCTTTGATTCAACGATTTCAGGTCTGAGCATTTATCCCAAGGAAATAACCAGAGGTGTGACCGAAGATTATTCACTGAGTTGTAATCTATTGCAGAGGAAAACTAGACACCATTCTTATGTCCGACAACCAGGAAATGGCCAAATTAGGGAATACCATATGATGGAATATTATGTGGTCATTAAAATTAGTCTGTAGAAGCAGATCAGTGGTTGCCTGGGCTTGGGGGGAATGTGGGGACTGACTTCAAAGGGGGTATTCCGGAACTTTCAGGAATGATGAAGATGTTCTAAATCTTGACTGTGGTTATAGTTACATGAGTGCATGCAGTTGCTCAAATGCATTAAATCATACACTTAAAATGGGTGCATTTATTATATGTAAATTATACCTCAATACATTTTAAAAAAATTCTTCTGTAGAAAAGATTTTTATCAAGAACAATGTTCCTAAAATATTAAGTGAAAAGGTTGCAAAATAATATTTACAATATATTTATTTCCATGTGTGTTACATGCATAGAGAAGAGATAAGAAGGAAATATACCAAAATAACAATAGTGGTTATCATTGGATGGTGGGAACTATGGGTAATTTAGACCTTCTTTATACTTTTCTGTATTCTTAAGTGATCAGAAGAAATAAACGTGAAAAAAAAAATTAATGACTTGCCGTATGTCACACAAGTATTAGAAGAGGCTAGAAATTAGGACTTTGCAGACAATTTAATTGTACCTTCTACTATGCCTCAGAGTTTCTACCCTGTACCAGGAATTGTTGTATTGCATGCTTTGGAAAATTGCCTATAAAACATGTTCTTGCCTGTGAGGAACTTGAACTCTGCACAGAAGGGTGAGGAAGGAGTGATTACATCTGATTAGGGGAATCAAGAGAGGCTTTACAGAGGTAGATTCTATGATGAGCCAGGAAGGATGAGTGGAACCTCAATGGGCAAAGACCAAGGCCAGGAGGGCGAGAGAGTCTTCAGTCTGGACCGGGGGAGTCCTGTGGAAGGGAACACTGGGGGATGAGGTGACAGGAGAATCTGGAAACTCCATTAGGAGGGGCTCTTGAATGAGGCCTCAGCACCTGGGTCCAACAAACCACTGTACAAGGCATCCACATGTTAGCAGTGCTTAATCCCTCTTCCTGATAAAGATCTCTGCGTTATAATGTAAATCCGTGAGAAAATAAGACACAGTACTGAAAAACCTAATTTAGGACTAATTTGGGGGGCACATGACAGATGTGCCTGTACCATAGCCAGCTCAGACCTCCAGAAGAACAGCTAGGTGGCTCAGGGTTACTCAGCTACCTCTCCTTACCATACCATGAGGACCCCAAGGGCAGTATCAAGGCCTTATTGAATTTTGTATTCTGGTGCCCATCACAATGTGTACCTGTGACTGTTACAGAGTAGAGGCTCAGTAAATGGCTGTGAAACAAATAAGAGAGACATTTACATTTTAAAAGGAAATCTAAGAGAGGAAGTATGGTGTGATGGTTAGAGCATGGACTCTGGAACCAGATTGCTTGGCTTTGAGTCCAGGCTTTGCCACTTACTGGTTGTGTGGCCTTGGGAAAATTGCTTAACCTCTCTGTGCTTTGGTTTCCTGTATCTATAAAATGAGATCATGAGAGTGTCTGTCTCCTAGGCTGTTTTGAGGATTAAATGAGTTAGTAGATAGAAAGCACTTTGAACAATGCCTGGTACATAGCAAACTCTATATAAAGTGTTAGATATTATTATAAGAGATTTTTCTAGTCCAACCTCCTTGCTTTAGAAATGAGGAAACTGAAGTCCAAAGAAAGGCAAGTGACTTGTCCAAGATCACAAAAGGAGTTGAAGGTGGAACTGAGGGCTTTGCATCTATCAATCAATACATCGGTGGAATGAAACATATACCGGTTGGCTTCTTGCCCTGTGTCTGGCATTGTCCTAGATTTCGGCTGGGGAACATAAGCCATGTTTCCAGTCTTTGGATGGGATGAAAAGATGTTTACACAAGAAACAGCTGGAGACCAGTGCAATACAGAATGCATTCCTAACTGGACAGCACAGTGAGAGACGGGAGGTCAGAAAATGAGAAGATCAACATGGGCTGGCTGAACCAGACAGGGGCCTCTTGGATCTGCAGGGTGGAGAAATAATCAGGACAGTGGCTTTCCATTTTTGTGTCTGAGAGTGACTGGGAAACATCAGACACCCCAGCTCCACAAACTCACCCTCCACATAAAACTGAAAGGGGCAAGCCCTTTGGGATCAGGCAATCTGAGTTGAAATCCTGGCTCTGTCACTTATCAGGTAAGTGACCTTGGGACAGTCACTTGCTGTTTCTGAGCTTTAGTACCTTAACCTGTAAAACGGAGGTAAAAGTACCCTGACCACCGGGTTGTTGTGGGACCAAAGGAGCTAGTACCTGAGACACACAGAAGATCAATCAAGATTAATCCCTTTTTTTTTTTTTGGCCTTCTTCTTTGGCCCACCAGATTGAGGAGTCCTTTAATACCTCTCTAATGAGGGACAAGATGTAAGATGGAGACAGAACAAATCAAATTAAATCATTAGAAGAATTTTAGTTATCTTCCCCTGAGACCTGGCAGGGGAAGGAGGGTGGTGAGGATGAGAGCGCATAAGGCTTTGGAAAGGGAGTGCTGAGGACTGCAGAGGAAAGTCCCAGTAAGGGAGAACGTAGGCACTGAGGACGTTAGTTATGGCCAGCTCCAAGTAGGGTATCAACTTTCTTTTGGTGGAAAGGAAAGGTACCAGCATGTGTTGAGCCAGGCATCATGTTAGATGACAGGGATACAGCCTTGAGCTATATATGAGTCTGAGCCTTAGAGGCTCCAGTCTTTTGATAGATATTAGCAGGAAAATAAAGCATTACAAGTCACATAATTATAATAAGAACAAGACAGCACAGAAGACAGCATGATTAATACTATGAGGAGGTCATATGGAAGGTGGGTTTTGAAGGATGAATAGGAGTTCAATTCAGGTTGGCAATCTAAGGAAGGGCAAATGACATAAGGTTCAGTACTGCTGGAGTAAAAATGGTTTGAAAAGATGAGTTTGAGAGATGAGGCTGGGGAGGTAGATGGAGGCTAAATGATGATAATTAGCCTTTATCCTAGAGTGATGGGGGCTAATAAAGGGTTTTAAATGAAAGAAGGACTGTGTCCAATTTTTAAGTTAGAAAGACACCCTGGCAGCAAAATGCAAGGTGTGTTGGAGTGGGGGCAAGCCTGCAAGCAGAATGCTGTTGAAGACACATTTCTGTGGCCCAGGAGAGAGGATGAGGGTCTGAACTAGGACACCATGTGGCCGTCTTCTCTAGAGCTCCTCAACCACGTGCAATCTTATCCTCTTCTATCCGCAGCGTATGTTTTCCCTCACTCATGGCCCCCTGACTCTGGGCCATGTGTTGTGATTATCTGTATATTTGTCTTCCCGCCACTTCCAGTTTGGGAGCACTTTTCTTTCTCTGCATCCCTGGGCCGAGGAGCTGGTTCACAGTTGGCACTGATGTGTTTTGAAGGTCATGGGGTTTGGGAAGAAGACCATGGAGTGAACACAGCATGCGGTCCAGTTCATGAGCCAAACAAGAGCTCCAGGCCTTCTGTTCACTCACTTCCCTTCTGTATAAACTGTGCAAAGAAATATTAACCGCCTTCTCTATTGTTTTGTTAATCAACAGAAGAGTCTAGCATGTTTACCATCCAGAGCTTTAAGGAAATAACACATAATCAGGGGAGGAAAAGCCAGCTGGTGGTAGTTGGAGTTTGCCTGCATGATTATTTGTTTCCCCTCTCATAAAAAAGTTGAAGCTGGTTCAGTCTAGGACATATTCCAGAGGTGAATTTGCCAGTCCACAAAGACACTTGGGTGCAAGTATTATTTTCTCCTTTGTTCTTCCACGACTTTCCCTTTGCTGCCTTCTGATGCTTCTGTGTGGGCACAGACAGGGCGGCTGCAGGTTACCTGGAACCTAAAAGTTGTTATCCCCTGACATCTGCACCAACAGCTTATGTAAAACGAGCTGGTTCCAGCAAGCACATGTCCCAGGCAGGAGCCGGTCCACAGCCAACATCCTCCAGGCGCCTGTGAGCTGCACACTGCCAGGGCCCAAGAACCAGGCAGCGCTGAGGGCTGCGGCTGCATGGGGCGTTGGAAAGAGCTGCCTCTGAGGAGGTCCGGGACACGTGGGCAGAGAAGTCAGGCAAGAGAGGACTGAGAGTCCCGGGCAGCACCTGTTCCCAGGGAGTAAATAATACTTTGCCCTCGTGTCATAACTCCTGTGTGTCACCCAGCAGGCATCCAGTTCATCCTGCACTCTGGGCCGCCAGCCTTGCACCAGTGCGCTGCTGGTTTCAAATGTGCTTTGGAAAAGAAAGCAAAGGTCCTGAAGGCTTCTGCTCCCTGCTCGGCTTGGTGTCCCTCCCGGACTCTCATTTCACAGCTGCCGTCCAGCTGTAGGGCTCACAGGGCGAGCTTTGCCAAGTATTTGAATCTGGTGCCTCCAGCTTTGGAGAGGAACGAGGTGACAGAGGTAGAGAGCCTGAGATGCACTCGGCTGTGGTCCCAGGAGGACAGGTGCTGGTGGCTGTAGCCTCATCCCTTCCCCCACTTTTCTCTCCTTCCCCTCCCCCACTCGCCTCTCTGTTTACAGTCTATTCGCAGGACAATATTTGAAGTATTCAAAATATGGGCGTCATATCCCAAGATTGAATGCCAGGCCCATTGTGCGGAAGGAGAATTAGTTATGTTTAGAGACAGGGAAGATTAATCCGTCTGTTTGGGAATGTGTCAGAGTTCGGCGATCACTCTTTTTTGAAAGGACATCATTTATCCGTTTAAGTAATAATGCAGTGGTTCAAAACTTGGGTACTAAGGGCAAACAGGCCTGGATTCAAATTCCAGCTTGGCCACGAGCCTGCAGCAGAATTATATTTGGGTAAATTCCTTTGCTCCCATTTGTTGAGTGACCAACTCATCCAGGTTTGCCCTGGGTTTTCCAAGTGCTGGGAACCCCCTCAGTCAGCCCTGGGCACACTTAACAGAGGATAATGATTGTGCTTAGTTTCTCCCGTGTGAAGGCTAACTGAATAAGACTCATACAGTGTTTGCCACAGTGCCTGGTGCGCACCGAGCACGCTGCTAAGTAAGCCAGTATGATGCCCTTTGGAGTGCTCAAAGGTCTTGGCGTACTCAACTGTGTCTCTTGTAGTGCTAGAGTGCAAGAGACACAGCTGCAAACAAAGCTGTCACTGTGTAAACATGGCAGCATTTGTGACTGGAGCCAGCCCTGTTAAGTAGCTAGTGTAACCTCTACTTTACTTTACTGATGAGGAAATTAAGACTCTGAGGGATAGGACTTGCCAAATGTTAATAGGAAAGGAAGGACATGGATCTTGAACCCAGACCTTCTACATCAAGCCCTGAGTTCTTTTGCCCTAGATCATTCCACCTCCCTTGAGGCCATTCACACTACAGCTTGAGTACTGCCTAAGCCTTTGCTCAAGCTGTCCCCTCTTCTGGAACGCCCCAGCTCACTGCCCTGGCCTGTGAGCCCTCCATCTCTTCACCTGGCAAACTCCTACTCTCGGCACCCAGCTCAGGCATCACCTTCTCCAGAAACCTGTACTGACCCTTCTTCTGTCTCTACCCTCTGAACATCCCTTGTGTATCTCTGCTGCTATAGTTTCCTCATGGTATTGTAATGACTTACTGATAGACTGTCTCCTGTGAGCCCCTGGAATGCAGGGATAGTTTCTCTCTTTCCACCTCCCCAGAGCCAAACACGGTTCCTGACACAAACCAGGTGCTCTGTGAATGTTGTGGAACTGAACTGAATTCACTAAGGTCTGACATGATTGTTTTATACTTAGTAATAATAAAATAGCTACAATTACTTGAGTCTTATGATATGTCAGGCATTATGCTGAGCATATATATTGTCTCATTTAATCCTCACAACAAACTCATGAGGTCTGATAAATGACAAATAGGAAAACAAGGCTCAGAGAGGTCAAATAACCTGCCCTAGGTCACACAGCCAATAAGCATCATATCCAAACTTTGAGTCCAGATCTGACTAACACCCTCTTAACCTCTACGCTCTTTACTGTCACTGGTGCCTAAGTCAGTTCCTTGCATAGATGAGGCGCCAGTTACTAGCAGACAAGGTGGATGGATGGCGTGGTGCAGGGACTGGCAAGCTCTCCACGGGATAGGCAGTACCAGACACAGGCTCACTGTCTTTGGGCCCTCAGAGCCAGCTGGGGTGTGTTTTCAGGAGCTGCCGGCTCCCTGGGCTGGAACCGAAAGCCCTTCCTAATTCCAGGGCTCATTTTCACCCTCATACCTTCCCAGACTTTCTCATCATCCCAGGGAAAGGTGAGGGCTGACAAACCTAAGGAATGCAGTTGAATTGTCTTCAACAAAGTTTTTGCCGGTAAAACTTGGGGGACTTTCCAGGCACTTTCCTCTGACGTTTCAGCTAAGAACACCAGGATAAGCTGCAATGAATCAGCCCATGGAAAACGAGGGCCATCAAAGTCTCCCAGGAAGTCAAATTGCTGTACACATGTCTTCACCCAGCCAGGCAGGAAGTCACAGGCAGCCCAGGGTCCTCCAGCCTCCCTGTGGGGGGATGGGCAGAAGGACAGAAGAAGGAGCACTGCTGCCCAGGTGAGAAAGGCTAGGTCTAGAGGCAACTTCTGAACTATAAGAAGCCTCAGGGAGAAGCAAGAAGAACTATGATCCTGCAGCCTGTGGAACAAAAACCACATTCACAGAAAGACACACAAGATGAAAAGGCAGAGGGCTATGTACTAGATGAAGGAACAAGATAAAACCCCAGAAAAACAACTAAATGAAATGAAGATAGGCAATCTTCCAGAAAAAAGAATTCAGAATAATGATAGTGAAGATGATCCAGGACCTCAGAAAAAGAATGGAGGCAAAGATCGAGAAGATGCAAAAAATGTTTAACAAAGATCTAGAAGAATTAAAGAACAAACAAACAGAGATGAACAATACAATAACTGAAATGCAAAATACACTAGAAGGAACTAACAGCAGAATAACTAAGGCAGAAGAACGGATAAGTGACTTGGAAGACAGAATGGTGTAATTCACTGCTGCAGAACAGAATAAAGATAAAAGAATGAAAAGAAATGAGGACAGCCTAAGAGACCTCTGGGACAACATTAAACGCAACAACATTCGCATAATAGGGGTCCCAGAAGGAGAAGAGAGAGAGAAAGGACCCAAGAAAATATTTGAAGAGATTATAGTCAAAAACTTCCCTAACATGGGAAAGGAAATAGCCACCCAAGTCCAGGAAGCGCAGAGAGTCCCATACAGGATAAACTCAGGGAGAAACACACTAAGACACATAGTAAACAAACTGGCAAAAATTAAAGACAAAGAAAAATTACTGAAAGCAGCAAGGGAAAAATGACAAATAACATACAAGGGAACTCCCATAAGGTTAACAGCTGATTTCTCAGCAGAAACTCTACAGGCCAGAAGGGAGTGGCATGATATATTTAAAGAGATGAGAGGGAAGAACCTACAACCAAGATTACTCTACCCGGCAGGATCTCATTCAGATTCGATGGAGAAATCAAAAGCTTTAGAGACAAGCAAAAGCTAAGAGAATTCAGCACCACCAAACCAGCTCTACAACAAATGCTAAAGGAACTTCTCTAAGCGGGAAACACAAGAGAAGAAAAGGACCTACAAAAACAAACCCAAAACAATTAATGGTCATAGGAACATATATATAGATAATTACCTTAAGTGTGAATGGATTAAATGCTCCAACCAAAACACACAGGCTTGCTGAATGGATACAAAAACAAGACCTATATATATGCTGTCTACAAGAGACCCACTTCACACCTAGAGACACATACAGACTGAAAGTGAGGGGATGGAAAAAGATATTCCATGCCAATGGAAATCAAAAGAAAGCTGGAGTAGGAATACTCATATCAGATAAATAGACTTTAAAATAAAGAATGTTACAAGAGACAAGGAAGGACACTACGTAATGATCAAGGGATCAATCCAAGAAGAAGATATAACAATTATAAATATATATGCACCCAACATAGGAGCACCTCAATACATAAGGCAAATGCTAAGAGCCATAAAAGAGGAAATCGACAGTAACATAATAATAGTTGGGGACTTTAACACCTCACTTACACCAATGGACAGATCATCTAAACAGAAAATTAATAAGGAAACACAAGCTTTAAATGGCACAATAGACCAGATAGATTTAATTGATATTTATAGGACATTCCATCCAAAAACAGCAGATTACACTTTCTTCTCAAGTGCGCATGGAACATTCTCCAGGATAGATCACATCTTGGGTCACAAGTCAAGCCTCAGTAAATTTAAGAAAACTGAAATCATATCAAGCATCTTTTCTGACCACAATTCTATGAGATAAGAAATCAATTACAGGGAAAAAAACATAAAAAACACAAACACATGGAGGCTAAACAATACATTATTAAATAACCAAGAGTTCACGAAGAAATCAAAGAGGAAATCAAAAAATACCTAGAGACAAATGACAATGTAAACACGACGATCCAAAGCCTATGGGATGCAGCAAAAGCAGTTCTAAGAGGGAAGTTTATAGCTATACAAGCCTACCTCAAGAAACAAGAAAAATCTCAAATAAACAATCTAACCTTACACCTAAAGGAACTAGAGAAAGAAGAAGAAACAAAACCCAAAGTTAAAAGAAGGAAAGAAATCATAAAGATCAGAGGAGAAATAAATGAAATAGAAACAAAGAAAACAATAGCAAAGATATATATAAAACTAAAAGCTGGTTCTTTGAGAAGATAAACAAAATTGATAAACCATTAGCCAGACTCATCAAGAAAAGGAGGGAGAGGACTGAAATCAATAAAATTAGAAATGAAAAAGGAGAAGTTACAAGAGACACGGCAGAAATACAAAGCATCCTAAGAGACTACTACAAGCAACTCTCTGCCAATAAAATGGACAACCTGGAAGAAACGGACAAATTCTTAGAAAGGTATAATCTTCCCAGACTGAACCAGGAAGAAATAGAAAATATGAACAGACCAATCACAAGTAATGGAATTAAAACTGTGATTAAAAATCTTCCAACAAACAAAAGTCCAGGACCAGATGGCTTCACAGGTGAATTCTATCAAACATTTAGAGAAGAGCTAACACCGATCCTTCTCAAATTCTTCCAAAAAATTGCAGAGGAAGGAAAACTCCAAAACTCATTCTATGAGGCCACCATCACCCTGATACCAAAACCAGAAAAAGATACTACAAAAAGAGAAAATTACAGACCAATATCACTGATGAATATAGATGCAAAAATCCTCAACAAAATACTAGCAAACAGAATCCAACAACACATTAAAAGGATCATACACCATGATCAAGTGGGATTTATCCCAGAGATGAAATGATTCTTCAATATACACAAATCAATCAATGTGATACACCATATTAAAAAACTGAAGGATAAAAAACGTGATCATCTCAATAGATGCAGAAAAAGCTTTTGACAAAATTCAACACCAATTTATGATAAAAACTCTACAGAAAGTGGGCACAGAGGGAACCTACTTCAACATAATAAAGGCCATATATGACAAACCAACAGCAAACATCATTCTCAATGGTGAAAAACTGAAAGCATTTCTTCTAAGATCAGGAACAAGACAAGGATGTCCGCTCTCACCACTATTATTCAACATAGTTTTGGAAGTCCTAGCCACGGCAATCAGAGAAGAAAAAGAAATCAAAGGAATACAAATTGGAAAAGAAGAATAAAACTGTCACTGTTTGCAGATGACATGATACTATACATAGAGAATCCTAAAGATGTCACCAGGAAACTACTAGAGCTAATCAATGAATTTGGTAAAGTTGCAGGATACAAAATTAATGCACAGAAATCTCTTGCATTCCTATACATTAATGATGAAAAGTCTGAGAGAGAAATTAAGGAAACACTTGCATTTACCATTGCAACAAAAAGAATGAAGTACCTAGGAATAAACCTACCTAAGGAGACAAAAGACCTGTATGTAGAAAACTCTAAGACACTGATGAAAGAAATTAAAGATGATACCAACAGATGGAGAGCTATACCATGTTCTTGGATTGGAAGAATCAATATTGTGAAAATGACTATACTACCCAAAGCAATCTACAGATTCAATGCAATCCCTATCAAATTACCAGTGGCATTTTTTACAGAAGTTCACAAAAAATCTTAAAATTTGTATGGAGACACAAAAGACCCCAAATAGTCAAAGTAATCTTGTGGGGAAAAAAATGGAGCTGGAGGAATCAGACTTCCTGACTTCAGACTATACTACGAAGCTACAGTAATCAAGACAATATGGTACTGGCACAAAAACAGAAATATAGATCAATGGAACAAGATAGAAAGCCCAGAGATAAACCCAAGCACCTATGGTCAAGTAACCTATGACAAAGGAGGCAAGGATATACAATGGAGAAAAGGCAGTCTCTTCAGTAAGTGGTGCTGGGAAAACTGGACAGCTACATGTAAAAGAATGAAATTAGAACACTCCGTAACACCATATACAAAAATAAGCTCAAAATTGATTAGAGACCTAAAGGTAAGACCAGACACTATAAAACTCTTCAAGGAAAACATAGGCAGAACACTCTTTGACATAAATCACAGCGAGATACTTTTTGATTCACCTCCTAGAGTAATGGAAATAAAAACAAAAATAAACAAAAGGGACCTAATGAAACTTAAAAGCTTTTGCACAGTAAAGGAAACCATAAACAAGACAAAAAGACAACCCTCAGAATGGGAGAAAATATTTGCAAATGAGTCATTGGACAAAGGATTAATCTCCAAAATATATAAACAGCTCATGCAGCTCAATATTAAAAGTCAAACAACCCAATCCAAAAATGGGCAGACCTGAATAGACATTTCTCCAAAGAAGACATACAGATGGCCAAGAAGCACATGAAAAGCTGCTCAACATCACTAACTATTAGAGAAATGCAAATCAAAACTACAATGAGGTATCACCTCACACCAGTTAGAATGGGCATCATCAGAAAATCTACAAACAACAAATGCTGGAGAGGGTGTGGAGAAAAGGGAGGCCTCTTGCACTGTTGGTGGGAATGTAAATTGATACAGCCACTATGGAGAACAGTATGGAGGGTCCTTAAAGAACTAAAAATAGAATTACCATATGACCCAGCAATCCCACTACTGGGCATATGCCCTGAGAAAACCATAATTCCAAAAGACATATGCACCCCAATGTTCATTGCAGCACTATTTACAATAGCCAGGTCATGGAAGCAACCTAAATGCCCATCGACAGGTGAATGGATAAAGAAGATGTGGTACATATATACAATGGAATATTACTCAGCCATAAAAAGGAACGAAACTGAGTCATTTGTAGAGACGTGGAAGGACCTAGAGACTGTCATACAGAGTGAAGTAAGTCAGAAAGAGAAAAACAAATATCGTATCTTAACGCATATATGTGGAACCTAGAAAAATGGCACAGATGAACCAGTTTGCAGGGCAGAAATAGAGACACAGATATAGAGAACAAACGTATGGACACCAAGCGGGGACAGTGGCGGGGGGTGGGTGGGGAGGGCAGTGATGGTGGGATGAATTGGGAGATTGGGATTGACATGTATACACTGATGTGTATGAAATGGATGACTAATAAGAAAAAAAATTAATTAAAAAAAAAAAGAAAGAAAGAAACCTCAGGGATGGACTTGGAGGATGGGTTCCGGTTAGAGTCCTTCCAGTGTGACAATGGCCAATGATGCAGCCTTTCTGAGCTTTGGGGTCTTCTCTGCAGAATGGGGGGAATGGTACCTACTTTTAAAGGTCTGATGTGAGATTAAAAAAATTAATGTCTACACAGTGCTGAGCAGTCCCCACAGCGAGTAGCTGCTTGACAGCAGTAGCTCTTATATGTGAGTGAAGGAAGGGCAAAAATATGAGTGGGGCCCTGGCATCTGGGGTGGCCGTGAGTCTAGCCAATTCCTCACTGCTCCCCCTCTGAAAGAGTCTGCTTGCTGTGCCACCGTGACTGCTCCCAGGCTGAGCGGCACGTACCACGTGCCCCTGACCAGTGGCTCCCAAAGTGTGTTTTCCACAGGCTGGTATCTGCAGGAAGGACTGGTGTAGCCACAGCCCACCGTGTTCACAGCGCATGTGTTTTGCAGCCCTGGCAAGCTGGGAGTGCGTGACCCTGCGACACTGTCTCAAGGGGACCCTTCCTCCAGAGGTCAGGCTGGGTCTGCACTCTTACTCAGCGAAGCCCTGCCTTTGAGAAATTCCTTCTGGACACATTGCAGGAAGGCTCATGGGCTCCACGGTCTTGACCGTGTTCCTTTCCTCTCCCTACCACTCACCCCCTTTTTTGGCAGAACCTGAGGCCAGTGGAAAATTTGTACTCAGGTGAAGAAAGATGTGTGATGTCTTAGATAATATCTCTTCTTCTCTGACTTTGAAGTGTGTTAAAGAAATACACATGACCTAAAATTGATAATAGCCTTTAAAGTGTGGTCATGTCTTCTTGTCAAGTCAACAAGTATCTATTAAGTTGTTAAGTGTTTGAAGACTGGGGCTCATGAAGCCTTTATGGATGGAAAGGCCTGTGGAACTAATGTAAACAGTTAAGAAATGAGAGCCTCAAGAGAAGTGACATTCTGAAGATTATCAGCCAGCTGGGGGGATTTAAATCCAACACCCTGATCTTTGGCTTAATTCTCTCTCCTCTTTCTCCTCCTGCTTCTTATGGCCACCTCATGGTGTGGTTGGTATGGTGCTGGGCAACATAAGAACACCAAGAATTAAGGGGAACACCTCTGCTTTTGAGAACCTTTCAATCTAGTAGAGAAACCAGCAGGTTAAACGATGAGCAGATGACGCTTAATAGTATGCTCAGGAGAAAGAGCAAAGATATCGTACAAGGCTGATGTACCCTGGCTCCATCTCCTGGAAAGGCCCCACCACTCACCATCTGTGGGACCTGGGACAGGTTGCCTAGCCTCTGGAAGCCCCAATTTCCTCACCTATAAGCCTGCCTCTTAGGGTTGCTATGAAAGCATTTAGTGTACAGCCTAGAACATACTAGGTGCTCAATAAATGGAAGCAAAAATAAATCAAAGTCCTACAAAAATGCCACCTCTTCCTATTAGACTTTCCTGTGGGTACCCCATCATTTGCATTGTGAATTTACATCTGTTTTTTCCTTCAGTCCTCACAAGAGTGTTCAAAGATAACTGGAGAAGATTCTGAATAAACATTCATTGAATAAACAGTGCATGAATAATAAAACTAACAAGCACAGCTCATATGTCAGAAACTATTCCTAGCACAACCTGTTCTATGTAACTTATATAATACATGCATTATACCCATACAACCACTTTATGAGCTGGGTACTATTATCCCCATTTTACAGATAAGGAAACTGAGGTCCAGAGATACTAAATAAAATACCTAAGATTATACGGGTAGTATATAATTTAGCTGAGAATGAAGTCAGGTAAGCTGGCTCCAGTGTTTGTGTTCCTATGAATGAATGGTGAATGAGTGAATATATCCCCTATCTTACAGACACTGAAGCTGAGGCTGCCAGAGCGTAACTGAATTGCCCAAGGTTACACAGTTGGTTTAGTGCTAAAATGGCCATCAGATGCCAGGAGACCACTTCCCTGCCCCCATCTGAAGTGTAGCCATGTGACTTGATCTATTCAGTAAAACGCGAGTGAGAGTTGCCTATAGCATTTCCAAGATGGAAGCTTTAAGAATTTGCCACATTTCTTAGAAGAACGTGTTGAAGTGAAGCCTCTGTCTGCCTGCGTCACAGAGAGACTAAAATAAGCAGAGTCCACCTGCCTATCAATGATAGCATTAAGTGAGAAATAAATTGTTCTTGTATTAAGCCACGGAGATTTGGGGGGCTTGTTATCACAGCAGAACCTGGCTTCTCCTGACTCATACAGGCAGAACTAAGAACGAGAGCTTGGGTAAGCAAATGCTCATACACCTCCTGTTGCATTACCTAACCCCAGTCTCCAGTGCACACTTGGGGGTTTACCCACCAATGGCTTCTTCCCCTGAGGGACTAAGCTCAGACTGAGTGAGCTGGATCATTTACGGCAGGGGTCCCCAATCCCCGGGATCTAATGCCTGATGATCTGAGGTGGAGCTGATGTAATAATAATAGAAATAAAGTGCACAATAAATGTAATTGTACTCAAATCATCCCGAAACCATCCCCCGCCCCCGACCCTGGTCCTTGGAAAAAGTGTCTTCCATGAAAACAGTCCCTGGTGCCAAAAAAGTTGGGGACCGCTGATTTACGGCATGAAGAGAAGACAGCTGCAGAATTCCAGCTCTTGACAGAAGGCTCCAGACAGACATTGACAGCTTGGCTCTGCTGGTTTGATGCACCAGAAACCCCCTCCCCAAAGTGCTATCTTGTGTCCATTTTTCTCAGTGAATAGAATGCTGTAGAGAGAGTAAGCTTTTCATAAAGCAATCCATAGGTATTGAGATTAGCATCACTATCTCCCAAAGCTGAAGATGTAAAGTCAAGATTAACTGACCAATTTGTATTTGACCGATTTTTTAAAAGGTTGTAAAGAGAGTGGCATAGACATATATACACTACCAAATGTATAACAGCTAGTGGGAAGCAGCCGCATAGCACAGGGAGATCAGCTCGGTGCTTTGTGACCATCTAGAGGGGTGGGATAGGGAGGGTGGGAGGGAGACGCAAGAGGGAGGAAATATGGGGATATATGTATATGTATAGCTGATTCACTTTGTTATAAAGCAGAAACTAACACACCATTGTAAAGCAATTGTACTCCAATAAAGATGTTAAAAAAAAAGAATAGTTACATAACCTAATAGGCTTATCATTTTCTATTTGACAAACACGTTAACATTGAAACAATTGATACTGACACCAAAAATGTTCAACTACTTTTTCAAAAAAAAATTTGATTGGTTAAATGAATCCAACTAAAACTTTTTTTAAAAAATGGTTTCTATATATAGAGAGTATCCCTTATATTAAACTAATGAGAGAAGATTATACACAAGAAGAGTTTCAGGATTTTAAATACTGACTGACATATATTGATTTATCTTAATTTAAAAAATTTGGTGACACACACCAAAAAGTTAATGGTGTCTCAGAGTAGATGAACTCTATGTTCATCCTTAGATTGATTTTTCTGCATCCTCTAAATTTCATTCCTAGGCTCTATACTTTTCTTTGTTTTTCAATATCTTCTGAATTTTTGCATTAGACTAATCTTATAATCAAATAGAACAATCAAGGTTTGGGTTTTCTTTTTTAAGTTATGGTAAACTTATGTGTCCTTTCCTGAGATTGTCTGGCTATCTTTGGGGCCACTGGAGGCCAACTTGAAGGTGAATCTGAGCCCAGCTGTGTCAAACGGTGAGGGCAGACCCAGAACCACACCATGCGGGGGCTGGAAGAGACCTTGGAGCACACTGGGCACAATCTCTCCATTTCACAGGTAGGGGAACTGAGGCCCAGAGAAGGGATGTGCCCAGGGCCACACAGCTGGTGAGTGGTAAAGTAGAGCAACCACTAGAACCCAGGTCTGTCTGATGCCAAAGCTCATGCACTGCTCGCCAGTTTTGAGGAGACTGGAAGCCTCTGGTTTGCACTACTGCACTGGATGTTCTTCTGGAACTTAGGTAGATACAACATCATTCCCCATGTTCTGACACCATCTGCATTTGCCATGCACTTTCCAGGTAAAGCGTATACAAATGCATAATCTCACTTGAACCCCTAACAACCCTGTGGGCTACAAAAGACGTTGAGCACTAAAACTCAGCCTCCTGTTTTCCTGGCCCCTCTTTGCATGTCAGCACTCTCCCTCACCTTTACACATTCAGGTGGAAAACTGTGTGGCACCAGCCATATCTTGGTGCTTCTGTTTCTCAACTGTGTGGTTTAGGACAAGTGACTTAACCTCCCTGAACCTCACTTCCCTCCTCTGTAAAATGGGTATATTAATGTAAGTTGTCCAAATGATCAAAGGAAATAACGCAGGTAGTGTGCCCGGCCCACGTTCATTTCCAGGCTGCAGCTCATCAGGCCCTCTCACAGAGGCATTTGACCAACAACTTCACAGCATGCCCCTTCTGCTCCCTTCTATGAGGGCTTCTCCATGTCATAGGCTGGTGTCCTCCGCCTCACCAAAACCTGCCCCTCCAATGCAGTGTCACCTCCTCTGAGAAGCCTGCCTTGACTCCTTCAGCCACGCTGAGCACTCCCACTTTTGCATTGCTATTGAAAGTATGGTTCCTGCCACACTTGCCTGTATTTTAGGCTCATGTCCCTAAGTAGGTGACTGCCTTTTCTTTCCGGCATCCACCGTGCCATACCAGAATCAAGGATCTTTCATAACAGATAAAGCTGGATCTTTAACTCAGGCTCTCAAAGAGTTTATGTATCTATACCTATATCTATTTATCTATCCACACACACACACACACACACACACACACACACACACACATATATATAATGTGTATATAGGTATATAAGTAGACACATGTATATTTGCATGTATATATAAAATATATATGCATATATATTTAACAATTCATCCCTAATTCTTGTTCCATTAGAAAAGTAGGTCAAGACCTGGAAGATCTTTGCTTTTCTTCACTAGTTTTGAAAAGCAAAGGTAAAGAAATGTGGATGTTAAACAGAGGTAGAGGAAACTGGGGAAAGGAGGAAGGGAAAGCTTGAGAAGGGAGAAAGGGGAAGACAATGGCTAAACATATGATCTCATTTAGTCCTCAGAACAACCCTGGTGTGACTTTCACTTTGCAGATGAGGAAAGTGAGGCCTGGAAGGATGAGTGCCACACACAAGGTTGCAGAGCCAGATCCGATCCTCGCTCTGCCTGATTCTGAAGTGGGTGCTTTTGTTGCAAAACCAGGCTGTGTCCCCTCTGCCAGGTGTGGGATGGTGGTTAGGTGCACACACTGTGAGCCAGTCTGCCCGTGTTGAATCCTGACCTGCCGCTTACTAGCTTGGGTGAGTTACCTCACTCTAGGCCTCAGTTTCATCATCAATAAAATGGGAGTGGCAAAAAGAGAAGGATCGCTTCATGTGGATGTTGTGGACATGAATGATCTCTAGCAAGTAAAGCACTTAGAAAAGTTCCAGGTGCAGAGTTCATCCTCCGTCAGCACTAGCGATGGTCATTCTCCCAGCTCTCCCCATGACCGGAGCAATGGCTCCGGCAGACTCCAGCAGACTCGGGTGGAGCCCACTTCCTCATTACTCCAGATTCAACTTCTCCCTTGTCCTCCTTGCCCAAGGTCAGGACCTCACCAGGACCCTGCTGCTCACAACATTACAACATGGGTTCCCATCCTTTGTGTAGGTGATTTGCAACTAGGGCACAGGTGGAATTTTGACGACAGGAAATATGTCTTATGGAGAACAAACCAACGAAGGCAAAACTCTTCAATATGCTCCATTTTACCGATTTCTTCTCTTGAGTTTCCAATTCATAGAGCACCAGCATTGGTTTCTGCTTCATTTTCATATCTCCCATCATTTCCAACATAGGAAAACGCCCAGGATCACACAGCTACCAGGTGGAGAAACTGGGATTTGAACATAGATCATTGGATTCCAGACCCTGCCTGCTTAACCACTACTCCACAAGGCCAACCTTTCCCTATAGAATATAACTTGAGGACAGGCATCGCCTATTACACTTCCAACCATGGCTGGTACCTCGCAGCTTGCTTATAATAAATAATCAGTACCCACTGATAGACTTGTTGCCTGAAAACATTAAAGACCTTCATTTAATCTCTTCTCTTCAGAGTTGATTATCTCAGGGTTGAATTGAGGAAAGGCTGAAATAGTTATTCATTCATTCATCAAACATGTGCTGAATGCCTTACCAGGACAAGACTCTAAGCTGTGTGCTAGAGAAATGAAAATCAGCAAGACAAGTCCCCTGCACTCCAGCTGCTTCATGTCTATGTCAGGGAGGCAGTGCAGGGATTCCCAACCCTGGATGAACATTTAATCCCCTGGGGAGCTTTTAAAAAAATCCGGATGCCTGGGCCTCACCTCCAGTGGTTCTGATTTAATTACTCTGAGGTGGGAACCCAGGCTTTGTTGGTTGGTTTGGTTTTTTTTTTTAATAGTAAACTTTTTTTATTTTAGAGCAGTTTTAGATTGACAGAATTATTATGAAGGTAATAGAGAGCACTCCTATAAACACCATGCCTAGTTTCCCCTATTATTAACATCTTACATAAGTATGGTACATTTGTCACAATTAACGGACCAATATTAATGCATTATTATTAACTAAAGTCTATCCTTCATTTAAATTTCCTCAGCTTTTCCCTAATGTCCTTTTTCTGTCCCAGGATCCCACCTGGGACACCTCATTACATTTAGTCATCATATTTCCTTAGGCTTTTCTTCTGGGACAGTCTCTTGGCTTTGGTATTTTTTTAATTCCTCAGATTATATTACGCAGCCAGGGCTGCGAACTTCTGGTCTGGGGTCAAAAGCATGGAACTTCTAGAGGCGGCTGTCTGGGTGCAAATTCTGGCTGGGCTGCTTGATAGTTCTGAGGCCTTGGGCAGTAAGCAATCCTGTAAGGCCCCTATTTTCTCACATGTAAAATGGAAATGTTAATAGTGGCTACCCCGTAAGTTGTAAAGGGCGAACGAGGCCAGTGTTTCTCAACTTTGTCATATCAGAGCAGCCAGAGAAAATACATAGTATTTGTATGATGTATTGACATAGCACACAACCCAAGTTCTAGTGGCATACATGGATGAATCTTCTCACAGCCAGGGATGAGGGGATCAAAGCTTGAGCCGCCTGTAGCTCTTCTGTGCCGGGTTAGGAAATTCTGGGTTGACATGTGTAGAAGCACTTAGGCTCTACCTCGGCCTGTGCAAGCCCTCCATAAACGTGGAAGAGGCAGACCTGTAAAACGGAAGGGGCAGTGCAGACTGGGGAAGTGATAGGGGCAAGGCAAGAGCAGTACTTCCGGGGCCCATTTGTACCGACCTCTTGCCTTTCCAAGGGGAATGGGCATTGTCTCTGGAGCAGGAAGGAGCCGCTCTCACTTCCTGAAGCTGGGTGACCAGCTATGGACATAAACCCAGGGCACCTCGTTACACTGCGAGGAACAAGAGCAGCCAGGCTGCTGACACATGAGGAATGCAGTGCGCCGGGAAAATTAAGTAGTGGCCCTTGGAAACAAGATTCAAGATTTCGTGTCCCGAGCCTCCTGCAAGGATGATCCCTCCTGCTGGTTACTGCCTCTCTGGCGCCACCCTGTGGACTCGGCTGGGTGGTTCACGACCGGCCGAACCTGCCAAAACTCTGGCAAGTTTTTTTTTGTTTTTTTTTTAACTAAGAAACTTAAGACTTGGGTAGATCAAATAAAAACAACTTCTAGGGGAAAAATTAAAAACTCCCAATGAAATAAAACGTTAACACTGTCTGGGCCACTGCAGAACCCAGAGAATATATTTGTGTATTTGAAAAATTCTAGGCACTTTATAATTGACCTTTTGATACACAATGACCTATTAAATTTGTAGTTCTTGGCTTTGAGGTTCACAGGACAAGCTGGGAAGTCTTCAAACCTTGAGCTGAATTAATCCCAAGAGGAGTTATTTGGCTTTTGAATCAGTTTTTCTTTGTCTAAGAGGTAACAGCGGCAACAGCACCCACCTTCTGGCCTCGGCGACCGTGCAAGAACCACCACAGCTTCATCTGCCTGGGAGCCGAGAGACTCGAAGACTATAGCACGCACAGCAGCTGGGAGTCGCCCGTTCCCAGCAACATTCCCTTCATCTTTCCAGCCAGATTTGAATGCAGTGTTTGGATGAGTGGGATCAAACGTTCTCCCAGCATCTGCTTCTGTTCCTGGGCAAGTGCTGCAGCCAGCATGGAGTGGGTGGGAGGGTCCAGCCCCACACACGGACCAGCAGGCTGTGCTGCCCTCAGAGGTGCTATGGTAGGATGAGGGCTGTGGCCTCTGGAGGCATATTTGTACAGTGCAAAGATGCTAATCATTTTGATCCCAGCCAAGCTTTGTTGTCTCAGAGTAGATCTTGGGATCAAGCTCTGGGTTCAGATGTTCCAGTCCATCTTCAGTAACAAAGTCTTTTTTTTCCTTCATTTGCTAGGTGTGAATTTCCCGAGGCTGAAGAAATTAGAGTTGTGAAAGATTGTTACCAGGAGATGGTTCTCTCTGCAATTTGCCACAAATGTGTCAGCACCATCTCTAACAGACAGTCCTTGTACCTTTGAGACCCAGAGATGTTCATAGATGATTTAGAAATAATAAACGCTGATATGCAGAAAAGACCTCTCACTACTATAAAGCATTTCTGTGTTCCTCATCTTATAGTGAAGCGTGTCAATGGCAAGAGTTTTATAGTTGACAGACTAGGTTTCAAATTTTAGCCCTGCTGTGTGACCTTGGGTAGGTTGCTTAACCTCCCTGAGCCTCCATTTTCTCATCTGTGAAACTGAGATACAAATGCCATCCTCAAAGTGTTGTTTTGGGAGGATTAAGAAGCATAGTAATTGCTAAGCTGAATGTCTGGCATGTGGTAAAAGCTCAATCATGGGTGGCTAGGACTGTGATTACTCCCACATAACTTTAGGAGGTGGGACAGGCCCACCTTACAGATGAAGGAATTAGAGCTCAGAGACACAGCGTGACTGATCCACGTGAGTGGCACAGCCCATGGGGGCTCAAACTCTGGTTCTCCAGGCACTGAGTCTAGAGCCCTTTCCTCATTCCACATATAGGGTGCCTGCTCTCCTCCCTGCCAGATTCGCAGACACTCAGCTGAGGCTCAGACCACAGGGCTGGAGAAACAGCCACATCAGAGGAAGCCAAAGCAAGGAATGGAAGATCCACCAGACAGGCATGAGCTGGCTGCCGGGAGCTCAGGGGCTTAAGGACCCAGACACAGGAGTGGGGAGATTCAGCCCTGTGTCCACAGCAGGGAGGGCCAGAGGGGTGTGCGAGGCTGAGGTCTTGGCATTAAAGGACAGACGGCCTAACAAGCAGCCAGTGAAGGCTGACTCAGGGAGCCACGGACTCGAGAGGCCAGAGGCTGGAGACAAGGACAAATACGAAGAACCCAGAAATGGACAGAAATAGAGGGAGGGAAACTTGATGAGAGGCTCCAGGATAGTATTAATTGAGCATGGCACCTGGCTTCTGGGGTGTGGCAGGTGAAAAGTCTGTCTGTGGTGGAGTCAGTTAAGATACTCCTTTAAGAGTCCTTCTAATGACAAAAAAAGAAAGTGTCTTTCCTTAGCAAACCAAGCAAACTTTCATAAGCCAACTTCCTCCAAGCTTCCAGTGAAGGGAACTTGGCTAGGAGAAATTTGACTTGCCATGATTTGATGTCAGATGCTCTGGATATCCGTGTGAGGTGTCCATGTGATGTCCACGTGTCGGCCCAGTAGAAGTAACCAGAATCTCTTTCAGCTTGTTTTCCAGAGAACCTGGAGTCGTGGAATCTTAGAATGAAAGGTCATCCAGCTCATATATTTCTCCAGTGCATGAAGCTTCCCTTTCAAAGTGGTCTGCCAGGCTCTGCTCGAACACCTCTGGTAATGGGGAGCTCACTAACCCCCAAGGCAGCCCTTTACATATATGGACAGCTCTGAATTTTAGACAATGCTTCCTTATTATATTCTTCAGTTGCCAGTGACAGAAAAGACTAACGGAAACTGCCATTAGCAACAAATAAATTCACAAATAAATAATAAGGAATACATTTTGCAGTAGACCCTTGAGGTGCCCCCCAGATCCCCCCCCCCATGAAGGACTTTCAGCACTAGCTGCTGGAGAGCTGCCAGCAGACAACCTTTAACTGCCAACCCCTTCAGGGGTTGCTTCCCTGCAGCCGTCTTTCCTGGGGCAACCCACAGCTGATGACTAATCGACGCCAGAGTGTAGCTATCTGGGTCATCTTCACCTAGGGCTCCTCCTGGGCTTGGCTGAAGCTGTCATCAGGACTGCATTTGGCTTGAGTCCTCCCTCTGCAGCTTCTGCTCCCTTCCCTTCCTCCGGCATTCATCCTTAGGGCACTCCTGGCACTCCTGAATAAACACCCTGCACCCTAAACTCTGCCTCAGAATCCACTTTCCAGGGAACAAAATCGTGGCATACTGGCTCCCCTAAGTGGAAGGTCTAGGGCAGGGGTCCCCAACCCCCGGGCCATCTGCCACTCTCCATTGCTCTCATTACCGTCAGAATCATTCCCCTTCTGCCCCTGTCCGTGGAAAAATTGTCTTTCATGAAACAAGTCCCCAGTGCCAAAAAGGGTGAGGACCGCTGGTCTAGGGGATATCAGGCACAGCTGGTTCTAGGGGCTCAGGAGGAATGAGTTTGGGCATAGTGTCACCCCTTCTCTTGGCCGTGCCCAGCTTTGTGCTAACTTCACTTTCAGTTAGTCACATCCATGCAGCCTCAAATCCAAGGGGAGCCGGCTTTTCACCAACAACTCCATAGAAGTTCAAAATGTACTTCTCATTGAACTGAGTTGAGTCACAGGCCGATTCTTGGATCAGTCATTGTGGCCAGAGAGGATGGGATATGCTGATTCTCTTAGGCCAGAGTCATAAGATCATCTGGATGAAGGGACGGAGTCATTGGCCAAAACAAGGGCCAAGAGTAGGGGAGGGACTGTCCCATGAACAACACGTGGGTTCTATGACCAGAAGAAAGGAAGGCAGATGCCATACAGGAAAACACCCAGAAAGTCTATCACAGTTCTGCTGTGCGGAAGTCCATCTCCTCGCTGTTCCCGCTCACAGGGTCACGTGGCACGAAAGTCCTAGCCCTCTTCCACGGGACGCATATTTGAAGAGCCCCGTTCTCCCCCCACCTCCAGGCTGTCCCTCCAGTGTCCATCTCCCATCTTCTCCTGCGTGGCTTGGCTCTGAGCCCTCTTACCTCTCAGAGCATTTTCTTCTAAAAACAATCTCTTTTGTCTTTAGTTTCATAGTGTGCCACCCAGAATGAAATACAATGCTCTTAGAAGTGTACCAGATAATCACTTCTCTCCTTTGAGACATTCTGCTTCTATTAATGAAGTCCAGGGTCAAAAGAATGAGCTTTTCTTGGTGGACATAAAAATTGACTTCTAACAATAAATTAGGTGCTATTTGCCTAAAGCCCTGAGTTGCCTTCCCAACTTCCAGTACTGTCACGTACCTTCTCATTCCACAGTTGTGCAGTTAGGTTTTTGAACAATATTGCATATAATGAATGACAGTTCTCTCTATATATATTGATTGGATATCAGCGCTCATCCTACTTTGACTCTCTGGGTGTAGGCGTATAAAATTATATACGTGAAAAAGATTATTGGACCAGAATCCTGGATTCAGGTTCTAAGCACCAACACTTAGAAGCCGTGTGACCTTTGCTGATCACTTAATTACCCGGTCTCCACTTCATCATATAGATATGAGTTAAAAATGAGTTTAAAAATTTACCTCATATAAGTCATACATATCAAACCAAATATCATATATGCTTTGAAAACTATACATATGTGTGTATATAGTATAAAATGTTTTATATTATTAAATGCTTTTCTTACTGTATAAGAAATGTTACAGTATAAAATGTTTTCTTTCTGTAGGTCACAGTTTAAAACTTTGAAGAAAAATACTCGTTCCAGGCCTATACCTGTCTTATTCACCATTGTACACACACACAGACACACACGCACATACCCGTGAGCGCACACACACACAAACTGAAACAAAGTTTTATGAAACAAAACTCCCTCTTCTTGGGCTTCCCTGGTAGTGCAGTGGTTAAGAATCTGCCTGCCAATGCAGGGGACACGAGTTCGAGCCCTGCTCCAGGAAGATCCCACATGCCGCGGAGCAACTAAGACCATACGCCACAACTACTGAGCCTGCGCTCTAGAGCCCGTGAACCACAACTACTGAGCCCATGTGCCACAACTACTGAAGCCCTCGCACGTAGAGCCCGTGCTCCACAACAAGAGAAGCCACCGCAATGAGAAGCCCGCGCACCGCAATGAAGAGTAGTCCCCGCTCGCTGCAACTAGAGAAAGCCCTCATGCAGCAACGAAGACCCAACGCAGCCAAAATAAATGAATAAAATTAATAGAGAAAAAAATTCAAAAAACAAAAAAACTCCCTCTTATTGCATATGCATAAGATACAAATAACAAAGTTAAATAGCAAACATAATTGTATTACTATTCAAATACAGCATAGAAAGATTATCCCAAAATAAATAATACAAAACCCAAAAATGCTGGTCACGACCCCACTACGTTGATTTCATAGACCATCAATAATCACAACTCAGACAAGTGGATGGCGATTCCAGCAGAGTGCGGTACAGGCGGGGCTGAGGAAGCTACACCTACGGGTACCACTTACGGTATGGAAGCCCCAAGGGGGACACCCAGCAGAGACCCAGGACATTGGAGGCATTTAAGAAACAGAGAAAGTGGTGTTTAAGCTGAAAGCTGAAGGCTGAATATGAGTTGCAGAGGCTGGAGGGTGAGAGAAGCCTGGATGAGCATGAAGAACTGCAGGCAGAAGGCTCTGCAGAGAGAAAACAGACCCCTGGCCTCTCACCACTACAGTGCAAGAAAAAGGAAGATGATGTTTCCTCCCTAAAACATCATGGTGAGAACAGGTCATTGAACTGAAAGTTTGCAAGAGAAAAACAAAACAAAATCTTGAAAAAAATATTAAGTAGAAAAAAAATATGTATACCCAAATAAACAAAAATTCAAAATTCTTAAGAAAGGTCCAAAGAAGTCAATTATGATCAAAATATTTGATGGGTGGGATGAAGTTTAAGATTAGTCTCTCACACTTCCTTAGGGAGTAGTAAGTCAGGCATCATTTACCTAATTGCTCACACTTACTTTTAATCTCAGTGTAAATGAAACTGCTTCAATTGCAAAGTTGATAAAGCTTTGAAAAATGTAGACAGGTATGGTTCCTGGCTCCAGAAAGCTCCCTTCCTCCCCGGGGCCTGCCACTCTCAGCATTACTCACACCTGCAGACAGGCAGGGCCTGAGACTGCAGCTCCCAAGTGGAGACAGGGCAGGACTATAAAAAGCACCTCAACCGCAAATCAACCATCTTCCAGCTGACTGGGCCTCACTCTCCACTTTCGGGCGCTCCGATAACTGGGCCTCTGATTGACCTGTTTCCTGGTCTGGGTCCATCTCCCTCCTGCCAGGACCTGGCTCCCATACTTCACCCCCTTTGGCATGGCATTTAAGCAAAGGTTTCCCCCCCCCCCCCCGCCACTTGGCTCCAGGCTCTGCCTCTGCTGTTTCCTATCTGCATAATCCTTCCACACACCTGCAAGCGAGTTACTGCATGAAAGGCCCTTAGAAGCCAGATGGTCTGAGAAGGAACACGCATTGTCATTCATTTTTTGGATTCATTAGAAAAGTGCAAGGGGATCAGAATAGATTAATTCTGAAGGAGAAAAGGTGGATGTGAGGAAAGAAGCAGGTCTGAGAAGACAGGAGGAGAGAGAAGGAGAGAGAGAGAAAAAGAGAGAAGCCCCGGGCATCCAACAGTCCACATGCAGTTGGAGGCTTTGAAGTGATGGGTTGAGGCAAAGAAAGAAAGGAGCCCACAAAACAAAGCTCTTTCTTTACATCAAAATTTTGCTGCCACCCTGGCCTTTCAGTTGCTCCAACACAAGTTCCTTCCTACAGCGTGTGGACCCCTCTGCTGGGTGGGCTATCCCCCACCTGGCTCCCTCCTATTCATTCTGTAAAGTCACCTTCCAGGTCCCCTGCTTGGGGAGGTCCTCTGCTTGGGGAGGCCCCCCTGGACCCTGAGACAAAGTCCCTATTGTAAACCCTCATCCCACCCTTTCCCTTAGTGTCTCCCATCTCACCAGGATTCCTCTATTGAATCTGCCCTATTTAAGGTCTCTCTTCTCCACTAGATTGTAAGGCCTGCAGGACAGGGATCACATTTAGCTTGACTTTCTGCCCAGCTGTGCCTGATCGCCCCTAGACTTTTCACGTATGTTGCAGCTTCACTCTTGCAAAGTGGACTCTGAGACGGAGTTCAGGGTGCAGGCTGTTTGTGAGGGTGTGCCCTGGGGGGTGAACCCTGGAACAAGGGAGGGGAGGGAGCAGAAGATGCAGAAGAAGGCCCAGGGACAGCCTCAGCTGCAGCCAGGAATTGCCCCGGAGCTAGAATGGCCTCCAGAGTTAAGGAGTGGGGCGGAGATGATGGGCATTTATACTCAGGCATCGTCAGTCACTGAACGGGGCTGGGAGTGTGGTCACTTCAGGAAGGGGAGTGCTGGGGCAGGGTGACTTGGTGCAAAGCCATCCCTGAAGGGGCTGACTGTTAAAGGATGTCTGCCGTCTATGATGGCGCTGAGTTAAAAATTAAAAGGCGTCCCATAACGATTTCATTGTTCCTCATGGTTACTGTGGTGGCAGCGGAAGCCTTTAAATGCACGATTTATTCATTTCTCCATCCATCCCTCCATCCATCCGACCACTGACCTCACAAATATTTGCTGAGTGCCTACGAGGTTCCACATGGCCCTCCATAGCACAGAAAGAGCCTACTCATCACACCTCCAGTGGAGGTTTCTCTAAGACTGGAGAAAGTACGTGGGGGGAATAAGGGGCCCGAAGAGTAATGAAAAGCAATAGAAGGGTCACCAAAGCAACACCTACACCTGTGGCACAATTTGAGGAAAGGAGCACGTAAATGATCGGCACCAACCTCAGAGCAGCACTCACCCTACATACTTTCATCTCCCCAGTGAGCGACAGACAGTACTGTCACGTTTCATTAAAAGGAAAACTGAGTCTCAGAAAGTTCATGGAACTTGCTTAGAATCACGTAGCCCCAAAGGGTGCCAGAGGCAGACCCAGCTCTGCCCGAATGGAGGGCTTTTGCTCAACCTTTGCTGAAGACCTTGGCTCAGCCCTCGCTGCAAAGCCATCAGACAGATGGACACAGAAGCTGCAGCTGCAAGTGGGCCTTGCGGTTGTTGGGGAGATGCCACCAGCCAAGGATTTGACCAACTGTGTCTGAGCCACCGTGGTCCTCTCTGTCTGCTTCCCCTGTGGGTGAACCCCAACGTGCTCACCTTACCTGGCCTGACCCCTGACTGCGCTCGTTGCAGGATGAGTCAGCTCGGCCCTCCTGACCTTGGGCTGTACTCTGACTCCAGTTAACCTGGACACAGCCACAGCGGCTCAGCCACGAGGGCCCA
This sequence comes from Lagenorhynchus albirostris, assembly GCF_949774975.1. Taxonomy (NCBI): domain Eukaryota; kingdom Metazoa; phylum Chordata; class Mammalia; order Artiodactyla; family Delphinidae; genus Lagenorhynchus; species Lagenorhynchus albirostris. The sequence goes on from NC_083096.1 coordinate 128,225,915, forward strand.
TAACCTTTCCTCTGATGCCCTGCCTACTCTTAAGTGAATGAGCTCATGGAGTGTAACAGGTATAGGTGACCTTGCTTCTACGGAAATTCCCAAGACTCCCATTGTCTGTGTCCTTCCATGAAAACATGAACTTGAGCTGCTAATTGGTAAACTCCTTCAAGGCAGGATCACAGTTTAATTCGACTTTGATTCCTGGTACCCAGTGCCTTACCCAGCTACAGCAAATGCTCATGACGCATTCATCAAAAAATGTACAACCAGTCAACACACATACACACAAAATGAGGAAGGCCAGAGCCATTCAAAACTAGAATGACACTGACAGAAATTACTAATGTGTTCCACTATATCAGAAAGATCCAGCTTTAGAACATCTTTTGTGCATTTAACAAATACTTATCGTGCAACACTTGCTAAATATCAGGCATTGTGCTAGGTGCTGGAAAGACATCACTGAAAAAGAAGATACAGTTCCTAACTTCATGGAGCTTACAGACTAGTGAAAATATATATATATATAAAACAAATGGTTGACCAGATGGCAGTCATTGTGATCAGCAGTACAGAGAAGCAGCACGATGCTGTGCAAATTAGCATCCCTGGGTGCTAGTCTGGTCCCAGGGGTTGCAGATTTTCCTATGGAAGGAATATTCAAGCTGGAAGTGAAAAGATGAATGAGAATTAACCAGACAAAGAGGAAAGAAGTGTCATGACAGCAGGGAGGGTCTAAGGGATAGGAGTGCGCCTGTGAGGCAAGAGCCCTGAGCGGTCAGAGAAGGAAGGCATAAGGAAACCAGAGGACATTGATGAGGAGGGCGTAGCCAGGTCAGGCAGGGCGCGCTGAGCCGTAGCAACAGATTGGCGTTTTTTAATACAAGAAATGGGACATCACTGATCATGTTTAAGCAGGGGAGTAACATAATTAGATTTGTGTTTTTAAAAAAATCTTTCTGGCTGCGACATGGAAAATAGATTAGAGATTGCAAGAATGGACCTGAGGCTTCGTCCAGGCAAGAGGCTCTGGTGTCTGGTGTTGGGGAACAGGGTGCCGGCAGTGAAATGCAGAGCAATGGACAGAAGTGAGAACTCTTCGGGAGGTTATTGGGATGCAGGACTTGATGACTGTCCGATCATGCAGTGGATTGGGGTGCAGGGGAGGTGAAAGGGAGAGGCAGTGTCAGTGATGACACCTCCCAGATTTCCTCCTTGATTATCTAGATGTTTGGCGCTGGTCATCCTCTGGATAGGAAACCAAAGAGGAGGGGCAAGTCTAGGAGACCGCTAATAAAGTCACTTTAAAGGAGTCGAGTTTGTGATGCCAGGCTGATATCCAGATGGTGATGACAAGTCAGTGGTTGGAGACAGGGGTCTGAGCTCAGAAGACAGAACTGAAATGGAGATATATGGTAACTACTCCCACATTTATAGGTGGCATTAAAAGCCATGGGAGTGGGTGAGATCACGGAAGGAGAGACTAGAGGGGAAAGAGAAAAAACCGACAGGAGCCAGAGTCTAGAATAAAATCTTCACGACACCTCACCACCAACAACAAAGGCTCAGGGAGGACCAGGAGATCCTCACATGTGCCCAGCACGGATCCTTCCATGTAGGTCTTGGAGCTTACAGGATCAACAATGGACGAAGGTCAGGCAAGCCCTTGGCAAGGCAGCCGCAGGGGAGGGAGGGAAGTGCATGTTTACATACTGATAACCCTGAAATAAGGCAGTTCCCCACAGAGGCACTACTGGAAATGTAAGCGTCTCTTGGGGAAAAGTCTCTGTGTCCACCTCCCTCCCGTTCTCGTCCTTGACATTTTTGCAGCATTGAAATGCTGGAGTCCTGTAGGGTTGATCCCCACAGCTGAGGAAATCTAGTTTCTCAGACATGAAAGGAACTCTGGCTCCCAAGTATCAGGGCTCGCCCAGGAGCTAACCTACGCAATCGAATTGGTTAAACATGAACTCGCCCACAATCAGAACATCACCCCACCGTCAAGCCTCACGGTCCCCAAACTGAATTACGGAAGCTCGGCGGGTTTACTAAGAGCTATTTGTCAATTTAATCGCACAAAACCAAGGAGCAGCCAGATTCTCGACTGAGGCAGACAAATTTATGAAGACTATGACTCAGGTGCTTTCCCCCTGGAAGCTCCCTAATGAAATGCTGTACGAAGCTTAGCTTGTACCTTAGAAGCGGCGGCTTCCAGAAAATAAATTGTGAGATTCTTGATACCCACCCACCCACTCATGTACCTGTCTACACCTGCATACGTATGCATGCACACATGGACACATACACATCTGTATCTGTGTATACACCCATGTGGATGTGTAGATGTATACAAATACTTTCCGGAAATGAGAAAAGCATTAATGGGAGTGAAGTCCTAGATCCTAAGTCTGCCCGGTAACTAACCCTCCTTTGCACAATTTACCATAATGTGTGTGTTGGTGTGTGCACACACATGCACATCCAAAGAAGCACAGTATGTTTTAAGCAATGACAAAGTGGTGGTAACTGACTTTCCCATCCCCCCGCCCTGCCCCCCCCAAGGAATAAAACACTTGGCTCCGTTCCTAGTATATTTATTGGAGTGGAACAAGGCTTTCTGAAGAAGGTGGCATCTGAGCCAGGCCTAGAAGGTGGCCAGGGGTTCTAGTAGCTGGAGAGTTGGCGGGGATGGCGTTCTAGGAGCGAGGGAACAGTCTGAACAGAGATGGGAAAGTCAGGACCTTGAGAAAAACCCTAGGCTTTCACTAGAGCATTGGGTACATCTGGAAAAACAATGAAGGTAAAAATGAACAAGCAGGTTGGGCGGACGGTCCTATCGTGGAGGGTCTCAAATTTTGGGTGAAATAATTTGGACTTCATCTGTAGGACATGGGGCATGGGAAGCATTTCAAAGGGTTTCAACAGGAAAGTGACATGAGCAGGATGATGCTTCAGGAAGACTAATCTGCTCACAGGTTGGTGAGAACTGGAAATGGCAAATTCGGGAGGTTGTAACAGCACTCCAGGCCAGAATTTAAAATAGCGAGATTATGAATATCTCTTAACATGGAAAGATACTTGTAATAAAGTCCTAAGGTTAAGTCAGTTGCAAGTTGATATGTATTATATACATAATCTCATTTTTGCAAATATAAATACACCTACACCTACAAGCTATAACTGCAGAGGAAAAGTCCAAATACACAAACACTGGTTATTTCTTGTTGGTGGGATATTGGATCACTTTTATTTTGTATTTGATTTTGTGTATTTTATATTATTTCCTACAATAAACATTTTGTGTTAAAAAAAATAACAGGAGGAGAGAGGAGGGAGACGGAATCTGCCTCTATCAACCAGAACGTCTGTCAAAGTATTTTCCTAAACAATAGAATCATCTACCTTGGAGCTGGATTGGGCCTCTCCCCTCACTTAATGGCCCAAAGTCGAGGTCATGGTGACCTAAACCAGGGAGGAAGCCACTGGAACGGAAAGGACACGGTATTTTCCTTCCGAGGTTCCTAGGCCAGTCAATCCTGGCACTTGAGAGCTAGACAACCTAGTTTAGGTGAAGAATGCCAACAGCTGTGAGTCTGGGCTGCAAACTGGACAGGCCACAATACCACTCACAGGCTGAGAAAGCCTTATTGCCAGAAGGGTTTAGGGATCATTAGACCAACCCTACTACTGAGTAGCACTGAAAAACAGGACAGTGAAAGTGAAAGGGCCTGACGGCGTTCGTGCTCGTTAACTCAGGCTGTATCAGAGTCACCACACACACCTCAACTCCACCCTCCTCGCTGAATCTAATCCAACCACAGCAAATCACGTATCAAGCTCTTACCGTGTACCAGGCACTGTTCTACGGGTGGGAAGCCCAGCAGCGATCAAAGCAGATTCCGTGGGTCAGACCGGTGGCATTTCATGTCCTTGAAGATCCCCGCCATGGCTTTTCCTCTTCCATTCTTCCTGCTCCCTTCCTTCTGGCTTCTTGAATGTAAGCTTCGCGATAGCTGGGATTTGTATTGGCGGTTATCTCAGCTGTGGGCCCAGGACCCAGAACACCTGCTTGGCCCATAGTAACGGCTCCACAAATAATTGTTGAACCAATGGCCTTCGCATGGGCTGTGTTTCTGACAGAGGTCACGCTTCCACTACCATTTTTGTCAAGCTTATTTCTCTGAACCCCTCAAACATCACTCTCTCTGAGAAGCTTTCTGGAATTTACCAGATTCTTCTGTTAATGATTCTCTTGGTATCCTGTGCTGCTTCTCTTAGCATTTAGCATCACTGTAATTACATAATTACTTAATCTGTCTCTCCTGTGAGTATAGCGACTCCATGAATCCTGGGCCTGGCTGGTCTTATTTACCTCTATATCCCCAGTTCATAGCACAGAACTGGGCCCATGGGAGTCATTCAAAGTTATCAAGTGACTGACTGACTGAAAGAATGCATACAATTTGATGACCACTGAATCCGAGCTGGAAACAGAGTAATCATCATTCCTGTGGTTACTAAGGATGCTCCTGGACAGCTGTTGCCAGGGTGGATCACAGCAACCAGGCTAAGCCCCAGGGCATTTTTTTGCCACCTGGTCCTGTTTCTGAGAGTAAATTCAGGAAACTGGACGAGGCACTGCAGTCGCTGATTCATTCAACAAATATCTAGGTGTCATTAGATGAGGTACAAAGACGACTAAAACAGTCTCTGCTTTTGAGGGAATTGTAATTTAGTGGGGGTAACGGAACTAACAAGATAAAGGCACTGATATTTTGGAAGCTGTATTAGTTTTCTAGGATTATCATAACGAAGTTCCGTAAACTGAGTGGCTTAGGAATCTATTGTCTCACAGTCCTGGAGGCTAGAACTCCAAGATCAAGGTGTCAGCAGAGTCATGATCCTTCTAGAAGCACTGGGGAAAGCTCTGTCTCAGGCCTGTCTACTAGCTTTGGGAGTTCCTTGGCTTGTGGCAGCGTGACTCCAGTCTTTGCATGGCGTTCTTACTGTGTATGTCTGTGTCCAAATTTTTCCCTTTTTATAAGGACACCAGTCATATTGGATTAGAGCCCAGCCTAATGACTTCATTTTACTTGATTACCTCTGTAAAGAGCCTGTCTCCAAATACAGTCACAGTCTGAGGTACTGAGGATTAGAACTCCAGCACAACTTTGGGGGAACACAATTCAGCCCAGGACAGAGCCGCTCTGAGAGAGGTCTGCACAGGACCCAGAGTGGCAGCAGGAGGAAATAATCCACTCCCATGGGGATGGGGATGGGGGCTGAGGAAAGGGTGCAGAAAAGGCTTCTCAGAGCACATGAACCTCAGACTCAATCTTGAAGAAGGAACGAGTATTTTCCAAGTCATGTGGGGTGGAGGTGGGGTGCAGAGAGGGTTGGACAAGGTGGGCAGGAACCAGATAATAAAAGTCTCAGTGTAACCAAAGGGTTGGTCCTGAATGTCCCCCAAGTCCTCCAGCTTTCTAGAATGATCCTTTTGTTCAATATGCAAATGGAAAAAGCTGAAATAGCTATGCCGTGAACAGCAGGAAGCCTGATATCGCTGAGGATTCAGTGTGATTCTGGTGGAGGCGAGACTCTCCTGGGCCACGTGGCACTGCAGCTCACCTGTGACTGGGGCTCGGCGCTGCTCTCAGCCTCTGCTGCTGCCATCGGCTTCTGCACCCCTCAGTCCTTTCCAGACTCTTCTCTCACGACTGTGGGCATGGCAAGCTTACGCTGCTGGCTGGGGAGAGCAAAAGGACACAGCACAGAATAGGAAACAGCTTATGTGAAACACTGGCCATGGTGGTCCCAGCTTCCCTTGGCCACCTCCACTAAAGGAAAGTTCTTACAAGCCAGCTGTATCTTCTTAGGCTCCTGTCACCCCACCTTCTCTGTCTCACCAGTTAGAATCTTTTAGAAGCTTTGAAAGGGCCAATGCCCAAGACCATCTCAAACCACTTAAATCTGCCTCCGTGGGAGTGGGGTCAGGCAGGGATATATCTCCAAGCTCCCAGGTCCTTCTAGAGTGACGACAGCACTGGGAAGACCACTCTGTGTACAGACCTGGCTCATATCTCCCCTTCCTCATTGTCCTGGCAGCTAAGAAAAGCTCTGGTTCCTGTTACCTTATTCTTACTATGCAGAGCAATTCCTCTGTCTGTCTGATTTGCTCTCACTTACCCAGGCCTAGGCACATTAGGCCAGCTCTTCTCAAAATAATAAATAAATGAGGTCAGTCATGATGTGCTCCTACACGACAGCAACCTTTTCCTCCAAAATGAATCATGTCTCTCCCCTTACAGGGAAAACCGTTATACCCCCAAGCTTTTGTATTAAATACCATATTTCAGTGATTTTAAGACGCAAATATTTTCCACATTTTAACCTATCTGAAAGCATATGTATCTTATCATCAATGGGGTATCATAGTTTATTTGACAATTTTTATTTTCAGTGTTTCAAATAACAATACACCTTACAGTTGTAAGGGGATTTGATTTGATGAGATAGTGTAGCAAGAACCTTTTCATTCCTCTTGCCACAAGGGCTGGTTTTGCCAAGGAGTTTGGACTTTATGTCATAGGTAGTAGTTTTGAGTGAGGGAGTCACATGGCAATGCCTGGCTTTGCAGAACCACTTTGTCACATGCCTGTGAGAGTAAGGCAGGAAGGCTCCTCAATGGAACTGGAAAATCAGGCCTGCCTAGGGGTGAAGGGATCCAAACTTGGTTCCTTGCGAACAGGAAGGATTTTGATTCCCTGTGCTAAGGCCCTCGTGTCACTGTGGTCCAGGGGCTATCCTTAGGGAAGGCTCATCTGCTCTCTCCTAAGAGACCCTAGGTGGTAGCCTTCACTGCCTGGTGGATGAATTCTCCACCTGCAGGGCTGGCTCTCTCGCCAGACCAGGACTTGACTCTGTGGGTCCTCTCTACCTGGGGTCTTCTTCCCCAGGTATCCTAGCATTCACCAGGCACACACAAGAGACCGAGGTATAAGCCACATGATCCCATTTGTCAAGGTCCAAAGGGAAATAAAGATGACAGGCAGAGAGCACACTCTGGTAGGGAGATCAGACCATTCCCTCCCTGAAGGCAAATTAGCGGGAAAGCCAAGTTGTCACGAGAAAGCCAGTTGATTCACTTATAAAGAGAAAATCAACTTTCAAGAGTACTGGAAGTTCACACTGGCTGGAGCACCTTGTTCTTTGCCTGTTGAAAAATGAATCCAGAAGCAGCCAAATCATCCAGCAGAGACTTCGTGAGCAAGGAATCGGGGCAGGGGTGATGGTTTAGCAGTAGCCACGTCTCGCAGCTGAATCGCTTGCGTTGCTCTCCTCCGCTAGAGGGGTTGCTGTGCCCAGTGAAACTCACTGCTCAGGTCTGCCTGCCAAGCTTGCTTCTTGCCTGGATGCTGAATGGACGGACCTCGCCAGCGTGTGCCCCTGAGACTTGCCATGTTCAGCTTCCAAGGCTGGCCCGTGCCCGCCTCTGACAGCGTGGCCCTCCCACCCCCAGAGGACTTGGGGCTTTGTTTACTCCCTCATGGTCACAGTCAAGCCCAGCCTCCTCTATCCAAGAACACATTTAAGCACAATCTCTTGGATTTTTCCCACAAATGGCTTATCTCAACTTCCGGGTGTGTAGTTCAATATTTAACCCTTCACAAATGTATTTACAGGCTTTTCAGACTCCTGGCTGTCACTTACTGGGGACAAGCACCAGGAGGAAATGGCCTTCTTTTTAATAGGGAACTTAATTTCCCTTTTTCATCCTGGGCATGGAAACCCTCCCTCCTCCTGGGTTGGAGTAGCCCACAGAGCTGGATTTCACATGCGGTTGAGAGGAAGACAAGAGCTTGTAGCCCAGGGAAGTCTCATAAGTAGCTTCAGGGCAGGGATGGATTTTGCTAGGCCTGCATCACAGGGGTCATCTTATCAGAGCATTAGCAGCACAGACCCTGAAGCCACACAGAGCTGGGTTCCAATCCTAGCTTTGCCTTAGAGACAGCACTCAACCTCTCTGAGCCTCGTCTTTAAAATGGGATAATAATACCTGTATCTCCTGGAAGGATGAAGTAAAACAATAATGCACAGTGCTTGGCACACAGTGAGCATTGTTCCTTCCTCTTTGCTTTCTCAGTTTTTCTCATGATTGGAAAGTGTCCCATAAAAACCTTAGACCTCCACAAAAATCTCCTCTTCACCCTCCCTGCACAACCGCACCCATTGGGCAATTCAAAGCAGTGAAAGAAGTCTAGCAGTTAAATTTTCTTCTTCTCTTGTCTTTTTTCAACAATGTCTTATACCCACCCTAATATTCACATCTATGGGTTTACTTCTAAGATTTACTTGAAAATAATAGGATGAGGAAGTGGGGAAATGGAGAGTATAGAGGAAAGATGATGGGCCATGAGTTGATAGTTGTTAAAGCTGCATAGTGTGTACAAGGGAACTCATATACCATTCTCTGTACTTTTGTGTATATTGATATTTGAAATTCTCCATATTAAAACATATTTTTGAAAGAAAAAAGTCATATTGATGAGTTTCTATTTGCCAGACACTGGTTGAGGAGAGAGGGTTTGAAAGAAGAATAAATTCAGACCCTACCCCTGAGAAATTCACAGACTGGTGGAAGAAGACAGTGCAGAGAAAGATATGCCTGAATGGACATCATTTCCATCATGACCCAGTTCATACGTCCAGGAGCCACTTCATCCTTCTCTCTTCCAAGCTGTGTTAGGTGCCTTCCTCTGAGCTATGTCTTCCTGAGCCTTTATTATGCTGAATAGAGTGATTATATTTGGGTGGGGTGGAGAAGGGAGGAGTCATCCCTGAAAACCTTGTAAAATGCTAAGCTCCCATAATTCAGGACCAATCCTGACAGAATGGCACGTACGTCCACCTACCAAGCAATGGTGGCGCCCCCGTGTGGCAAAAGTGTGAACGTTATCTGCAAATGACCAGGTTCACCTGCGTTCAACTTAAGCAACTCAACCGATTTACAAGTTCAGAAGCTTCTCATTTCTTCAATATTTGCACATAAATGAGACTTAACATAGTTCTACCACACTCCTTCAAATCTGTGGCATAATTTAAAATTGCCTGATTCCTGAATTGTAATTATCTACAATACAGGGTTCTCTTCCTTACCTCTTTTTTCCCAGCTGAGTAGGAGGGAGAGAGGAAGGAAGGAAGGAAGGAAGGAAGGAAGGAAGGAAGGAAGGAAGGAAGGAAGGAAGGAAGGAAGGAAGGAAGGAAGGAAGGAAGGAAGGAAGAGAAGGAAGGGGGACTTCCCTGGTGACGCAGTGGTTAAGAATCCGCCTGCCAATGCAGGGGATCCCTGGATCAGGAAGATCCCACATACCGCGGAGCAATGAAGCCCGTGAGCCACAACTACTAAAGCCCCCATGCCTAGAGCCCATGTTCCGCAGCAAGAGAAGCCACCCCAATGAGAAGCCCACGCATCGCAACGAAGAGCAGCTCCCGCTCGCGGCAACTAGAGAAAGCCCGCGCACAACAACGAAGACCCAATGCAGCCAAAAATAAATTAATAGAAATAAATAAATCTATAAAAAATTATTTAAAAAAAAGAAAAGAAGGGAGGGTAAGATAAGACAGAAAAACGGTCTTCTCTTCCTCTTCTCCCTTCTCCATCCCCCAATGAAGAGGCATATCATGAGAATTTGACATTTGAGATCATCTTTTCTGTGCTGAGCAGTAATTGACTTATAAGTGATGTTATACCCTGATGCTGTCTAGCTCCCCCATCTTGGGCTTGTCATTTCTCCTTCCAAAACCTTTATTCCCCCATCTCTCATGTAGGAAGAACAGTACCAACCAGACCTCTGAGGGGTCATAGAAGGGTCACATTCGATAATGCAGGAGAAAGCCCTTTGAATGCTGTAAAGCTGCAGACTCATGTTAGGGGCATTGTGACCGGCTGACACAGGGCACCCACAGCCTGGTACTTCCAAGTGACTCACCAACCTCTTACATGAACCCCTCTCACTAGGAGGCCCTGAGGGTAGCTGAGCTAATGTTTGCAAACCACTTTAAAGAAGAGAAGGGCTTTAAAACTGCTTGGATCACTTCCAGTTAGATGACCTCTTTACAAGAGTACAAAGAAAAGCAAATGTGGACTTTTCTCTTCCTTTTAATTTTCTTTCAAAACGGGAGACAACTCACTCCATCATTAGTGCACATCACTGTGTTTGAATTAGCCAAGTGAGGGCAGAAGAGTTTGGGGGGTGACAGGCTTATTAAAAATATCATTATTGTTATTTTTTAATGGAGAGAGCAATGTGTGCTTATTTTTTAAGTGTAAATGATATAGAAGTATAGAAAGTAAAGGGGAAAAGCCCAACTCTTCTGAATATCACCTCCACCCCTTCCCAGAATTGGCCACTGTTAAGACAGGTGTAAGAGCTTTCTGTGCATACGGTCCTGCAATTCTCTTTCTTCACTTAACCATAAACAGTAGGTTGTGTTTTTTTTTTACAAGGATGGAAGTTTTAAAAGAAATTTAGAAGGCAGTATAAACGTTTTACCAAGGTGACTGCTTATTCAAATCTGTTTCTTAAGCCAAAACCCAGACTTGGAACGTTACCCCAGCATCTGAGGGGAAGGATGTCCTGTGCACACCTTTGTCGCGTGTTCGTCCTCCCAAACTAGAACGTGAGCTTCCCAGAACCCAGCACCATGCCCGGCACAAATCAGTGTTTGCCGAGTGAATACATGAATGACCTTGATTCTGCAGAATTAATCTCCGCTGGGCCCCTCTGTGCTTCACAGCATCTTGCTTTCCCAGCACTTTCACACTTTGGGTCATTGTGGCCTCACAACAGCGCTCTAATGTGTGTTGCACTTCCTATTTCATTTTATGGTTATTTTATAGCGGGGGAAACAGTCCCAGTGAAGTCACAGAGCTGGGCCTAGAACCCTGGTGTGTTCTTTTGCACCCACTCTTTGTATTCACCAATGCCTGCCTCTACTGTGTACAATGGTCAGAGGATAACAGAATCAGTTGAATGTCTACATAGCTGAAAGCTTGCTTTGAGGTGGTGAGGGTTAATCCTCTTCAGTCTGTGAGCTAGGAAGGCTAATTTATGTTGGGTGCACTAAACTTTATGAAGGCCTCTGGTTTGCAAATCCATCTTCCGCCATCTGCTGGATGAAAGCAGCATTTCAGTACTGCCGCTCATCAGCCCTGGTAACAGTTACCGTCTGTTAAGGTACTACTTAGTGGCATGCAATTAACACGTATAATTTCTTTTACTCCTCCAAGCAACCCTGTAAGGTAGGTCCAATCTTATCCCCATTTTCAGATGAGGCAACTGAGGTTCACGTGGTTAGGTAACCCACCCTATGTGTACTAGTTTCCTAGGGTTGCCGTAACAAATTACTGTAAACCTGGTGGCTTAAAACAATAGGAATTGGGCTTCCCTGGTGGCGCAGTGGTTGAAAGTCCGCCTGCTGATGCAGGGAACGCGGGTTCGTGCCCCGGTCCGGGAAGATCCCACATGCCGCGGAGCAGCTGGGCCCGTGAGCCGTGGCCGCTGAGCCTGCGCGTCCGGAGCCTGTGCTCCGCAATGGGAGAGGCCACAACAGTGAGAGGCCTGCGTACCGCAAACAAAAAAAAAAACATAGGAATTTATTCTCTCAATTATGAAGGTCAGAAGTCTGAAATCAAGGCGTCAACAGGGGCTTCTTCCAAAAGCTCCAGGGAAGGATTTTTCCTGGCTCTCCCAGCTTCTGGGGCTCCAGGCGTTCCTTGGCTTGTGGCTGCATCGCTCCAATCCCTGCATCCATCTTCACACAGCCTTCTCTTCCTTCTCCCTGTGTGTCTTTCCTCTGTGTTTCTCCTACAAGGACATTTGTCATCTAATTTAGAGCCCACCAAGATAATTCAGGTGATCTCTTCTCAAGATCCTTAACTGAATTACGTCTACAAAAACCCTTTTCCCAAATAAGGTCACACTCACAAGTTCCTAGGGTAAGAAGGTGAGCATATCTTTTGGGGGTTGGGGGAGCAACCAGTTAACCCAGTACCCTATGTTCTTTAGTTGACATGTTGCAGAGTCTATGCTCTTAATCAGTTAGGTGGGATCGAGACAGCTGCTAGCAACCCTCCTCTGTGTCTCCTCTACCCCTCAATCCTTCCCATTGTAGGTCCACCCCTTCTCTCTTTTCAATTAAAGGACAGGCCAAAAAAAAAAAAGGCTTGCACCCTGAGCCTCCCTGCTCTTGATCATTGCATAGGGTGACCACATGATTTACTATCCAAATGAGGACACATTTGAGGATCAAAGAGTAAAAGTGAGTGTTAACAATGATCCTGCGATGACAGGCACATCAGGACTGTGAGGGCAAAGCTAGATGCAGAGGGTCCCTGCCAGGGCCTCCCCAGGGTGGGCCTCTCCTGCTGGCTTTCCCAAGACTCCATGCCTCCCTTTTCTTTTGCACCCGAAGTCAACATCCTCTGCCAGGCACCTCCACCTGGCAGGTGATCAGGAGACTCTGAGGCCCAGCAGACACCTACTAAATGAGTGCTGAATTCTTTTTTAAAATATTTGTTGAACATGGACTTTGTGCTGCTAATCATTGGCACGAAATCCCTGCCCTCAAGGAGTTTATAAACTAGCAAGGGAGTGGCTGACAGCGGAAGTGCACTAACTTCACCGGCTGCCACCTAAGGGGGACGTTGCACGTGGGAAAGGCTCAGTGGGGCAAAGGGGAAGGAAAATGCCCCGGCAGGGCTGACCCAGGTGCTCTAGCCCACCATCTCACACAGCCCTCACATTCCTGTGAGGAAGGCATGGATCCATGGTCTATTATCAAAAATCCCTGGGACCAATGTATTCTGGAATTCAGATATTTCTCGATTTCAGCGCAAAAGTGTGTTGTAACCATTTTCTATTCTGTACCTGATGGTCTGGGGCTATACTCCCCCCCAGAGTGAATATATTCACAATATACAGCAAAACATGTATATTCACATTAAATAAAACAAACACAGACTGTAAAAAGTTTCATGTCAGTTCAAGGTAGGATTTTATGGCAAATTAATTCATATCAATTAGATTTCACTGCTAAATGAGTTAAGGAAAAAAATGTCCATTTTTATAGTTTGGGGATTTGGGGATTGGAGATAAGAGATTGTAGGGCCGTAGTATTTGCTCCAATGTGAAGACAAAGAAACTGAGGCTCAGAAAAGTTATGAAACTTGCCCAAGACACACAGTAAGTGGTGCAGCTGGAATCGAACGTTCATCTGTCTCCTGGCTCACCTGCAGTATCACTCTGTTTTGACTTTTTTTGATTCAGGTAAGGGAGTGAAGCCCGATCATGAGCAATATCATGATTTCTGAGATAACATTGGCTGCTCTGTCCTGCTTGTCTTTGTAGAAACACTTGAACCAAAGCTTTAAGTCATATAAACATGCATGATCTTTTTGTCTGCCCATGTTTGTAGCGTGCCATTCTTGAACCATCTGTAGTGTGAATGATTCTGTGGTTTCAGGCACGGGGGTGCAGTTCCTACTCATGAACTTGGAAGGGGCTTTAATTAAAAAGTGATGCAGGGCTTCCCTGGTGGCGCAGTGGTTGAGAGTCCACCTGCCGATGCAGGGGACACGGGTTCGTGCCCCGGTCTGGGAAGATTCCACATGCCGCGGAGCGGCTAGGCCCGTGAGCCATGGCCGCTGGGCCTGCGCGTCCGGAGCCTGTGCTCCGCAACGGGAGAGGCCATAGCAGTGAGAGGCCCGCGTACCGCCAAAAAAAAAAAAAAAGTGATGCAGGTGACAATGCAGGCAGAGTTGCTTAGACAACAAAACCAGACAGCTCCTTTTTGTTCACCTACTTCAAACACATAGGACTACTTAATTTTATAAAAAGAAAATAAAGTCCCAGGGAGAGTAGTAATCATTCCTAACAGCACCTTTAAAAGAAATGGTCTGATTAGTAGAAAACACCCAACCCACGAATAATTTAAAATGCTTGCTTCCTCAACCATAGTGCGAGATCAGATTCCCTGACCTGGCAGTCCCAACACACACACACACACACACACACAGATGATAAACATCCTATGGACGGTGAAGCTTGGTTGAATTTGTTCTTCTCGTCCCCTCTGTTGGGCGGTGGAGTGCTAAACTCCACTGGATGTATAGTTAAGCCTTTCAGCCTCTCCTCACGACTAGGTCTTCACCATTGTTTTGTCTCTTGACACAAAAGTTGACATGCCCAGAAAATTCCCTTAACAGGTCAGTTTTGTGTTCCTCACACTTCTGCAACAAGGAAAGAAATAACAACTTACTTAAAACAATCCAGAGTTTTCCATTCAAGTTGCAACAATGACAGCATGATGATTCCTAACTTTATTGAGAGGCTACAATGACCCAGGGGACACAGCATGCTGTGCGATTTATCTCGGGAGAAATGAAAGCCATCAAATTACAGCTTTCAGGACCGTATTGTATGCGAATACCAATAAATACTTACATAGCATTGTCATGTGCCAGGCACTGTTCTAAGTGCATTATATGTAATCCTCTCACTGTAACCCATACAACAACCCTATATGGTAGATACCTATGTTATGCCATTTTACAGATGGGGAAACTAAGACCCAGAGAGGCTAAGTAACTTGTCAAGGTCACACAACTAAAAAGTAGTGTAGCTGGAATTATGATTGAGACACTCATGTCCTAAAGTTCATGTTTTTCCTGTTACTGTGAAAACGTTTTCTCTAGGGATGAGGTCTATGTCTTATTGTCCCTGCATCCCAGCTCTCAGCATTGTACCTGGCAGAAATACATGCTTAACACATGTTCAAAGAGGAAGTAAAACATGGGGGTATGGGAGGGAAGGAGGATACCTGTTTCAGAGATATACCTGTACAGTGCTCCCCATGGAAATGAAGGTCCGGGGCCCATTAGTAATCAATGAGAGAGAAGAGCTGATGGATAGATCTTCGGGGGTTTGCTTTTATGAGCTGTCTGCTGCAACCCCATAAAGGGAGTACCCTTTGCAACTTTACCAACGGCCAAAGGACAGAGCCTATCAGAATATGCTCATGATCCCAACAGCAGGATTAAAGGGCTCTCCACGGACGGGGGTGCAATATGGGGAGCACAGAAGCATAGCTAGGTAGGGAACAATCATTCTGCTGGGTCCATTCTCTAAATAACAGTACTTTCTAATATTTGTAAGGAAATATTTAGATCTGAGATTGTGAAGACTACGTTGATGCAGAGCAAAAGCCAAACTGTGCAAAGAACCGGCCCTCTATTTCCTGAGGTTTCCAGAATATCAGTCATACCTTATTAATGTAGGTAGCATGTTTTAGAGGAGTTATTTGTTTATATCTATCTCTCCTGCTAGCCCAGGTGTTCCTGAGGTGCAAGGACCCTGTTACTCATCCTTAGTATGGTGTAAGTGGTTAAACATGTGACTTAGGGAGTCAGATTACCTGAGATAACATTAAGCTTCCTCATTTACTGTGTGGCATTTGGCAAGTTACCTAACCTCTCTGAGCCTCTCTTTTCTTATTTGTTAAATAGGAAATAATGTTTTCCATAAGGGAACTTCACCAGCTTCTGAGCAAAGATCTCTGGCTGCCTGGGGAAAGTCTTACTGGGGGGAAAGGAAAAAGAATGACATTAAAGTGGGGTTCTGCATGCATTACTTCATGAAACCTTGATGATTAAGTGAGAGATTTATGTAAATTGCTTAGCACAGCGCTTGGCTCATATCGCATGTGACAAAGACTGCTTCCTAGTACCTACACTCCCCTTCTTTCTTTTTTTTTTTTTTTTTGAGGTACACAGGCCTCTCACTGTTGTGGCCTCTCCCGTTGCGGAGCACAGGCTCCGGACGTGCAGGCTCAACGGTCATGGCTCACGGGTCCCAGCCGCTCCGCGGCATGTGTGATCTTCCCGGACCGGGGCACGAACCCGTGTCCCCCGCATCTGCAGGCGGACTCTCAACCACTGCGTCACCAGGGAAGCCCCCCCTTCTTTTTTTAGTAATAGTATCACCAAAGTTTTAGTGGGGTGTGTGCCTGGTTTCAGAAAAGAAGGCTCTGGAGAACCGTGAAGAAATGGTGGGGTGCGTGTGGCTAGGGGCAGGTGTCCACTTGGCCATGGCCAAGGTCAAGGTGAGAGGAATACTGAGCACCCTGTCAGTGGTGGAAAGGAGTGGTGAGCACTAGGGTGTTTCTGGGGCAGAGTCAGCCAGATTTTATGAATGACACAGGGAGAGAAGAAGGCAGGTGTCAGGGAGGGGAAGAGACCAGAGGGCACCCAGGTTCTCAGCATGATGACTAAGTGTGGGGACTTAGTAATTAATAAGTCACTGAGCTAGAGAATGGAGGAGGAGGAATAGGTTTGGGAGGCAGGTGATGAGTGCAGTTAAGGACACACTGGGCAGAGGGGCAGAGGGGATGTCCCATCCAGAGGTCCAGCCAAGTTCCTTTGTTCGCCGCCTCTGTGGAACGGCCTTTCATCATCAATATGAATCCTTAAAAAGAGAGTGGCATGGACATATATACACTACCAAATGTAAAATAGATCGCTAGTGGGAAGCAGCCACACAGCACAGGGAGATCGGCTCGGTGCTTTGTGACCACCTAGAGGGGTGGGATAGGGAGGGTGGGAGGGAGACACAAGAGGGAGGGGATATGCGGATATATGTATACGTATAGCTGATTCACTTTGTTATAAAGCAGAAACTAACACACCACTGTAAAGCAATAAAGATGTTAAAAAAAAAAAAAGGGTTTTGCAAAGATCACGCAAATGTTCTGTGCCTGGAAGATCAAAATAACCTGCAGAGGGAGCAACTTTCACACACACACACACATACACACACACACACACACACACACACACACACACACAGAGCCTACAGTCAGCCCTCAGGTGGCTCCCCCTGCCCCTCCAGGTCTCTTTCCAAGGCTGCAGCTCAGCCTGGTCTTGCCCCACACCAGGGTCCCTGGGTGGGATACAAAACATGTGTATCCACAGCACAGAAAGACCATATCTACCCCGTCAGCGATGGTTTCTGCGGAACGTTTGGTCACAGTGTGCAAGTTTTTGTTTTACTGCAGAGTCGTTTCCGTGAAAATAGCCAACGTGATCATGTTGAATTGCACAGCTCACCTGGAGCTCTCTCCATTGCAGTTCTGCTCCCTGCAGACATTTCCCTGCAATTCTATTTTGCACCAACTCCATGCAGGCTCTTACAAGTCTTGTAAAACTACAAAGGGCCTGAAGCAAGTGTGCTACCCAATCCCCTGACCTCAGACCAGGGAGGTCAAACAGCAAGGATGGATGATCTTTTTTCTCAGCAGGGAGTTTTAAGAGGTCAAATCACCACCTTGAAGACCCAGCCCAGTATTTAATGAATGCTTGTTAGTGTCTGTCACTAAATAAAATATTGTGTATGTATTATCTTATTTAATCCTTAGACCTAAAGAACAAGGCAGGTAAGATGAGGCTCAGAGAGGGTGAGGAACTTTCCTAAAGCTGTGCAGCTAATAAATGGTAGAGGTGGGATTCCACTCAAACCTGTCTCATACCAGTTCTCAATGCCTAACCACTGGGATGAACTGCCCTCCACCATCAGTCCAGGGCTTCATTCTCCTGGTGACAGGACCACAGTTAGCATTGCTGTCATTTACTTCCAGGTCCTCTAGCTCAGTTTGCCCTATTTTCCATGTGTTGTTCTTCACATCTGGACTGGTTTACTGAAAGGGATGTGTGTGGCTTCCTACCATCCACCAAGTGTTAGAAAAGGAAAGGTCTTGGCCATGAGGAAACTCAGAAAAGGTATCTCTGGCTCTACTTGCTCTCCTAGAAGTGATGAGTGGGGTAGACAGTGGTGACCAGTGTCATGCTGGCTCTGTGAGAGTGGCCGCTTGGTGAGCTCTTTGTGCAGGTGACCATCAAACCTAGCTCGGGGCATAATGGTCTTAAGATAGAAAAGCTATCTATTTGGGTCCACATCAGTGTACTTTTTATAAAGCAAATCTGGGCTATGAATGTTTAGAGTTCTGAGGTAAAACAAATGAGACAGGATGGACATGTTTAGAAGAGACTTTGATAGTTCTGTCTTCTCTCTGAATCGTTTGTTTCCTCTGAGTTGCCCTCTCGTTTTCTCTTTGTTTGCCTGCATCACCATATTTCCCGGTAGACGCTGAGTTGTCAGAATGGGACAGGCTAAGTTGCAGTGCTTATAGGGTTGCAGAGGTAGAGGAAGAGCGAGTGTCGAGGTAGCACTCCGGCTTTAAATGCTTCAGCCCAGAAGCAGCACACGTCACTTCTGATCAAATTTCACCGCTGAGAGCTAGTTCCAGGGCTGGGGAAAGCGATCTCTCCCTGTGCCCGGGCAGGAGAGGAGAAAGGGACCTGGGGAGAACTGGTGATCTCTATCATTGAGACTTTCCTTTGATGTCTACTGATAGTTGTTGACGTGATTAGGGACAAGGAGAATTCTGGTAAGATATCACGGTAATGGTGCAGGGTTGTTTGTGAGGTGTTTTGTTTTTTTTTTAATTTTGTCAAGGTGTGATTTATATATCATAAAATTCACCCACTTTCAGTGTACAATTCAATGATTTTTAGTAAATTTACCACTTTGTGCAACCAGGTAGTATAGCAGGTTTTTTTTTTTTTTTTTTTTTTTTTTTTTTGCGGTATGAGGGCCTCTCACTGCTGTGGCCTCTCCCGTTGCGGAGCACAGGCTCCGGACGCGCAGGCTCAGCGGCCATGGCTCACGGGCCCAGCCGCTCCGCGGCACGTGGGATCCTCCCAGACCGGGACACGAACCCGTGTCCCCTGCATCAGCAGGCGGACTCCCAACCACTGCGCCACCAGGGAAGGCCAGTATAGCAGTTTTTTAATCTCCTTGAATCCCACCAGTAAAACATTCACAGCCACTAGGTTAGCAAAACCAAAAACCCATGGACCCAAACCTGGCAGGCAGTGTTTCCTTGAACTCCAAAATTTGCGTCAGTAGGAACAAGCTGCCAATAATTGCATGGCCCACCTGATATCAGAAACTGCAGAAGAAAGAAGAGGAAAGGTAAAGGGGCTTCTGATGCCCCTAAGAATTGGAGGACCCCCCCCCCAAACACCAAAGAAACTCACTGGAAAGTTCCGCAGGTGTTGGGCTGCACCCGGCAGGCCTACAAGGCCTGTGCTGGCCAGTTTCAAGACCAAAGAAAGAGCCCGGAGTCAGCGGCAGAGACATTGATGGTTTAATGAATGGGGGAGCTTACCCATCTGTAGCAAGGTCCTGGAGAGATACCCTACCTTGTACGGCACACGGCGGGCAGGACATGATGGCAGTCTGCTCCCAGGGGGGAGGAGCGATTACCAGTTATAGGGGAATTGATGTCAGGTGGGCTCATTAGTTACCAGGGAAACCAGCAGAGGGGCACACCCCTCACCACACCTTTGACAAGAACAGTCCCTAGCTGGGGCCTGGGGTAAGTATTCAGGAAGGTCAGTCATGTGTGTAGGCGTAGGTGAAGCAGGCACTGGTTGGGCAGGGGATGTACAGAGAGCAAGAGAACAGCCATCTGGAGTGGCCTGACCATACAGTGGGCCATTTAGAGAATGGAGGCAAAGCTGTGGTCTGGTTCAGGGGAGGTTCTAATGCACACATGAGTACAGGATGACTATGGGAAGATCTGATCATGCTGGTGGGGTCCAGGGGTCCCAGAGTCCAGAGGTCCAGACCCTATGAACTCTTAAAGCCAACAAGCCAAAGCACTCTTCCAGGACAAAGCCCCACCCTGAGGAGAAAATGCTGAGAGTGTCATCCAAACTGAATAAGTCAGGGCAAACAGGCAAAGAAAAGTGATGATAAAGTAAAGGGTGGGGGCTTCCCTGGTGGCGCAGTGGTTGGGAGTCCGCCTGCCGATGCAGGGGACGTGGGTTCGTGCCCCGATCCGGGAGGATCCCACATGCCGCGGAGCGGCTGGGCCCGTGAGCCATGGCCGCTGAGCCTGCGCATCCGGAGCCTGTGCTCCGCAATGGGAGAGGCCACAACAGTGGGAGGCCCGCGTACACCCCGCCGCAAAAAATAAATAAAAATAAATAAATAAATAAAGGGTGGGGAGGTGAGCAGGGAAGAGGAACTCAGAACGTACAAGGTCATATTTATAGCTACTTCATGAAATCAACAGAAAGGGATGCTATAGACTGTGAAACTAGAAAAAGCTCTCTTGTTTTTAACTCCTGAAAGTAGAGGGGAAACTCCTTTCCCTAAAAAAATGAGCCACAGGAAAGGACTGTAGTCAAATACCAACAACATTATTATAAGGAAGAAAGAGAATAAGAAGCAGAATAATACAACCATGAGAATGAAAAAATACCAAAAAACATGCCACAAAAAAGATGAAAATTGTGATCTAATATTTCAAGATGAGCTTAAAAAATAAGAAAATAATAGAAACTATGAAAGACAACATAAATCAGAATGCGAAGAAAAGTAGGATGATTTAGGACAAGGAAGATTTGAAAAGAGAAAGAATTCAAAAAAGAATTGGAGATAAAAGAAAAATCATTTCAGAAATAAAGGCTAAACTAGAAGGACAAGAATAAACAAACCAAATGAAAAGTGCCTTGAGAGAAATAGAAATGGAAAATGGAAAAAGTTTTTAAAACCAAAAAGGAAAAAAAAGAGATTAAAAGGGCTTGAGGGAAAGTAACAAGCAGAGAAAACAAGCAAAGAATATCCAACGTACCTATTAGAGTCCCCAGAGAAGAAAACAAAAGAATGAGACAAAAAAAATTATTAAAAACTAAAATACAAAAAGAACTTGAAATTTAAAAAAAAAAACACCTTAAACCACATATTGAAAACCAAAAGAACCTACTATATAGTACAGGGAACTATAGTTAATATCTTGTAATAACCTATAATGGAAAAGAATCTGAAAAATTATATATATAATATATATATACTATATATTAATGTACAGTATAAAATTTTTATTATATATAGATATTGAATCACTTTGCTGTATACCTGAAACTAACAGAACATTGTAAATCAACTATACTTCAATTTAAAAAGACTTTTTAATTTTTAAATTAAAAAAAGCACACATATTGAACAGACACACTGCATAAATTGGAAAAATCAGCCCTCAATAGCTCCACGCTGAAACTACTGAATTTTAGAGAAAAATCTTAACAATCCTTTTTGCAGCCAGACAAACAGAACAAGTATTTTATAAGAGAAAGAAAATCAGATTGTCATTAGATTTCCAACATCAATGCTTCATTCCAGAAATCAATGGAGTAACTTATTTAGGATATTCAAAGAACATGTGAGTCAAGAATTTAAAATCCAGCCAAATTGATCTTCAAATATAAAGTCAGCAAACATCCTGTTATGAACACACAAGAACCTGGGAGGCAGTAGTACTTCTAGGAGTCTTTTCCGAGGAATCAAAGAATGCAACCAAAACGGCTGAAGAGACAACGGCATAAGAACTGCTCAAGTAGGCCAGATAACAAAGGAAGATTAATGATAGAATTAAAATACATCATTTGGCAACCCAGATGAATTAATAGATTTGTTTGTTCAATGATCATCAGTGGCTGCTAACATCACAAAAAGAGAGACAAAGATAAATTTGTCACCAGAGAAGCCACCAGGGAAGCCCCTACATATATATTCTTTTTCAGATTCTTTTCCTTTATAGGTTATTACGAGATATTGAATATAGTTCCCTGTGCTATATAGTAGGTCCTTGTTGTTTATCTATTTTATATATAGTAGTGTGTATCTGTTAATCCCAAACTCCTAATTTATCCCTCCCTCTCCCTCCAGATTATTCCATATTTTTAAAGAGAGAAAGACAGTGCACACATGATTGAGAGAGAGAGATTAGGAGATTATGGGAATAAAAAGTGAACTGGGGGGCTTCCCTGGTGGCACAGTGGTTAAGAATCTACCTGCCAATGCAGGGGACACGGGTTCGAGCCCTGGTCGGGGAAGATCCCACATGCCGCGGAGCAACTAAGCCCGTGCGCCACAACTACTGAGCCTGTGCTCTAGAGCCCGAGAGCCACAACTACTGAGCCCATGAGCCACAACTACTGAAGCGCACATGCCTAGTGCCTGTGCTCCACAACAAGAGAAGCCACCGCAATGAGAAGCCCACGCACGGCAACAAAGAGTAGCCCCTACTCGCCGCATCTAGAGAAAGCCCGCACGCAGCAATGAAGACCCAACACAGCCAAAAATTAATTAATTTTTTTTTTAAGTGAATTGGAAGTTCTGGGTGTGGTTTCTACTGACCTGGGCCCTCACTATAAAGTTATTTGCTTCAGCCATTTGATGGCAAACTCCTAATATCAGTACCTTTCAGTCTTTTAAGTTGGTCAGGTTATATTCCCCGGAATAGATTCTTCCTATTACTAGACATAGATGGTA
Source organism: Lagenorhynchus albirostris (assembly GCF_949774975.1). Classification (NCBI taxonomy): domain Eukaryota; kingdom Metazoa; phylum Chordata; class Mammalia; order Artiodactyla; family Delphinidae; genus Lagenorhynchus; species Lagenorhynchus albirostris. The sequence continues at coordinate 128,248,363 of NC_083096.1, forward strand.
AAGGCCTGGCGACCAGCTTCCTGGGAGCTGCATGAGGAATTGTGGGGTGAGGGCCTCAGCATTTCATGGTTAGGGTACCGCCATCCTCACCTGTGCCTGGGGTCTCTCCATCCAGAGACCCTATGTTTTTCCTTCTCCAGAAAATAAACCTCTAACCTTCTGCTTGGAGAGGGAAGCAGGAGTCATCCAGCAGTCCTGGGTAGAGGACGGGACCTACAGGTCTAACTACTTCTTAAACAGCCACCAAAAAACACTCCTTATTGTAACACCTGTTTTATACTATTTCTTGATATTCCAGGAACCCAAACTTCCTGAACCTTTTCAAGATTCTGCAGTGAAAATAAAGTTGGTTCTCAGCTGTCAACAAAAAATGAATCAATAGTCCATCTAACAAAGAAGTGGAAAATTTATTTGAGCCAACCTGAGGATTAGAACCTGGGAGAGAGTCTTTCAGAAAGCTCTGAAGACTGCTCTGCCTGCTAGGGGTCAAAGCCCAGTTACACACGTTTTTGAGACAAAGGATTATACATCAAATAATGTACTGACAGTTTACACAATCCAGATCTACATGAACCAGTAGTGGGTCACTGTGACCCCTTATAGGATTGAGGGAAGGTTATCTCCTAATAAGGTCTAGTTAATGCAGATGCACAATACACACTAAAGGGGAGATAGGAGGCCCAAATAGGCAGAGAAAATTTTTAGGCTTAAATTTTTTTTTGTCTTGCCATAAAATTTTGGCCCGATGAATTTTATTTCATCACAGCTTTCCCCATTGCCAGTTTAGAATTCTACGTCAGTGAATCTGTTGAGCCATTTACCTCTCATTCATCTGTGTTCTCTTCTTTTACTCTCCTGGCCATGCGAGTCTACAGAAAACACATACACACACACACATACACACACACACACACACACACACACACGACATTTTTAGCTGGGTTCTGGGAGAGAACAAAAAATGAAATGTGTATACCAACTTACTCACCCTTTACCCATTTCTTTATTCTTTAATTCAAAAACAATAATATAAATACAGAAAAGTACATACAAATATGTATAGTTTAATGAATAATTATAAAACAGGTCCATGTGACCACTACGCAGGCCAAAAACAGAACTCTGCCAGCACCAAGGAACCTCGGTGAGCCCCATCGGATCCCAGCCCCGTCGCCACCAGGGGCAACCTCCATCCTGACTTTTAAAAAAATCCTTCACTTGCCCTTCATTTATTTTTCACTTTTCTCTACAGTAGCCATCTCTATACCATATAATTTAGTTTTGCCTGTTTAGGAGCTTCTTTTGATGGGAAACGTACTATCGTATTCTTCTGTGTCTTGCCTCTTTCCTTCAACGTTACGTTTGTGAGATGTATCCATGTTGCACGGAGCTCTGATGTATTCATTTTCTTTGCTGTTATTCCATGATGAATGCACGGTAGCTTTGTTTTCGCATTTTATTTTGTATGGACACTGGACTGTTTACAGTTTGGGTCTATGATGCATAATTGTGCTGCACACATTCTTGGACTTGTATTCTCGCAGATTTACACAAATTTCTCTAGCTATACGCCTAAAAGTGAAACTGCATACGATAAGATATGTGAATCTTCAACTTAACTAAAAATCCCCAAGGTGTCTTCCAAAGCAGGCCACCTCACTGTACAATTGGAGAGGGCGTCACCGCCCCAAGTGTCCTATGCAGATGGACACTTTTAAATGTAAGATGAGTTGGGCTCTGTCAATTTGTTCTCCCACCAGAAGCTTTTCAGAATTATTCTTATTGTTCCATGTCTTGCCAGCTCTTGGAATTTTCAGACTTTAAAATTTTTTTGAATCTGGTGAGTGTATAATTATGTTTCATTGCACTTCCATGGTTACAAGTAAGACTGAGCACATCTTATGTTTATTGGACTTTGGATTCCTGATCCTCCCTTTTTTAACATTATTTTGAAAATATGCATTTGTTTCTGTAATCTAAACCACGTAGTTAAAACCTTATATATTTGACACAGTGTGTTACCCCTGTAATGACTCGGGGTGGGGCGAGTTTACTGTTTCTATGCCAATATGTTAAATTCTGAATAATGCCAACTCAACATAGTGCAGTTGGATTCTTTGTCCAGCATTGACAGCACAGCTAACACTTTTATGTTTACCTATAAAAATACAACTAACTCCATCCTTTTAACTCACAGAAATCTGATTTCTTTACCACTTTGCTCCTTAAAGTGATTTGTAAAAGGTTTCCTGGGACTTTCTGTGATCAAATCGTCTCTGACGTTGCTCATCCTTCTTGGCTGTTCTGTAACATTTGACGCTTTATGCCTCCCTCCTTCTCTCTATTGGTTTTCCTCCTATCTGGAGACTCTTTCTCTTTTTCCTCCCCCATCTCTTCTTTCTAACATCCAATCAATGTTGGTGTTTTCCAGTGCTATGTCTTTAGACCTCTCATCTCTAGTAAATATCATTAGCCCCACAAGCCAACTCTAGTCCCTGGGAAAATTCCCTAGCCCCATCCCACATTCAAGGGGATGAGCCTTTAACAGGTGTGTTTGTATTGCCTTCCCTCCCTTAGCTGATTGGCCCAGGGTGGACAACAGACCAAAGATGGGTCAATCAGATTCCTGCTCCCCCAAATTAGGGACTGAGACCCAACTCTGAACTCTGGCTGGAATTGTGACATGAGAAACTCAGAGCCAGAGGCAGACTCATTCTAACAAGTGGGCGAAGAAGTGAAGACAGCTGTCAGGGAGAGGACAGAACAAAGCACACAAGCACAGAGTAGCAGAGACAGAGACAGTGAGAATTCCTCACATGATGTTTTGGTTCCCAGGTTCCAGGCCCATTCTCACCCTTAGGTCCCATGAGACAGTCACAGCTCATCCTTATTTCAAGTCCCCTCACTGTGTTCAGGCTTACTTAGCACGTTCACTGTATTCGCAACTTAAGTCCCAACCAACCTCTTCTCTTCTACCTCTACCCACTTATCCTGGATGATTTTATTCCCACTGGGATTTATCCCAGAGCCCTATCCTACCCAGCTGAAAGGCCCCATTGCTTTGTATTTCTTGAGGAGAGAACTCCATAGCTCAGGAGAAATTCTCGATGGTGTGCCTGGTTGGTTCCCGCCATCCTGGGCTTGAGGCTTTTCTGCCATGGCTTTCAAACAGGAAATCATCTGTTCCTTGTCTTTTCTCCAGGCCCTGCCATCCTTCCCCAGCTTGGCAGCTTTACTTCAGTGCTTCTGTTGATGCCCCTTGTCCAGAACTCCTTTTTCTCTAAGCCTGGCTAGTATGACTTAGCACCTGCCTGCTCTCCCCAAGAACAGCCATATTCTTAGCTATTGCTGTCAGCACCTGCTCTGAGGATCCGGTTCCTTAACCCCTTTTCAGGACAGAGCCCGGTTCAGATACAGCAAATATATGGCACAGGCTGTCTGTTCCCCCATCCCACAACAGAAATGTTTTCATTAATCATATCACTCTTTCCTGCTGGTGCTGGACAGGACATCACCTTAGAATCTTTCTTAACACAGTCCTGGAGTACCAACAAATTATCCACCAGAGCTGGGTTCTGATGATATGAGAGAATGATGATGACATTGGCAAGAAAGAGACATTTAGAAAGATTTGGGAATATGTATTGAATTCTAGTTTTAGCCCTAGATTTGAGGAGAAGGCATAATTTCAAGTGCAGCAGACTCATAGGCAGCTGGAAGGCCAGGACCATAGAGGAAGAGAGCCCAGGGGTGACACCTCCCTTCCCTCCCTGGGATCTCTCTGCAGGCTGGGCTTGCTCCCCTCAGCTGTCTTCAACCCTGGTCAGTGGCCTCTGCATCTCTGTAGGAACTATTTGGTCTTTGGATAATGTAGTGGTTAAAAGCATGGGTACTAGAGCCAGGCTTCCTGGGTTTGAATCCCAACTCTACCATTTACCAAATGTGGGAGGGACTTCTGGCAATTTATTTAACCCCTCCCACCCCTGTGCCTTGATTTCCTCATCTGTAAAATGGGATAATAATCAGATCTACCTCATTGGATTGTTGTGAGGATTAAATGAGTTCATATGTATAAATGCTTAGAACAGTGCTCAGTAAATGTCTGCAACTATTATTATCCCACAAGGAAGCTACAAGTTCCTTGAGACTCAGTTGGTCTTCTTCATCTTTTCCTGGCACATAGATGGCTCTGAATTGAAGAACACAGTCTTTGAAGACCCAGAGATGAAATCTCAGCTCACCCGCTCAATATTTGGGTGACTAGAAAATAAGTATCCTCCTTGTAAAACTGAGATGATAATACCTACTTTATAGAACTGATTTATAGAATTGTGAGTATTAAATGAGATATTATATGTAAAGCTCCAAGGACACAGCAAACCCTAAAAAATGCAAACTCTTACCATCAAGGCTAGGTATAGTGTCATGCCCATGGAGCCACACTGCTTGGTTTTGAATTCCGGTTCTGCCACACGGTTGCTTTGTGATCTTGTCACAGTTTTCTCTCTGTGCCTCAGTTTTCTGAGTTCCCTGTGCCTCAGTTTTCTCCTCTTTAAAATGGGGATAATGCTAGCACTTACTTTATAGAGTTTGGGCAGGATCAAGTTAGAAAAAACATGTATGGCCCTTAGCCCAACGCCTGACACATATCTCAGCCAATGCCAGGTTGTTACTGTTTGTTTAATAAATGAATGAATTGTAGACAAGGCTCTCAAAAGCAAACTTGCTAAAGGACAGAATCATTGAGTGCCATAATTACCAAGACCCATCCTGAAGCCAGATGCAGGTTAAGACAAACCCATAAATGCAAGGAGAGCTCTGGGAAACAGTAGCCCAGTGAACTAAGCCCTCTCTCCCTGTTGTCTTCACTCACTGGTCTGGGACATGGGAAGAACTGGCACCTACAATAATAGGCTGCTAGAGCTGGAAGGATCTTTGTGACTAGATCAGGTAGGCCGTTTTCTCCTGAGTAATTGAAACCCAGAGAGATAAGTGACCCCAGTTGCCCAAGATTCAGGTCAGGTCAGTGGCTTCATTGCAACACGCTGTTTCTCGACTCCACAGTTTCCTCCTGTGAAAATGGCGACGTGCTTGCTGCCCGTTGCCTGCTTCAAGGCATCTGGCAGCCGTGAACTTCAACTCTTCCTGGGCTAAAAAAAGTTCAGCGGGAACAGTAGAAAAGTGAAGCAAGAATGATGTAGGGTCTACTCGCAGCCTCTAGAGGGAGCCCTGAGCACAGGCTGGGACGCACCATACTGGCGCGCACCCAGGCCCTGGGGCGCGGGCTGCAGCCTGAGGACCAGCGCCAATCCCCCACCCCCACCCCCACCCCGCCCCGCCCCGAGGGCTCCTAACATCAGGCCGATCCCTTCTCCCGGCACTCGGAGCTCTGGGAAAAGCCCAGGATACAGGCGCAAACACAAGGCTTTCGGCCCTTATTCCATTCACTCAAGGTGTGTGCACCTTAACCCCACTGAGCCTCGGCTGTCAGGTGGGAAGTCACATCTGCCTTGCCTATTCCAGGATTTAAAAGACTGATCCTCTGACTAAATAAAGTCTAGGAATTTACCCCAAATAAATAAACAGAATCAGGTAGAAAGATTGGTATGCAACAGCAAATCTCACTGTTTTTGTCTCATGACCCCTTTATACTCCTAAAAAATCACTGAAGACCCCAAAGAGCTATTGCTTATATGGCTTATATCCATCAATATTAATCATATTAGAAATTAATTCTTAGAAATGTCTATATACTCATTTAGAAATAATAAGTCATTATATGTTAGCATAAAGAGCATTTTTGTGAAATAATATTTTCCAAAACAAAAACATACATTTTTTCAAGTCTTTTTAATATCTAGCTTAATGTAAGAGAGCTGAATTCTCCTTTTGCACTGAGTACATGGCGACTTCACGTGTCATGTAACATCTGAAAGACTCTACTATACACCTTGAGAATAAGAGTACAGAATAAGAGTACAGAGTCCTTGAGGACTCCCTAAAAGGACACTGCAAAGGTCCAGGGGCCACACTTGGAGAGCTGTTGGTGTAAAGACATTTTTCTTAGCGTTCTTTATAGCAGGGCGACTCCCCTCTCCCTTCTCACTGCCACCAGGCTGGTTCAGACTTGCATTACACGGGGCAGGTGACAACAAAAGTCTCAGAACTGGTTGCCTTGCCCCTACCCTCCTTCCACTCCCAACCGTGGAGAGAATTCTTCATAAAACACTGCACGAGGGCTTCCCTGGTGGCGCAGTGGCTGAGAGTCCGCCTGCCGATGCAGGGGACACGGGTTCGTGCCCCGGTCCGGGAAGATCCCACATGCCGCGGAGCGGCTAGGCCCGTGAGCCATGGCCGCTGAGCCTGCGCGTCCGGAGCCTGTGCTCCGCAACGGGAGAGGCCGCAACAGTGAGAGGCCCGTGTACCGCAAAAAAAAAAACAAACACTGCACGATTATGTCACATGCCCCCCCCTCCCAAATCCTCTCACGATCCTTCACTACCTATTCAGTGCTCGTACACCTAAGGGTCAGGCTCCCTGGTCTGATTGCAGCCCAAATTCCCACCCTTATGTCATACTCCACCTGTCTGATGTGCCTGATGGCTTTAGCAAAACCAGATTATTAACCCTCCCTCATATGTGCTTTCTGTGTCCCACCTCCATGTTTTTGTTTCTTTGGGTCCCTTCACTTAAAATATTCTCTCTCCCAGGACTTCCATGGTGGTCCAGTGGTTAAGACTCCACGCTTCCACTGCATGGGGCATGGGTTCGATCCCTAGTTGGGGAACTAAGATCCTGCATGCTTCGTGGCACAGGCAAAAAAAAAAATTACTCTCTCTCCCATTTCCTTCCATTCTCCTTTCTCTTTCAGACTCATTCCTCCAGCTGGAGACCTTTACAAGCTTCTAAGATACTTGTTTGTCTTCTTTTATGCAAAGTAGAGTGTTCTGATGTGGGGCTTCTGACCCAGCTGTTGAGAGATAAGTTTCAAAAAAAAACACTTGCTTTATTAGTTTCCTATTGCCACTGTAATTACTACAAACTTAGTGGCTTAAAATAACACAAATTATTACCTTATAATGGTGGGGGTCAAAAGACAGAAATGATTCTTAGAAGCTAAAACCAAGGTGTTGGCAGAGCTTTGTTCCTTTTGGAAGCTCTAAGGGGAGGATCCATTTCCATGCCTTTTCCAGTTTCTAGAGGCCTCCTGCATCGCTTAGCTAGTGGTCCCCTCTTTCCTGTTCAAAGGACGTCATGTCTCCCCCTCTCTCTGACTTTCCTGCATCCCTCTTACAAGGACCCTTGGGATTACATTGGACCCACCTGGATAATCAAGGACACTCTCCCCATTGCAGGCTTCTTAATTTAATCACATCTGTAAAGTCCCTTTTGGCATGTAAAGTAACATATTCACAGGTTCCAGGGATTAGGACATGGATATCTTGGGGGACATTATCCAATCTAATATCACAGTTGCTAATATCAAAAGATAGAAAAATCAAGATGCAATCTCAATGCATTAACTGTACAAATCTTGGAGTCAGACATACACCCTTATGTGAGATAAATCTCATTCATCTGATTGCTTTGAAGATTCAATGAGATGATCTGCATGAGGCATGATGACAGCTACCCTGAGATCACTCACCAAATGCCTGTGACTATTATTATTCGCTATTATTTGGCATTTTACCACCAGCTGACTTAGAGTTGCCTTCATAGCACTTGTCATATTTTATAATTATTAATTTCTTTGGGGTGACTGTGCAGTGTACAATGATTTTTAATTATGTAAATACGACCTTAATTCTCCTACAGACAAAAAATCTATTTGTTTCATCTGTCTCTCTCACATTGGATCATGAGCTCCACATGGGCGAGAGCGGTTTTACGCACCATCAAATTCCCAGAATCCAGCCCACTCGTGAATACATACATACTTAACAATCTATAAATGTTTATGGAATTAATGAATTCAGTCTAATTTATAAAATAGTTCTTCTGGTTCCCCATTGCTTTCAAGATAAAATTCAGGTTCTTTACTTAGCAAGACAAACAAGTTTCAGTAAGAGCTAGTCCCATCTTGCTTCAAATCTCACTTCCCACCACTCCCTGCCATCGTGTACCTTACCCTCCAGCAACATCAAACTTGCCCCATCCTCTCAGGCCTTCAGGCCCTTTCTTGGGCCAGTGCAGCAGCTTTCTTTGTCTGGAATGGCCTCTCCCCACCCTCAGCGATGTGAACACACCCATACATCACCCCCTCCTTGTCACCTGGATAAGTCCCGCTCACCCCTGCTTAGCCCAACGCTCCACTCTGGACAGCTCCCTCACGGCCCCCCACATTCTGGACAAGGGGGCCTACCAGATCCTCCTTAGCCCCTTGAGCTTCTACCCACCCTGGCTTGAAGGGCACTGGATTGCAACTCCCTGTCCATCTGACAGCTTCTTCCCACCCTCACCCCAACAGCCTGTAAGATCTTTAAAAGCAGGGATCAGATCTTACTCACTGTTACATCCCCAGAGACTGGTAGGAAGTACATAATAGATACTCAATTAGTGTTATCTGAACCCCTGCCTCTGTCTCTAGAATGTCAGCTCCTTGGGTACAGGGACGATTTTATTTATCTTTATGTCTTCAGCCTCTGGCAGGAACATCGTGGACACTCTACCAATGTTTGCCGAGTGGCCAAGTCTCTCCACAAGATGCCCTGCCCACATTAAGTTACAGGCTTGTGTGTCAATTACTGTGTGCTAATCACCACTGCTAGGCTTTGCAAGGATTAAAAATAAAAACAAGGGCTTCCCTGGTGGCGCAGTGGTTGAGAGTCCACCTGCCAATGCAGGGGACACGGGTTCGTGCCCCGGTCCAGGAAGATCCCACATGCCGCGGAGCGGCTGGGCCCGTGAGCCATGGCCGCTGAGCCTGCGCGTCCGGAGCCTGTGCTCCGCAACGGGAGAGGCCGCAACAGTTAGAGGCCCGAGTACCGCAAAAAAATAAATAAATAAAAAAATAAAAACAAAACACTATTCTTCCCTCCAGAGCTCACAGGAAAATACAGTGGGCAAGACCCAACATAATTAACTATTGATGGCCTCTACAAATGCTTTTCAATGGATTCTACTAGTTATACTTCTCACCAAGAAGTATATCTCACAACAAGAAAGGCTAATGAATAATCCTAAAATAGCCACTATTTCTCTCATTCTATCAGTGATGCTCTAGTTCCTACTCTCCGTATGCCTGCTCTGCACCTGCCCACACCCTTCTACGGATAACACCAGGGCTCCGACAACTCCTCTGACAAACCAACAGACCCACTGTGTGTCTAGCATCATCCCTTCCTCCTCTCTTTTGACCTTACTGACACTTTCCCAAGGAGGCCAGAGGACTTCCCTTCCCCAATCCACTCTTATCTCACTTGGCAGTCCCCAGATGCCCAGAGCACCAGCCCTATCTTCTGAAGCAGAACTCTGGTAGCAGAAGAAAGGACAGTTGGGGGCAGGAAAGAGGTGTTCACAGAACAGTCTCCAGAGCACCCAGACACACACACTGAAGCGGCAGATACAGCTTTATTTCCTGTATTATGGAGAAAAAAATTATCAGGCTCCTGTTAAGGAGCACATGGCTGGTTGTGTAACTGCATCCTTTACAACCGTTTACCTAATTCGTTTCTTTCCAACCAGCCTATTTATCAGCAGATATATTTTAAATTACTGTGAATTGGAGGGAATAGGAGATAAAGAAGGGAACTACCATTTGAGAAGAGGCTACTGGGTGCCAGGCAAGGACTGTGCTGGGCATCTTTATATGTGCTAGCTCTTTAATCCTCACCAAAACCAGCAAAAAGACAATGTAGTGCTAGATACTTATCATCTGCATCTCCCAGGGCCTCAGAAAGTTTTAAGTATTCACAGAGCTGATAAGCAGTGTTATCATGATGCGAAGACAATAGCCACAAAACCCGTGCTTTTTACACTACACGAAGTTTTCTGTTGTGGAGCAGCTGCTATATGGCAGTCACATGGCCAATGATATTCCATGCATCTTCCCACGACACTATGGGAAGTGGTTTCATGCAGTCACTTTATAAGCAAGGAAACCAGGCTCAGAAAGGTTAGGTACCTTGTCCAAGTCCATATTTACAAGGAGCTTTCACACTGAAATCTTAAAAACACCTGCTACCACTCCCCCACCACCCCGCCACACACACACACACACACACACACACACACACACACACACACACACACGAGATAAAAGAATAGCTCCAGCTATATTAAGCAGGAAAGGATTACAGGGAATTGGGTGCTTACAAAACTGATGGAAGAGCGGGATCTAGGCTGGGACCCCAGGAATGGCACCCGGAACAACATCCAAATGGTATCTCAACTGCTGTTGTGGCCCCGACCGCCTAAGCCACAACCCAGGATGGAGAAGCTGCCATTATCAGCGTTGGCGCTGCATCAGTCAGCCCTACACCAGCAACGTAGTGTAGCAGCAAGGCGGCCCCACCTTCATCCCCATTTAACTTGATTCCAATTTGAGCCTCCAGCAAGCACGTCTGAATGACACTCTAATCATACCCAGAACCTGTACAGGAGGCTGATAAGGTGGAGTTTACCTTTGCAGCCTCTGCAGTTCAGGAAGGCACGCAGAGGAAGGAGGGATAGATGCTGAGCGAGTCATTCTACTGTATCTGTCATAGTCTGCATTCCCACGGGCCCCCAGTGGCTGCTGCTGAGAAGCCCCCTTCCGAAGAAGCCAAGGATCAAGTCCTCCTTACTTACAAGCACTATGTATGTTGTGTATCTATTGCTTCTATCTGCTACATAGATCCCACTGTGTGAATCCACCACTTCTTACCTATCCAGTCTACTAGTGATGGAAACCCAAGCTGGCTTTTGGGCCTCCTTGGGAAATTACATAAGACATATGCTTGGCCCTGATGGGCTTTTGAGCTTACACCACCTGATTTCATTTTCATCCACTATAGAATAATAGAATATATAACGATATAAGTATGTATGTATATATGTACGTATGTGTAGAATATAGAATGACAATAGGTAACGTCCATGGAGCATTTGCCATGAGTCAGATACTCTTCTAAATGTTGTAATGTACTAATTCATTTAATACAGTCCTCATGGATGGTCATGAAGATTAAGTTAAGCAACACAGGTATCTGGCATTTTATACCAGGGACATAGTGGTGCTCCGTAAGTGACAGTTCTTATCACCAACGACTAGGTCAAGGGAAGGACACCAAGGCCTGTCCATTGTCTGACACAGTCTGGAAGGCACCGCCAGGCAAGATGACTCAGTTTCCCTCTGTGCGCCCACCCTATGGCCTGTGCCACTTAGATTCTAGCCCCTTAAACACAGGTGGACCTGATCTGTTTCTCTCTCTAACTCCCCATGAGATTAGGATACCTTTGAGGCAGGGGGTGGGTCTTACTCTTTTCTATACTCTTTTCAACACCTAGCACAGTGACTGGCACATGTAGGCATTCAATCCATGACTGTTGGATGAAGATATTAATGTGTAGGGGAGTTTATGATAGTCCTAAACCTCATAAGAGAAAATCCTTGGGGTGTAGATTCCATAGGTGTTTCAAGGAGTATGGGCTCATTGGCCTTTGAAGGTCAAAAAAGGGTATTTCATAATATGCCAGGGAATGTTATTCTCCTAGAGGATGAACTATAAGGAGATACCAAAAACCGGGGCTGTTTCCTACATGCCTGGCAGAAGTTCAGTTGGGGTTAGGATAACGGGGAGGCAGCACCTTCCACAATGCTGAGGCAGCCCTGCTGTTCTCAGAAATGAACATTTCCTAGAGGGCTTCTTCTAGATCAGTTGCCAGACTAGGTGCTAGGCTTGCAAACTCAGATGCCTACAGAGGGCAGGCAAGGAACTTAAATGAGTGAGGAGTTCACTGAAGAAAAGAAGAAATGGGGACCATGGACATCTTATCAGCGACAGCTGCTGCTTAATCTCAGCCATTGTTGCCATGTAGGCTGTGGACCCAGTGTTAACCAGGTTCTTCTGTTTTTCAAAGAACGTCAGATGATATCGATTTTTATGGGTCTAACTTTTAATGTAAATTTGTAAGTTAAGATGGTCCTCAGGCCTCACAGGTTCTCTGAGGAAAGTATAAGCTTTTACAGTTATCCAGGAAGAAGTGATCAGGTGCTTACCTAAGGCAGTGGCAATGGGGACAGATAGACCTGGAGGAGGTAGGATAACTAGATTTAACGACTAATTGGATGTAGATGATGAAAGATGTTGTAAAAGACTCTGATGTTTCCAGCCTAAATGACTTAGAGGAAGCCAGTGCCACAGGCAGCTTCATGAAATGGCACAAGAATGGATCTTGAATCAGACAGAACCGGTTCAAACTCAGCCTCATCACTTACTAACTGTATGACCTTGATCATGCAGCTTAACCTCTCTGAGCTTCAGTTTCTTCATCTATTATATGGGGCTGTCTCCCATATAATTATTTTAGAAATAAAAGCAAAAATTATTTTTATTTTAGAAATAAAAACAAAATAAACAAATGGGACCTAATCAAACTTACAAGCTTTTGCTTGTAAGGAAAGGAAACCATAAACAAAACGAAAGACGACCTGTGGAATGGGAGAAAATATCTGAAAACGATGCAACTGACTAGGGCTTAATTTCCAAAATATAAAAACAGCTTATGCAACTCAACAACAAAAAAACAACTCAATTGAAAAATGGGCAGAAGAACTAGACATTTCTCCAAAGAAGACAAACAGATAGCCAACAGGCATATGAAAAGATGCTCAATGTTGCTAATTATTAGAGACATGCAAATCGAAACTAAAATGAGGTATCACCTCACACCAGTCAGAATGGTCATCATTAAGAAGTCTACAGGGACTTCCCTGGTGGTCCAGTGCATCCAATGCAGGGAGTGTGGGTTTAATCCCTGGTTGGGGAGCTAGGATCCCACATGCCTCTTGGCCAAAAAACACAAAACATAAAAAAAAACCAGAAGCAATATTGTAAAATATTCAATAAAGACTTAAAAAAAATGGTCCACATCAAAAAAGAATCTTCAAAAAAAAAGAAGTTTACAAATAACAAATGCTGGGGAGGGGTAGAGAAAAGGGAACCCTCCTACACTACTGGTGGGAATGTAAGTTGGTACAGCCACTATGGAAAACAGTATGGAGGTTCTTCAGAAAACTAAAAATAGAGCTGCCATATGATCCAGCAATCCCACTCCTGGGCATACATCTGGACAAAAATATAATTCAGAAAGATACATACACTCCAGTGTTCATAGCAGCACTATTCACAATAGCCAAGACATGGAAACAACCTAAATGTCCATCGACAGATGAATGGATAAAGAAGATGTGGTACGTATATACAATGGCATACTACTCAGCCATAAAAAAAGAACAAAATGCCATTTGCAGCCGTGTGGATGGAACTGGAGATTATCATACTAAGTGAAGTAAGTCAGACACAGAAAGACAAAACCATATGATATCACTTATATGTGCAATCTAAAATATGACACAAATGAACTTTTATTGAGAGAGAAACATACAGACATAGAGAACAGACTTGTGGCTGCCAAGTGGGAGAGGGTGAGAGAGGGATGGAGTGGGAGTTTGGGATTAGCAGATGCAATAAACCACTAGGTCCTACTATACAGCACAGGGAACTATATTCAATATTCTATAATAAACCATAATGGAAAAAAATATGAAAAAAATATATAACTGAATCACTTTGCTGTACAGCAGAAATTAACACAACATTGTAAATCTACTGTATTTCAATAAAACTAAATAAAAATTGTAAAACTATACAGGGTAATGTTGATATATATGTCACAGAGTTGTTAATAAAGATTAAATAAGATTGTGCATGTAGATTGCTTAGCATAGAACCCGGCACATAATAAGAGCTTAAATGTTTGTCAAATTTATTAGCAACATCTCTTCATTCTACGTCCAGTAAAATGAAGTGTTGGGGTTTTTTTGTTTTTTGGTTTTTTTCTTGGTAGTTTGTACTCTTCCCCATCCCCTGATCCAGGAGTATCATGTGACCCAGGCCTGGCCAATGAGAACATTACATTCTTCTGGTGATAGTGATTAGTTCAGGGACCAGATCAGATAGTCTGAGAATGGAATCAACGCAGTAAGCAGAGTTAAGGGATGAAAGAGAAACCAAGTGCTTCTGGAACATTTGGTTGTCTTCATCATGCCACACCTGAAATCAACTCTATGTCTGGACTTTTCAATTAATATTCTTTTAGATTATGTCGTTTGGATTGGATTTTCTAACATGTATCACTAAAAGAATCCTGATTTATCACTACAACTACTGTTATTATGAGTTTTTAACTTAGATTCCTAATGACTGGCATATCCTTCATAGAATTTAAAGCTGACTGCAGTTGGGAAAGCCATCTCCAGCCATGGTCCCCTGGGGATGAAGCCCTGTTCTTAGATGAGAGTGAGAACATGACATGTATCTGAGGTACCCTTAGAATCTATCCCAAGGTGGGAACCTACCCCCTCACAGCTCAGCAGCACCTACCGAGCTTGAAGTTCAGAAACCCAGCCTGAGGGTGAGGCAACAGGCATGGGGTCACTTCTTCTGTAACTTCTGTGGTTCTTGTCTGGTTTCCAGAGGAGACTCTCAGGTTGGACATTAGCTCGGGAAGCAGAAGTCAGGTGAGATGTAGAGACTAAAGAGAACCCTGGATGTTTGAAGAGAAAACCCTTCATCTTGATCCTCCAGGGATATGGTACCTAGGCCTTACCAGCCTGCTGTCACATCCCATGGGGTCATGAGAGAGGGTGTTACATGTGCAGGGCTCTGGCTGGCATTTGGGAGATATGGGTTTTAGCCCTGTCTCCAAAACACACTAGATGTCTAATCTAGGGACATGCTACTTGCCTCTCTGATCCTTATTTTCCTCATCAAGAAAGCTGGGAGAATTTAATGAAATGATATATCTATAGCACTTAGCAGTGTCTGAAACACAGTATGTATGTTCTTAGCAAACACTTTTTTTTTCCTCTCTGAGTCTCAAGTTACTCATCTGTGGAGTAAGGGCAATGAGACTAAACTCTGGTTACTGGATAATCCGTGAGGTTCCTTCTAGCTTGAAAATATTTCAAAACACTCTGGATTTCTTTAGCTTATTTAAACTGAAAAAAAAACATACTGCAAGCTTATCATGATACTATAGAAACATAACCCTTCATCCAAAACTCTTGGTGTCAAAAGCAATTCATAATTATTTAGGATTCTTTATTGAATTCCTCAGTACATAAAAGACTAAAGCAGACATTAGACTGCTCCAAAGCTTGTATATAACAGAAAACACCCAGGGAGGTATGGGTAGTGCTCCTATGGTGGTTTTGAAATACATCCACAAGTTCTGTGATATTCTCTTCTTCAAGAGATGAAGACTAAATCTCTTCTTGTGTGTGGGGGGCTGAACTTGGTGATTCTCTTCTAAGAAACGAACCAAACAGAAGGGACAGTGTAACACTTTGAAGCCCAGCTCATAAAACGCATTGTGCTTCCTCCCGCCAAGAGCCGTATGAATAGGCTGCCTTGCAGGAGAGCCCTTCAGTCCAGTCAAGTCTGCAGGTGACTGCGGCCCCAGCAACACCTTGAGTGCGGCCACCCAGGTGAGTCGCTTTGGAATTCCTGACCCACAGAAACTGTGGGATAATAAATATTTGTTGCTTTAAGCCATTAAGTTTGGGGGTAATTTGTTACGTAACTGCTAATAACTAATACAACCCCATAATCAAGCACATTGATAATTTTGCAAGGCGACGTATAAATATTCATAGTAAGTGGTTTAAATAACATCTGCAAATAAACTTCCTTCAATTCAGTCAAGTTTGACTGCAAAGTGAGTTGCCCCAAACTTGACTTCTGGTTTTCAGTGCATTTTTATTTTATTTTATTTTATTTTGTAAAGGTAGATGAGAAATTGTGAACAGGGATTACATAATGCAAAACACTTAAGGTGGGGGGGGCGGGGGGGGACACATTTTTTGGTCCCAGTGTGCCTGTTAGACAATGACCGTGTCAGAAAAATGTCCTGAGTTAATTCTCTTATAAACAAACATTATCAGCCGCAAACTGCCTTCCCCACTAAACTGTGTACTCGAATGTATGGACCTTCTCATCTTCACAGACATTGCAGCCTCAGGGATTTTTAGAGATCATCTAGGCCATAGTTTTCCAAAGTACGATAAAGAGGTCACCCTCGTCAGAACTGGGAAGGTTGGGGGCTTCTCTGGTGGCGCAGTGGTTAAGAATCCGCCTGCCAATGCAGGGGACACGGGTTCAAACCCTGGTCCGGGAAGATCCCACATGCCACGGAGCAACTAAGCCCGTGCGCCACAACTACCGAGCCTGTGCTCTAGAGCCCGTGAGCCACAACTACTGGGCCTGTGCGCCTAGAGCCAGTGCTCTGCAACAAGAGAAGCCACCGCAGTCAGAAGCCTGCGCACTGCAACAAAGAGTAGCCCCTGCTCCCCGCAACTAGAGAAAGACCGAGCACAGCAACGAAGACCCAATGCAGCCAAAAATAAATAAATAAAATAAATAAATTTATTTAAAAAAAAAAAAAGAACTGGGAAGGTTGGGAGAGGTACTTGTAATGCAGACTCTGAGGCCTTAGCCAGGCCTGCTGAGTCAGAATCTCAGACCTAGGAATCATATTAGTCTCACGGTGTTGGGTAAATTAGCTAACCTCTTTAAACCTGAGTTTCTGCATCTATAAAACAGGGATAATAATACATGCTTCTTAAGATTATTAGCAGGATCAAAGGAAGTGGTATAGTAAAGTGTCCAACACAGTGCCTGGTATAAAAATGATTTCTGAATTGAGTTATATAATTAAGTCTATACCTTGATTCCAGGAAGCCCAGGACCAGGGGAATGCATAATACCACCTCCTCTGCCGTACAAGGCGTCAGTGGGGTGTAAGAGCTTAAGTATGATAATAGTATTAATAACAGCAACACTATTGTTGAATGTTTAAGTGCCAGGTACTGATCTAAACACTTAGCTAACATTAACTTATTAAATTCTCATAACAATCCTGTGAGGCAGATGCTGCCTTTTGACCCATTTTACAGATGAGGATACTGAGACACAAAGCAGTTAAGTAACAGACTAAAGTTATAGCTTCCAGGTGGCAGAGCCAGGATTTGAACCTAAATAGTTTGTAAGAGTAAGATTCACCCAGGTTTGCTCTCCTTAAAATAAAAGAGAAGGGACCCCAAGTCCCAAAGCCTATTCCTTTCTTGATGAATGTCTGCTACTCTGCCTCAGAGCTATAGCTGAACCTGAGATCCCAAGTGAATTGTGGATCCTGGCAAAGCTGGCTCTCATGCTCTTACCAGGAGCATGTTTGGATGAAACAAAGGGAAGCACTGGGCCTAGGGCAGACGGACACTTTCTGGAGAAAGCAGTCCAGGCAGGAAGCCTGGAGGGCCCCCAAGAGTAGCTTAGCTTCTTTTAGCCTGAGCCAACTTCAGCTTTAGAGCCGTCACACAATCCATTTCCTCTGCCCAGAATTCTCCCTAGGCTTCTTTATCCTTCAAGTCCTATCCTTTACATCCTCCGAGAGGCCTTTATCTGATAATTCCATTTGAAATAGATGTCCCGTCCCATCCCCCATTCTCGATTATTCTCTGTAATAGCCCACTCTTTAGTTCCTACTAGCACTTACCGTAAATTTTAATGATTTTTAGAAATCTTTCATCTGTTTTCTGATCTTCCTCACTGCTTCAGGAGAGCAGGAACCATGACTGTCTCATTCACCACTGTAAACTTCGGGACCTGACTGTAAACAAGGTGTGGCACATAATTGATTCCATCAGGACTTGTCAAATGCTGGTGAATATGATGAAAAACATGAGTGGATATACTGGCCTTTCCCTCTCCTGCCCACATTGACACCCATTCCTCACCACTTCACCCTACATCTTTCCCTTTGAAGGGAATCGCTGAGCTCGGATAGGGGACAGACCTGCTTTCCGCACCTGTCACTGTTCTCAGCAGAGGATTTCTCCCACTCTCCAGCCCCAGTCTTTATCACAAAGCACCCACATCTTCTGGGAGGAAGGCTGAACCAAGCACGGAAGCGTGACCTGAACAGAGTGTTCAAAAAACCTACTTAAATATTTTTAAAAGTAACCAGCTTTGGAGCTCCAAAGTCTTCAGTCCTAGAAAGAAAAATAGAATGGATTCAGTGATTTATACTACTGGGGGCAAGGGTTTTCTTTAAGCTAGAACCAGCATCGTTAGCCATTGTTCACAATCCACTGAGTGATATCCAAGGTTTGAACAAATTAAGCCACAGCTTCAGATCATGGCTGGAGACAAGTGATGGCAGAGAGAAGGCTCCGAGGCCCCATCTCACACCCCAGCTGTAGACGACGGATAGTCCTATTGACTTTGGCAAGAAAACACATTGAAATACATTTGGGGCAGGGCAGTAACTTTTCTGTTGAATGTGTTCTTTCCCTGCAGAGCCCTAAGAAAGTAAAACTGATAACTCGAATGACTTCCAAGTGGCAAATGGTACAATTCACTGAGAAAACCAGGGTTGCACAATCATTAAAATAGCAGAATCTCCCAGAAGCAATTCCTAGAAATAAAATGCCAACCGCAGTACAAATTGTCAGAAAGCCTTTGGAGCAGGAATTTCCAGCTTGACAGAAACCATCCACATAGTGTACTGAGACAAAAGAACAGCATTTTCCCAATTCCTTACACTTGCATTGTTACTGAGACTTGGAATTTAACTATTCAACTAAATAATTGCTCTGAAGTTCATTTGACATTTTTAGCTCGGTGACCCTGGGCGTGTTACTTGACTTCTCTGGGTCTTATATCCTATAAAATGGAAATAATTGTAGTACGTATTTGCCTCATGTAGTATAAAGACTAAACAAATTATAATATACGTAAGTGCTTAGTACAGTGTCCGACACATAGTAAATGCTATGAAAGTGTTGAAAACCGATATTTTTTGCATATGTTTATATGGTTATTGCAAATATGCTCACAGTGCAGCTTCACACATCTCCATCACATTGGATCCTACTACCAGTTTGTTCTTCCACTTCCTTCCTAGAGCAACCTGAGGGCAAGGACTCAGTCTCTTTCTCCACGTATCCTGGTGCCATCCATGATCTGGCAAATAAGCATTCAGTAAGGACTTCTGATGAATAAATAAAGGCATACTACGCTGAGGTTATAAAATGAATATCACACAGTCCGTGCCCTTGAAGAGCTCATATCCACTGGGGGAGAAAGACACTGAACAAAACTCCATCATGTGATTGATCAGAATTCTTAAAGAGAATAGAATTCTAATCTCTTAAAGAGATTAGAATTCTTAAAGAAAACACTGCTGTTAGAATTTGCTTGGGTTGGGGGAATGAGGGAAGAAGGTGATGTATAAACCAACCTCAAAGGAGGGGAGGACTTTTGCCAAGTAATGTTTGAGTGAAGGAGGTGGCATCTCAACTGAGTTTGAAGGATGAGTAGGAGTTGGCCAGACGAAGAAGGAAAAGAGGACTCTGTGGGCAGATGAAGTAACAGGCATGCGCTTCAGGCTCTTGTGTGGGGAGAGCGTGTGGATCTGTATATGTGTGAGAGAGACATTTTGCTATCGACTGTAAATTCCTGTAGAACAGGGGTCAGCAAACTTTCTCTATAAAGGGTTAAATAGAAACTGTTTTCAGCTTTGTGAACCATCCAGTCTGTTGCAACTACTCAGTTCTGTCACTGTAGCAAGAAATCAGCCGTAGATAATATGTAAACAAATGACGTGGGCAGATTCAGCCCGGGGAGGGCTGGATTTGGCCCATGGGTCCTAGTTTGCCAACTCCGACTACAGAACAAGGAAACTGCCCTCTGGCTTCCCAAGGATACAGTGCATGAAGGTGCCCAACCCACAGGGCTTATGCTAGGGAGCCCTTCACATGATCAGACTTGCTCTTTGCATGGGTTATCAAGTGCTGTGCTACAAATTATCTCAAAACTTAGTGGCTGAAATTATCAATATCTATGACAGTTTCTGTAGGTCAGGAAGAAATTTGGGTAGTTCTGGCTCAGAATCTCTTCTGAGGTTGCAGTCAAGATATCAACCAGGGCTGCAGTTATCTGAGAGCTCTACTGGGGCTGGAGAATCTACTTTCAATAAAAGTAGCTGACAAGTGTGTGCTAGCTTTGGCAGGTGGCCTCAGTTCTTCCCCACATGGGCCCTTCCACATGGCTGCTTGAGTATCCTCCACAACATGGTGGCTGACTTCCCCCAGAGCACACAGTCCAAGGGACCAAGGTGGAAGTCATGACCTAGCCTAGGAAGTCACACACTGCCACTTTTGCCATATGTTATTTGTCATAAAGACAAACATGGATTCAATATGGGAACATACACTATGCAAGACATGAACACTAGGGGGCAAGGAATACTGAAGGTAATGTTGAGGCTGGCTACCACACCCTTTCTCCATAACCCACAGTGACATATGCTTCACTCTTCTCTCCCCTCTTTCAGTCAAATGCTATAACAGAAACATCAGAGAATTTGAATGTCCCAAACCCTTCATATTACCCATAAAAGACAATAAGAAGGCCACTTGGATAATGTGGAGATGTTAAAAAATTAAATAAATCCTGGACTTCTCTGGTGGAGCAGTGGTTAAGAATCTGCCGCCAATGCAGGGGAGACGGGTTTGATCCCTGGTCCGGGAAAATCCCACATGCCGCGGAGCAACTAAGCCCGTGCACCACAACTACTGAGCCTGCGCTCTAGAGCCCGCGAGCCACAACTACTGAGTCCGCGTGCTGCAGCTACTGAAGCCTGCATGCCTAGAGCCCATGCTCTGCAACAAGAGAAGCCACCACAATGAGAAGCCCATGCACCGGAACGAAGAGTAGCCCCAGCTCACCGCAACTAGAGAAAGCCCGCACGCAGCAACAAAGACCCAACGCAGCAAAAAAAATATAAATAAATAAATAAATAAATAAATCCTTGCTATATTTACCTAGAGCATGAGAGAGACTAGGGTACAAACACAGGAAGCTCACCTCTGTAATTCTCCCTGAAGGAAAGGGCTTATTGGATAAACCATTAGTTGTTCCTCATCAATAAATCTCCACGCCAGTTTCCTCACTTGCCTAAAGGCGAGCTGTATGAGATAGCCAGATACTTTACTCTTCACCTTCCATAAATGAAGTAGAATCCAGAAACTGCTCAAAATTTGACCTAGAAACACAGCTTACTGTTCCCCAAACAAACCCAGTGGGGCTACTTGAGGAAACAGGCTGAACAACTCCATTTCTATCAAACTATTTGGGACTTAGGGTTCTAACACTTTAGAATTGACAAGACCTTACCATTTTTTTCCAGCCTCCAACTTGGTCCAGCACCCCTTTCCCCTGCACTCCTGACCAACAGCCTTTCTGCTTCTGTTCACAGGTATCACAGGTCCTTTGTGGCTAGGCAGGGCCTGGGGAGAAGCTAGGTGGTATCTCTGCAGAGTATCTCTTCAACTGGTGCACGGAGGCTCTGTGCTTTGTGACTGGGGGAAAAGAGAGTTTTATTTATTTTGCTTGTCCAGGTGACAGAGACCGTTGAGAGAGATGTAAAGGTGACACGGAGGGACAGGATATTGTATTAATTTGACCCAAATCTAACTGTTGGACTTCTCTGAAACCCTATAACCAAGAATATGAGGGCCAGAAGCTGAGAGAGACATCTTGTTGTTGAGAGATAGAAGACTCTGGCCAAAAGTAGTGTTTCTTGGGGACTCATAATGACAAACTGTGGCACAGAAGTGGGACCATTCTCCACAGCTCTCAGGACCCAGTGACACACGGGGATGCTGAGCCAGAGGGACCAGGGTGCATTGTGAGGAAGCCCCCTTGGCACATACATTGGTACACACAGGGATGCTGAGCCCGAGGACCAGAGCGCATTGTGAGAAAGCAGACACTGGCACAGACATTGGTGTTCTAACAATTAGTATAGTTGGCAGAGGCAGGAGCAAGTCTGCCTAAATAGCGTCAAGAGCTAAGATGTCACCAAGAGGGAAGCCACAGTGTATGACAGGTGCTCATACCACATGCACTAGTTTGTAGGCGGAGGTAGGTACTCCATGGGGACTCCTGGAAATGACCCAGGCACCTCTGGGTGAGGGGGAGAAACTCCTATAATTCGACATGTAGGAGCTATATCTTGGGGTATTCATATAAATGTGCCCTCACTATAGTAGTTAAGAGCATGGATTTCGGAGCCAGACTAGCTGGGTTTGAGTCACAGTGTGGCCCTGGGCAAGTTACTGAACCTCTCTGAGCCTATTTTTCCTCATCTGTAAATTGGAGATAATAATATACTACTTCAGAAGGTTGTTGTAACTATTCCAGGAATTACATATGTAAAGTACTTAGAACAGTGCCACCATAATAACCACCACATAATGGTTGAAAAAATTTTTTTGTTCTCAAGTTGGTGATGCCAGGAACAAACTTGTTATATAGACTTCCTGGGATGAAACTTATCTCCTCCACTATAAAGACTGTTGCTTGTTGGAAAATTCTAGTTATTAAAATTCTTTCTGTTAAGGCAACTTTCCTCCTTGCAACTTCTCCACATTGGTTTCAGTTTTTCTCTGAGCTATTCCAGAATAAACCTGTCTCGTGGTAAGAGCTCACTGAGACACCTCTCAGGATCTCCCTGAGTTTTCTCTTTGACGTGCTGAGCAGCCCCAGATCTTTCAACCATTTCCCAGAAACCTGGCCCCCAGGTCCCTCTCCATCCCAGAGGCATGCCTCTGAATGCACTGCAGATCGCCAGCATTGGGGAGGGATGTGGACTCCAAGCAGACAGCCTGGGGACTGTCTCTAGGAGACCCCCCCTCACATGAACACATGTTCCTTATAGGAAAAAATGTCAGATGAACCCAACTGTTTCAAATTAATTTTGTTTGGGAGAGCAAAGGAAAGGGAATTTCCAAACAGGGCCAAGGTCTTTGTCAAAGCTGTTCCTCTAAGATAGAGACGGACAACTGGCTGCCTGGAGAGGGGCCAGCTGGGAAGTGTAACCCCGTCCAGGGACGTGAGCCAGTGCTGGCTCCTCCTTTCAGGAGGTGAGAAGGAAAAGCTGGTTTCCTCAGTAGAGATAAGCACAGAGTGTGTGCTCCAGGAATAAATAAAACTCTTGTACCTGGCACGGGCCGTAACTCCTGTCCCCAGCTGAGACATATGCCTCTCTCACTCCACTTTCACTGTCCGAAGCCCTGGAGAGCAGTTGTCTGCCCCCCACTCCAGGGCAGGAGGCTGCCAGCACATTTCCGGGTTTCACTGGCTCAGGACTTTCTAAATGATTTTCTTTTATGGGCCGGAGGGGTAGAAGAACAGGAGGTAGGAGGGAACATGGAAAATGTCATTTTGGTCTCAATCAGACTATTTTCTGAAGAATGACAGTTGAAACTGTCTTCAGTTTCTTTGTGTTTGGCAATATTTCATAAGGATTATGCCCAAGGACAGTTTTGGAAATAAGGCCTCCTCATTTCTTTTTAAAAAAGTTTCCACCTATTATAAAAGTAAGGCCTGCTCATCAAAGGGGGAAAAATCTATCAACCATAATTCAACAATCCAAAGGCAAGCTTCATTAACACTTTAGTGCATCTCTTGCCAGAATTTGTCAGAACTTATTATCTCTTTTCCAAATAATTATAATTATAGTTTACAAAACACGATCTCAAATCATTCACACATTTTATGAACATTTCTTCTATTGTTATATACTTTACACAAATGTGTTTTTTAACAGTTTTATTAAGATGTAATTCACATACCATATGAATTTAAATTTGCCCATTTAAAGTATATAGTTCAGTGGTATTTAGCATACACAGAATTGTGCAACCATCACCATAATCAATTTGAGAACATTTTTATTACCCCAAGAAGAAACCTTGTGCCATTAGCAGTCATTCCCCATCCCCAGCCCTACCCCAACCCCAGTCTTAGGCATCCACTCTTTCT
Organism: Lagenorhynchus albirostris; assembly: GCF_949774975.1. NCBI lineage: Eukaryota > Metazoa > Chordata > Mammalia > Artiodactyla > Delphinidae > Lagenorhynchus > Lagenorhynchus albirostris. The sequence goes on from NC_083096.1 coordinate 128,272,455, forward strand.
GTCTCTATAGATTTGCCAATTCTAGATGTTTCATGTAAGTGGAATTATACAATATATGGTCTGTTGTGACTGTCTTCTCTCACTTAGCATAATTTTTTAAAGGCTTATCCATGTTATAGCATGTATCAATACTTCATTCCTTTTCATTGCCAAATAATATTCTATTATATGGATATGTGACATTTTATCAATTTGTCACTCGATGGACATTTGTGTTGTCTCCACTTTTTAACTATTATAAATAATGCTGCTGTGAACATTTGTGTACAAGTATATGTTTTTATTTCTCTTGGGTATATACCTAAGAGTGGAATTGCTGGGTCATATGGTAACTCTATGTTTAACCTTTTGTGGAACTGACATAGTGTTTGCCAAATTGGCTGCATCATTTTACATTCCCAGCAGCAGTGTATGAGGGTTCTAATTTCTCCACATCCTTGTCAGCATTTGATACTATCTGTCTTTCTTAGTGTAACCATCTAGTGGGTATAAAATGGTGTCTCATTATGGTTTTGATGTGCATTTCCCCAATGGCGAATGATGTTACAATGGAATACTACTCAGCCGTAAAAAAACCAAAATAATACCATTTGCAGCAACATGGATGCAACTAGAGATTATCATACTAAGTGAAGTAAGTCAGAGAGAGAAAGACAAATACCATATGATATCACTTAAATGTGAAATCTAAAATATGGCACAAATGAACCTATCTACAAAACAGAAACAGACTCACAGACGTAGAGAAAGACTGGTGGTTGCCAAGGGGGAGGCGGGTGGGAGAGGGAAGAACTGGGAGTTTGGGATTAGCAGATGTAAACTACTATATATAGGATGGATAAACAACAAGGTGCTACTGTATAGCACAGGGAACTATATTCAATATCCTGTGATAAACCATAATGGGAAAGAATGTAAAAAAATCATGTCTCTATGTGTATAACTGAGTCACTTTACAGCAGAGATTGGCACAGCACTGTAAATCAACTATGCTTCAATTAAAAGAAAAGAGAAATGCAAATCAAAACTACAATGAGGTACCACCTCACACCGGTCAGAATGGCCATCTTTAAAAAGACTACAAATAACAAATGCTGGAGAGGTTGTGAGGAAAAGGGAACCCTCCTATACTGTTGGAGGGAATGTAAATTGGTGCAGCCACTATGGAAAACAGTATGGAACTTCCTCAAAAAACTAAAAATAGAGTTGCCATATGATCCAGCAATCCCACTCCTGGGCATATATCTGGACAAAACTATAATTCGAAAAGATACATGCACCTCTATATTCATAGCAGCGCTCTCTACAATAGCCAAGACATGGAAACAACCTAAATGTCCATCAACAGATGAATGGATAAAGAAGATGTGGTATATCTATACAATGGAATACCACTCACCCATAAAAAAGAATGAAATAATGCCATTTGCAGCAACATGAATAGACCTAGAGATTATTATACTAAGTGAAGTCAGAAAGAAAAAGGCAAATATCATATGATATCACTTATATGTGGACTCTAAAATATGACACAAAAGAACTTATCTGTGAAACAGAAACAGACTCACAGACATAGAGAACAGACTTGTGGTTGCCAAGGGGGAGAGGGGTGGGAGAGGGAAGAACTGGGAGTTTGGGATAAGCAGATGCAAACTATTATATATAGAATGGATAAACAAAAAGGTCCTACTGTATAGCACAGGGAACTATATTCAATATCCTATAATAAACCATAATTGAAAGGAATATGATAAAGAATATATATATGTATAACTGAATCACTTTCCTGTACAGAAGAAATTAACATAACATTGTAAATCAACTATACTTCAATAAACTAAATTTTAAAAAATAAAACAAAATAAAGTGTTTGACTACATTGCTTTCTCAAAAGTTTTTATTGGTTTACACTCCTTTCAGCAGTATATAGTTGGCCCTCTGCATCCACAGATTCAACCAGCCTTGGATCAAAAATATTCAGGAAAAAAAAAATTCCAGGAAGTTCCAAAATGCAAAACTTGATTTGCTGCACACTGGCAACTATTTACATAGCATTTACAGGCATACTTCCAAGATATTTTGAGTTTGGTTCCAGACCATGGCAATAAAGCAAATATCATAATAAAGCAAGTCACATGAATTTTTTTGGTTTCCCAGTACATATAAAAGTGATGTTTACACTGTCCTGTAGTCTAGTAAGCGTGCAATAGCAGTATATCTAAAAAAGTACATATCTTAATTAAAAAGGACTTTATTGTTAAAAAAAATGCTATCATCTGAGCCTTCAGCAAGTTGTAATCTTTTTGCAATAGTAACATCAAAGATCACTGATCACAGATCACCATAACAAATATAATAATAATGAAAAAATATGAAATCTTGCAAGAATTACCAAAATGTGATGCAGAGACAGGAAGTGAGCAAATGCTTTTGAAAAAATGGCACCGACAGGTTGCTCGACACAGGGTTGCTACAAACCTTCAATTTGTAAAAAACACAGTATCTGTGGAGCAGGATAAAACAAACCTCAGTAAAATTAGGGGTATGTCTGTACATTGTATTTATAACTATTTACAAAGCATTTACATTGTATTAGGTATTATAAGTAATCTAGAGATGATTTAAAGTATAGGGGAGGATGTACCTGGGTTATGTGCAAATACTATTCCACTCTATATAAGGGACTTGAGATTTTCATATCTGCGGGGCTCCTGGAGCAAATCCCCCCACGGGTACTGAGGAAGGACTATATAAGGACTGTATAAGAAAGCCCTCATTTTGTCATAATTGCAAGGGGATTTGTATTTTTTTTTTAATTTTTGCTAACTTGATTGGCACACACTTTTTTCATTAATTTGTTTTCTAGTTGCATTTCTTACTCTGAATTTTCTGATTCTGTCCTTTCCCACATCTTGCTTCCTTGTTTGAACTCCTTTTATAGCCCATCTAATTGTTTGGCTCCCTATCATTCATTACCCTGTAGCATACTGATCAAAAATTCTTGCTTGATCACTTGAATCTTCTGCCTCCATAGTGAGAACTTGCAAAGACTTAAGTTAGTTTTTTTTTAATGTTTTAGCATCTTTTTACCAGCTGTTTCCACTCCTGGCAGTGCTCATCCTGCAAAACTTCTTATAGTTGCACCGTAACATTTTTGTTTCTTTGCTTTCTCTTGAAAATGGTCCTTTGCTTTCTCCTGAAAACTTACCAGTCCCGTGTTCCACCCCCTCAAAGCTCTTCTGGTTGGCTCATTAATTAATTTAACTGTGCAAATAATATAGTTATGTAGGATAAAGCATTCTGCATGCATTACTTCACATTGGCTCACATAAACACTAAGAGATAGTTATCACTATCATTCCTGAGACTGGAAACCTGAAGCACAGAGAGATTTAGTACCTTTTTCAAAGCCACATAGCTAGTCAGTGGTTGAGCTGGATTTTGACCCCAAGCCCTCAGACTCCAGAGCCACTGGGGTAGTCAGCTAGTTTATATGATCCATGAAATTACATCAAGGGAAAGTGGATGAATAGGGCCTGGTGTTACCATCCCAGGTCAAAATGTACACTTTCATAGTGACCTCAACCCAAAGTTATGACTAGTTTTGGGCACCACGACAAGACAGGTACAAGATAGAGGAGTATTTCAGGGTCAGATGCCATTGTTTCCCTTTCTCAAAGCACACTGCTTTGTTCTATATTGTATCTGAGCTAAATATGTATAGTCCTGGCACAGAGTAAGTGCTCAAGAAACATTGGTTTTCTCTCCCTGCTTCCTTGGCCCCCAAGAGATGCCCTATCATCATCAGTGAAGAACTTTGGTGACAGATTATCAACTTCACTCTCAGAGTAATAATAAAAGCTGCCCTCTGAATGCAGTCGATGATGCAATCTATTGCCAGGCACTGGCCTAAGCAATTCACATACACACCACCTCATAAACTCATGTCAATCTCACCACATGCCTGAGAAGTCACTCCTTAAACACACAGTCAAATGACATATTAAAACATCTGGAAAGATGATCCTTTTCCATATATATCAGGTCATGTTACTACTCTTCTGCTCAAACCCCCAGTGGCTTCTCAACTCATTTAGAGTAAAACTTAAAGGTTTTACATGGAGTAATGTTCCTTCTTACTTTTCCTCAGACATTAATTCAAAGCATACCTTCCACATTAGGGTCATTGCATCTGCTGTTCCTCCCACCTGGAATCTTCTTCTCTACACTTAGTTCATGTTTCAGCTCAAACGTCACCTTCTCAGAGGGGCTTTCTTTGACCACCCCTTCTAAATAGCTTCTTTCCACCCCTCATGCCCCTTACTCTGCTTTGTTCATTGCACTTGCCACCTGGCATCCATATTTATCTATTACCTGTTTCACTCAACTAGATTCTAGGTACATGAGAAAAGGAACTCTGTCTTTGTTCACGCCTGTACTTATTCCCCAGAGCCTTGAGTCACACATTGCAGGTGCTCAAAAAAGTATTTGTGGAAGGAAGGAAGGAAGGAAGGGAGGGAGGGAGGGAAGGAGGGAGGGAGGGAGGGAGGAAAGGAGGGAGGGAGGGAGGAAAGGAGGGAGGGAGGGAGGAAAGGAGGGAGGGAGGGAGGGAGGAAGGAAGGAAGGAAAGAACTGTTAATATACCCATTTCATAGATGAGGACTCAGGTTAAGTAACTTGCTCAAGGTCACACAGCTAATTAAGTGGCAAGACAGAGATCTAAGACTTCAACTCTTAACCACTACATGGTTCTGTCACTAATTATCACCTCACACATACAGGAGTATTGGAGAGTTTATTTGCAATATTGGGTGATTTTTTTTTAAAAGAGGCCTAAGTAAATGTTATTTATAGATTACTTGCTTTAAAAAAAAAAAAAAAGGAAAAAGAAAACACAGAGAGAACCAAAAAGCAATATACACATTCTGGGTGAAAACACAAAATTAGAAGTGCTTGAATATTTTAGTTGGCTATGGCTTAGTACTTTATTTTAACGCCTTCTCACATGTACACTCAAAAGGCATGGAATAATTCTGTCTGTGACATAGGGCAGTCGCTGCAAATGCCTGGGCATTGGGCTTATCTAGAAGGCCACAGTCCAGGCGTCTTCTCAGAATGCTGACCTATTCCTTTTATTTAGCCAAGTAACATAATCCTTTAGACATCCAATTTGTAGGTCAGCTGTAATGGGGGTGGCAAGTTGGAGGCTGGGTATTATCCTTCTTCACTCTTTTCAGTTTTTAGTAAACAAAAAAGTGAAATACTATGTCCGAAATACATAAACCAGAGCGCACAAGTGCTAGAAACCCCTTTAGGGAGCATCTGGTCTACCCTCTCATTCTCCAGATGAGGAACATAAGTCCCTTGGAGGTGAATTTCTACATATATAATAATTATGTTTGACATTTGCTTTCAAAGTTAGCATGGCATTATGCCAAATGAACCCAAAAGCTGAGAATATATGGCCAAAAAAGTCCATGTGTTTCTTCAGGAACTCATTGAATCATGACATCAGTTTTCTTCTCAAGTCTCTAAAATCTGAGTCTCACTAAAAATGATCTCACACCTCAACAGGGAATAAATCTGTGGGACTGTTAATCTCAAATTGGCCAAATATTGGCACTCTTCGTGTATCCTGGACCACATCTGATTTAACCCACCAGTCCTCATTGAGCTCCATCTCTGTTCAAGGGTGCTGACCATGTACTACAGATATGAAGGCTTGGTCTTCAGCCAGGCCAGAATTAAAGTCTAAGGATGGGGTCTAAGTGACTGCAGTAAGATCCTCTGCACAGGGAACTTGTTAGCTTCGATGGCCAGAGACAAGTCTGAATAATTTATTTTCTTTTCTTCTTTTTTTCCCCTATTTTATTATTGTTTTATTTCCTACTGTTCTTTTTCTTCCTTCCTGATAGTAAAATAAATGCATGTTTGGGGACTTCCCTGGTGGCACAGTGGTTAACAATCCGCCTGCCAATGCAGGGGACACAGGTTCGATCCCTGGTCTGGGAAGATTCCACGTGCTGTGGAGCAACTAAGCCCATGCGCCACAACTACTGAGCCTGTGCTCTAGAGCCCGGGAGCCACAACTACAGAGCCTGCGTGCTGCAACTACTGTGAAGCCTGCACGCCTAGAGCCTGTGCTCTGCAACATGAGAAGCCACCGCAATGAGAAGCCTGCACACTGCAATGAAGAGTAGCCCCCACTCGCCACAACTAGAGAAAGTCCGTGCACAGCAACACAGACCTAACACATCCAAAAAAAAATTTTTTTTAAAAGCATGTTTGATGCAAAAAAAATGTGGAAAGAACAATTAAGTATTGTTCTTATACATTAAGAATACATTGTTCTTATATTGTTCTTATACATTACATTTATAATTCCAAATACTGGAAACACTTTCATGTGCGGCACTTAGAAGTCCATTCATTGAGAAAACAAGGCTGTTTGTGAGAAATATGGAACCGCAGATTTGACATCATCAATCAGAACCTCCTCCACATCTCCCCAGGGCCCATACTGAGAAAGAATCTTGGTGTGGGTAGTTGAGCTCACGATGGGAAATATTTTGTAACTGAGATCCTGAAAGTAAACTGCATCAGAAGGTTACCTTGAGATTGCAATGCTGGTGAAGGAGAAATGAAGGTTAAGGCTATGGTAGGCGCATCATGATTAAGCCCCTTGAGGTTTTGGAGCTTGACTCCTGAGTTAGAATCCTTCTCTATTACTTTAGGCAAGCAGGTTACTCAACCCCTCAGAGGCTCCTCTATAAAAATGGAGATCAAGGGGCTTCCCTGGTGGTGCAGTGGCTGAGAGTCCGCCTGCCGATGCAGGGGACACGGGTTCATGCCCCGGTCTGGGAAGATCCCACATGCCGCGGAGCAGCTGGGCCCGTGAGCCATGGCCGCTGAGCCTGTGCGTCCGGAGCCTGTGCTCCGCAACGGGAGAGGCCACAACAGTGAGAGGCCCGCGTACCGCAAAAAAAAAAAAATTGGAGATCAAGATCCCTTCTCTGAAGGAAAATTGTGAGGGTCTCATGAGATGGGCCTATAGAGACCTTAGCGCAGAGTCAAGCCCATGGTATGTCCTCACTCAGCATGTGCCGCTCTTGTATGTTGGCCTTCAGTGCAGTGCCATGGCAACCAAAACTAAAGGAAGAGTCAGAAGAAGTTGCTCCCTGCTCTGAATCATCCACATTGTCACAGGGGCTCTGCCCGCAACCTCGTGGTAGGTGGTTCATAGAACTCTGGCTAGGACCAGGCACAACCTGCCCATTGCTCCGGGCCTGGGGAGCCAGGGCAGCAGCTGCCAGGGATGCAAAGTATCTCTTCAGGTTGCCAGAGTCACTCCCTTCTTCACTCCAGCATGTTGTCCAGCATGAAATCTGGTGAAAATGAGGAGTCTGGACCACCAAAGGAGCAGGAGGAATGGAAGCCCAGAGGAACAATTTGAAGCCTGAGAAGGGGGTCATGTGGAGTCAGGGAAGTGATTGCCAGGTCCATTGCCCTGGTGATGGGGGCAGGAAAGGAAAACGAAGTCAGTTAGCTAGTTCCTATGACAGGAAAAGGAACTCCCCGAGTAAGAGGACTGGGGAAATCGACTTAGGAAATTAGCGCTTAATTTGTTAAACCATTGGAAGGATAGAGATACTGGGAAAGGGCTTCCAGGTACCTTGGGAGAGGGGACGGTGGGTGGCACATCCTCTGCAGGGAGAGATTCAGATAAATACTCTTCTTCTGTTGTCTGTTTTTCAGGGGAAAGGAAAAACACACACACCCTCTCCTCCATAATGAGAGGTTTGGTCTATGCTTCTCTCTGACTTCCTCACAAACAACCACAGGGAGCAGACAGACGTCTCAGATTACTCTTGACCTTGGGAGTTGACCCTTAGAAATGCATTCTACTTCAAGATCTGAAAAAACTAAACAAAACAAAACCCAAAAACCTCTTGTGGAAAGTGGCTTATTTCTGTTGGGGCCCTGTTTCCCTTCTCTAATTCACTGCCGCTCCACAGTTAAGATCACTTTAATAAACACACACACACACCAGACCATTCCTCTTCTAATTAAAGCACTTCACAGCTTCCTACTATCCTAGATTAAAATCCAAATGGCAAACTGTGGACAATAATGTCTCCCATGATCTGGCCCTTGCCCACCTCTCAGACCTCATCCGCACCACTCTCTGGGTGTTCATTATTTCCAGTTACCCTGGTCTTGGTCTTCTTCCAGGCTTATTCCCACTTAGGGCCCTTGCACCAGCTGGTCTCTCTATCTGAAATGCTCTTCCCCCTGATTTTGTCATGGCTGACTCCTTCCTGCCTTTCACATCCCACTCAAATGTCACCTTCTCGAGAAGAACTTCCTGAACCACACAGTCCAAATCTGAATCCGTACACACTCCATCACTTGCCAGCACTTAATCACTTTCTGGCCTCTTTCTTGTGTACTTGCTCCTTGATTGTTGTTGTCACTCCTACAGGGACATAAACCCCATTATCACAAGGCTTTAGCTTTCCTATTCATCACTATCCACAGAGTCTAGAGTCTTGCCTGACGCACAGCCGAGCTCAATACCTAATTATAAACCAGAAGAATAAAGCTCATACCTCCCTACACTTTCCCCCATTGCCATCTTTGATGACAACACCTGATTCCTTCTCATCTCCCACCTACACCACCCAGATACCAGAGCCTTATTTTGGCCTTCATCATCACACTCTGGGGCTCCTGCTCAACCATCACCAGCTTGGAACCCTTCTGATCTCTTTAAAATTCTCCATCTTCCAAGTGTCCTTTACCCCACCTCCACTAAAGCAGGAATTCCAGCTGTTCAACCCTTCCCCAATCCCCAAGCCCATCAGCTTCCTTTCAACTTGACTCCCTGCACAGACTTTTGGCATCATGGCTAAAAACACAGGGTGTCGGCCACACCAGTGACTGGGGTTTGAGGTTTGTTATGAGGATTAAACGAGCTCAGCACAATGCCTGGCACATCCTAAGTGTTCAGTCAACATTAGCTGGTCTTGTTACTACTAGTACCATAATTAAAGTTTCTTCTTTGCCTCTGCCTCCTACTGTTTCTTCTCCCCCACCCCTACTCCTACTTGGTTAGTTTTACTCTGTTTGGTTCATTTATGAGTTGAAGTTGGGACCCAGCCAGGTCTTCTTGGTGGTAGTGCATAGTTCTGACTGGATAGAACCAGCTTGGTGCAGGTTGGAGAAGAGCTAAGAGCTTTCCAGACTCCCTAGGAACCTTGTACACCAGCCTTTGGGCTTCAGGCTCTGGCTGTCTGGTGTCCATGGCTGGGGCTTCTAAAGCTGTTGGAAGCGGGGAGCAGAGGCCCTCCGAGCAGGGTATGTTGGAGGGATGTTCACCCATGTTTTCACTTATTAGATGCTTAAGAAGCCAGCTTCTACCCTTTGGGGTTATCAACTCAGGGTTTATTACAACCCCTTCAGTTTTTTAGCCTTTCTTGTTCAAGGTCTCAGGCATCTGGAGAGGCAATCCTTGGAAACGATCACAAGTAATTCCTGGCCTGATTCCCTGTATGGGGTGGGGTGGAGTTGATACAAACAGGGGAAGCTGCCCATGTCTTCTGGCTATAGTTCTATGACCCAGGCAAACTGAAATCATGAAACCCTTTCTTTGCCTCTCCTCAAATATGTCTCAGGCCTCAACTGTGGGGAATTTTTCATTTGAGGAAATCCAATTTATTTCAGGATGGTTAAAAGTGGTCACTTACCAGATTCTCAAATATTTGCAAGAAGGAACTCAGAAATAGATATGACTAGAGACCCTGCTGCTATGAGGGATTGGCAAGTCTGGAGTAACGAGGGTGACCTTATAAAATTAACTAAATTATTTCCACAAATGCCCTGAGCACATTGTATGTGCCAGATATTGTGCTAGATGCTGGACATGCAGGGGTGAGCAAGGCAGGCCCAGTACCTGCCCTCTTAGAGCTCAGAGTGTACGGACAAGGATTATATAGTGTGAGAGATGCTACTGCCAGAGGAGAGGTACAGGGTGACTTATCTGGGAGCACATGAGAAAGGACGCTTAACCCAGACTCGAAGCACTGGGCTCAGGGAGGGCTACTTGGAGGACAACACGATGCTCCAGGTGAGGCTTAAAGGATGAATGAGTCAGCCAGATGGCAGGAGGGGAGGGGAGGTTAAAGGGGAAGTGTTTCAGGCAAAGCCAAGAGCATGTGCAAAGGAAGACAAGAGAGGGCATGGTGCACTGCAGGAACTGAGAAGTAGTCAGGTAGGGCTCCACTGCCAGAGGTTCTGATTTATTTGGCCTTGGATTAAGCCCAGCCTTGGGTATTTTTAAAAGCTTCCCAGGTGACTTTCAGTGTAGCCAAGATTGAGAACTGCTGGACCGGAACATGGGATGGGACGGAGTGGTGAGAGGTGAGGCTGGAGACGTGAGCTTGGCCGGATCACACAGAACCTGGAAGACCGTGTCAAGGGACTTGAGTTTTCTTCTCTGAGCGCTGGGAGGCTATTTAAACATTTAAGCAAGAGAACAAATGGCATGATCAGACTTGCAGACTTAAGAACATTTCTGTTGTGGAATAGGATCAGAGGGGGCAGGAATAGAAGGAAGAAAACCAGTTGAGAGGCTCTTGCAAGAATTGAAGCAGGGCTTTCCTGGTGGCACAGTGGTTAAGAATCCGCCTGCCAGTGCAGGGGACACGGGTTCGAGCCCTGGTCCGGGAAGATCCCACATGCCACAGAGCAACTAAGCCCATGCGCCACAACTACTGAGCCTGCGCTCTAGAGCCTGTGAGCCACAACTACTGAGCCCGTGTGCCACAACTACTGAAGCCTGCGTGTCTAGAGCCCATGCTCTGCAACAAAGAGAAGCCACCGCAATGAGAAGCCCATGCACCGCAACAAAGAGTAGCCCCCGCTCACCACAACTAGAGAAAGCTCGCACGCAGCAACGAAGACCCAACACAGCCAAAAATAAATAAATAAAATAAATAAATTTATTAAAAAAATAAAGAATTGAAGCAAAATATAATCATAAGCTGAGTTAGGTGAGTGGCAGCAGGGATGGATGGAGGCAGATGAATTTCAGAGATTTAAGGAGTAGAACTATTAGGGCTTGATCAAAGATGGGCTGTGGGAGGGAGAAGTCAAGGGCCATCCCTTTGTTTGGACAGTCGGGTGGATGGAGTATCATCCCCTAGGATAGGGCTTGCCAGAGGGCAAGCACCAGGAGAGAAGAAGCTGATGTGTGGATGGGTGGGTGAGGACATCAGCCTGGGATCTGTTGAATTTGAGGTGCCAGTGGGACATGCAAGTGAGATAAGCAGTCAACAGATAGTAGTTTAGCCCTCAGGTAAAACACCTAGTTTGAAGATAGAAATGTAGAAGTCATCAGAAAAGGGTGGAAATGGATGAGATCCCCCGGTGGGGAGGGTGTGGAGTACAAAGAAGAAAATATGTTCACAGAATCCTGCAAGTTGTTTCCTTCCTCCAGGTAGACAGCCCTGAACCCATTAAGGTAATTAGGCTACGTGGTGAAGCGACTTGTCCTAGCTAGTGCTCCTTAAGTATGTGAGCTGGCTTATCCCAGCCAACAGGAACCCTTGCCGCTGGCCTATATTCGGCCTGTCACTGTTAGTGCGATTGGATCACGCTGATTGGCAATGAGGAGTGGCTGGCAGTTGTGTCTTGCACCTACGGAGCTTAGCTGCAGCAGGCAGTTCCAAATTCCATGGCTCTGCTTAGGGGTTTCTAAATGCAGTGGTAGTTATGTGTTAGACATCTGAGGCGTTTTAAAGAACATAAGCCTGAATCATCTGAGAATGGGAACATTTGACAACTAACTCAGCAAGAAAGTCCTGGGAAGAATTTGCTGTGGAGAAGGGAAGGATGGGTAGGCAGAAAGCGACGCTTTTATTCTAGGCTCTGTGCCATTGTGATTCTATTTTACATTTAGTCTACCTTGATCTAAGTGCCCCAGGTGCCCTCAGATTCCAGAATCAGGGTTTTTTGGGTTTTTTTTTAACCCCTAACAACAAGACTATAAATAAGGCAGGTGTTAGCCCCATTGTAAAGATGAGGGAACTGAGACTGAAGCTAATGTATTAGCTTGCCCAAAGTTGCAGAAAATATAAATTGGGCTGTGGTTAAGAATCCGCCTGCCAATGCAGGGGACACGGGTTCAAGCCCTGGTCCAGGAAGATCCCACATGCTGCGGAGCAACTAAGCCTGTGCGCCACAACTGCTGAGCTCTAGAGCCCGCGAGCCACAAATACTGAGCCTGCATGCTGCAACTACTGAAGCCTGTGCTCCTAGAGCCTGTGCTCTGCAACTGCAATGAGAAGCCCGCGCACCGCAAGGAAGAGTAGCCCCCACTCGCCACAACTAGAGAAAGTCTGCACGCAGCAAGGAAGACCCAATGCAGCCAAAAAAAAACGATAAATTGGGCTGACAGTTTCTCACTCCAAATCCACTTCAACCTCTCAACTCTGGCTTTCACCTTTTTTTTTTTTTTTTTTTTTTTTTTTTGCGTTACGCGGGACTCTCACCGTGTGGCCTCTCGTGTTGCAGAGCACAGGCTCCGGACGCGCAGGCTCAGCGGCATGGCTCACGGGCCCAGCTGCTCTGCGGCATGTGGGATCTTCCTGGACCGGGGCACAAACCTGTGTCCCCTGCAACGGCAGGCGGCCTCTCAACCACTGAGCCACCAGGGAAGCCCCTCACCTCTTTTAAAAGGGCCTTTTTAACCTGCTCCAGAGAAGAGCTACAAGAGAGGATGGGAAGAAGATGTGGAAAGAAGCTGAACATTTACCTCCTGTGATTGCTGTGTTTGTGACTTTTTCCTTTGCTTTTAATCTCGTCCCAGCATAAATCACACATGCCTAATAGCAAAAAGTTTGAAGTCTGGAGTGGGCAGAGGAATCGGGAAACCTCATTCCAGATGGTTTCCCCTAGGACTGGAAGGAACCAATGGGTCATCTACTTTAGCTCCTAAATTTACAGATGGGAGAAAGTGAGAGGAACGTAACAAATGCATGCTCACCTAGCCAACTGTGGCCAAAGGAGCCCAGAACCTTAGCCTGCTGATGTACACCCAAATAACAGCATGAAAACAACCACAGACTCACAGCACCGAAACAAACACAACACCCCAAAATATATAGGGGAATAAAGAGCTGACCTAAGAGAAACAGTACACACTCTGCTATACATTCCCCTTTTCTTTTGGATACATTCTCACAGGGCTCTGATTGAGGAAGTTAATTAAGCAAATTATTATGGTGCTCTCGTCTTTTACTGAAGTCATGGAGGGAGGTTGGTAGAAGTGCCTAGAAGGTAGAGTGGGTGGAATTGGGAAATTGCTGTGTAAGATTCAGGTTGGTGACAATGGGATTATTGATTCCACCAGTTTACTATTCACTAGGCACTAGAATTAAATGTAATAGTAGCTTGCATTTGTACAGTATATTCTAATTTACAAAGGGCTTTTGTGACATTATCTCATTTGATCCCACTGATAACCCTTTAAGGTAGACAAGACAGGTATAATTATCCCACTTTATGGATGAGAAAACTGAGACTTGGAGAAATGAAACAACTTGGCCAAGCAAATTCGGTTACTAAACTACAGTCTGGACTAGAAAGTAGGTGTTCTTACTCAGAGAGCTTCAGTTTTGCAAAGGTCACACAGCTAAGTAGGACTTGAATCCCAGTGAGGCCGCCTCCAGAGCTTATGATTTTTACCACCATGTTCTACTAGTCATGCGAAAGACATATGTTGAGTGACTCTTTTCTTAGTTCCCTACTCATTGTAAATATAACCCATGTGCTCCTGCTGAGACAGGGACTCATTAGTGAAGGCATGCTTGGAAAAGGCTTCCAAAAACCCTCTCCACACTTCAGCAAACACAAGTCTGTGTCCTAATTCCAGAGTCCCCACTAGCCCTAATTTCAGGGAAGATGAGCTAAGAGGAGCCTGGTGGACAGCCCAGGGATGGCTGCAACCTTCAGGCTCTGGGCTCGTGAGAAGCTGGTGTGCTACAGTGTCACCCTGGGTCCAGTCGGAAGTAAGGAAGCCAGATGAAGGCTCTTTTTCCCAGGAGTCTTCTCTGTTGCCCTCTCCTTTGCCCTGTTAGCACCTCTTCCGAAAAACTAGTAGCAGCTGCTAGCTGGTCTTGAAACTTGCCCAAACTGAGGGGAACGTGTCACAAAGTACACAGGGCCTCCTTGAGACTGGACCCCTGGGACAGGCGGCTCAGCCGAGCAGCTCCATAAATAGCACCGTCGTATGTGAAAGGGGAGGTAGGTCAGGAAAACATGCTGGCTCTCCTCGGTGACTGCAAACCAGTGAGTCTAAATGATGAGTCTCAGGAAAAAAAAAAATTCCTATTACACAGGTTTAACGCTGAGGAGTCCCTTTAAGGACTAATTCCTGTTATGAGTTGTTTAGGACTTTCTATTCTTCATTTCTTCACTCTCTTTTCTTCTGTCAGTCCCTGACTAACATGCCTTTTCCATCTTGTCCGTCAGATGATATTGTATAAGAATCCAGACAGAGTTTTTCTGACTATTTATAGAAGACAGTTGTGCTGCTTTAGCACGGGAACTGAAGTTTGGTTCCGGGTTATGTTACATGTAAAAAACTTACAGAAATGTGTTTGTTCTCAAATGTTCTCTCCCACTCCTGTCCCATCACATCAGAGAGGCTCTTTGAGAAACATATCCCTTTCCTCTGTCCTTTTTGAATTAAAATTTTTTTTTTCTGATTGCAAAAGCAGTTCATGCCAGTTACAGGTTTCAAGGACTGTATAAATGTATAGCTAAAAATGTACAAGTGCCTCTTAATCTCTAGCCCAGAGATAACCACACTTAACAGTTGATGTCTCTTAGGATGAAGGCTTTTGCAATGATGCGTAGGAAAGGTCAAGAATAATGATAGCAGGTTTCTATAGGAGGGGACCATACAAAAAAGTTTCAAAGCAAAATCAAGGGGAGGTGGGAAAAGAGAAAAGTGAAGGAAATTAGCCCCAGTCTTTCAGCCTGGGTGATTGGGAGGAAGGTGTTGCTAAGGGAAAGAACTAGGAAAGATGTTTAGTCTGCTAGGCCTGGGTGGTCATCCTGTGTCAATTATTATCATTGTTCTAGGAGCCACAGTCACAAATGCTTCAAAGCCTGCAGTTGGCCTCCCAGATGTGCTGTTTGGTATTCCAAACTGAGACCACTTCAGCATCTCAACAGGAATTAAAAGCTGAGAAGGAGGGAGAAAGTTCAAATGTAGAAAAGACGGACTCACCTATGTGAGGAACCTAAAGTTTTCAATCATCACCTCCAGGCAGCTGCTCGGAACATTTTAGAGCTGCCATCCACAATTTCTATAAACTTACCCATAACCTTCTCAAACTCTAAACATTCTCTAATATTTCTTTTTTAATACATTTATTTATTTATTTTTGGCTGCGTTGGGTCTTCGTTGCTGTGCATGGGCTTCCTCTAGTTGCAGCAAGATGGGGCTACTCTTCGTTGTGGTGCACGGGCTTCTCATTGTAGTAGCTTCTCTTGTTGCTGAGCACGGGCTCTAGGCACGTGGGCTTCAGTAGTTGTGGCTCAAGGGCTCTGGAGCACAGGCTCAGTAGTTGTGGCGCACGGGTTTAGTTGCTCCACGGCATGTGGGATCTTCCCAGACCAGGGCTCGAAACCCTGTCTCCTGCCTTGGCAGGCAGATTCTTAACCACTGCGCCACCAGGGAAGCCCTAAACACTCTCTAATTAATGCAAAATCACCTTCAACAAAATGTAATTTGAGCCAAACAAACATCTTAAGGCTAGGGTAAGAGGTAGACTATTTCTAAGTTAGAAACGTGAATTCTGTCCACCTACTTTGGGGGTACATCATATAATAATTAACAGCAGACCAAGAGTCAAGCTTTTGACCCCATCACTCTTGACACTATTAATGTCGCTGGTACTCATTGTTGTGTGTATAACCAGGCAAATTCCCATTTTAGGACCTTGACAAACAGGTCTCACTGGTCCTTCCCTTTTGAATCCAGTATCCTCACAGAGAGCATGTGTTATTAAGTAGGCTGAACTAATGCCAGTTCCTATGCACCTTGAATGAGGCTGATGAGGAGAAAGTCAGCCCTTGGCCCTGCTGACTTCAGAGTGGGAGGGTAATTGCTGCTGACTTGCAGATCTAGATCCTGGGAGTCTCCTACTCCCTGGATTGCTCTCAATGGGGGTGATGATTGCTGTAACTGTACTTCTCTTTCTTTTTAATTATTGCAAAAGAAAAATAGGAATGTAGAGATAATATCGTTGTTGTCACTTGTTATTTAATTTTACTTTGCTATTTTAGGCTTTATCATTGGCTTAACTAAACGGAGAGCTTAAATTTTCTCAGCATAGCCCCAAGGGATAGAACAAGGATCAAAGAGAAGAAACGGAAAAGGAGGCAAGTTTTAGCATTTCTAAAGGCACCAATCAAAGAGTGAAGAAGCAACCTCATGAAAACGAAGTTCCCTCTCTCTAACAAAAGTCAAGTATAGGCAGTAGGATCTTTTGTTAGGATGTTGTTCTCATCTGAATGGAAAGACCTGGGGTAAGGTCAGATGTGACTTGAGCCACAAAGCTAGTTGACCAACTAGAGAGTTTACCAGATGGTGGCATTAATTAGGGATAGTCTCCAGATTTCCAGGAAGGATTATACTCTTTAAAGCCTCATAAATTGAATTACAAGTACAGCAAGATATGATCGAAAGCTAAGAGAGACATATGTACAAAAATTAGTGTGCCATATACTCATTCCCTATGAGAAATGTAACTACACAACATATTGGATATGTCAACCAATTGACTGCATTATCAATTGTAAGGGTAAAAACACACACATTTAGACACATCTACAGAATCCTGGAAATATACTGTCAAGACTGTGATAATTAGGGATTTTATCACACTCTTGGGTTCTCTAGGAATATAGAACCAGCCTCATAACATGTAAGACTATTGAGCAATTTTAGCACATTCACCTTTTGGAACGTGTTTCCAACTTTCGACCCCAGCTAGCTTTCAAGAATAGGCCTGCCTTTATGTGTTTAGTAGAAACATTTGTTTTGAAAGGGAAGGGTTCACAGACTCTCTCTTAGGTCATTTCCTCAGTTACTAAGCTTATGCCTTACATTTTGATTCTTACTAATGCTCTTCCCAGAGAGTTCTGAGTTGAGTCAATTGTGAAAAAAACTGGCAGCTCACCCCTCTACTGACTATAGGGTATTCAGTTATTGAATGGGAAGCTGTACTAGATGACCTTTATGGTCCTTCTCAATTCTCTGGTTTTATGGTTTCATGAACCTATTCATAGGGGAATAGAGGAAGGGATAGGAAAAGTTATATAGTTGAGGCAGGGGAATAAGGAGAAGGTTGAATCTGATTTAACTAACTAAAGAAACTATTTTTACTGAGGGCAGAGATATGGAATTATGTATGTTGAATTTTCTCCACTTTCATTGCTCATAGGCACTTGCCACATTTGGCAGCTAAAATCCAAGGAGGCTCTCCTGTGAGACAAACTAGGCAGCAGCTCAGAATCGTGTCTATGCAGCAGCCCCACTGCGTAAGGGCCCACACACCTTGCACTGAATTACCATAAACACTTTGTGATTCCACACAGAAATTGGTTTGGCTGCAATTCCATTCAGCTAAGTAACTTGCTCTGTCTAGTCATTCATTTATTCAATCAACTTTTACTGAGCAGTAAGCCAGATGAGGGCAGAGAGAAATAAGTAAGATACTGTCCATTCACAACCTAACAAACGAGTAAGATATAGAAGGAATGGTTTTAAAACAGGAAATTTTGTGTCTTGCTAAAGGAACATGCAAAGTACTGGGGTATTCATAGGATGGAAAGAGTACCTCCAAGAACTGCTTTAGTTGCATCTCACAACAAATAGGTTGTATTTTTATTTATTTCTATGTACTTTTTATTCCTCTTGAGACTTCCTTTTTAACCCAGGGATTGTTTAAATGGATTTGTTTTGTTTATAAGTGCTTGGAGATTTTTCGGTAATCTTTCTTTTATTCTAAATTGATTTCATTGTGGTTAGAGAAAACACTGTATGATTTCAATTTTCTAAATTTTGTTGAGGTTTGTTTTATAGCAAACCTCATAGGATATGGTCTATCTTGGTGTATGACCCATGGGCACTTGAACAGCATGTGTATTCTATTGTTGTGAGGCAGAGTATTCTATAAATGTTGATTAGATCCTGTTGGTTGATGGTGTTGTTCTCTTATGTCCTCGCTAATTTTTTGTCTAGGTGTACTATCAATTGTTGAGAGAAGTATATTAAAGTCTCTAACTATAATTGTGAATTTGTCTATTTCTCCTTTCAATTTTATAGGTTTTGTTTCACACATTTTGAAGCTCGGTTGTTTGCTGCATACATATTTAGGATTGCTATGTCTTTTTGGTATAGTGTCCCTTTTATCATTATTTTTTTGTGCCTGTCTTTGGTAATTTTCTTTTTATTGGAGTTTACTTTTTCTGACATTAATATAGACAATCATGCTTTCTTTTGATTAATGTTTATATGACATATCGTTTTCTATCTTTTCCTTTCAACCTACCTATTTCATTATAATTGAAGTGAGTTCCTCATAGATAACATATTTGGATCATATTTTTAAATTCACTTTGCCAGTCTGTCATTTGATTGGTGTATTTAGGCCATTTACATATAATTATTGATATGTGAGGGCTTAAGTTTGCCATTTTATTTTCTATTTATTCTGTTCCATTTCTCTGTTTTCTTTTTTATGCCTTCCTGTGTATTACCCGAACATTTTTGAGAATTTCATTTCGATTTGGAGTATATTTCTTTGCATAGCTTTTTTGATGATTGCTTAGGTATTATATATACATAAGTTATCTACTCATAACATCACTTTACCAGTTTGAATAATAAGAATGATTGAATTATAAGTGAAATTTTTTCCAAAGTCTGCAGCATTTAACTACAAGACATCACCTCAGGCACCTGGGAAGGTCTTGATGTCACTGAAATCCAGATTTCAGAACTTCCTCAAGTCTCCAGAGGTGCCTGCCTGTGAAATCCAGCTGTCACCACCACAGGAAAAAGAGGTGCACTGAAATGTTTGGGAAGCTACCAATTGTCCACATTTAAGAGCAAAGGGATAGATTAGATACTTAAAATTCAGATAGAACTTTCAAAATTCCAAATTTTAGTTGCATATACCAACTTGATAAACCTTAAAGAGGAAAGTTTAAAAACAGCAAAATTACATTATTCAAATTTTACCTGACAATTTTATTTTTTTTCTAGTATTTCATGTAAAGGGAAAAATGGGTCATAAATGACTCACACTGGATCATCAGACTGCAGGTACTTTGAGTGAGGCAACATAAATTTGCATATGGAAGATGTCTAGACTTGGATGTCAGATAGATGTGGGGTTGAATCCCATCTTTGCCATTTATAAGCTATGTGACATTAGATAAATTACTTAACTTTTTGGATACCTTGTTTATAATCTGTAAAGTGTGGTCAATCATTTTTCCCGTAAAAGTGAGGATTAAACAACACATGACATATATAAAAGGCTTAGCCTAGAGGAGATGAGCGACAAAAATGAATTTCCTTGTTATATTTCTGTTGACTTTCACAGAGAGAAACCAAATATCTTTATTTACAAGCAAATGGGTATTTCCAAACTAGGCCTCTCTCATCAACCAAGGTTTGTATTTGTTGATACCATCTTGACATATAAGAATGAGGTGGTTAACAGAGAGCAGAGAAGTGTGCTAGATATTTAATATTTTGGTAGCATTAAAGAAGTCCCTTCTTGAGACTTCCCTGGTGGTGCAGTGCCAATGCAGGGGACACGGGTTCAAGCCCTAGTCTGGGAAGATCCCACATGCTGTGGAGCAACTAAGCCTGTGTGCCACAACTACTGAGCCTGTGCTCTACAAGCCCGCGCGCCAGAACTACTGAGCCCACACGCCACAACTACTAAAGCCCACGTGCAGCAACAAAGACCCAAAACAGCCAAAAAAGAGAGAAAGAAAGAAAGAGAGAGAGAGAGAGAGAGAGAAGGGAAGGAAGGAAGGAAGGAAGGAAGGAAGGAAGGAAGGAAGGAAGGAAGGAAGGAAGGAAGGAAGGAAGAAAGAAAGAATAAAGAAGTTCCTTCTTAAAGGGTTTAAAAAACAAAACAAGATTTACTGATCACTGACTATGTGATGAGCAGGGGAGGGGCACTTTGACATCTGACATCATGGCTTCCTTTCATTGTACCCACCTAGTCATCTCCAAGATCCAGAGAGATAAAGAGTCAGGCAAAAAGGGACCTGACCTGAAAATTAAGTCTGGGATCCACATCAGAGTTGCCTAGGTAATTGTTTGACCTTGAAGAAGTTACTTAGCTTCTTTAAACCTCAGTTTCCTCATCTATTAAGTGGGACTAGACCTCCTTTGGGGAAGCTGTAAGGGTGAATTAGGTCGTGTCCATAAAACACTTGAGGTCTTTGAAAGAAAAGCTTTTACAAACCTATAAACAGCATAATTAATGTCATCATTGCCATTATTGTTGTTGATGATGGGGAATAGTTTAGCACACATGCAAATTGCAGAATAGGGAATACCTGTTACAGAGAATATGAATCTGAACACTTTTCTATGGAGTATATCTTACCCCACACTCTTTTTTGCTGGCTTAAAACATCCCACTCCTACAGAAGTACTTTTGTTCTTAGAATTGGCATTTTATTGCTAGCAATAAAATGTATGTGTAAAAAGTCCCAAAAGCCATCACGACTATCTTTTGCAGTGGTTAAGAGTCCCTCAGGAGTGTCTTATGTGGAACTAGAAAACTTTTCACCTTTCCTGTAATGCAATACCTTCTTTAATAATCTAAACAGCTAATATTGATATGGCACCCAGTGTATTCCAGACACTGTGCTAAGATTTTATCAGCATTATCTCATTTAAATCTTACAACAGCCTGGAATACACTTTACTCTTTCACTTTCTTTAGTCTCTACTCAAAGGGCACCTACTTATGGGGTCTTTTCAGACCACCCTATATGAGAATAAACTGCTCCCTCACCCCCAGTGCTTTTACTTGGCTTTGTTTTTTCCATAGTCACCACCTGACACAATTAAGTTTCTTGGTATATTCTTGTCTCCCATTAGAATGCAAGGTGTATAAGGATGGGATTTTGTTTTGTTAACTGTCTATCCTCAACATCTAATACAGCGCCTGGCAGGTAGGTGTTCAAAAAAATATTGATTAGCAAATTAGTGACCCTATGAGTTAAGATTATACCATTTTACTGATGATGAAATAGAGGCTTTGAGATTTGTCCATAGTTACAAAATAAATGGCCGAGCTGGTACTGGAAAGAAGTCTATCTGATTCTAGACTGGTCACTAACCATTGACCTCATGCCCCACTGCCTTCAAGGAAGATCACAAAGATGATACTTTATTGCTGTTTCGCTGTGGCATGTTTCTGTTAGAAGAGTCATGAAAGTAATAAAAATGAGATAAAGGCAAGGGATGTGTCTAAAGTGACAGATAAACTGGGGAAAATAATTAGATTCTAGTAAATTGTCCTTTTCTCCCCTTCCAACACCTTTCATATGTAAAAAAGATATATCAGTCAATTTTCTCTTTGGGTCTAGCTAAAATGACCTATAAATATGGGGCCCCATGTTTCTCCTTTCCCTTGTCTACCTTCTATAACTTCTCCATCAGTGTGCTGGGGCCACAAGTTCCTATAAGGAGAAAAGATGAAATAAACATTTTAAACATTTAACGTGCATTGCCACTGCCCTAGACACACTACATTCTTTATCTCTACTGCACACCGATTTACAGGGAGTGGGTATTTTAAATCCACATTTTATAGATGAGAAAACTCAAGGAGGCTAAACACACACTTCAAGGTGTCTCAGCCTGCCTTCAAAGCATGCTCTTTATCTGTCTGGATTAGTGAAGACAGTCAAAGACTGGAGTAGACCCACTGGGATTTTTCTACTAGATATCATTTGATCTCCTAGAAGATTGGTGACAAATGCCAGTTCTTGAGTATAAGGAGTACTCAAAACTGCAGGGGTTGCAACACCAGAGCAAAATGACAAAATTGGTATCTCCGTACTTGGCTAAGATATGTCCTCATTGTCTCTACACTTGGTCCTCAGATGTTCTTCCATGTGGAAAAGACCAGGGTCTAGGATTGGGCATCTCTACCCTTGAGCCTTTACTCTCTTCTGGGAGGATGCCTATGCCTAAGGAAGAAGATCCCAATTAAAATAAGTTATCTTAGGAGTATGGTAGAGTCAGGTGAGAAAATGGATCTGACTCTGTAAGACAGAAGGAAGGAGTGTTGAGGAAAGGCAGCCCCAAGGAAGAAAAGGTGGTTAGGCTCCAGGGACAAGGTAAGAGTTGGACCTAACACTTTCCTCCCCTCTCTACTTTCTTCCCATTTCCTCTCCTAATCCCCTCCTCCCCAATCCCTGGACCACACCTATACACAGTCTGTAAACCCCCTCCACACACCACTCACCCTCCCTACCATGAATTGTGAAAGGATTCCCTCTGACAGAAACAGGCTCTGGGGGAAGTACAAACGCCTAATAAACATTAGAAAAGCTGCCAACCTCTCTGGAAACCTGGGAAGTGGAAATTTAAAACAAAGCTAACAATGCTTGGAAGAGTTTTTAAAGCAGAGGAGTGGTGTTGTCAGAATACATGTACCTTTGTTTGACTTGG